>NW_028093273.1:3544326-4144326 GCF_014824575.4 Sturnira hondurensis
TCTTTATCCCCTCACCTCTTCACCCATTCTCCCTCTCTTCCTTCTCATCTGGCAACCACCTGATAATTAACTTCTTTCTCTTTCTGCTTTCAAGAATCTCTCTTTATCTTTAACCTTTGGCCTTTTAATTGTATGTCTTGGAGGGGGCCTCTCTGCATCCCTCTCTTATTTGGGAATCTCTGTGCTTCCTGGACTCGAATGCCTATTTCCTTCACCAAATTAGGGAAATTTTCTTGCATTATTTTTTCAAATCAATTTCCAATTTCTTGCTCTGTGTCTTCTCCTTCTGGCAACACTATGATGCAAATGTTGGACCTCTTGGAGGTTCCCCAGAGGCTGCTTACACTATCCTCATTTTTTTTAATCATTTTTTCTTCTTGTTGTTCTGATTGGTGTTTTTTGCTTCCTTATGATCCAAATCATTGATTTGCTTCTCAGCTTCATCCACTCTACTGTTGTTTCCCTGTAAATTATGCTTTATTTCAATTAGCATATCCTTTGTTTCTGACTGGGTCATTTTTATGCTACTAAGGTCCTTACTAAGTTCCTTGAGCATCCTTATAACCAGTGTTTTGAACTCTGCATCTGATAGATTGCTTATCTCCATTCAGTTTATTTCCTTTTCTGGAGACTTGATCTGTTCTTTCATTTTGCCCATTTTTCTTTGTTTTCTCGTTTTGGCAGCCTCCCCATCTTTGTTCCTATATATTAAGTAGAGCTGCTTTGACTCTGTGTCTCGGTAGTGTTGCCCAATGTAGTCGGTGTCTTGTAGGGTCCAGTTGCACAGCCTCCCCTATCACCCAAGCTGGGTACTCAAGATGTGTCCTTTGTGTGGGCTGAGTACACCGTACTTTTGTAGTTGAGCCTTGGTTGCTATTGGCAGATCAGTGAGAGGGATTTACCTAAGCCAGTCGGTTGCAAGGACTGGCCGTGACCACTGACCACCAACCTGTGCCATTCGTGGAGAATCACCTGTGCAGGGCAGGGTAGTGGTGCTCTGATGTGGTCTATAGATTCCACTGGGTGCGCTAGCCCTGGGATTTCCTGGGTGGTACAGGCCAAGGTCAGCCCCCACCTATGTTTTGACCCCCAGGCACCCTGCCTTAGCTATAAAGCAATCTGAGATGACTGCTACCTGTGCTGGCCTTGGAGATTCCCCGGTGAAGCTAAACTGTAAATCTAATCTGGCTGCCAGTTAGGCTCACTGAAGCTAGCTGTTGCTTGTTTGATGGGATTTAAGATCCAAGACCAGCCATCCTATGGCAAAGCAATTTGGGTAGGCCTGTAAGTTGGATGGGGCAGAGCCTCTGGGGATCTCCAAGGTGGGTCAAACAGTGTTAGCCACGTTGATAGAGTCTCAGATATGGCACCAGTTCCCAGCTCTGTGGGGAGGAGGGTTTAGCAAAGGGACAATGGCCTCCGCTTGCCTTGTTACCAGACTCTTCAGTTTCTCCCTGTATGTTACTGCTGATTTTCGAGCTGTACCCTGGTGCTGGAGCTCAGAGGGAGTGAGTCTGAGTAGGCGAGTCTGTGTGTGAGCTCTCTAAAAGGAACTACCTGTGGCTCCAGAAGTTTCTTCTAGCAACTCAATCCCCAGTAGTTTTTGCAGCCAGAAGTTGTGACGACTTATTTTCCCAACCCTGGAATCCTGGGCTGGGGGGGCCTGTGTGGATCTAGGACTCCTTGTTCCTGAAACATTCCTCCCAAATTTTTATCCATATGGGTGTGGGACCAGCCTGTTCCACGTCTGTGCCCCTCCTACCCGGCTAGATGGACATGGGTTCTTTAATTCTGTAGTTGTCATACTTCTGTTCAACTCGATTTCGTAGTTGTCAGAATTCTGTTCAGCTTGATTTCTGACATTCCTGAGGGATGGTTGTTCTATATTTGAGCTGTAATTTTGATGTGGTTGTGTGAAGAGGCAGGGCATGTCTGCCTGTGCTGCCATCTTGACCAGAAGCCCAATAATCCATTGTTTTTAAAGCATTACATTTTGTGATGGTTTGCTACACAGAAAATAGATAAGCAGAACATAACAACATCCATCCTTCCCTATTTTTCCTGTATTATTTTTTTCTCTTATATTTTTTCTGCACAGTAAATCAGGCGTTGGTGAGCCAGCCTAGGAAACTGAACACTCAATAGGACATTGACGCTGGGATGATATTCCTTAGTGATTGTCAAGGAAAGACATATGACACTCCAATATAATTACACATTTCTATTTGGACCTAGGAAACAGATATGAGGAAATAAATGCTGTTCTCTCTAGAGTTTCTTGTGGGGCTGCACTCAAGGACATTGCTGTGTTAAGAAGTTCCTGGAGTGGGAGTTCAAAGAGGAGGAGTGCCTCTATTACACTATTTTTCTTAATCATGTGAACGATTTCAATTAAAGTTTTTTTCCCCAGAGCCGCTATATAGTTGTATTTTGTTGGAAGAACAATTAAAGTAAGATCTTGTCTATGATAAGTATAGTCACCCTGGCTGGTGTGGCTCAGTGGATGGAGTACCTTGCAAACCAAAGGGTTGCTGGTTCAATTGCTAGTCAGGGCACATGCCTGGGTTGCAGGCCAGGTCCCCCCAGTGAGGGCATGAGAGAGGAACCCCTCCCATTGATGTTTCTCTCCCTTTTTTTCTCCTTCCCTTCCCCACTATCTAAAAAAATAAAATAAATAAAATGTTTATTTTTTAAAAGAGAAAGAATAGTGTCTTCAAATTGCCCACCTTTCTGAAAAATGATGATGCTAATAATCAGTGCTATATTTTAGTTTGATTCTGTTCATTAGCTTCTCCTTTTCAGCTAGGCAGGTAACACTTTACAGTGTTGGCTCTTCACTTTTCCCTCCCAGATCTGAAAGTACAGACTTGTCGCTATGACTCATTCTCCATCTCTGGATGGGCAGTAATGTTGGCTTTATTGCTGTGGGAAGGACATATTTGTTTCAACAGCCTGTGCTGGTTCTTTTGCAAATCGAGACATAAAAATATATCCAGCTCTTCACTAAAGAAAAATCATCTTATTACTGGTCCATATTCACCTCATCTCTCAGATGAAAAAAGAAAATCTCAGACCTTCACAAAGAATGGGCTTTATAATATTCAAGGGGAGAGCTGGTATGGATTTTAATTATATTCCACTTAATCCTCCTTCTCAATGCAGGAAATGCTTAGTCTATGTGTATTTGAGTGTTTACTTTTTGAGTTCATCTAGTAATGCTGAAGTGGACACTGGTATCAGGCTGATGTGGTTCAATTTTAAGCTCTTATAGTCTGGTGACCTTGGCCATGGTACTACATCTTTATTGCCTCGAATTTCTCATGTGTAAAATGGGGAGAATAATAGAACCTAAAATTTAGGTTTTGTAGAGAAGAGAAGGTCTAGAAATGGAGCTACCGATTGATTATGTCTGCCTGAGGAAGCCTCCATAAAAATTCCTAAAGCGCTGTACCCCAAACTGGGGGACTTCCACACCCCACCTCTGTCAGGACAGAAGCTCCAGCCCTCAGGATCCTCCCAGATCTTTCCCTGTGTCTCCTTCATCTGGCTGTTGGTATGTATCCTTTTTCCCATCTCTGAACAAACAGGTAAACTTCGTTTCCCTAAGTTCTGTGAGCTGCATTAGCAAATTCATTGAACCCAAGGAGGGGGCCATGGAACCTCAGGCGTATAGCCAATTTGTCTTCCACTTGCAATTGACATCTGAAGTGGGGAGCAGTCTTGTGGGATCTGATGCTTCTCCAGATAGGTAGTGTCAGAATTGAGTTAAATTGCAGGACACCAAGTTGGTGTCGTAGAGAATTGCTTGGAGGGGGAAAACCCCCACCCATCTGGTGTCAGAAGTGTCATGAGTGTGGCAGTAGTGTGAGAGTAAAGGAGAAACACTGGAGAAAAACGGAGTCTGTCCAGCTGAGACTGGCTCGAGTCCACAGGCCACGTACTGCATAGCGGGGCCTTGCGTAAGTGACGTGTGAACATGTTTGTGAGGTGAGCGAATCCATAGCATGGAGAAATGCTTTACAACGAATTTTCTCTTCTTTTTAAATTAGTGTTTGTTCCAGAGTCCATTCTTTAAAAGTATAGGATAATTGTTAATAAACTCTAATAAAAGTTGCTCACAATGGCTTCGTGATTTCTGAATCTTGTACTGATGCATTTAAGGAAACAAACAAATGCAAATACGATTTTCTTTTTGAAAGAAAAAGGTGGAGTGGGAAAGTTGCCACATGCCAAAATTTCAGAGATATGCCCTATCGGAGAAAAAATGAAAACTCATTTCTGCCTTTAATTTAATTTCAAGAAACATCTATTCGATTGAATAAATATATACCACATCATTTACACGGTTAGTCGGGAATTACACAGAAAGTTCATTAAATCGCATCTAGGGAATTTAAATGAACTCAAGTACGTAAATTGAGTGCTGAGTTAATTAAGTTGTTAATTAGTTAATTAACTGTTAAAATTTTAAGTGATGCCATTAAGAAACTGACATAATTTTCAGTTTTACTTTTTTGTATTAGATCTTCATGGTACTGTAAAGGCTGGAGGCCTAATTCTTTCCACAGACTTTTGAACCAAGTACTAATATATTTATAATAAGATCTTTATTATGTAGGGTTGAAGACGTTTTAAAATATTTTGTCCAATTGCCTCTTTCTTTTAGCTTTTATAAGTAAGAGAAAATTTTCTTCATTTGCTTTTTCTTGTATAAAATAGAATATCTAAATGAAATAAACATGAAAATACCCACAGGACATGACCAGTTTGACATAGGCCACCGCATTTCTTTTGGTGTTGTTTTTAAACATAAAGGTTTTGCAAAGATAGATTCCAGTTGTTCACTGCAAATCAAACCATCCCTAACTTAGTGGCTTGAAATAATAATCGTTTATTTAGTCCACAGATCTTCAAACTGGGCGGCACTGCATGGGAACAACTCATCTGTGCTGACCAGGACAATCCATTTCTAAGATGGCCCATTCACATCGCTGGCAAGCTGGTGCCGACGTTTGCCTGGCAGTTCAGTTAATGCTGTCTCCTGGATCCTTGGTTCCTCTCCTCACGAATCTGTCCACATGGTTGCTTGGGCTTCACTGTAGCATAGCAGCAGACTTGCAAGAGTGAGTTCTAAAAGGCCTAGACAAGAAAACTGAACAACTTCTGCCCTCTCTGGTGTGGCTCAGTGGATTGAGCCCTGGCCTGGGAACCAAAGTGTTACTGGTTGAATTCCTGATCAGGTCCCATGCCTGGGTTGCAGGCCAGGTCTCCAGTAGGGGTCACATGCGGAGAGGCAACCACACATGATACTTCTCTCCTTCTTTTCCTCCCTTCCTTGCCCTCTTTCTAAAAATAAATAAATAATATATATTTTTAAAAACTGCATGACTTCTTATGACTTAGACTCTGGAAACAAACAACATCACTTCTGCAGAATTATGGTCAAGCAAGTCACCAACATCAGCTCAGATTCAGGGGAAAGGGAAGGAGTCTGTCTTTCAATGGGAAAAAGTATCAATGACATCAAGGAGTGCACAGGGTGGGATTCCTACAACAAGAAGTACAGCCCCAAATGTGGGTTCTGGGGGTGCTGAGCCACAAAATTCTGCAAGAGCAGGCACATTGTCATGACAAAGCTACCAATCACCGGTTGTCCATAGCTGCAGCCTTCTGAATCATCCAAATAGTTTTCACAGAACACTTGAGCTTAATGCAAAATTTAATGCAGATTCATTGCTCTACTCGCTCAGTCATTTTGAATGTGACAACCACACAGTACACATGCTCACTCAATGGTCATGCATGCTCACTCACACAGTACAACCCCCACTCACTAGCACAGTGAAGTTGTCATTGTTCATGCATGTGCATTCTAGTCCTCTCTCCTTGGCTGCCAGGTAACATGCAATGTCATGCAAACTGTTCTCATTAGATTAACAGTGGACTTTTTCTGGACAGAACTCCTATGTATGGCTTGGCCTTCTTAACTTTCAGAATATACACATTTTACTTTCTTCCATGTATATACATATATATTGCATTTTTATACTGAATTTTTAGTCATTTGTGTACATGAGTAGCCCAGAATTCTTAAACTTCTGTAGGAATCATGGCTGTTTGCCCTCCGACAATCTGCTTACACATAGAGAGGGTGGGATTCCTTACAACAAGGAATGTCAACAAAGGGCATTTCACCACTTTCGAAGTGGGGACTTTGGGATGGGTGGAGCTGAGGATCTTTAGGCACCTTACCAAATATGGAAATGGTACCTGTGAGAGAGTAGCGCTAGGTCAGTTGGGTTGCGGGTTAACCGAGTTTCTGCACCCATGGGTCTGTATGTATCTAGGAGCATGAGCCATGGTACAAAAGTGTGTCAGTGGTTGCTGGGTGGTTGGAACTGGTGGTGGTAACCACGTCTATGGCCCAACAGGGGAAGTCAAAATGATCTCGACTGGTCCCAGCGAGGTTCCGTCATTCATTAATGGGCAATGCCAGGCAATTGGGTAACTGAGAGAAGCTTTAGAAATGAGGAATGGATTAAACTGACCCTAAGGGATTGTGGTTGGAGATGCTTGACAAATAGGACTCTGATGCCCCTCAAAAAGAGAGCAAGACAGTCTAATGTCTTTCTCATAAAGGTAAAACTAAGTGTGGAGTACCTAGGTCAGCCATTGGAAAGTTATGGGCCTGTGAGATGGAGCTTATTCAAGCATTAACTTACCAGAAGTAAGAAAGCCATAGACCTTCCCTCAAAATCTCACCAGATCTTTCTTTTACACTTAATTAGTGTTGTACATTTCATCTCTTACTAGTTGTGAAATCCTTTAGGGCAAGACCACCCCCTAAAATAGTCATGGCTTATCAGATGTTTGGTGTATTGTTTTCAAATGAGTCTAACATATGCTACAGCAAATGTTGGATTTAACACTGAAGAGATACCTCATTGCATATCTACTTCCTTGAAGATTGGCAAAAAGCAAGTGGAAACAAACCTCTCTGGCTAGTCAGTCAACTGCTTTTTGCTGCCTACCTAGTGCTTCCAGTGTTCTCAAGTGCAACTGATCGGCAAAGACTAATGGATAGACTTGACCGAGACTTCTAGGAACTGGCAACTCAAAGTTGAGTTGCATAATATATACTTTGTAGAAGTGGAATTCTGCTTACAGTGGTAGCATCCAGGTGAGCTTCAGATGGTACCTGAGACTAATCTGGGTAATATGTAGGCAGAAATGGAGATAGGGAGTGAATAAAACAAATATCCCACCTCGTGGTTAAAATGTAGTTGCAACACTGAAGAGCACTTTTCTGAAGCAAGAGATCAACAGATTCCAAACAGTATCAGTAAATTCCCTGTTATCTTTACCAGCCAGGAAGTAAGGTGTTTATCAAAAATTCATGTTTTCAGAATGTCCTGCTAGGACTATATTTTATGGAAAACATTGTTGACAGTCTATTCAATATCCATTTGTTCTTTCTTCTTCTGCAACAGAACTCAAAATCATTGGATCTGGCCATGTGCCTAGCTATAAAATGACATTTTTACTTATTTATTTTTAAAAATTGTTTGTTTATTTTTTTTAGAGATTTTATTTATTTATTTTTAGAGAGAGGAGAAGGGAAGGAGAGAAACATCACTGTGTGGTTGCACTTCATTCTGGGGACTTGGCCTGCACCCTAGGCACGTGCCCTGACTGGGAATCGAACTGGTAACGCTTTGGTTGGCAGGCCCTCACTCAATCCACTGAGCTACACCAGCCAGGGCATTAAAATGACATTTTTAGACATTCTTGTAGATAAGGGCACCAATAACAAGTATGCAAAGGTCACTAGGTGAGGTTTTCCAAGAAAGCTGTTCTGAGGGGGTTGATCTGTCCAGGCAGCAGAGCCTTTGCGTCATTCCCTCATTGCTCTTTCTCCATCCTAGAATGCTAGCGTGATAGTTTGAGTCTCAGTAGCCATTTCGAGACTAGGAGGCAAACCTGAGGATGAAGTCACAAAGTAAGTTACTGGAGCAGAAAGAAAAGCGCATGTATTTTGGATGACCATAGGGCTGCCACCCCAGACCCGGCCTGCCCACCTCTGTCTCTCTGATCTCAACCACTATTATTTGGGGTTTCTGTTACCAGCAGCAAAGAGCAATTCTTTCTTTGGGAGAGTAAATGCAAAAACCGTTACCTCAACACTATAGAACTCATTTTAACCTATATTATTAGTGCCTCTTTTTTCCTAGAAATGATTAAAACTGTATTACAAGAATTCTTAAAATATAGGGTAGCAAAAACTAAAAAAGATATCAAAAGACCAAAACATTTTCTAAAAGGTGAAGACATTAAAAAAAATCAAAAAGAATTCTCTGCAATGGTTTAAACTTTTGTCCCTATTTATTTTATAATTCAAAGATATATCAGGCTTCTTAATGCCTTGTGGTCATCATTATGGACATCACACGTGCAAATTATGGTGAACAGAGAGTTCCGTTTAATTGAATGCTCCTAAGGAGGGGTCAGGGAAGTATAGTGGAAACTCTCCTAACTGGACATCATTTGTTCAACTTGTCAGAGTGACAAACACTCTCAGGTTCTCTGTAGGACATACCAGCTCATGCCCTGGTGGAGTAGCATCCTATACAATAACCAGTTGTGTTCTCCCCAAACCTCCTTGTTCCAATTGCACTTTTACAATAATTACATATAATTTAATTAAATACAGGGGCAGGCAAAAGTAGGTTTACAGTTATGAGTATGTGAAATACAGTTTATTCTTGTATTATTTATTTAGTAATTATTGTACTTTCCATACAAACAGTTGTAAACCTACTTTTCCCCACCCCTGTATTATGTGGTTTGGTAACCTATAAAGGGGGGGGAAAAGATGTTTCTATGAAAACTAAACCAAATTCTTAGACAATAAAGATGAGTTTTCCATACCATTTTTGCTTTTGGAGTAGGTGTGCTGAAGCCAGTTGCAACAGGAGAAAAATCTGTTACGATACCACTACCAGATGGCTTTAGGAAGATCTTTAAAAGAGTATATTTCAAGTGTAATATGACAAAAAAAATCCTTGGGAGGTCCGTAAGAGTAGACCCAGTAGAAGCCAAAAGATAGCCCTGCATCCAAAATTGGTCAATACATATTTAAGTGTTTTATTTGACAATAAAATGCTTAAGGTGTACATTTAAAAATATATACTCCATTGATTGCTATTACAGTTGTCCCAATTTTTCTCTTTGCCTCCCTCCACCTGATACCTTCATTCCCTCCAGCAATCACCCCCAAGTTTCGTTCATGTCCATGGGTCATGCATATAAGTTCTTTGACTCCTTCATCACCTACACTGTTCTTAATACCCCTCTACCCCCTCCATCTATTTTGTACCTTCCAATCTGTGCTTCCAATCTAAGATCCTTTCTTTATCTTTAACCGTTGGAATTTTAATTATGATGTGTTGGTGTGGTTCTCTTTAGGTCCATCTTGTTTGGGACTCTCTGTATGTTCTGGACTTGTGTGCCCATTTCTTTCACCAAATTAGGGAAGTTTTCTTTCATTGTTTTTTTTCAAATAAGTTTTCAATTTATTGCTCTTCCTCTTCTCCTTCTGGCACCCCTATGACTTGGATGTTGGCATGTTCAAAGACGTTCCAGCCCTGGCTGGTGTGGCTCAGTGGTTGAGCACCAGCCTGTGAACCAAAGGGTTGCTGGTTTGATTCCCAGTCTAGGGCACATGCCTGGCTGGGTTATGGGCCAGGTCCCCAGTAGGGGGTGCATGAGAGGCAACCACACATTGATGCTTCTCTCCCTCTCTTTCTCCCTCCTTTCTCCTCTGTGTAAAAATAAATAAATAAAATCTTTTCTTAAGAAAAAAGATGTTCCAGAGGTTCCTAAGCCTATCCTCATTTTTCAAATTCTTTTTTTCTTCCTGCTGTTCTGATTGAGTGCTTTTTCCTTTCTTGTGTTCCAAATCGTTGATTTGATTCTCAACTTCATCCCCTCCACTGTTGGTTCTCTGTAGATATTTTCTCTGTGTCACTTAATGCAATCTTCATTTCTGACTGGGTCTTTTTTTTTATGCTCTGGCAGTACCCAATGACTTCCTTGAGCATACTGATAACAAGTGTTTGGAATTGTGCATCTGACAGGTTGCTTATCTCCATTTCATTTAGTTCTTTTTCTGGAGTTTTGATTTGTTCTTTTCTTTGGGTCATATTTCTTTATTTCCTCATTTTGCTGTTTGTTTCTGTGTATTAGGTAGAGCTTCTTTGACTTCCTGTATTAGTAATGTGGCCTATTATAAAAAGTATGTGTGTTAATTTGTATGGGGCAGAGCTTTAGGTAATTGCCAGGGTGGGGCAACCGACGTCACTGCTTTGCTGCTCTTTGTTGGGGCCAGGGGGCTTGCAGAGGGGACAATGCCACTACCTGGCTTCTGGAGTTTTGCTTGGGAGGCAGCTGTCTCACAGAATTCACTCTTCATTTTCTCCCCACATGCCACTGGTGCCCTTCCAGCTGTTGCTCTCGTGCTGAACTCCAGAGAGAGTGGTTCTGCATGAGTCCTAAGTGTGTTGCAGGCCCTTTAAGAAGAGTCTCATGAGAATCCTGCAGTTTCTTCCGCTGTCTCAACCCTCACTGGTTTTTACATCCAGAAGTTATGGGGACTTAGCTTCCTGGAGCTGGAACACTGGGCTGGGTAGTCTGGATTGAGGCTGGGATCCCTCACTCCCTAGGTATCCCTCCCATTTTTTATCTGCCACATGTGGATGTGGGGCTGGCTGTTTCCACCTCCATGCCTTTCTGTGCTGCTCCGTGTCTCCATACCTCTCTATGTCTCTACTCCCTCCTTCCTGTCTGGATGAACCTGGCTTCTTTAAATCTTTGGTTGTCTGACTTCCACACGGCTTGATTTTCTGACAATTCTGGGTGTTATTTGCTTTGTAGTCTAGTTGTATTTTTGCTATAGTTGTACATGGAGGCAAGGCATATTTACCTACAACTCTGTCTTGACTGGAAGGTGTACTTTATCCCTCTAAGGTATAAATGTTTTTAAAGAATTCTCTATGTTAGCCCTGACAGCTATAGCTCAGTTGGTTGGGCATCATTCTGCCAGGTGAAAGAATTCTCCACTCCATCAGACATTTGAAGTTCATTATTGTATGAGGCTGAATGAGAGTGCTTCTGTTGTGTGTAAGAATTCATACTTAGTGCAAGCATGCTAAATAAATAAGTAAAATACAAGGGGATTGGGCAGTGATTCGGTGTACCCGGTGGCAAATAAGTAACATTGGCGTTCCTACTACTGTGTTGTTCTTGCTGCCGGGGGGCGGGGGGCAGACATTACTAATTAATTGTAGTCCTCAACTGGCTCTTTTCCATGTTGAATGCCAAGCAGTTATGACCAGTCAGTTGGTTGGCTCATGAATTGAAAACTGTCTGTCAACTGTGGTTTACAGTGGGATAGCAAAGTAGGCAAATGTCATACGTCAGTTGAGGCTGTGCAGGTTGGAAGTTTGTCTGGAAGATATGCAAGGGGGATCTGGCTGGGACATTCACCCTCACATGGACTGATAGAGTCCATCTGGCCAGCCTCCCTCTCAAGGCAGTGCCCCCTTCCTCTGCACTCCATTAATGCTTCTTTCAGAACCTTGCTCTGGATGGAGAGAATGAGCTTGACAGAGAGAGGGAAGGTTCTGTCTGGTTGCCTCTCAGAATCTTGTGGCTGAATCAGGTCTGGCGCATAGTGTGATAGCTGGGCCCTGCAATGAAATGTCCAGATTCGACCCTGGTGTCACCGTTTCCTAGCTATGACCAAGGCAAGTTACTTAACCTCTTCAAACTTTTGTTTTATCAACAGTGGGTTTGTAAGGATTAAATGCAATAATGAATGGAAGGTTTAAAAGACTCTTTCCCACCACCTTCGAAGCCTCTACAGCAGGATTTTGTAGACATGAGTCCATGAATTCTGCAGTCCTATGCACATTTTTGTGCTCAGGGTCCATGATTCTCATCACAGGTTCAAAGGAGTCTGGGGCTGAGAAGCAAAACAAAACAAAACAAGGAAAATTTAAGTCCTTCTTGTATTTAGAATAGTGCTTATCAAATTTTAGTGAATCACCTGAAAATCCTGTGAAACACCTGTTTTAACTCATTAAGTCTAGGGTGGGGCCTGAGGCCCTGCATTCCTTACCAGCTCCCAGTTGGTGTTGCTGGGGCTGATCCCTGGACTGCACTCCAAGTAGCAAGGGTTTAAAGCGACTACCCCTTCATTTTCCTCTGCAGTGCTGAGAGGCGAGGTAACATGGTTATTGAAAATCTGAGCCATGAGGCCAGACAGCCTGGGCTTGCTTTCTGGGCTTTGACTCTTAATAATCTCAGTCAGGCTGCTGAATTTCTCTCTGCCTCAGTCTTCTTATCCATAAAATGGGAAAAATAGTGCAGTAGTATCTTCCTGGTAGGGTTGACATGGGGATTAAGTGAGTTGTAGTGTTTATAACAGTGCTGAGAGCAGAGTTAAGTGTTATTCTTAGTTCATCAGCCTGTGATTACTCTCTGCTGCTCCTGCCATGTGCTCAGCTCTGCCTCAGATAACCCGGTGTCCTCTGGGCCATCCTCTGGGCCATCCTCTGGGCCGTCCCCTGCCCAAAGTGATGTATTCCAGGCGTTAACCCCTCCTCAGAACACCCCTCCTCAGAACAACATGGTACAAGAGTCAAATAAATTTGTAAAACTTAAAATATCCATCTCTGGGGGAGATAGGTATGGCAGGAAACACTTCTTTAGCCCACATTTAGCTTAGGTATAGTTTATTTTTTAGTTTAGCCTACAAATTAGCTTAACAACCAGTTTGAGCATGGAACCCAGACTGTTTTTTCTATCTAACTTCTAATTCACACACAGAAGACCTGTTGGGGTGCTTACAAAGAATGACAGACCGAGCCTGGTCACTCTGCAATGTAGGGGCCATTGTAGCTGAGAGTGGCCCCTCCAGGTCACGTGATGTAGAAGAGAAGCCTCCAACCATCACCATCCACCATCTGGGTGCACACCCTAGGACACACGCTTCGCTCAGTGTGGGGCTGGGCCCCGATGGGTGCATTTAGTTCCTCCTGCTTCTGCCCCTGCCACAGGAAGGCGGACCCTCAGCTCACACAGGGACAAGTGCTGCCCAGTCACGTGGGACCGGGTCGAGGAAGACATCCCCATCCAGCGTCGAGCGTTACTCTCTGCCATAATTTTATTTCTCCTGTAATGTCAGCATGCTGTCTTTAGCACCTAATCGTCTTCTGCAAACATTGGGAACCATGATTCCCTTCCCTGACCCTGCCTTTTCGTTCTAGTTTCCTCTTATTATTAAGAAAATCAAAGCTTGTGGCTCAACATTGAAGCAAGAGGATGTGTTTTTTCATAATTTTTCTTTTAAAAAATGCATTCAGATACTTATATTGAAAGAACACATTAAAGTTTAGGATTTGATGACAGATTTTTTTTTCTTTTTAAAAACAACTTTTTTGAGGTACAGTTTACCTTAAAAATGCACTCATGTTGAAGAGGCAGTTCATGGCTTTTGACAAACAGGTGTGCCTGTGTAACCAACGCCACAGTCAAGATCTAGAATGTTTGCATCACCCCCAAAAGTTTGCTGATTTGGAGTTCCTCCCGACCCAGATAACCACTGATCTGATTTTTATCATCATAAATGTGCCTGTTCTGGAAATGGAGCCTTCATGCGAGTGGAATCTAATGACTGAACTGTTGTATGCCTGGCTTGCTTTGCTCAGCCTGACAGAATGTTTTGGAAGTCATTCTCATTACGTGTATCACTAGTATTAGAGGCAGCGCCATCTCAGAAAACCTTTCAGTTATCTCTGTCAAAATGTCAACCATTATGCATACATTATAAATTCATAATAAATGCACTTTGAAACATGTGTGTTTTTTTTTTAAACATAGCCCAGCTCGCGTTAGGACTACCACTGGGCACTCTGAGCAGCTATGGCTGTTCTGTGCTTGTGAGGGCCATGACGAGGCGTGGGAAGACCGTGCCCATGGTTCTGGCCCTGTCACAGACTTCGCAAGTTTGAGCAAGATCCACACCCGCTGGGGCTCAGTTTCCCCGTTTGTAGTGTGGCCTTGGCTGCTTCCTGAGGCCCAGTCTGGGCCAGAGGGCGCTGTTTTGGGGACGGGCACTGAGCTGTGGCACCAGCAGAGGGAGCAGGAGTCAACAAATGGATTTCAGAGCCAGGCCAGCACCTCCCGGCCTCTGCAGCAACAAGTACCACCCCCAGCACAGCCACCGCACTGTTCTAGTGCCCAGCCAGTCCTATGGTGAGCCGATTTTTAAAGTGACCTGTGACTCTGGATGTGATTTTTCAAACAGGTTTCTTCGATAAGGTGAGACTGTGTTTCTTTTCTTTAATTGCACACAGAAGAAGGGAATAAACAGATCTCTGTGTGGTCTCATAAACAAGTAAAATAGATTCACATTCAAATTTTATTTCAGTTAACTTTTAAACTGCTTCTACAGTAGTAATTCAGTGATTACTGCTGTGAAAAGAATTGCAAAGAATAATGTGTAAAAATAGGTTTTCTTTCCAAGGGAGGGAAAAACCCCCACAAAATTAGACTGAGTTACCAGACATATAATATATAGAATTGTCGAAAATAAAATATTTCATAACACACCAGTATATGAAAATAATACTGAGTTTAAAAAAGCAGTTAACGCATTTTAGTCTGAGCCCAGATCTGTGTTAAGCACACTTAAAGGAGCCTTTCACGCCGTGGAACTCCCCTCGTTTTCCATCCCTGTACTCTTTCCTCATGGATTTAATGTTTTGTTCTCACTCAGTTTGCTCCTATAAACGTAATTGATGTTGCATGAAGTATTTATAGTCTTTTTTTTTGCTCCCCAAATTCTTCCTCACAGGGAACAACCCAGAACCAGAGAGGGAAACTGTGGACATGGCGTGTAGGGAATTCTGTAGGCTTTTGAACAGCACTCATACCACTCCCACCGCAGCTGTTGCCTTGAAGTAACTCCGTTGGTGAAAAGGTTGTTTGTAATTTTCAAAGTAACTCAGTAATATGAGACACGCTACTAGGAGAGTTAAATGTGTCAATAATGTGATATAGCTATGTGCAGTGACCGATGGTTCCTAGACTTACTGTGGTGATCACTTTGTAAGGCATATTAATGTCAAGTCACTATGTTGTACACCTGACACTAGTATTGTATGTCAACTAAAATTAAATTTTTGAAAAAAATTAAAAAGGAACTTAAATATGCTATAACTGGCATTTTCAGGTAAAATTAGAAGAATACTGGAAAGGCAAGTTGTAAAAAGCAAGCTCTTGCTGGGACTCTTGGGAAGAACAGGAGGAAGCAGGCAAGGAGAGGGAGAAGAAAGTAAAATGAAGGGTGGAAATATAAAAAGGTCTGGGTGGGTGGAGACAACCTCTATCTGTATCTTTTGTCGGAAAACCTCTTTTCACTTGTCTAAATGCTACCCGACAAGTCTTATAGAAAAGACGACTCTGATGTTATTTCAACCAGCCCACACTACAGAGTAAGAAGTGAGCATCCCAATTGCTTTATTAGGCCTGAATAACACTAATCTAAAAACCTGACAAAAAACACACAAGAAAGAAAACCGAAGACTAACCTCACTTATAACTGCTGATACAAAGTTCTAAGTAAACACCAGCAAATAGATTCTAATGGTACATTGGGAGAAAATACACCATGACCAAAGAAGTTTATTCTAAATGTTCTGGGATGGGGTTCAATATTAGGAAGTTTGTGAAAATAAATGATCACTTGAAGATGCAGAGAAAGGTGTGATTGTAAAACAAATTGGGCTGTTTAGAGAATTTGGCTTAGTGCAACATCAGGCCTAGAGTAAGTTCTCAATGAATGCTAACCATTATTAGTAATAAAGTGTAGCCATTAAGCTCACAAACTCTGCAGTAAGGATGCTCAGGTGCGACCGCTTACTAGCTGTGCGACCTTGGGTAAGGTCGTTTTAGTTCTGCTCCCCCCAGTTCTCTTGTTTTAAAAATATGAATAATGACAGTGCCTGCCTCAAAGGGTCCCTGTCGGGATTTACCAAGTTAAACACTGTAGAGAACCCAGAACAGGGCCCGCCCAGGAGAGGGAGGGTCGCTAAGAGGTGGAGTGGGGTGGAAAAGTCCCTAAAGTTCCTGTGAGTTCACCAGGGAAGCGAAGCAAGCAGGGTATGGTCGTGTGTTGGTCTCGGTGTTATCTACATGGGTTTTGCAGATACAGTGAATGGAAAAGGGGCAAGAAAAGGCACATCTTCAATTTTCTCAGGTAGGCCTTTCAAAAACAATTTGCACTCGTGGCAGAGACAATGCGTATATAGAGGGCCTGTACAGAAACAAAGCCAGATTCTGCAGAAACCAAGGGAGCTAAAAGAAAAAAATTAACAATTAACTTGTTTCTACATTAGCGTAGTGTCAAAAGCAAGGTAAATTGGCATGGGAAGGAATGTGAAAGTCACGAGCCGAAGTAGGTCATGAGAAAAGAGAGTTAAATAGAGAGATTAGAGACCGTTTATTGATTTTAAACTTCTATCTAGCTAATTGAATAAAATGGGAGTTTTCTCTGTGTTTGCAGAAGCATGGTCATTACCATAGCCATTCAGGTTGACTCCCGCTGGCTGTGTTGCCAATGGCCACAAAAGAAGTGGTAGGGACTGGTCAGCAAACACTCTCAGCTTCAGTGACTTCGAGTTGACACTGTTTCCTGGTCGGCTGGTAGTGAGCACATGGGGCTGGGAGCCTCCACCCGGACCTTTATCACAGGCCTGACTCCTAAGGACCACCCAAGTCCAAAGAATGGGGAGGAGAATAATATTTAATGAAATCAAAAGATTTTATCAAAATATTAAGTAGAAAAATAGAATGTGAAACTGTATTTGGATCTAATTCAGTTAAACATATGCGCAGATGAATGACTGGGATGACCTACATTAAAATATAAGTGCTAGTCATCTCCGAGTGGGAAACAGATTACATACTCTGTTACTTTATGTTTTATGTGTGTTGTGTTTCCCATGATGAAAATGTTTTATTTTTGCAATGAGAAAACAGAAAATAAGTACAATTACCTTAAAAGAAAAAGAGGACCCTCTTTCGCTTTCATAGCCCTGTATATTGTTTAGCAGCATATGGTTGTTTGCTGCTTGGTGTATAATTGACAAAGCGCATTCTCTAACCTCTAGGTGAAGCTCAAAGCTTCTCAACCTTATTTCAGCTCCAGAAAGAATGAGAATGTGGGTCAAAGACCAATGGAGTCCTCAGAAAGCCTGCACGAGCCACGGTGGTGGGAGTTTGGGTGGAATAATGGAGACATTCAAAGCTCCCTCCTTCTATGACATGCTTCTTTTTCTGGGTCACTTCCTGTCGCTTCTCTAGCTTACTTCTCTCTCCGCTGCTGTAAAAATATGGGGTTTGTATCCTTTTGCCTGGGCTGCCAGGACAAAGCACCACAGACTGGGTGGCTTGAACAGCATACATTTTTTCTCATGGTTCTGGAGGCTAGAGGTCCGAGATCAAGGTGTCAACGGGATTGATTTCTTCTGAGGCCTTTCTCCTTGGCTCGCAGATGGACACCTTCTTCCTTTGTCCTTCACACGGTCTTCTTGCTGTGTGTGTCTGTGTCCTTATCTGCTCTTCTTTTAAGGACACTAGTCATATTAGATTTGGGTCTACCATAATGACTTCATTTTACCTTAATCACCTTTCTAAAAGTCCTATATTTAAATGCAGTCATATTCTGAGATACTGGGTGTGAACTGCAACACATGAATTTGGTGGGGAGAACAAAGTTCAACCCATAACAAAGTTGAAGTGTTTTAAGGGATCACACCTCTGCTCATAGAAAGGCAAGAGAGGAACAATATAGTTCTTAAGGGAAAGGAAACCTCGCCACTCTGCTTCCCCCACCTGCCCCGCAAGGAAGAAAAGAAGGAAGAGAAGGGAAGGGAAGGGAAGGGAAAGGAAGGGAAGGGAAGGGAAGGGAAGGGAAGGGAAGGGAAGGGAAGGGAAGGGAAGGGAAGGGAAGGGAAGAGAAAAGAAAAGAAAAGAAAAGAAAAGAGAAAGAAAGAAAAGAGAAAGAAAGAAGGAAAGAAAGAAAAGAGGGAAGGGGAGGGGAAGAGAAAAGCAGGGCTGTTTAAACTTCCTGGTTTAGGAAAGCCTGCTAGTTTAAGAAATCAGAGGGGAATCTCTCTACCTTTGTCTTGTTGGGGCAGTAATCTGCCCAAATCTGCATTTGTTCAGTGTCTCTATTCTGGCCACATAAACCCTCTTACATCTGTGGCTGCACTGATGCTGCTTGAGGATTCCAAATCTCGGTTGTCTCCTCCTTGAGGGCATAACAAAACATCAGTCTGTTCAACTCATTACCTAATTATTAGGTGTTTCTACAAAAGCAAAGTTGAGAGCAGAGGTAATGTTTGAATCTTAATCAATAAGTGATGGGGGGTGGGTGATAGAGGAGTGGGTCGGTGAAAGGGTGGTCTCCTCTGGTTAGACTACCCTGGGTGGGTTGGTCAATGTTGATTGCCATTTCTGCTAAATGGAAGTAACAGCATTCTGAGCAATGCATGTGGAGCTTCAAGACAGTGAAGTGGAAGAGGATATCACTCCTTCTGCCCAGTGGATACACATCCATGGAATGCACTCTGACCTCTTCCCCATCAGAGGGGAGCTCTAGACGTTTTGCAGTACAGAACTGATTTCCTATAGCTATGAAAGGGACAGAAGCCCGGGTCTATGAATTTTGTCCTTGTCCAGCCAGCGGAGGTGCCCTTTTTCTAGGTAACTGAGCCAAATTTACCTTGAACTGCCACTTGGCTTTCAATGAGCTATGTGAATGCCATGCTTACAGCATATTTCTATAGATACTCATAAATAACCGGTTTTTGTTCTAGAAAATTCTAGTCATCGTAACTGTAGTTAAACAAGCTGAAATCTTCAAGCTTCTCAGTTTAAGTAAAAATTTATATATTTTAAACATGGGGATAATTAAGAAAAATCTTAATATCTTCTTCTAGATAAGGTATTTTAGGATTTTATGCTTTTTTTCTTCTTCCCCATCATCTTGCCCTCCCCTGTGCCACCCATCCCCCACTCATCTTGTTCCAACAAACTGGCTGGCATTGTCTTTTTCTATCTTTCTTTCTGAAAGACCCTCTCATGGAATTTCACTGTTGTATGTGATGGTTGGGTTACTGAATCCAACAGTCAAATATTCCTTTGAAGAATGAGTAGTTTCAAATGGCTGCTTTAATTTTGGGAGGATATATAGCTGAGTATTTACCTTTTTTATCTATAAAATCTTTTCTTTGAATTTACCTATGGTATTTGCTTTACTCTACAGTATTTAAAACAATAGCACCAATATTACTACTACAAAAACAACTATGTGACAATTAAGATTTCTTTCCAGTTCCTTCTATCTTCATAGTGTGTTATTTGAAATAATTTTGTCCTCTGTATGGTTAGGTTAAAAGTTTGATTTATATATATTTGTTTCATTTTGTTCTAAATTGAGCATTTAATTTCTTTCTCTTTTTAGCTAATTTTATTTTAAAGTTATAGAGACTATTTACATCAGTCAAAAATCAAAATTATATACAGATGTATTTTCAGACAACTCTTACCTCCATCTTTATTCTTTCTTCCTGATTCCTGCTGCTTTTCCCTCACAAAAAGTAATGCACCACATACATTCTTCCACAATTTGCTTTTTTTCATTTAACATGTCCTGAAGGTCACTCCATACTGTTATACAGAGCTTTTTCTCATTCCATTTCCATGATTACATAGTACTGTTATGTGGGTGTGTTATAGTTGATTCATCCATCTCCTTATTTGGCATACACATAGGTTGTTTGGAGAGATGTTTAAGTTTTTGATAATTTTGGGTGGAAATGAATAAAAATGTATTTCTTATTCTCCTATCTTTATAAACAGAGTGGTCTGACCTGTTTTGTTTGTTAGTTGCTGGTAATTTGCTTTGAACTTGAAAACTAGGTTACCAGATTGCCTGTAAGAAAGCAGTGGGAGCTGCGAAGTCCCCAGACAGCTTTCCAGGAGGTAACTCTCTTATTCAGAAATTTACAGTCATAAGGTCTTCCTTTTTTGTGACTTATTTTGTTATTTTGTTTGATTTATATTGGTTCCTTAGTGTAATTATAATTATACTTTTATATTTTTTAGCGACCTTGAAATCATCAGACGAAGGTAAAATTTTTTCTAAATATTAATCAATTTGGCAATTAAATCATGTATACTTCCATACTGAGGTAGCAAAATTTTTTCTGCTCTGGAGACAGGTTAGATTTGGTGGAGGATGAGGTTAGTAACAAGTAGAAATGCTAGGATTCCAGGGAGTGGGTCAGCATATACATACAGTGTGCCAATATGCACACACGTACAGTTGACAATATACCTGAAATACTCACTATAAGTTTTCTGCTTTTCTCACCCAATGTTCTGTCATAAATAACTATTTTCCAATGTTATTAAGAACTTTATTGGGTATCATTTTAAAATGGCTAAAAATAATGTATTATATAAAGCAGAATATTAAAATTTTACTTTTTTAAAGATTTTATTTATTTATCCTTAGAGGGGAAGGGAAGGAGAGAAGGAGAGAAATATCAATGTGTGGTTGCCTCTCGTGAGTCCCCTGCTGGGAACTGGCCTGCAACTCAGGTATGTGCCCTGACTGGGAATCAAACCGTGATTGTGTGGTTCTCAGGCCCATGCTCAATCCACTGAGCTACACCAGCCAGGGCTAAAATTTTACTTTTATTTTTTGTTGTGGACCGCTCTGCCTGGTTCTAGGAATTGTAACTCTTCCCCTGTGGCTAAGGATGAGAGAGCAATGACCTCTGGAATGTTAGCTACAGGAGACCAAGCTTATCTCGATAGCAAACGCTGCCTCAGTTTCCTCTTCCTGCCCCCAAAGCTTGGTCGGAAGCCAATGACGGGTAAGACCCCTCAGAGGAGGGGCAACCTAGGCCAGACACAATCACTTGGGAGGCCATCATGGAAGGACTTGGGAGGCTGCAACAAAGAGCAATGGACTCTTGCCCCCTCCATCCCCCCAACCCCCGCTTTGACAAAGCCGGAGTCCCCGTGTCCCCTGGGAGAAGCACTTCCTGTTGGGGAGAGGTGCAGCTTCCTGCCTTGCTAGAGCAGTGTTCTAGGGAAAAATCTGGCATCACAAAGACTCCCTGATAAACCTGTGAAATCTCCTCGGCTAAGAGTGCTTTCATTCATATGATGAGGGTTTGAGCAGGAAACCCTAAAACTCTGTTCCTGGCAGACTCTGACTTAGACTAAGCCCTCAGATTTCTTTGAAATGTTATCTATTGTTTGATCCTTGCTGCCCAGTATTCCTGTGTATTACAACCCAATAAAAGTCCCTGGAGGAAGGGGCTCAACGCCTTTTTCCCCTGAGAAACTGGCCACCTCTCCTCCCCAAGCAGATCACATCGTTATTTCTGTCATGTATACTTTCATCCATGGCGCACAGGGGGACTTGGGAGGAAACTCACCCCCACAGTTAATGGGCCTTTTTTTCTATTCAGGTGGAATCCACATAGAAATCTCACATATAGTTCAGACGAGGTTCTGACAGTTTTATTAGGCAATTTTGGCCACCGTATTTTAATTTCTTATAGCTCTACTTGTTTTCTGATTGTTTCTTTGGCTTCTATTTAATCGGTTCAATATCTTTTCATTTCTCTGAGGTTCTTAAATTAGTTTTGCAGTAGTCTTTTGTTTCCTGCATTGCCTGTTCCCCCCAGCTACACTTTCCTGTTTGATCACTTCAATATGTGTACTTCAGGAGGAAGGCTTTCCTCAGACTTCTAGGGTCTGTCGCTGTGCATTGACATTGAAGAGTAAAGCACTGATGTGCTGACTGGAGCCTCTGTGCAGGTGGCTGAGGCCTGTCAACTGGTGGGTGTGACAGTGGGATGATCGGAGGCTGAGCTGGATCATTGCTGTGGGGTCCCCAAATGCCCTGTGTCTATTGATGACTCTTGAGACCATTCAGTTCTTCCAGAGAAAAGTCCTGCAGTTTGGAAGATGTAAGCTTGGGTGCTGGCACTCTTGGAAACAGAAGAGGGAGCTGAGAGGCCTGTGGCTCAGTGTGCAGACTTGTTCCCCATTTGTAATGTGAGGCATCACTGTCACAACCCTCTGCTGTGCCCACATTTTTAAGAACCGAATCTCTGTTTCAGTGCTCCAGAAAATAAATGTTATATCTTTGGGGGGCAGTTAGAGGTTGTTGCCTGACTGCTCAAAGAGAAGGGGAGGCCTAGACTCTAATTGTTTCTCATGCAGATTTTTCGACCAGTCTTTGGTCACTTCTCTGCTGTTGCTGAGGCTGCTGATTTCTGAGCCTATCGGGTTCTGTGGGGAGTGGATCAGCATTTTCTCACTGGTTTCTCCTCCACAGGTGCTTGAGTTTCAGCTTCCTTCAGTTCTGCCAAGTCAGTTTTGACTTCTCCATCTGTTTTCCACTTCCTGATTTTATTGAATTTTCATGCCCACTATTGTCCCTTCTCTGCCCTGTGCTTTGTCGTTAGCCCTTTACTGTCATTTCAGTGGAGTTTTAAGAGCAAGCAGAAGTAATGCATGTATCCAGTCTTATTTAATTGAAATTCTCCTCAAGCAGTTTGTCTTCACTGTTTGGGGAAATGTATTTTGTCTATGAAATATATGAAATCCCACAAAGCCCCATGGATCCTGGTATAATATTGCATCATAAGTACCTAACCGTTCCCCTTGTGCTGAGCATTTGAGTGGTTTCCTTGTGGCAATGATCATTTATGGTTATGGCTATTTTAAAATTTAAATTGTTCAAATTTGAACTTCTTTAAATGTATTTTCCTCTCATATGTATGTATAAAATCTTCATCTCTTCTTTTTTATTATATTATTATTGTTACTTTAATACAGTTGTCTGTTTTCCCCCTTTGCCCTCCTCTGCCCAGTCCACCCCCCTGTATTTCTTCCTTTGTGAATTATCTATTTTATACCCTATTTATGTTATGTATCATTATAATATTTATGTATGCTACTTTGTTATAGTTATTGCAATATTTATTTATTTATTTATTTATTTATTTTAGAGAGAGGGGACAGGAAGGAGGAAGAGTGGGAGAGAAACATCAATGTGTGGTTGCCTCTCCTGTGTCCCCTACTGGGGACCTGGCCTGCAACCCAGGCATGTGCCCTGACTGGGAATTGAACCGGCAACCTTTTGCTTCACAGGCCCGCACTCAATCCACTGAGCTACACCAGCCAGGGCAGTTATTGCAATTTTTTTTAAGTATTTTATTTATTTATCTTTAGAGGGGAAGGGAAGGAGAGAAGGAGAGAAGTATCAATGTATGGTTGCCTCTCGTGTGTCCCCTGCTGGGAACTGGCCTGCAACCCAGGTATGTGCCCTGACTGGGAATCGAACCGCAATTGTGTGGTTCGCAGGCCCGCGCTCAATCCACTGAGCTATGCCAGCCAGGGCTGCAATATTTTTAACTTATTACTTGCCTTTTGTGTTTTCTTTTGTGGGTAGACATTTTTAATTTTTGCAAAAATACACCAGAACTTTTTCTTCATTTCTTCCATCACTTTTTTAAAAAGATTTTATTTATCTATCTTTAGAGGGGAAGGGAAGGAGAGAGGGAGAGAAATACCAATGTATGGTTGCCTCTCGTGCATCCCCTGCCGGGAACTAGCCTGCAACCCCGGCATGTGCCCTGACTGGGAATCGAACCGTGATTGTCTGGTTCACAGGCCCGCGCTCAATCCAGTGAGCTACACCAGCCAGGGCTCTTCCATCACTTTTAAACTTTAAAATATATTCTGTTGTAGGTATGTAGTACATATTTCTGAAGTTTGAGATAAAGATGTGAGAATCATTAGCACAGAGGTCAAAGCTGCAGTGCCAAGACAACAGCCGCTTATTATGGGGGAGATGTGACAGGAGAAGGTTTAGGGGAGGGCGAATGAGAACTGAAGTCTGGGGAATGTTCGCAGTAAGGGAGAGGAGAAAGGGAACTTGGTGGAGGACTAGGCAGAGAGGTGCCTGAGAGAGCCATGTGTGGTTTAAATTCTCTGAGGAGTGTGAAGCCTTATGAAAGGGCAAGATGGCCCGGCCCCAGTGCTACTCTTTCTTGCCATGCTGAAACGCCAAGGCCATTCCTGCATATAAAGGCATATGGATCATGCTGCTGAGCACATCTGAAGACAAGCTGTTGAGATGGAGGGGGAAGTGTTCAGTCTTCCGTGTGACGAAGTGCATGGCACCAGGGCCTTTTGTGTGCTTCTCCAGGCTTCCTTAGCACTGACGGTCATCATCTTCTCAAGCGAAGCTAGTGCTGCGCAGGAAAAATGCCACATAATCCCAGTCCTCAAGCACTCCTTCTCTCCCTGTTCAAGAAGAGTTCTTAAGTAGCTGAGTTATAAGACTCTTGTTTCTCAAGTAGAAAGCTCAGTACCCCAGAACAGTGGTATGTGTCTTCCATAAGGACGTGTGGGTAAGACCTACAGAACTCAACACAGTTGGTGGTGAACTATGCTTTTCTGAATGGACGTGTTGACTTTGTTTCTTTCCACTCTTGGGCCAATTCTTGCTGTTTTTTCCCATCTTCACCATCATCACTCTGAGAAGAACTCCAAAACCACTGTGTTGCAGTGGTTACTAAGCCCATTGTGTTTTGAAGGGGATTGCTTAGAGCTGAAAAGTAATGCTGGAGTTATGAGATTCTGAGTTAAGAAGGACTTCTTAGAAGGGTAGGGACCACAGGATGCAGAGGTTGTGAATCTATCCCTGTTAAAGATAATAATTGCCCCATCATTTTATCAAATGGACATAGTTACATCTCAAATATTTCAGTGTAAACTATATTCATATAAAAGACTAGAGCTTGCCCTGGCTGATGTAGCTCAGTGCATTGAGCACAGGCCTGCTAACCAGAGGATTGCAGTTCGATTCCCAGTCAGGGCACATGCCTGGGTTGCAGGCTGGTTCCCTGCAGGCCAACTCCCAGCAGCGGACACACAAAAGGCAACCATACATTGATGTTTCTCTCCCTCTTTCCTTCCCTTCTAAAGATACATAAATAAATAAAATCTTTTAAAAAAAGACTAGAGCTTATTTTAAATCTTTTGGTCTAACTCTTAATAGCACTGCTGCCTCGTTCTGTTAGATTTGCATAGATTTCATAGAAATTCATACAAATACATCCTAAATGGGATAACCTATCATTTTTCAGGGTCAAAATGCAGCGTATTCCCACTAAATTACCCCTGTGACAATTCTTTGGGTTTTCTGAAGATTGCTTTATAGCGACTACTTGAGCACATAGATTTTTGTGGCCTTAAAACTCAGTGCCAGTTAAAGTGACCCAAGCCTAAATCTGGGCTCTCGGTTTTTTCAGTCTCATGAGAACTAATGTGATGAAGGAGCAGTGATTTGAATAAACAAACATTTACTGAGTACCAACTGTGTGCAAAACCTAGTGATGCTGTTCTTGTGCTGTTTGTTTGAGCAGAACGCTACGTGTGCACTGATGCAGGGAAGAGAGGCGGGCAGGATAGAGGAAAGCTTGGAAATTTTTCAAGATTAATTAGCACAAAGGTGGGGCATTTGGGATATCCGGCACCAGATAGTCATCAACAGTACTAATTATACTCATGTTAAATCAGTTATGGTGGGTGAGTTGGAGTCGATCAGCCAGTATGGTGAAGGATGCTGCAGCTGGTGTGAGCCTCCCTTTAAGATATGTTTTCACTCCTTGTCTGGTGTGGCTCAGTGGATTGAGTACTGGACGGCGAAGGAAAGGGTCGCTGGTTTGGTTCCCAGTCAGGGCACGTGGCTGGATTGTGGTCCAGGTCCCCAGTATGGGGTGAGTGAGAGGCAATCGCACATTGCTGTTTTTCTCCCTTTTGCTCCCTCACTTCCCCTCTCTCGAAAAATAAATAAGTAAATAAAACCTTTTTTAAAATGTGTTTTCATGTTTCTATAGCTCATGTTTTAGAGAGTTGCATTTTATTTTGCTTGTTTTTTTTTTAAAGAAAACACGATTCCCATTTTTAAAAGTTATAATAAAAAATTCAAATATAAGAAATTAAGTGGCATTTGAGGCTGAGTAGGGCTGCCTGGTGGAATACAAAACAGGTATTTCGTTCTCTGAGCACATGTATGCTTCAGTAACATCTTTCTGGCAGGTTCAGGTGAGTGGCATGTAAAGCCTTGTGTGACATTTCTTTGATTTAATTGCTGTAGTATTTTTTACACATTCATCAGACTGTAATTTGGCTCTAGCCTTTAGGGCACTAAGAAGATATCTATGTTAGTTTTTAGGAAATTTAATTCATTTCAACTAAGTGTGTTGAATGTACATGATAGACATTCAATGCATTTAGTATTTAGTATTCTCAAATAGGACATAAAAATGAAAAGAGTACATATCTCCTTTCTTAGAAAAAAATCCGCTTAAGCATGTTTTTAGTAAGTGGCCACATATACTAACATACATTAAAGGGAGAATATTCTGTCCTCTGCATTTTGAGTATCTCGGTAGGTAGACCTACAGTCCGTCAACTCTCGAGGGCAGATAGGATGGAAGCTGAGTTCGTACTGGCGAGAGTACTGCCAAAGGTAGTGCTGAGTGCGTGTGTGCCTTGGTGCAGAGTGCCTGGCTGTCTTCCTGTGTTATGTTGACAGTCATGGATGATATTCACTTAAAAATTCTTTAGAGCTTAATATTGTAATTCTGTATTTCCTTCTCTGTGTGTTAACTATTTCACTTCTATGAAGAGAGAAACTCATTACCTTGAGATATAGTTTATCCAGGAAAGTCAGGATAAATGCTCAATTTGGGGGCTGAGTGGGGCTGCATGGTTTTCAAACTAAGTAAACATTATTATTTTTTCTGCTTCAAATAGTCAATAGCATTCTAATAAATTTAAAAATATTAAAATAAAGATAAAAACTCTGTATTTATTCAGGTATTTGCTTTTATGATGCTCTTAATTTCTTCTAGCAAATCAAGGTTTCCAGCCAGTATCCTATGCCTCTCGCTTTTGGGATTTCTTATAGTGCAGGTGCTTGCAATGAATTATCTTAGCTTTTGCTTGTTTGGACATATCTTTAATTTGCACTAATCTTTGAAGGATATTCCTGTGGGTTATAGAATTTTAGTTAGATGATTTTTTCCTTCAGTACATTAATGATGTCATTCCATTGTCTGTTGTTGTCCACTGTTTCTGATGAGAAGTCAGGTACAGTTTTCATCACTGGTGTCCTGGGTGTAACACACCAATTTTCTCTGACTGCTTTCGTTTGTTTTCACCTTAGGTTGTCAGCTCTTTGATTGTGGTGTGACAAAGTGTTGCTATTGTTGTTTTAATCTTGCTTGAGGTTTGCTGATCTTATATATGTTCTGCTTGAAGTTGATGTGTTTAATCAGTTTGGGAAAATGCTTGACCATTATCTTTTTAAATATTCCTTCTGTCCCCCATTTTCTCTCTTCTGTCCTTCAATGAATTTAATAACATACATTAGACTTTGACATTGTTCTTCAGATCTTACATGTTCTGTTGCACTTTTCCCATTTATTTTTCCCTTTTGTCTTTCCTTTTGCCGTTTCTTTAGACCTGTTCCCAAGTTTACAGTACCTTGCCTCTGCAATGTCCAATCTACTGTTAAGTTATTAAGTGAATTCCTCATTTCTGATATAATTTTCACTTCTGGTATTTCTACTTGTGTTTTTTTCTTTTTGTGGTTTCCATTTCTTTGCTGAAATCCCTCCTGTGCTCTTGTGTGTGGTTCACATTGCCCACAATATGCTATAACGTATCTATCATATTTATTTTAAGATCTGGCTGATAATTTCTCCTTCTGGGTCTGTTTTCTATGCGAGTTTCCTCTCTTGACTTCTGTCATGGGTCACATTTTCTTGGTACTTCATGTTACTTGTAATTTTTATTATATGCCAGCCATCACAAAAAGAACAGTTGAGTCTGAGATAAAGAACACTGGTTGCCATACAAGGACACACCCCCTTCCTTCCAGGTTGCTAAGAGGTGTGGGAGCGTCGGTGGCAGCTAGAGACCCTAGAGGTCATTCCCTGTTTTGTGTAGAGGGGCCATGAGAACGCACTGAGACTGCACTGAGACTGCTCCTTCTGTGCGTTTGTGGAGCCAGCCTCACTACTTTATAGTCCATACTTAATATTTTGTGCCTTAAAATACCACCTAAATAGAGCTGGACTATTTAACTACAAGTCATTTTTTTTTAAAATCATTCTCCTTGTTTCTGGTTTTGTTTCTGTTCTTTCTGGCCTGCTATGTATAGAGACCCAATCCCCATTCTTTGAAATTTTGGTTAGTGTTGGTTTTTGTGATGCATCTTTTATTCCCTCCTTCAGAACAACAACTCTTTTAATTGGCATGCATTTTTGCATAATTGGATATTTGTATTATCATTTACAAGTAAAGGGGACCCTCCATGTCTTATAGAAATAAAGGTTGAAAATGGCTGCTGTAGAAGCCACGATTTGGGGGTTTTCCAGGACTTGTGTCCATTGGAAGAGATGGGAGCCAGTCCTTTCAAACTAAATATTGTCTGTAGGCTGGAAAAACCCATTATTCCACCATAATCGGAGACAAGAACACCCACCACCCTGAACTGACTTTTTAGGAAGATATAACATGGATACTAAACTGTTTGCTTAGTAATGCTCCTCCAGCCCAACAGACTTTCCTCCACATTTGGTAACTATGAAAATGTGTGGTGCCAGTAAACACTAAGTGTTTTGTTTAAATATTAAACTTTAAAGTGCAGCATCAATTTTTAATGTGCAAACTATCCTTGAAGGGCTCAGCTAGGTTGCTCTTGCCTATCGGAGAAACACTTGCGGGCCATTAGCCAAGCTCTCCGGTTACAAGGAAAAGGCCTCTTCCACTGCAAACCCTCCTCAGAGCACCTCTGAAAAGCCGATATGTGAGCAGAGGCCAGGCCGGCGCTGAACCACTTAAAGCCTCTATTTCCAAAACTGCTTTAACCAGTCATATCCTCAGGAAGTTGCAATCCCAGGAACTTCTTTAGTCAACAGAATTTAGGGCTTACTTCTTACAAGAATTGCTGACTGGAGAAGAATTGTCTAGAATGTGCCAGTGCAGCAGTTTTTGCTGGTGAAATTAGGAGCCCCAGTGAGTATGTCTCCTGAGAGAGCACCACGCCCTTGTTTCCCCCAAGTGTGTGGTCAGATGGGTCTCTATAATATTGCAATGAGGAGTTGTTTTATCTGGACTGGCTGGGTTTCTGTCTTAAGTGTCATCCTGGGTAGACACTCCCCACTCTTTACTCTTATGTGGAACCCGAATTTGTAAAGAACAGATTCTAGAGCAAGGTCAGGACTATGATGCCTGACTTGGAACATGAATGGTAATGGTGGGAACACCCATCACAAACTTTGTTTACTTTATTCATTTGTCCATTCATCTTTTCCTTTATTTACTGAAATAATTTATTGAGTGCCCTCAGGGGCTGAAGGCCCTTGTGGTGCTTCAGAAATGTCAGGCTGCTGGTGTGTTTGAA
Organism: Sturnira hondurensis; assembly: GCF_014824575.4. Lineage (NCBI taxonomy): Eukaryota > Metazoa > Chordata > Mammalia > Chiroptera > Phyllostomidae > Sturnira > Sturnira hondurensis. Next base: position 3,573,968 of record NW_028093273.1, read on the forward strand.
ACTTAGTGGGGTCCGAGAAGAGCATTGTGAACTGAAGGGGGGGAGTCAGGCCGTGGTTGAGTGTGGAGGTGTTTCTGTCAACAACTTCTGCACCTATTCGGACAGGCTCAGCACTTTCGCCGCACCCTGAGAGTGGGCAGGCTCAGCCGAGCCTCAGAAAGTTCTGAAAAACACTTCTGTGGTATAGTTTTAGACCTTCTGAGGCTGTTCTTTAATAAGATTTTGCTGCCAAGTCATTTGGGGTACAAGCGTGACAAGGGATTTGGAATGCAGAAGTAGAAGATAGAATTGCTTGCAAGCTGCCTAGTGGAGCTTTGAAAATCAAGGATTTCATAATGATTTCCAGCTTCAGTACAAACTTAATTATGAATAACACAGAAAGGGAAGGAAATTAAATGCTTTGGTTATTCGGCCTGTTTCTTCACTAACCACCCAAAACAACCAGATTGTGGTTGAAAATTTGTGCCTCCTTTATTATGTGCATCTGTTAGCTTCACTGTCCAGTAGGGTAGCCACTAACCGGATGTGGCCATTTAAATTCAAATTAAACACAATTAAAAGTCACTTCTTCAGTCACATTAGCCACATTTCAAGTGCTTAATTGCCAGATGTGGCTAGAGGCTATTGTATTGGACAGCACGGATGTAGACCATTTCTATCATTCAGCAAGTTCTACCATCCTGAACTGTGAACAGCAATGTGAGGTTAACAAATGGGATTGGGAGGCAGGAAACTGGGACGACACAGTATTTGTAGGAGATTCTCCAAACCATTTCCCTAAGTTTAGAATAATCTCACCTCTTTAAACCTCACCTCTTCCTGATCACTTTCAGCAGGTGGTCGTGACGCCTATTCTGTAAGGAAATTAGACAAATTAGGTGTGGACCTATTTATCTTTTTCCCTCTATTCCCACCACCTGCTTCCTTGTATTTGTTCCTGTCTCGTCATCCTTCCTTACAGGAAGAGGCATCCTTCTTTTTGTTTATTGTGAATTCCTCTGTGCACTAGAATCAACTCTCTGTATTTTGAAATGATACAGATTCATAGGAAGTATGGAAAAAAGGTAAAGGCGGGGGGCTGACCGGTGTACCCTTCACCCAATTTCCTCTGATGGTAACCTCTTACAAAACTGTAACACAGTATCAAAACCAGGAAATTGCCCTGGCTGGTGTAGCTCAGTGGATTGAGCACGGGCCTGTGAAGCAAAGGGTTGCTGGTTCGATTCCCAGTCAGGGCACATGCCTGGGTTGTGGGCCAGGTCCCCAGTAGGGAACACATGAAAGGCAACCACACATTGATATTTCTCTCCCACTCTTTCTCCTTCCATTCCCCTCTCTCTAAAAATAAATAAAATATTTAGAAAAAAACAGGAAATTGATTGACCTGGGCCAAATCCACAGAGTGTATTCAGTTTCACCACTTTCACATTCACTCATTTGTGTGTGTGTAAATATGTATGTATATATATATATATATATATATATATATATATATATATATAACATTCAAGAATGTTAATAGCACAGTATGTAACCGTCTGAGACTGGCTCTTTCACTCAGTGTAATTCTCATAAAATCATCCTAGTTTCTTGTATCAACAGTTCGTTGCTTTTGTTTCCTGACTAGTATTCCATGGTATGGAAATGCTCCAGTTTGCTTAGCCATTTACCTTTTGAAGGAATCTGTCCCATTCCCCCCCCCCCCCCCCCCCCCCCCAGTTTTCCAGTCTGTTACAAATAAAGAAAACATCATGGTTTTGTGTACATTTAAGTTTTTATTTCTCTGGTATAAATGGCCTAGAGTTCAATTGCTGGGTTGAATGTAAGTCTAGGTTAGTTTCCTTAAGAAAACTGCCAAACCGTTTCCCAAAGAGGCTAAGCCATTGCTCTGTCTCCTTGCTAACAGTTGGTGTTACCACTATTTTTTATTTTACCTACTCTGACAGGTGTGTGATGATATCTTGTTGTGGGTTTAATTTTCATTGAACATGCTTTGATGTGCTTGTGTGCCACATGTCCTCTTTGGTGAAATATCTTTTTATGTCTCTGATGAACTAACTACCCTGCCCATTTTCTAACTGGATCGTTTATTTGTTGATGGCTACACCCGGGAGTTCTCTAGATACAAGGCCTTCATTGGGTACGTGGCTTGAGATATTTTCTCCTAGTGTAGCCTGTCTTTCCCTACTCTTCACAGAGTCTTTGGTGGAGCAAACGTTTTTAATGTCAGTAAGGTCTCTCTTTTATATTTGTAACTTACATTTAACCCACCCTGCTCTACTCCTCTTTCTCCCACAGTACAAAAACTGCATCGTGGTGCATTAACCTTGAAAACTGCATCTACCCTGAAGCGGGCTTTTTTTTTTTTTTTTTGCTGTTATATCAGTTAATGATGCCGCAGTCTAGCTGATGCCCCAAACAGTCACCCTTGACTCTTCTAATCCTTCAGCTTCTACTTCTAACTGCCCACCGTGATCCTGTCCATTCCCACTAATCGATTCTCAAGTTCATCTGATTCTGCTGTTTCATTCTCAGTGACACTGTCTTAGTTTAGATCCTTACTATTTCTTGTCTGCATCATTGCATTGAGGTTCTCATTTTACTCCTGGCTGGCAGTTTTACCTGACACAAAGCCAAGTTCCCTATTGCTTCAGAGTGATCTGTCTAAAACACAGCCTGGTCACGTTATCCCCCTGCTTACCATCATCCCCAGAGTAAAGTTTAAGTTCTTTAACATGATACACACATTCTCTTGTGCGTCCTCCTCAGCTTCACCTCTCACTGCTGCCCCACCCCCGACACGAGCTCCAACCATTCTTTTCTACGTGCAGTTTCTCAAATGCATTTTGACTTCTTGATTCCAGGGTTTTGTTTGGAGTGTTTTCCCATGCCTTTTTGCTTGAGGCTTCCAGGCTTCACTAAAGAATCAGCCCAAGAGCAGCTCCCCTAAGACTTCTTTGATTACATAAGGCAGGATTGCCTTCTCTTTGCACACATAACCCCCTGGTCTACTTGACTCAGACAAAGCAGGGACTATATCTGTATATCTGTATTTATTCCTATGGCTTAACGAAGTACTTAGCACACAGCCTGCAAAATTATGGAAGAAATGAATGAATTTTAGTAATTAGATTGCCTAAATATTGAAAGCACCTTTTCCTCCATCTTCACTAGATTGTACACTCTTGAGGGCTGGAACTTTTCCTAGTCTCTATCCACAACAACTGCAGAATGCCCAGCTCATAGGATGTTCTCAATAAATATTTGTTGAGTAAATGAAGCCCTGGCTGGTGTAGCTCAGTGGATTGAGCGCGGGCCTGTGAACCAGAGGATCGAGGTTTGATTCCCAGTCAGGGCACATGCCTGGGTTGCAGGCCAATTCCCAGCAGGGGACGCATGAGAGGCAACCATACATTGATATTTTTCTCCCTCTTTCCTTGCCCTCCCCTATAAAGATAAATAAATACAAATTTTTAAAAATTGTTGAGTAAATGAGAAAAAACAAAATGGACACCCTTGCCTTACTGTACACTTTAATCTTTTGCCCTTTGCTTCTTTCCAGAGATGGGCACTGAGCCCAACAAAAATATATGAAAAAAAAGCAGAAATCAATGATGTTTAATACATTCACAAGGCTGAATGGGCACTTCTGGTTCGGGTTTAGTTGTATTTGCCCTGAGCAGCTGCTGGAAGGCATAAGGCAGAGGTGGCAAACACAAGGCCCACGGGCCAAATCGAGCCCTCCACCTTGTTTCATCTGGCCCAGCACCTTGTTTCTACCTGGCTACAGTGCCGAGTTCTTGCTGAGCTGTTAAGGAATAGTTACATTTGTACAGTCCTAAAATTACATTCGGCCCTTGGAAGGCAACCGCAAGGCTGATGTGGCCCCTGGTGAAAATGAGTTTGACACCCCTGGCACAAGGCTACTTTTGTTGCTCATAATTTAACAAGTACGTACTGACCTTACTACTACTGAGCAGCCACTGAGTAACAAAAAGAATCTATTCTCATCTCATCAAAGAAGTCAGATCTTAGCTACTGTGTGTTCAGAAAGATATGTTAACCTTCTGGCTAGTCCTTTCTATAATAAATGAGGTTCTTAGTAATGTCTTTAAAAGAACTGCTTATAATAAAATCAAATGTATCAGACTTATTTTAGACTATAAACTCTCTTTGATGCATACCAATTTCAGTTCGCAGTATGTAAAAATTAGCCAGGAATGGCCTTAAGACAACAATAATGGAGCAACTTGCATTTCCTTTATTTCTCCATTTCTCCTTCAAACTCATCACTGCCCCAGAAAGGCCCCATGTCACCTTCTCACTCCCCAGGCTTTCACTCCCAGACCTCAGCACCCCACCTAACCCAACCATCTTGGATTAAATAAGACTTGTCATCCATTTATATAACATAAGGATGTCATTTCATGTCCTAAAAAACCCCACTCATTTGCTTTTAGTAAAGGGATTGCAGAGAATCACCAGGGGTAAGAACAAAGGAGAGGTTTCATGGTTCTTACTTAGCATGGGTTATGGTTACTTTTTCTCTCACTAAAGGTAATTATAGCCAGAAGAGGGAGAAGGACAGGCTATTATTAGGACTAACCCTGGGACACTAGCAGTCATCTACCTTAATGATTGGTGACTTCATCCCAGTTCAGGTTCTTTATCTCATGGTCCAAGATCATGAGATCTTGGATATTTGTCTCAAGATCCAAGACCCCTCGGATCTTGTCATTGCCAGAAACTCCTCCATCTGAAGTTTCAGTTCAAATGTCCCGCTTTCTGACCACCACCTCCTGTCCTTCCAGTTTGCTTACTGGGGTAAACCATAGGCATAAATCTTTGACATCATTTTGACAGCTAATACATTGAGTCCCATCACATTTTCTTCATTTTATTTCTTTCTCCAGGTAGATCCCATGGTCAAACATAATGAGTCATTTGCAAATACTGTCAACTTTCCTACTCCTTCTCTGTCATGCTCATCTGACAAATCCCCAGCCTTGGAGGATCCCCACCCTCTGTCTTCTCTGAACCTGAATTTGAACAGTTCAGTTGTAGTTGGACAAAGTCACACAAGTGCATAGACTGGGTTCACTGGAAATTCATGATCTTAAGACTCAAATTGGCTTTTATCTTACTTTGTTTCGTTCTTTCTTGTATTATTTCCTTCTTTCATTTTAAATGTTCCATGACTCTTTCCCATCATCATTCTTAGCTGATACCTTACCTTACTGATATTCACCACCCATCAAAAACCTATAAAGCAATCTACTCTGGCACCCACTTTCATCTTACACCCTCACAGCAAAGGCCAATCCCTCCACCTGTCTTTGGATTGCATCCTCATCACCTTCAGTTTCTCCCAGTCTTCAGTGCCTTAGGAAGAAGTATGCTGGCAGCATGAATAAACAAATAAACAACCCCCCAAAGCTATAAGCATTCCCTTCCAATACAATTAACTTAAACTTAATAAGAGAATTTGTTGCATTGATTTTTTCTAGACAAGTCATCTTGACTTCTTCCATAAAAGTAATCTGCCCCTTAGACTACAATGCCTTATTTTCTGTCTTAGCACATATTTAATTCTTTAAGCATCTCCATAAAGTGCAACATCATCAGGGTTGTTGAAGACAGGACACTGTGGACATAACTCATTCATAGGGTTGTCAGAAGTCAGAGCTGACTCAATGGCATGTAACACATATATGGCTTATGGGAGAAACCCAAGGGAGTTTCAATATTAGGTGAACTACTGATTCAATCCTCTAGTTAATTAAAAGTTCAAAGAAGAAATATCCTTTTATTTAAAACTCTAAAAATAATATTTCATTATCCAACATTGCTATTGCACAATATAACAATAAAATTCTTGTTAGATTAAGAACAAATTCAAAGAAGAAAAATGACATATTATCTCAATGGATGTTGAAAAAATATTTGACAAACTTCAACATCAATTAATGTTAAAAGCAAGGAATGGAAGGAAACTCTCCCAACTTCACAGCAAAATTCATATATAACGATGAAGCACTGAAAGCATTATCCTGACCTTTGGAACCAATATAAGGATGCTAAGTGCTACTACTTATTCTGTAGGTTTTGGCCAATGCAATGACACACAAAAGTAAATCAGGCAGGTAAATATTTGAATGGAAGAGGGAAAAATATTATTGTACCTCCAGACAACATTGTTATTTTTCTGGATGTTACAAGACAACAAAATAACATACTGGTAGAATTCTATACTACTAGAGCAGTTAGATAAATGATTAAAACTCAAAAAGTGGTAGATTGTTTATAAATTATCATGAACAATTAGACCACACAGTTCCCTATAGAAGCAAAAATTATGAAATGGCTAAGAATAAACTTGAAAATATTTGTGCAATACTAGCTGAGAGCAATAACAACAACACTGTAAAATGTCATGAGAAGCTATAAAAGAAGACCTAAATAAATGATGAGAAATACCACATTCCTGAATTGGAAAAGTCACTATTTTGAAAATGCTAACCCTGTCCAAATGTATTTATATATTCAGTGTGTCCTAGTCAAGTCCTGTCAAGTTAAGCATAATAATCATATGGTCGTATTTTAGAAGGTGGATTAAACATGATGTTTTTCTGTCTGTCTGCTAGGAAATTTTCCAAAGCAACAACCACCAAAACAACAAGACAAACATCAACAACTAACAAAAAAAAACTAATCAAAACAAAGCCAAAAACCCAAACACCCAGAGAAACAGAAACACGAACTCTACCTTCAGTGAGTCTGGGAGGTACATGTGTAACTCTAAGTCACAACAGAGGACAAGGCACTAACAAACGCAGTGGACTGTAAACGGGGTACAGGAGGGTGCCAAAGGATCCTTGTGACTACAGAAGTAAAAAAAAAAAAAAAACTTGCAAAGCACAGTTGTTCAAAGTGCATGCTACACCTAAGATGCAAAACCAGCACCCAGCAATGCCAGGATGGGTCCATGGGTTCCCATGCTTTTCATGTAGAAGGGAAGTCAGGGATAAACAAGGAATCACAGAAACAAGCTGTATTTTCAGGTAGTCTTTCTGTCAGTTAGGCAGTACAGAACAGAGGGGCTACCTTGTGGACAGCTCAAGGGCTGCTGATCTCTATTGTCTGATCAAGAAGTAAAGAAAGTAAAAATAGCCAGTATTTTCCTGGACAGTGTGTCTCAGCTAGTTGGAGTGTCATCCCATAAACCAAAAAGTTGGGGGTTCAATTCCCAGTCAGGGCACATGTCTAGGTGGAGGGTTTGGTTCCTGGTTGGGTGCATGCGGGAGGTAGCTAATCAATATTTCTCTTTCACATTGAGGCTTCTTGCCTTCTTTCTCTCACTTCTTATCCTTCTTTCTAAAAATCAATTAAGAATTTAAAAAATAGCCAATATTAAGGACATGGGGAAATATATCACACAGACTTTAAAAAGTTAAAAAGAAATACAGTGGATTTTTTTAGGCAGTGAAAATATTTGTGTGATATTATAATAATGGATATATATTATTATACATTTGTCCAAACCCTTAGAACAGCAATTTTCAACTGGCGTGCCACAATAGTTTTTAAAACATGGAATATCTGACTAGTTGGGGGCGCTGACCCCTTTCCCCTTAGATTGTCAAGTGAGAAATGACAACAGTCAACACAACGATAGCTTTCCAGTGTGAATGCTTTGTCTTGAGCCATACATATATAGATCGTATAATAGAGTTGCATCTTATTGGTCACCTTGCATAATAAGGTTGCACTTGATTGGTTAATTCTTGGTACCAGAAATCCTTATACACAACTATAGTCATGTAACTTTTTAAAAAGATTTTATTTATTTATCTTCAGAGGGGAAAGGAAGGAGAGAAGGAGAGAAATATCAATGTATGGTTGCCTCTTGTGAGTCCCCTGCTGGGAACTGGCCTGCAACCCAGGCATGTGCCCTGACTGGGAATCGAACTGCGATCATGTGGTTTGCAGGCCCATGCTCAATCCACTGAGCTACACCAGCCAGGGCTGGCATGTAACTTTTTAAAAAACTCATCTTTGGAGTAAAAATAGTAGGTAATTAATATTATTGTTATGTAAATCATAATTATATCTATTGTTGTCAGAGTGGCAAAAATATATTTTTAGTGTGCCACAGAATTTTAGTAATTAACTTATGTTTTCCATGAGATGAAAATATTGAAAATCACTGGCTTAGAATATACAACACCAAGAGGGAACCCTGATGTAAACTATGGACTTCGGGTGATTATGATGTATCAAAGCAAGTTTGTGGATTATAACAAATGTATCACTTGGGTGCAGGGTATTAATAGTAGGATTTTTACTGGAACTTGACAATCTGATTCTAAAGAATATTAGAAAAACAAAAAAGAATAGCAAAAGTTCTGGAAAGGATGGGTGGTATTTTTCTATAAGGCATTAAACTACACAAAACACCAAAAGGTAAAATCTAACAGTTGAATATATACAATAATTTGATATATAACAAAGACAAAATTTCAAATCATTTGGAAGGGGTAGATTTTCTGTTTTGGTTGGCAAAGATTAAAGATTACTAATATCCAATGTTAGGGAAGATGTGGAAAAATGTGTAGGTATGTGAACTGGCATGAACTCATTGGAGAGCATTTTCTTAGGAACTCTTTTAGAAATAGGCATATGCCTTTAACCAGCAATTCCACTATTAGATATTTATCCTAAAGAAATGCTTGCATCTGTGCACAGAGGCTTTAGAGAATTGTCTGTGACAGGGGAAGATAGATTATAATCTGCATATGGTTGTAAATAAAGTATAATGTATCTATGCCATGGAATACAATGCGGCAGTTAAAACAAGTGAGATTAAAAATGAGAAGATTATATGAAGTGATTAGTGGCATTTCAAGGACTAATTTTATGATGTAGGAGAGAACAAAGAAGAGTCACAGCCTTGAAGAAGGTGAGAACAGGGGAACTCGGCTTTCAGAATGAGCACAGCCAGTCCACATACTAACAAGAAGGCAGAGTATGTGTGTACGATGCTGGGAGAGCAATGAATTTGTGGTGGTAGGAGTATGTAGAAGTTCTCTGATTGCTCAAATTTTCCCAGGGGAGTAGGAAGCAATGTCTTCAGCTCTGAGTGAAGATAGGGAGGAGGTGTTGAGAGTTTGAAGATAAAGGAAAATGAGTGCATTCCAGTGAGAGAATGAATGGGCTAAGGGATTATAATATGACTCTCTTGTGATATAGTCAGAAAATAAACATCTCTTTTAGAGAATCAGCCTGAACCAAAATAGGATTTCCTTTTTCTCTAGAGAAACAAAGAAATCCATAGAGAAATCTCTATATGGATTTCTCTATGGATTTCTTGAGTCTTTTTCTTTTGTTTTTGTGAAAACAACAACCCAAAAGTAAACTACAGTTCTGGCTGTCTAGTTAAGAAGGGAATCCAGTGTATTTCGTATTTTCTATCCCAGTGCTTAGGAGGCACAAAGCGTTTCAAATGATCTGACTCATCATGCAGAATGTCCATTGTTTTTAGAAGAGAATTTATGATTAGTTGACTAAATGAAGCCACCCTGCTATGATCAGAATCGCCGCTGTAAATGGGTAATGACAGAACATCCCATCCTTCGGACCAATGCTGCAGCAAGGCATCATTTGCAAGGCAGGATGAGATTAAGTGCTGTTGTTATTATACACTCTGTTCTGCCCGAAGTAGCCTGATGGGCTGAATTACTTAAAATAATTAAATAAGGGGAGATGATTCCAGAGCTGTCCAAATACAGCCAGCCTCTCAATGTCCTTGGTAGCAGAATGTCCTCCTTGACAATGTCTGTGACATGAAGCTTTTTTCAACAACATTATTAGCAAGTCCTTGATAACAGACGATTGACTAAGACCGTCAATTTTGGTTTTGGTTTTAAGATTTGGGTAGAGTTGTGGTGGAAAACTAGAACTGAAATATTTTGAGACTGGTAGTAGTTTTCAGTAAGTTTCAAACAAACAGTGATTTAAAAAAGCTCAGTTCCCACCCTGGCTGGTGTGGCTCTGTGGATTGAGTGCTGGCCTGGGAACCCAAAGGTCAGAGGTTCAGTTCTCAGCCAAGGCAAATACCTGGGTTGCAAGCCAGGTTCCCATTCAGGGGCACACAAAAGGCAACCAATGTGCACACTGATGTTTCTCTCCCTCTCTTTCTCCCTTCCTTCCCTTTTCTTTTAAAAAATAAATAAAATATTTAGAAAAATAAAAATAAAAAAGACTCAATTCCCTTGAATCACAGAGTCAACATCACTTTAAGTGAATAAACCAGCAAGTTTGCTATGTAAGTGGTTGATATTTAAGTTTCTATAATATTCTAATCTTTTATAACTGGCGGCTGATATTTCTGCTGCATAACTTGTTGACTTGATCTTTTCCCCTGTTTCTAAGGAGTTAGTTTGGGTGTCCTGAGAAGCAGATGCTGTGATGGTGTTGTACATGCAAAAGATTCATTGGGAAAAAAATCCATGAGGGGTAAAGACGAAGGAGCTGGAGGAGGCTGGTCATGTTTTCAGAATACAATGGAAGGAGAGAAGGACAGAACTATCAGTGTATGGTTGCCTCTCATGTGTCCCCTGCTGGGAACTGGCCTGCAACCCAGGCATGTGCTCTGACTGGGTATCGAACCATGATCCTTTGGTTCCGAGGCCTGCGCTCAGTCCACTGAGCTACACCAGCTGGGAGACACACATTTTGCTTTTTAACTTTTAAACTTTATTGAAGTGTAATCTACAATTATTGATCTACAAAAGAATGTACAAAATTTAAGTGTACAGCTCAAGGTTTTTGACAAGTGTATACTACCATTACCCACGTTAAGATACAGAATATATCCATCATTCCAGAAAGTTCTTGTTGACCATGGTGCCCCAATAAAAACTCTGGACAGTGAGGCTCAGATGCCTTCTCTGGTTTTTAAGTAAGTATTTCAAGGAAATGGAAAGGGAAAAGGCGACAGAGAGTTCTGGTAGTGATGATGAAGGGGTGACCATTTTAAGGAGGTTGTTGAGGAGATGCTTCTCTGGGAAGACAGCCTCCCCATCTAAAGAGAGCATTACAGCACAGACAGGTACAGGTAGCAATGCTGGTACACTGCTGCCAGCTGATTTTCAGTGAAAATGGTTTGGGAACACGCACCTCTCGGGCATCTCATCTTTTTGATACTGACGGCTATGTGGAATTTCTAAGCAACTTACATGAAACAGTATTGTTTCTTTATGCTGTAATAGGCAGCTAAAACTTTTCTTAAAGAACAGATAACAGTTCTGATGGGAAACTTGGCTGTCTATTATATTAATATTTAATGGATGGGAAAATGCATTTGTTGGCATTATGGAGATTCTCAGAAACAGATTTATTTATTTATTCAGTATTTTGTCTTATATATTTATTCAGTATACTTTCATTGAGCACCTACTATGTTCTACATTTTCAACTAGTTACTGAGAGAGACACACGTGAATAAGAAACTTCAGGATCTCATAGTCAGAAGTAGAGGAGGGAGAACTGCTAATGAGTTGTTCCTGCGGTGACTGGAATAGCTGAAAAAACGGTGGTGGGCTACAGGGGAGAGGGAGAAGGAGCTGGCTAGCCGAGAGGGGTTCCGGGTAATAAAATGGCTGTAAATGGCTGTAAAATGTGAAACGGGCTACAATGGTGCAACATACAAAATCTTATCGGGGTTCAATTAAGGAAGAAATAATTACCTGAGGGAGCTGTGTTAGATTTCACACAGAGCTCACATTTTTCCTCTTATTAAGTCTTTCCATTAAAATGCTTTGAAAACATTAAAAATAAATATTAATAAAATTAAACAGTAGTAAAAATATACTATAACCCCAAATAGTAATCTCTTATACTAGTCACAACTGCTACCGCCACTGCATTCCCTAGAGGCAAACATTTTAACTATCTTAGCTATTTTGCTTTGTATTGATCTATGGTCCTCTTAAGATTATGTTTAAAATGATATTTCTTGATTTATTATCATCTTGGCATCACCTTGATTCCTGTTAAGATAGCTGAGAATTTTATCTTTTTAAGTATCACTCACTTTCCACTCTCTGTTCTTCAAAAAGCTGTTTAAGTCAACATTCAGAGCTTACATTATTATAATATGTAAATACTGTTCACTGCAGAGCTGATAATGTTTAGATGATTATCCCCCCTTTGCATGTAAGATTTTGTTTTTTCCTTGAGTTAACAGCTACTTTTTAAAACTTACATATTTGGGGGTCCTTAATTTTTTTCTCTGGTTAAATTTTAGACCTCTCAGAAGTTTTCCCCCACATGCTTAAATGCATTCAAATGGTTTATAAATATCCATTATTTCTCTTTAGAGTCCTTCCTCTTTTTTTCTCTATTCTCTGAATTGGATTGGTTGTTTTTCAGTTCTCCTGCCCAGTTGTCATCTGGGCACATATTTTAGTTTACATCCTGGGACTTTGCATCATCAGGGGCCCCTGATTTGCTGGACCTTTTGTCTTCTTTGTTTTGGGTTCATTCGTTTTGATGGAGCATATGTTCCATGATGTCTTCAGAAATTGTTGTGGGATGAGTTGTGTTTCCCAAAAAGATATGTTCAAGTTTTAACCTCTAATACCTGTGAACATGATTTGAAAAGAGGATCTTTGCAGATGTAGCCAAGTTAAGATGAAGTCATTAGGGTTGACCCTAAACTAATATGACCAGTGTCCTTATAAAAAGAGAAGAGACATAGACAAACACACAGGAAGAATTCTATATGACAACAGAGGCAGAGGTTGAAATTATGCTGCCACAAACCCAGAACATCAAAAACTGTTAGCAAACAGCACAAACTAGGAGTGAGACATTCTTTTCCTTGAGGAACTCCTGCAACTCCATCATCTCTCTCACATTAGCTTCTAATTCTCTCCCCATATGCTTATCTCTTCCAAGAGCTCTTGCCCAATAAATGTGCTCTTACCTCAATACTTTTTAAAAGGTACAGTTAGTAGCAAAGATAGGTAAAGCATTAAAATATACTTTATTTTGTTTTTTGGAATCAGAATGTCTATAATGCAGAGAGAAGACAGGAGGCCTTTCTGTGTTATTTATAGACAAATATGGACCAGTTTAGATATATTGGGATGCCTTTTTTTTTTCTTTTTTGATCCCTTATTTTGACTGCAAATATCTTAAGGCAGTGAAATGGTGAACAGTGTGAATAGCATGAGGAAACACAAAGAAAGCAAGGCAACCATGGCTGTCCTATAGGAAGATAAGTTTACTTCTGCTCCTTGGGACAATTTCTTTGACTCTGTTTCCTTTTCTCACTAAGGTCAGCACTTGGAATCTTTCTCACAATAAAAGAAAAAGTTTGCAAACATGAAAGAACATTTGGAAATCAAAATGATTGAAACTAAAAATTCTGAGAATTATTATAAGATTAAAACCAAGGAAATCTCTCAAAAAATATAATAAAGCATGACAAGTTGGAAAATCAGAAACAAAGAGATAGTTGTCATAGTTCAATCCAGGAAGACAAAAAACCTACCTAATGAAAATACCAGAGAGAGAGAATAGAAATTTAAAAATGTATATATTTTATGTTAAAGAAAAAGCCAAAGACACATGTCTCCAAATTAAAATGGCAGAGGCTATTCCACAAATTTCTAATGGGAAAACAAGTCACACGACCCTTAGCAGTAGAACTTAATGGAGAAATGCCTTCAAAATTTGATGCAGAAATAATTTCAACCTAAAATTCTATACCCAGTCAATATACCCTGTTTCAGTTATTATAAGACCCAGTTTTTTTCAATATGTAAAAGTTCTTAAAATCAGAATGCATCTTGCAATCACTGTCTATCACGTGGCATCAGGACCCAGTTGTGTTCTGTTGATACTTTCCAATAAAATCACGACAGGACCAACATCAAAGCATCAAGAGGAGGAGTAAAATAAAGACATTTTTAGATCTGCCAAAATGGTATTTACCTCCAATCTACTCTTTTTTAGGACTAGAATAACAAATTACCACAAAGTAGATGACTTAAAACAATAGAAATTTATTTTCTCACAGTTCTGGAGTCTACAAATCCAAAAACGAAGGTGTCAGCAAGACTGGTCCCTTCTTGGGGCTCAGAAGAATTCACCGAATGCCTCACTCCTAGTTTGTGGCATTTGCTGATAATCACTGATGTTCTTTATGTGCGGCAGTGTCATTTCAATCTCTGCCTCCACTGGCATGTGGCATTCTTTCTGATCGTCTGTCTTTGCCTTTTCTCTTCTAGTGAGGACAACGGGCATATTGGATTAGGGTCCACCCAAACTGTGGATCTCTTTAACAGAGTATTTGAGAGACTCTTCAGTTGATTTGATGCACTGAAATAACTCTTCAATTATGAGAAAAGACCTCAAAAGTTCTTATTGATTTTTAAAATAGTTTATTAAGTCTATTTATTTTGTGGTTAAAGTTTTTACTATCTTTTAAACACCAGAATTGTGCAAATTAAAATAAGAACAGTGTTATTGAAGTACTCTTTTTTGCTTTTATTATTTTTTAAGGTTTTTTTATTGTTCGATTACAGTTGTCTCCATTTTTCCCCCATTGCTGTCCTGTACCCTGCCCACCCCTCATCTCCCATATTCAGTTCTCCCCCTCCCAGTTGTCCTTGTCCATGGGTTCTTTTTTTAAAAATATTTTATTTATTTATTTTTTTAGAGAGAGGGGAAAGGAAGGAGAAAGAGTGGGAGAGAAACATCAATGTGTGGTTGCCTCTCATGTGTCCCCTACTGGGGACCTGGCCTGCAACCCAGGCATGTGCCCTGACTGGGAATCAAACTGGTGACCCTTTGCTTCGCAGGCCTCTGCTCAATCCACTGAGCTACACCAGCCAGGGCTTTTTTAAAAAATATTTTATTTATCATGGGTTTGTTATACATGTTCATTTATGACCCTTTCCTTATTTTCCCACATTCCTTCCCTCCCCCTCCCCCTATGGTTGCTGTCACATTGTTCTTAATTTCAGTGTCTCTGGTTCTATTTTCTAGCTCCTTTGTTGTGTTGATTAGGTTCCACCTATAGGTGAGATCATAATGGTATTTGTCTCTCACTGCCTGGCTTATTTCACTTAGCATTATGCTCTCCAGATCCATCCAAGCTGTTGCAAAGAGTTGGAGCTCCTTCTTTCTTTCTGCTGTGTTATATTCCACTGTGCAAATGTACCACAGTTTTTGATCCACTAATTTACTGATGGGTACTTAGGCTATTTCTAGCCCTTGGCTATTGTAAATTGTGCTGCTATGAACATTGGACTGTATAGGTTATTTTGAATTGGTGTTTCAGGATTTTTAGGTTATAATCCCATCAGTGAAATTGCCAGTTAAAAAAGCAGTTCCATTTTGAGTTTTCTGAGGAAACTCCATACTGTTTTCCACAGTGGCCGCACCAGTCTGCATTCCCACCAGCTAGGGCTCCCTTTTCTCCACAACCTCACCAGCACTTGTTGTTTGTGGATTTGTTTATGATGGCCACTCTGACTGGTGTGAAGTAATATTTCATTGTAGTTTTAATTTGCATCTCTCTGATGCCTAGTGATGCTGAGCACCCTTTCATATGTTTCTGGGCTCTCTATATGTTCTCCTTGGAGAAGGGTCTGTTTAGGTCATTTGCCCATTTTTTAATTAGATTTTTTTGCCTTCCTCATGTGGATTCTTGTGAGTTCTGTATATATTTGGAGATCAAACTCTTGTCTGTGGTATCATTGGCAAATACATTTTCCATATATTTGGTTCTCCTTTCATTTTGCTAATGTTTTCTTTAGCTGTGAATAAGCTTTTTATTTTGATGAGGTCCCATTTGTTTATTCTTTTCTTTATATTCCTTGTTCTAGGGGACATGCCAGTGAAAATATTGCTGCTTGGGATATTTGAAATTTTCTTGCCTATGTTCTCCTCTAGGACTTGAAGTACTTCACTGTTTAAAAGAATTGCTGAAAGTGTTAAAGAAAGAAATGATATGTTTACCCCTTTAAGTGTCAAGGCTGTTCTTAAAGGGGACAATAAATTCCTACTTAAACTGTATAATTATTATGGCACTTTGCATGACTGTTTTTTGAAATGGAATTTATCACTTAAAGAATTTGAGTTTTTTACCTTGATGTTACTAAATACTATTCCAGCATGGGAACAAGTGGAATCTTTATATATTGTGTTGAAGGAGATTTTAAAAATTAATTAGGATGCTTATTTCTGTCAATGGGCGACATTTTAAAAAACTGTTGATGAAAAAGGTGAAACAATAACAACGCCCATAAACACAGATAACAGTGTGGTGATTCCCAGGGGGAAAGTGGGGTGGGAGGAGGTAGAAGAGGGTGAAGGTGGTATAAATGGTGATGGGAGGGAACTTGACCTGGGGTGGTGAACACACAATACCATATACAGATGATGTGTTATAGAATTGTACACCTGAAACTTATATAACTTCATTAACCAATATCACCCCACATAGATTCAATAAAAATGTAAATAAAAAGTGATTATTCAAGAAGAGATTCAACATAACTCTAAAAAAATGAAAAATGCAAGTTATGCTATGAAAAATGCCATGTGTTTCAATAAATATTAGTTTCAGGTATATAAGATAATGATTCAATACTTGCATATACTGGAAAGTGATCATAATGAATCTAGTTAACATCCATCACTACACACAGTTATAAGTCTTTTCTTGTGCTAAGAACTTTTAAAGCTTATTCTCTTAGCAACTTTCAAATATGCAATAAACTATTGTTAACTATGGTCACCATGCTGTATGTTACACATCCATGATATATTTTATAGCTAAAAGTTTGTAACTTTTGGCCCCTTTTACCATTTCATTCCCCTGGCAACTAGTTGCCTCTAGCAACTACTAATGTGTTCTCTGTATCTATGAGCCTGGGTTTTTGTTTGTATAAATTCCACACTCAAGTGAGGTCATTCAGTATTTTTGTCTTTCCTCATCAGACTTAGTTCAGCATAATGCTCTCAAGGCCTATCCATGTTCTTGCAAATAGCAAGATTTCCTCCCTTGTTGTGGATGAATAATATTCTATTTTTTGTGTGTGTGCACCACATTTTATTTATTCATTCTTCCATTGATAGTTCCATTTTTAATTTCTTGAGGAACCTCCACAGTTTCCCATAGTGGCTGCATCTATTCTCATTACCACCAAAGGTGCACAAAGGTTCCCTTTTCTCCACATCCTCACCAAAACTCGCTATTTCTTGCATTTTTGATAGTAACTATTCTAACAGGTGTGATATGTAAAAATCTTGAATCTGGTGAAAGCAATTGGTTATTGCCCTACAAATAGGCCCATTTTTCACCTGTATGAAAAATCATCTCAGCCTTCCTTGTCTGCCCACCTTCGTGTGGAACTTTGAATTCCTCTTTGAACCATTCAAAACTCTCATTCCCTAATAAATTAATGAGTTAAGCCTTTGACAAGCATTCATTTTATATCTGAGTGAGAGACGTGATTGCACCTTCTTTCAAAAATAATCTTTCAGTAGTTTTGGAGGTCATTCACTGAGGTGTGCAGTGGAGTCCCCTGACACAACCAGCTGAACTGCCCCACCAGGAAAGTGCGTTTTCTGGAAGGAACAGAACTTATTTTTGCCCAATCTCCATTTTTCTAGGTTTGTTTCCCTTCTCTATTAATTTAGTTAAAATTTGCATTGGTTTGCAGATGAAGAGCTACTCCCCATTGGTGGCAGCAATGTTTAGGAATTTGGTTTTATGATCTGACTAGTTGATTGTCTCAGTAAATGGGTTATAGAGATCTATTTTCTATTGAGTGAGAGACAGAAGAGAATGTGTATTGTTAGTCACTTATTTACATATCTTTATGTTTATCCTGAATTCAAATCAATTAAGAATTTTATGGTCACCAAGAAGTATAGCTTGTTGAGATAGCTTCAAACAAATGAAGATAGCTATATCTTTCTGCTATAGCTAGTGGAAATCTTTAAACAAAAATCACATCTAAGCCCTGGCTGGTGTAGCTCAGTGGATTGAGCGCGGGCCTGTGAACCATATGATCACAGTTCGATTCCCTGTCAGGGCACATGCCTGGGTTGCAGGCCAGTTCCCAGCAGGGGACACGAGAGGCAACCATACACTGATATTTCTCTCCCTTTCTCCTTCCCTTCCCCTCTAAAGATAAATAAATAAAATCTTTTAAAAAATCACATCTAGAGGAACTACTTCGATCCTTCAGTCTTGGTGAATGTGTAACACCTGCACTGTAGTCCCAGGGTGGACAGGTAACTTGGCCCGATCAAAAGAAGCATTCTACTCGCCACCCCCAGTGATGGATTCAGTGATCAGGATGTGACCCAACCAGGAACAATAAGACTTTTCCATAGACTCTTGTGAAAGAGGCAACACATTTTCAGCTTGCACGTAAAGCATCTCACTTTGAATTTGCTGGCTGACATTTTTCCACACATGGATCCTAAGAATGAAGAATTGTATAAGAAGAAAGTGAAGAGACTCTATTCTGGGAAGACAAAAAACCGAATTAAAAAATGGGCAAAAGAACCTGAACAGACACTTCTTCAAGGAGAGCAAACAGAGGGCTCAGAGACATACAAAAGGATGCTCAGCATCACTAGCCATCAGCGAGATGCAAATTAAAACCACAGTGAAATACTACTTCACACCAGTCAGAGTGGCCATCATAAACAAATCCACAAACAACAAGTGCTGGTGAGGTTGTAGAGAAAAGGGAGCCCTAGCTGCTGGGAATGCAGACTGGTGCAGCCACTGTGGAAAACAGTATGGAGTTTCCTCAGAAAACTCAAAATGGAACTGCTTTCTTAACTGGCAATTCCACTGCTGGAATTGTACCCTAAAAATCCTGAAACACCAATTCAGAAGAACCTATGCATTCCAATGTTCATAGCAGCACAATTTACAATGGCCAAGTGCTAGATATAGCAAATGCCCCGGTGTTCACCTATAAGTAGAACCTAATCAACACAACCAACAAGGAAATAAAATAGAACAAGAGACGTGGAAATGTAGAACAAACTGACGGTAACTAAAGGGGGGCAGGGAGGAGATAACGGGGGAAAGGGAGAAGTGTCACCAAGGAGCATATATAAAGGAGCCATGGACAAAGCCAAAGGCAGGTAGGACGGAGGGTGGGAGGTAGTGATGGCTGGGGTGTGGGGGCATGAGGGGGTGAAATGGAGACAACTGTACTTGAACAACAATAAAAAATGAAAAAAAAGAAAATGAGGCAAAAAAAAAGAGTGAAGAGAGAGGGAAAGTAAATCCTGAAGATATCAATTATGCTCCTGGAACAACTCTGCAGTCTGAATACAGCCCTAGTCCCAGACTTGTCAATCACACAGTCAGTATTTGCACTTTGGTTGTTTAAAACCATTGCATTGTGTTTTTCTGTCATTTGCATTCAAATGACTCCTGACAATAAAAGGGGCCTCTTCATTCCTGCCTCCTTCTTCTGCCCTAGCCCAGTAAGTGTATGTTTATCTCTTTTTGCCTCCATTTACTCTTCTGTTTAAACAAATATAAACAGATTTACTATTTCAAAGAGTTAGAAATATTAGCCCTGGCTAGTGTGGCGCAGTTGGTTGGAGCATTGTCCCATAACCAAAGGGCTGTGGGTTCAGTTCCTGGTCAGGGCATATGCCTAGGTTGTGGGTTTGATCACCAGTTGAGAATCGTATGGGAGGCAGCTGGTCGATGCTTCTCTTTCACATCGATGCCTCTTTCTCTCTCTCTCTCAAAGCACTGAAAAATGTCCATGGGTGAATACAAAAATAAAAAGAGGTTAAATATTAAATTACATAATTTAGAAAGCATAAATTTGTTCAACAATGCTGAGATGAGAAAGCATCACATACCTTAATTTTTCATAATTGAATTCTTTGGGATAAAACCCTATTTACTAGAATAAGAAGACACCCCATAGCAGGCAGTATTATAGGCAACATTTTCTCTTCAGCAAGGCATAGACTTCAGTTAAATGCTTAGGAAAGATCTGACCTGTGACCCATGATTATTGCTACTGGGAGCTTTTAGTGCAAACCTGCATGGTCCACTACAAGGTGAGTGGTGCTGCAGCCTCTATGTCAGCTGTGTAGCCCCCAAAACTATGATTGCTTTCCCTCTAGCAAATGCCCCAGCTCAATCTGTGAGAAGTCCCACTGCATTGCTGGGCACATCCACACAGGACACTGATGGCTGCTGAGCACATTTCCATATTCTCTCCTCCAAGTCCCAGAGCTCCCGATAACCTTGGGCAGCTCCTCTTCTTCCAACCAAGGAGCAATACCAACCCTCATCACCTTTCTTTCAGGAATACTCAGCTGATTTCCTCCCCCCCCCCCCCCCCGTGAGAGCCTGAATAGTGATGTATTACGGGTGTCTAGCCATCCTTGCATTTTCATTGCCATGACATTAAGTTAGGGGTGTAAGGTTTGATGTTGTATAACTCCACAGAACTTTCAGGTCCTTTCTGTTTCATTTCATTCAACCTGCTGCATGTGTATGAAAGTGCAATCAATGCATCAATAAAGTTTTATCAGTGTTATCAACAAGTGTTCTATAAATGTATTTCCCTTTAAGGACATCATTCTACTATACTGGGACTTCATGTCTCTCGCATGCCTGGTGGAGAAGTTCTAGCAGCTGTCTGGCATTATTGTTTCTATGGATAAACATGGCCATCTGAGTAAATATTGTCATTAGGACCATAATGGCATATTTTGCTGGTTTTTCATAAATAATACCAACTAGATTGTTTCTTAGATATGACACCAGTGGTCATTAATGGCCAAACTATTAGATTTACACCAGAAGTTCATGGATGACAATTTTTGTAAGTGCAAACTACAATGCTATTAAAGCAGAAAATAAATAGAAAACTCTCTGCAATTGCCTCATTATCTTAGAATAATCTTGAAATTGTAACAGAAAAATGCGAGAAACTAGAAATGCTCATAGAGCTTAGCAGGTATTTTGCACAGAAAACATTGGTAAAGTTGAGATACAAAGAGCAGGGCTAGAACACTGTTAGTAAGTCTAGGTTCTGTCCAATCTTCACTTTTAGAAAATGTTAGTCAAATTTGGTTAAAAATAAAAACTATCATTTGTATGGTATTAGAATCTGAAACCCTGTAGTCCCCTTAAAACTTTAGGATTATAGAATTTTGCTTTTTAAATTAGAAAGTGGTCAAATAAAGATGGCTTAAACAGAAGAGTGACTCACTGCTCTTTGTAATTACATCATGTTGCCATTTATCTTTACAAAATTTTAAAACATGTCAGATTCTTCATTTATTTGCAACTTGCCCTTCCACTGTCCTTCCTAAAAATTGATCTTTCCATTTCTTTCACCTTACTGAGTCATTGATAATGAACAAGTTCTATATAGACTCAAAGTTTATTTTAGCTTAAAAAAAAAGGGAGCCCTGACCAGTGTGGCTCAGAGAGTTGGGTGTGGCCCCATGAAGCAAACTGTTGCCAGTTCAATTCCTGGACAAGGCACATGCCTGACTTGTAGACCAGATGTCTCGTCCAGATGTGCATGAGAAGTAACCGATTGACATCAATGTTTCTCTTCCTCCCTCCCCGCTCCCCCCCACCCCGCATTTGCCTCTCTCTAATAATAAATAAATAAAAACTTTAAAAAATAAAAAATAATAAAAAAAAGGAAAACGAAGAGAGATTGGGATTTTTATTGAAACTGTTAAAGACCAGCTCTGTAAGAGTTCCCAGGAAGTCTCAGGGGTGACCCTGCTCAGCAGGTGCCAGGAGAAGGAGAGTGTGAGCTGCTGCAGCTGCCGGTGTAGCACATGGCCTGGATCTTCAGCATCACGGAACTGTTCTCCGTAGTGAGGCAAACTACTCCCATTTTTCTGCAAAGAGGAGGCTTCAGCAATACTGAGAATTTTGCCATGTGTCTCCACGACACTCTCCTCACACCCCATTATGTCATCATTACTCTGTGGATGCCTGGCTAAAGCCTCTTTACCATCAGCCAGTATACACCACCTGGGTTTGTGCCTTCGCTTACCCAGTTGTGTGCGTGTTGACCATGTCCAGTCATTGTCCTCAACTCACTTTTCTGGGGGAAGAAAAAGTGACACTGAATTGGTCTTGAGGAATAAGCCAGAAACTTCAAGGGAGAAATGTGAAGAGGTTGTTCTAGTTGGAGAGAACTGACTCCTAAAAGTTGTCAAGGTCACTAGCTAATTAAAAAGCCCACTTTCTAGCACACTAAAGGAATGCACTGATCACCGAGAATAAAAATGTGAGTGTATTTGCCAATGAGGAAAAAACTATTTCTGAAAGTTATAAAATCTATTCATAAAATTGTCAATCTTGTAGTTGTTACTAACATTTAAAAATTCTAATTAAGCTGGACCCAAAGAAGAACATACCCAGACACATGATAATTAAATTACCCAAGATTAAAGATAAGGAAAAATCTTAAAAGGAGCAAGAGAAAAGAAAAGAGTTACCTACAAAGGAATTCCTATAAGAGTAGTAGCTGATTTCTGAAAAGAAACTTTGCAGGCAAGAATAGGCTGAAAAGAAGTATTCAAAGTCATGAAAGGCAAGGACCTACCTCCAAGATTACCCTGTCCAGCAAAGCTATCATTTAGAATGGAAGGGCAGATAAAGTGCTTCTCAGATAAGGTCAAGTTAAAGGAGTTCATCATCACCAAGCCCTTATTATATGGAATGTTAAAAACACTTATCTAAGAAAAAGAAGAAGATCAAAACTATGAAAAATAAAATGACAACAAACTCATAACTATTAATGAATGAACCTAAAAAAACAAAAACGAACTAAGCAAAAAACAGGAACAGGATGCTGCAGGGAATGGGAGTACTGGGTGGAGAGGGATAAAGGGAAAAAAAGAATGGGAAAACTGTAATAGCATAATCAATAAAATATACTTTAAAAATTGGGGGGAAATATATGGCTCTGGCAATAAAAAGTGTAAATTATTATGGCAATGCAAATGAAAACCCCCCAAACTCCCTTTGATTGTCCAAAACCAGTTGTTATTTCCCAACAGAAACTCCAGGTACAATTGACAATGGGGAACAAATTAATTTGGTCTGATATACTTTCATTTATATTTCTGATTATTATATTAAAATGTTATCAAAAATCAAATTTCTTTGTTAACTGCATTGTAATCTGATCTATTGCCATATCATTTTAAGTATTTTTTGTAATTTAAAGACAGCTTTTGTTTTATCCTGATGCATTTGCAGAAACATCTTCAAAAAGATCCATGAAAAGGTCTCTGACTTATTCTAAAATATGAATTTCTGGGAATAAATTTTCAGATCATATCTTTGAAATAAATGGGGATTTGTGGGGCTCTGGGGAATGAATAAATTCATAGAAATACTGGCAAATAATCAAGATAAACAGTAATTGATTGTGGGGCTGAATGGACTGAAGATAATGCTTTTTCTTATGACTTTGTTCAAAATATTGCTGATTTTTAGAAACTTGTTTCCCCCAAAGCAATTTGGTAAATTGTAACAATATTGAAGCATTTATATTTTTCTCCCTGATAGATCTCTCCAGAATTTGGGAACTTTTAATGAGCATTATTATTTTCATGACAATATATTTGTTTGCACGGATTCAATAGGAATCTGACTTTTTTCCAGTAACCAATTGTATATTAATTAGCCAAAAATATGACTGTTTGAAAGGGACATGCCTAGACTCTGGATATCAGCAAAAAGCTTTACGAAATAAAGATTGATCTTGAAGCTAATAAAAGCCCTTTGGAGAAATGTCCTGGTACCTTGCTTTTGCATATTGTTCATATGCTCCTTGCCTTTGCTCCAGGTAAGGAGCAAAGGTTGCTTTCCTGGTACATGGCAAGGAAAGAACCTCAAGACACTTTGTGGACTTCAAGAACTTGAGAAGTTTACCCCAATCTGTAGGCATTTCAGGCAAAGCCTTGTGGCAAATGTATGGCTTGGTTTCTCTGCCCTGCAAGACTAATTAAAGTTCAATCTGAAAATTCCTTGTAACACCCGGCTGCTGTGGCTCAGTGGATTGAGTGCTGGCTTTCGAACCAAAGGGTCCTTGTAACATTCCCACAAAGCAGATTTAGGAAAGCCTACATAATCCATTACTATTTCTGTTGTGTTTATGCAAAAAATCAGGCCAAACTGAAACTGCATTTAATGCAGTAAATGAATTGGTCTTAATTTGGCTCTTTGATAAAAACGAGGGTGATTTTAGGAGAAAAATTGTGTTCAATAAAATCTATAATACTCACTTATGGGGATTAGGCCTTAATTCAGTGAATTGTTGGTAAAATTTTATTTTTCACCTATGAACTAGACTGGATCCTGAATTTTTCTAGTTTTCTGAAATGTCCTGGCTACAACCACCTAATGTCCATAGAAATGGAAGAAAAATTGACAGTAGGGTTATGTAGCAGTGGAAAATTGTAACGATGAGATATTGTAATTCACCCCGCCATTCTTTTGACATTGTTTCTGTAAGTGCTGACTCTGACTAATATGAAGCTTGTAGATGAACAGCATGGTTGTATAAGAATCCTAGGACACAACTTCAAAAGATACAGACTCCTACCTTCAGGCCTCAAAACTCTGGGAGACTTGTTGACCTTCAACCGTGGAGTTGGCATGATGTGAAGCCAGAATGACTAAACAAGGATGATGCACACCAGACCATCACTTGCCTTATCAGAGCAGATTGTGCTAGTCTGCATATAGAGAACTTTTCAATCTTCTCCCTTGATCTCTTTGTTCTGTTTCGCTCTCCCTCCTTATAAAAACCTCTGCCTCCACTGAGATGTGGAGATGGGCTTTGAGAAACGAGTCTCTTGTCTTTCTGGGGGGTGGGGTTTGTGACATGAACTTCTATCTTCCAGTTGGCTGGCACATGAAAATAAATCACTGTCCTTGACATCAGTATCTGCCCCTTGAGTATTGGCTTTCAACACTCAAGAGGCAGGCAGCTGGACCTGATTTTGGCTACCTTAGAGCTGCCTGCCAGTTGATGTGCAATATCTCTGAACGTCCAGCATTCTCGGCTGAGAATTTCTGCCTCCCTTGGAATGGTAAGAACAGAGGTTGTATCAAGGAAGGTCCCATTGTAGCAAAGAGATATGACTCTAGTTATTTTAAGTAAAAAGAGACTTAATACAGGGAATTAGTTGCTTATGAAATCAGTGGAAATGCTGGTGAAGCAAGGGCTGAGATAGGCCTTTAGGATTGTCTTCCAGGACACTGCAAAACTTATCAGCTAAGATAGAAACTACCTCTGCCATGAAGGTAAGGGATCAGTAGGATGCTGCTGGATCAGGAATCTGCTGTTGTCTCCTCTGCAATGAACTCCCATGAAGGTGGGATTTCAAAGCTACCAGTTGTATGCTCCTACAGAAATCTCCACAACCTATTTTCCAGTGAAAGTCAACTAAAAGCAACAACTAATGATCTCTGTCTCACTTCCATGTTCTAAAAGTTGTACAAGTGCTTCTAACTGGGGAACTCTTTTAGAACCCTAGCTGTAAGAGATTCTGGAAAAGTTATTAGTTTTCTAAAATTTAGAAAGGCACACTGGAAAGGGATGAAAAAGAATGTTGTGGCTAATCTCATGTATTCATGTCCTAATGCTACTTTAACAAATTACAACAAACTTAATGGCTTAAAACAACATATTATCTTACAGTTTTGGAAGCCACAAGTCTGATATAGGTATATATATTATTGATTATGCTATTACAGTTGTCCAATTTCCCCTCCTTCCTTCCCCTCTACCCTCTCCCACCCACATTCTCCCCCGTTAGTTCATGTCCATGTGTCTTAAGTTTTTTAGCTTCTACATTTCCCAGACTATTCTTGCCCTCCACCTGTCTACCTTCTACCCACCATCCATGCTAGCCATTCTCTGTACCTTTTTCCCCTCTATCCCCCTCCCAGCTCCCCTGTTGTCAAACCTCCATTTGATCTCCATTTCTGTGGCTCTGTTCCTGTTCTAGTTGTCTGCTTAGTTTGTTTTGTTTTAGGTGTGGTTGTTAATAATTATGAGTTTACTGCCATTTTACTATACACGTTTTTATCTTCTTTTTCTTAGATAAGTTCCTTTAACATTTCACGTAATAAAGGCTTAGTGATGATGAACTCCTTTAACTTGACCTTATCTGAGAAGCACTTTATCTGCCCTCCCATTCTAAATAAAAGCTTTGCTGGATAGAGCATTCTTGGATGTAGGTCCTTGCCTTTCATGACTTGGAATACTTCTTTCCAACCCCTTCTTGCCTGTAAGGTCTCCTTTGAGAAATCAGCTGACAGTCTGATGGGAACTCCTTTGTATGTTACTGTCTCCTTATCTCTTGCTGCTTCTAGGATTCTCCTCTTCAGTTTTATATTGGCTAATGTAATTATGATGTGCCTTGGTATGTTGCTCCTTGGGTTCAACTTCTTTGGGACTCTCTGAGCTTCCTGGACTTCCTGGAATCCTTTTTTTTTTTTCTTTGCCAGATTGGAGGAGTTCTCCTTCATTATTTGCTCAAATAAGTTTTCTACTTGTTGCTCTTCCTCTTCCCCAGAACTTCTGGTACCCCTATAATTCAGATGTTGGAATGTTTGAAGATATCCTGGAGGTTCCTAAGCCTCTCCTCATTTTTTTGAATTCTTGTTTCTTCCCTTTTCTGTTTGGTTGTTTCTTTCTTCCTTCTGGTCCACTCCATTGATTTGAGTCCCAATTTTCTTCCCATCACTATTGGTTCCCTGTGTATTTTCCTTCATCTAACTTAGCATAGCCTTCATTTTTTTCATCTAATTTACGACCAAATTCAACCAATTCTGTGAGCATCCTGATCCCCAGTGCTTTGAACTGTGCATCTGATAGGTTGGCTACCTCTTCATTGCATAGCTTTATTTGCTGTGGAGCTTTGATCTGTTCTTCCATTTGGGCCATTTTTTTTGTCTTGTCACACCTGTTCCATAGTGAGGGGCAGAGCCTTAGGTGTTCACCAGGGCGGGGCAACCCAGTTGCTGGGTTGTGATGCTGTGTGTGGAGGCAGGTCTGAGAGGGAACAATGGCACTTGCTCTGCTCTTTGTCGGATCTCAGTCCTTTTCATCACTTCCCCCAGACAAACTGGGCAATTCTGGTGCTGATTCCCATGTGGGTGGGCCTGTGTACATTCTAGGACCCTGTGTCTCCCCAACAAACTCTCCCGTGAGGCTGGGAGTCTCTCTTGGCGCCTCAACCCCCACAGGTGTTTTCAATCAGTGTTTTGAAGTTTTATTTCCCAGCACTGGGATGCTGGGTTGCACAGTCTTTGTCACGCCGAGTTTCACCTGGTTTATCTGTGCATGCACGTGGGACTGCCTGGTCAGGCAGCCGCCTTGCGCACAGTGCCTCGCTTCACAATCACCATCTTGCTGGGTCTGCCCGATGCCACCCGCACCTGGGGTCTGCCAGCCACCGTGTGCATGCCCAGCATCAGCCCACTGCTGTCTTGTGCACCCAGGGTGCCTTGAGTGTCCAGTGCCACCGCTTCTTGTGCCACAGCCATCTCTACTCTGCCGCTTGACTCCACTCTACCTACTGGTCTGGATGAATGTGCATATTTTAACTTCTTGGTTGTCCAACTTCCATACAGTTCAATTTTCTGCCAGTTTTGGTTGTTATTTTGTTTCTAAATTGTTGTTCTTCTCATTTTGGTTGTGCAAGGAGGCAGTGTGTCTACCTATGCCTCCATCTTGGCCGGAAATCCCCGATATGGGTATTAAAGGGCTAAAATCAAGGTGTCAGCAGGACTGTGGTTCTTCTGGAGGCTCTAGAGGAAAATCCACCTATTCCTTACCTTTACCGACTTCTAGAGTCTGTTCACATTCCTTAGCTCTAGACCTCTGATATCAGTTTCCACTCCTGTATCACCTTCTTTGGCTCCTTATATCTCCTTCTCATAAGGACTCTTGTGATTACTTGGGGCCCAGCAGATAATCCAAGATAATCCTATCTCAAGATTCTTAATAATCTCATTGGCCAAATTCCTTTTTCCATGTAATTTGTTAGCAAGGAGTAGGATGTTGATGTCTTTGGAGGGAGCATTTTTCAGCCTGCCACATTGCCCTTATCTAAATTAGTGAGAGAGGGGACTGATGTTTATTGAATATATTTTATGTGCCAGAAAATTTATACACACACACACACACACACACACATATATATATGTATAATCTTAACAAGCATCCACAACAAACCTTCATTGTAAGCACTATTATTCTTATTACAGATGAGAAAATGAAATTCAAAGAATTTCAAAAACTAGCTCACCATTTAGTGATAGCATGAGCTATCAAGCCATGAAAAGACATGAGGGAACCTTAAATGCATATTGCTAAGTCAGCCTGAAGAGGCTACATACTGTATAATTCCAACTATATGATTTTCTGGAAAAGACAAAATTATAGGGACAGTTAAAAAAAAACAGTGGTTTACAGAGGTTGGGATGAGGAAGAGGAGGAAGGAAGGGATGAATAAGTGGAGCCCAGGGGATTTTTAGAGCAATGAAACTATTCTGTATACCTTAATGTGTATACATGACATTATGCATTTGGAAGAACCCACAGAATTGTATAATAGAAAGAGCAAACCCTATGTAAATTATGAATGTATTAATATAATAATTTATCAATATTGGCTCATCAGTTGTAACAAATATACTACAACTAATGCAAGAAGTTGATAATGGGACACTGGGGAAGGAGCAGGCATGTACGAGAACTCAGTACTCCCTGTTCAATTTTTCTCTAAACCTAAATTGCTCTAAGAAATACAATCCATTAACTTAAAAAAATGAACTACAATAAAAATTAGCCCAGCTGGCATTTGGTAACACCAGTAATTATTCTCAGAAATGTTTGGCTCTGTGAATGCACGTGACTGAAGCAATACAATGACTTGTGGAAGCTCTGACACCCTCAGAATTTCTTAACTGGAGGGTCTAAAAGCTGACGGTGATGATCTCTTCCCAATAGTTACAGGTCTGCTTTTTTCCTATCCATAGGGTCTCTCCTTAAGCACTCGGGTTTGAGAGCATAGATTCAGTTTTAAAGGGTTTACCTCCTGGTCTCAGTTAACTTACAGGGAACTATCAAATTCCATCATTATTAAGTAGTCAGTTTTGGGTTTCTCATGGCTGTTGTACATCATATACAAGTAAAACCTGTTTCTTAAAAGTGAATAAAGTACACTAATTTGGCAACTGTTTAAACCAAGAACTACTCTTTTAGCTCTCCAAACTTCACCTTATTTAAAAGGAAGGAATGGTGTTATACAGTAATGTACTTGAAACTCTAGATTTTCTGCCCTTTATGTAATGCTTTAGTTATGTCTTCAATGAGATCCTGTCGTCAAAATTCCTTATAGTCTCCCCTTCTCATCTTTTAACTACTACACATTGATATATATTTCTGGTAGAAGAATATAGATGAATAAAATATAAACTAAATAAATAACCATGAAACTTATCACCCTAGTGATAACTACTATCAACACTGATGTATATTCTCCTAGATGTTTTCAATGCAAAAATATGCATATATATGACATATTGTTAGGTTTGTCACAAACTAACTCTGAAGACAAGCTGTCTAGAACCTACAGTCCCCTGATTTTGCTGTTCCCTTATTCCGTATGTACATTTTCTACCCAAAGTCCTTGATGGCACCTGACCTCCAACCATCATACCTAGACCAGCCTGCAAAAATGAGAAGGGGGTGAACAGCACACCCATTCCATTTAAGGGCTCTTCCTCATACTCAACTGGCCAGAACTTAGTCAAGGAAATGTTTTCATTATTCCAAGTGGTCCTTTGCCCAATTAACCATCAGAGACTACATTAACTAAGAAGAAAAAAGGACCAGATACTGATGCAAAGCATTTTTTCTAATATATATGTATATGTATATGCATATGTATATGTATATGTATATGTATGTATTTATTGCCCTGACTGGTATGACTCAGTTGGTTGGGTGTTGTTTTGCAAAGAGTTGCAGTTCAATTCCCAATCAGGGTATATGCCTGGGTTGTGGGTTTGGTTCCCTGTTGGGGCATGTGCAAGAGCCAACAGATCAATGTTTCTCTTGTGCATCAATGTTTCTCTCCCTCTCTATCTTATTCCTTCCCCATCTCTAAAAATAAATAAATAAGTATTTTTTTAAAAAAGAATATTGTTATTTTGTTAATTTCCTAACATAATTTTTTGTGTAACACTATGACATTAATGTCTTCCTAAGTCACATGTATATATGTATAAAATATTATTTTGATGATATTATATTACCTTATAGGTACAAGCTGTTTATTTAATCAAATATTTATTGATGAACAATGGGCTTTTCAAATTTTTCATATCATAAACAGATTTGTGGCAACTATTCCTGGGTATACAAACATCTTTGACTTTTTTTTGAGAAAAGACTTAATGAGTCAGTCAGCAGGCACATTGTAAACCCTTTTCATATATATTTTTAGAAAAGGTCAGCAGCTGCAGCCAGCTTGTAGCAGTTTGTGAGGGCCAGTTGTCCATGTTTCTTTCCAACCTCATGCTCACTGATGTCATGTTGGTATGTTGAGATCAGCCAGGATGGGAAAATATATATAGCATGGAAATTAGCAAATGGTGCAAGTCAGAGCTCTCTCTTTTTTTTTTAATTCTAGAGAACTGATTGTTAAACATTTACTAGCACACTACTGGAAAGTACATATATGAGTAAATTTCTAGTTTTAACATTTTATGAAGACCTATGTTTTCACCTCAAAGTTCATACTATTGCTTAAAACAATAATCATTCCCATTGTAATTTGCATATTCTAATACTGATAATTTACAATATCTGTCGTTACCTCTGACATTTCTTTTCATAGCTTCTTAGAGGTTGAACACAACTTTGTCTATACTGGGATAGCGTATGTACCTAGCCAGGTCAGTATGGTCTAATAAGGACGACCAAATTTTGCAGAGACTTGGCATGATTGATAACTCCAAAGGTTGCCTGTACTCTGGAAAATTGTTATTTATAAAAACCTTTTAAATAATTGCCTTGGCACACAGTGTTGAATTGCAAGGAACATCAAACTTGGTGACGCGTAGAGAGGAAAGGGGAGAGAGTGATCAGCATTTCTAGGATGTCTTTATCTAACTTTCCACGGTCATCTCATGCACCCAATATAAGCCCACAGGTGGGGTTCTTCCAACACTTGCCTGTACCTGACGTCTATGTAGGTAGTAAACCACTCTATTAATGGGATTCTGTCATTCGTGCTATAGTAGAATAAAAGTTTGGACCACTGAGTAACCTGGTTCTAAGCAGCTATAATTTTATGAAAATTATAAATGTAGGAGAAGCAGACTGACATAATGAAAATAGTGGGAGTCAAGACTAATTTGGGAGTCAAGATCTCCAAAATTCTGAGTCCCACATTGCCACTGGACTGTGCAAGGAATCTGACAGCTTCTTCTATCATATTTACACTCCACAGGCTTGATTTGCTGATCGAGCCAACTACGTTGTGCTCCATTCACCCTCACCATTCCTTTTAGGTATTTCCTACAAGGAGCTACTCAAGAAATTCCCACGTGGAAGAGTATTAGTTTACCACCCAGTAAGAGCATAGGAACAACCCCTTCACCATATATAGCTGGCTGTGTGCTGTTAGACAAGCTTCAGCTTTCTCATCAGTAGAAAGAGGATGTGGGAGGGTTGGGTTCAATTTGTAAGCCCTGAAGTGCAGTGATTCTATGAAACCGACTCACCCGCATAGCAAATGTAGAGGGATCGAAATGGCCTCACCAATGCAAACTAAACTCCTTTGAAAGAAGTGTTTGCTCTAGCTTCCCCTGAGTGCTATGTGAGAACACGATGCTAAGATGTTACATGTATGCTCTAACTTGGTTCTCACTGGAAGAGTACAGCAATGATGTAAGAGGCTGTTTCTGAGATTAAACCGTCAGGGAACACTTGTGCCCGTGACTGTGAGCACTGTAATTCACTTCCACACAGACATCAAATGTTGTCACAAAGTCACTGGGAAACTTCTAATATCTTAAAGCCATCCAGAAAATATGTATCTTTTTTTAAGCAATATGAATATGAAGTAAGATCAAATTCTGTCTGAGAATGATCAAATTCTACTGATCATCTATGGAGCATTTCAAATTGCACAGGCTCACACAGCTCTCTTTTCTCCTAAGTATCAAAGGCCTTCCAATGTAAATTGGAAGGTGCAGCTGAAATCACCACCACACCTCCAGATGATCTCTTCCACTAACATTTTCAAAATGTTTGCTACTTAAAGGTGGAGAAATCTTTCTTCCAGCGTTTTATCCCTGGCCTTCCCTAAAGAACACTACAATATAAATTGGTAACGACCAATTTAGCCTTGGCCTGAAATGGACAGCCCAGTCTCCAAATGTATCAGGTTTCTAGGGATACTGTAACAAGTGAGCACAAACTTACTGGCTTTAAGCAATAGAAGTTTATTCTGTCACAATTCTGGAGGTCAGCAGTTCGAAACAGTTGGTTCCTTCTGGAGACCCTAAGGAAGCATTCATTCCATGCCTCTTTTCTGGCTTCTGGGGGCTGCTGGTAATCCTTGGTGTCCTTGACTAGTTGGCACATGGCCAGTCTCTGCCTTCATCTTCACAGCAGCTTCTGCACTCTCTGGGTCTCAAATCTCCTGCCTTCCTCTTTTAAGAACACCTGGCATTAGACTTAGATTTAGGGCTCAAACTAAATCTAGGATGATCTCATCTCAAGAGCCTTAATTATATCTGCAAAGATACTTTTCCCAAATAAGGTCACATTTATAATAGGTTTCAGAGATTAGAACATGGACATAATATTTTTGGAATGGTGCCACTGTTCAACTATACCAACTGAAGCCCTGGCAAAAAGGACCCAAGGCAATAAATTGGGACTGGGAAGGTGGAAAAAAGAAAGATTAAAAAGGTAGCATTGAGATACTAGGTTGGAGTTGGGGGAATAACAAGATAGAGAAAAAGAGAAGCAATTTTTATATTTCTGATGGGCATTCTGAAAAGGGGGCTGAGAATGCACAAAGAAAACTTTCCCTCTGGACTCTCCTTGCCAGTCAGGTTTGTTGGTCTGACAAATCACTGACTCTCATGTTGTTGGTACGAACAGAGAACCTGGAAATGTAACTAGAACTGAACCATTATGTGGGGGTTGTTTTTCTGGCTCCTCACTTGTCTATCATTTCATCATTCATCCATTGAGCAAACATGTACTGAAGACTTGCTATGCTTCAGGAATATGGGATGCTATCTCGTTCTCAAGTGCATCACTGGGACCCTGTGTCCCTGTTTGCCCTGCACTGTGTTGGACGTTTAGTGGAGTTACCTGTGATCAAACCAGGC
The DNA here is from genome assembly GCF_014824575.4 of Sturnira hondurensis. Classification (NCBI taxonomy): domain Eukaryota; kingdom Metazoa; phylum Chordata; class Mammalia; order Chiroptera; family Phyllostomidae; genus Sturnira; species Sturnira hondurensis. Next base: position 3,607,461 of record NW_028093273.1, read on the forward strand.
ACTAAGATTATAATCAAGTAGAGCCACAATTGCCCTAGAAAACTCCTAAAAACATCTATAAAGAACACTCGTGCAGCTTTTTCTGTGTCTGAATAAGTGGCTTAGACATAAGCTATCACAGGATGAAGATGAATGGAGCACAGCCTAGGATGATTAGCTTTCTTCTAATACTATTTCAATTGTTTTATTTTTCCCTTTGCCAAGCTTATATAATTAAGTTTCTGAAAATCATACATTTGACTCTAGCCAAAGCTGCATAAATAGCTGGTAGAGATGTCAATTGGAAACTTCCAAAACTGTGTGAGCCAGAGGTAACTATAGGGATATTTTGTTTGCTTATTTTTTAGAAGTCACTCTTGTGTGGTGGAGACATGAGCTTGGGAATCAGACAAGTCTGGGTTTGAGTTCAGGTTCAACTACTGCAGAAAATTCTACAGGAGACTCATGCAGCCTACCAAAAGCTGGGTTGCCTCCTGGCTTATTTTAGTGGTGCCCTCATAAAGGAACCTTCAAAGCATTGAAAAACAGTTTAAATTTTTACTGAAATGTCAAGAAGATGCATCAAAGAGGAAGTCCATACATGGTATACTGAGTACTTTCTTAAAATCCCTCTCCCACATCTCGATTTCCAACACTTCACACATCACAGATGGCAGTTGCCTAAAATTCCCACTGTTTATCTTTTTAAATTCTGTGAATTATTCCAAAGTTGTCTGCACTCTGGCTCTTTCCTTCTCTCTCTCTGTCCTCTGGATTTCCTGATCTGAACTTTCTGCCTTTTTTTTTTTATAACCCATAGACACAGACAAAAGTTTGGTGATGGCCAGAGGGAAGGAGGGGCAGGGGCTGGTGGAGGTGGGCAAAGGGAAGAAAAATGGGGACATCTGTAATAGTGTCAGCAATACAAATAAAGTTAAAAATAAGTTGAGCCTTAATGAAAATATATTGCATATCCAAAGTATATGATGAGAATTACAGAAGACTGGAGGAAAAAATATGTGTAACGGAGAGATTCTAAATTGACTAAGAAAGCTAGTTTTTGGTCACATTGTTAAGTGCTCAACATTTTATATACTATTGTCTTACTGATAATTCTCAAAACTTTGGAACTTCTAATATATGTATATATCCACACACACATATATATACACACATGTATATACATACCTCCATACTGTTTTTTTTTAATGAGCAATTACAGTTGTCCCACTTTCCCCCCACCCCATGCTCTCCCCTGCCATACCCTCACTCCTGCTCCCACAGTCAGTCCCTACCCCACTGTCCATGCCCATGGGTCCTTTATACACATTCCTTGGCTTGCTCTTCCCCTGTCTTTCCCCAATTATCTCTCTCCCTTCTCCACTCTTGTCACTGCCGTTTGTTCTTTATTTCCATGTCTCTACTTCCATTTTGCTCATTTGTTTATTTTGTCGACTAGGTTCCACTTATAGGTGCAATCATATGGTATTTGTCTTTTGCTTCTCAGCTTATTTCCTTAGCATAATGCCCTCCAGTTCTATCCATGTATCTATCCATGTATCCAGTTACAAAGGATAGGAGTTCCATCTTTCTGTTGCATAGTATTCCATTGTGTAAATGTACCACAAGTTTTTCATCCACTCATCTACTGATGGGCACTTAGGCTGTTTCCAGCTCTTGGCTATTGTAAATAATGCTGCTATGAATATAGGGGTGCATAAGTTCTTTTGAATTGGTGTTTCAGCAATTCTCAGTGGAATTGCTGGGTCAAAAGGCAGTTCCATTTTTAGTTTTCTAAGGAAATTCCACACTGTTTTCCACAGTGGCTGCACCAGTCTGGATTCCCACCAAGAGTGAACTAGGTTTCCACAACTTCACCAGCATTTATTGTTTGTTGATTTGTTTACAACAGCCTTTCTGATCAGTGTGAATTGATATCTCACTGTGGTTTTACTTTGCATCTGTCTGATAGCTAGTGATGCTGAGCATCCTTTGCTTCTTTAAATGTGTATCAGTGAGATGGTTTTAGCCTTTTTTTTAGTTCTCTTGACCACTTTTCCCCAATCAGATGCATAAAACAAAGCAAATGGTATTTGAACCAAGCAGTCTGATTTTGTTACTTACTAGCTATGTGATTTTGGGCAAAGCACCCTTAACTCTCTGATCCTCTTTTTTCTTTCTTTCTTAATTTGTAAAGTAAAGCCTCAAATACCAACTTGGTAAGAAAAAAAGACAGACTGAAGAATAATGAAATAAAATAATATATTTTCAGACTCCTATCACAATGCTGGCCCACTGAGGGAATCAAAAATATGCTAGTCCTCTTCTTGCTCTTTTCTCTGTAGACAGACCTCTGAGTAGAGACAAATTGTCACCAAAGGCTGCCTGGCCATCATATCACATGAACAAAAGCTCCAAGGCACCGTGCTAATGACTGAGAAATCCATGCTACTATGAGAATTGTTTTCCAATGGCTACTACAGACTAGGGGTCTACTTTCCACAAAGAATTTGTTTTTGGAAGAATTGCCAAAATAAAGGAAGAAGAGTAGACTGTCCAGAGACTTTTAGTGTCTGCCAAATAAATTTGATTTAGCTACTCTCTGTAGTTTTCCATTTTCTAAAATTAAGACTTGTTATTCACCAGTGGTAAGTTTCACAAAGCTGGAATAGGTCCCACTAGTACAATGTATTTTAACATTACTAATGCCATGGTATAATACATACAGCATTAAAAGTATTCAGTCAGTTGATGGGTTTTAATTTTACTAAATTAAAAAGTAAGTTTCATGTTGCCTTTCCCTTCATTATTATTGTTGTTTTGTTATTGCTATCATTATCTTTCTTTTCTCCATTTCTACTACTACCTCTCTTGGTCTAAGCCATCACCACCTTTTACATAGATGGCAGGTAGACCACTAAGAGGTCTGCAACTTTTCTTTGCTTACACCACATGATTGCCTTCCACATAGAAGTTCAAGTGGTTTCTATAAATACATACGTGAGCCATGTTATTCCTCTGATGGTTTCCCACGATAGGTTTATCTACAGTGAAATGCTAACCTCCTACCTTGACCTCAGGGTCCCTAATGAGCTGGCCCTGACTCTCTATTGGAACACATCTCTGCTTCTCCCCTTGTCCTGGCCGTTGTGGNGCCATCACCACCTTTTACATGGATGGCAGGTAGACCACTAAGAGGTCTGCAACTTTTCTTCGCTTACACCACATGATTGCCTTCCACATAGAAGTTCAAGTGGTTTCTATAAATACATACGTGAGCCATGTTATTCCTCTGATGGTTTCCCACGATAGGTTTATCTACAGTGAAATGCTAACCTCCTACCTTGACCTCAGGGTCCCTAATGAGCTGGCCCTGACTCTCTATTGGAACACATCTCTGCTTCTCCCCTTGTCCTGGCCGTTGTGGCCATGCTGGCCTGTCCTTTTACTTGCACGTTTGCTCTCATGTTGCCTCTGCCTAAAGTGCCTTCTTCTCCATCTTTCTATGGCTGGCTGTCACTCAGGTCTTGGTAGAGACGCCTTAGCCACTTCATTTTGAGTAGAATTGGCCCTCCCCCAGTCATTATCAGGTCATTCTTTTTTCTTCATACCATCCACTACCCTCTGATATTTTTAATTGATTATTTATTTAGCTGTGTATTGCCTGTCTCCCACCAACTGAAGTCTCCATCAGACCACATGCCCGCATGTATCTCCAGTGCCTAGTACCTAGAATAGTGCCAGGAACACATAAGAAATGCTATCCTATGTACAGGGATTTGTCGCAGACATGTGTGTGAAGACCAAACAAGTCCCTGATTTCTCCCACTTCCTTCTAGGTGTCTCTCCCTCATTTAGAGTTGCCCCTTTCCAGAGCTCCCAGGGTCTTGGGCTCGTTTTGGGTTTTCTTTTTTTTTTAAAGATTTTATTTATTTATCTTTAGAGGGAAAGGGAAGGAGAGAGAAGGAGAGAAATATCGATGTATGGTTGCCTCTCATGAGTTCCCTGCTGGGAACTGGCCTGCAACCCAGGCACTTGCCCTGACTGGGAATCGAACCGCGATCGTGTGGTTCGCAGGCCCGCGCTCAATCCACTGAGCTACACCAGCCAGGGCCTCGGGTTTTCTTTATTACAAAGGGAAAGAATCCAGGTTTTCTGCCTCCTCCTCCTCCTCCCCCTGTCAGTTCTCTCTGCTTCAGCCTGTCTCTACTGTTGCAAGTTCAAACTATCTGCCTCAATTTTAATTATTCAGTGTTATATACGCATATTTGCATATGCAAATATTTGAGGAATTGAAATGGCAATTAACAGATGTATATTTGAGAGTATTTTAAACTATCTTTTTGTCTCCTTGTTTCTTGCCATCCATGGCTCAGTAGTCATTCTGATCTTAGAGATGTATTTCTCCATTCAGCATGTTTTCAGGTCTATGACAGTCAGAGTTGTCCTTGGATACAATAGAAAACCACCACCTTCACCCCTTTTTAAAACTTAATAAGAGATTTCAAAAGTACCTGCATTTCATCCAATTTCTACCTGGTTAATGAGCCAGCTGCTTTTCTTCAAGGTTTCAGCTAGAGAGAAATTGGCCAACAATTGTTATTGTAATTATATGAGGACCTACTATGGGAAGGGCACTGTGCTGGACACATTGTGGGTATACAGAAAGAAATAAGACCAAAGCTCCCTCTTCTGGAGCGTGGAAGTTCCATAGAAGGAAGAAGACTAATCACTGTAAGTTGGCATGTGGGGGATGTCATAGCATTTAACACAAAATATTTGCTCTCCCCCAAAGTTGCCAATCATTACTGGATTTGGTGATTGCCACAACATTTTCCAGAAAACAATGGGTTTCCTCCTTTTGTACATAAAATTTTCCAACTAACTACTCTATCGGGGAAGGTGAATCTATATCAATTTATTGTTAAATGAGTATATGACCAAAATAGGTTCTTGCTGCAGTTTTGGAGTGATCATAGGGTCGGCTTTCCCCAACTACTGGCTCCATATTCTGAAAATTGTTTTCAGAATGTTTATGTTCCTTCATTTACAAAAAGGAAGGTGCTGGGGTTGGGGACCTCAGATAAAGAATCCAAAATACAGAAAAGGTAGTGTCTGTTGCTAACTTCACTTTCTGGGATAAATCTAGCAGAATATTACCATGAATTTTTGAGAGGAGACAGAGCACTTGGATGGACAGCATTTCTCAGGGGTGCTTAATTCCAAGTGGTGTATCTATCCCAGGGACTGGGTCAAGGAGAGCTTAACAGAATATTTGTTGGGAAACAAATCCTTTGCCATTGTAATGCCCGGACTGAAGAAGCTACAGCCAAGAAGCCAAATGCTGCAGTTGGCACTATGGTTCTCTGTTAATGGAATTGGATTTTCTTCTTCCTTCTTTTCTGGAACTCCAGGTGTCTTATGGTGCAGAGATTTAGAGTAGGGACATGCAGAGCAAGGAATTTTTGCCCTCATTTAAATTGGCAGTTTGTTGGACTTTTTAAAATATCAATTCTATTTTACTCCTTTTTAAACAGTATTACTGGAAACACATCGAACGCTACATTTCTTTTTTTTTCTGAGTGAAATATTCAATATTACGTGCAAGAAGAAAAATCAATTATCTTTTTTAAACAACTGTTTAGCAGCATTCTTTAACCTGACATTCGAGGCATTTTTTTTCAGGCTTCCTGTCATAAATAGATAATTCCTCTGAAGACATCAAAATTTGAATATAAGAAACCTGATACCTCTAACAAATCATGCTGGTTAATTTTTTCCTTTCTAAGCTTGTTGGTTCATATCTCTTAATTATTGCACAATAAATTGCTGTTCCTTAAAACACACTTTCTGGACAAACATTTTTATACCATTTTAACATAATTCATCTGAGTTGTCCATAAACATATAAAGCTAACAAAATATTTAAAGACTTTTATTGAAAATAAGATAGTTTTTCCTTGTATTTTTGTGGTCCTTATGGATGTATGATTGCACAGTTTAGTTTTGTAACCAAACTTTAGAATTTTAAAGTTGTAAACATTCACCCAAGTCTTTCATTTTTCCTGGAAAACAAAGACCTGTGGATGCAAAAATCACTATCCAAAGGAATAAAACTCATGCTGTTGACCATCGGCATGTGGTTTGTTTTCCAGTTAATTAAGGTAGAGGGTGGGTTTGACAATGGGGTCTGGTACATGATGAGGACACTACGAGAAAGAAGCAACTCAACCCGTAGATTAGCCTTAATCTATGGCAGGACTTTTCAATGACTTAGGATGCCCAAGCTTTGGGTACATTCACTTTTTGCTTTCTGGTGAATTTTCTGCTGCGTCTGCAAGCAGCAGGTGTGATATTTATGTGTCCATCCAGTATTGAGTAGGTGAGGGTGTGACAAACTCATTTTTAAGTGTAGTGGAAGTTTCATGTAATTGAGAGAGTAGTAGAGTGAGTATTTATTTTTTTCCAGTCTCCAGGCTTGTTATGTATATATTTATTTATTTTTGGTGTGAAGCAACAGAGAGGCAGTGATGTGCAATAGCTTAGCACCTGGACTCTGGGGCTTGTCATCTGAGTTAGAATCCTAACTTAGTTTCTTACTACTTGGGTAATTGCAGGCAAATTGCATCTTTGCATCTCAGTTTGCACATCTTTAAGATGAGTCTTAATGATAGTATCACTTTATTGATTTATTATGGGGATAATTAATTTATTATCCCCATAATAAATTAATCTTATATTAATTATAACATTATATTAGTTAATCTTATAATTAATATAAGATGAAAACAATGTCTCACATAAAGTAACTGCTCACTAAACAATGACCTTTGTAATGAAAAGGGTTTGGATTTTTAAACCTGGTGTCTGGATTCCAATTGCTGGGCAGAACAGAACTCAGGGCCTCAGTTTTGTTATATCTAAATGGGATCAGTTGCAGTCTCTGTTGTTCTCAATCATGTAGGATTGTGCGGGGATAAGAGATTATGTAGGCAGACTCTCAGGGCTTGGAAATTATTAATATTTCACTTTACTTGTCAAACATTTGCTCAATGGAAATGCATGACAGGACTGTAAGTTAAACTTTCCATAGTACCTGTGCAATAAGCAGTATGGTTTTAAAGTGCACTTGAGATATCTTTCTAAGGAAGAGTGTGTAAAACGTGAACCACCTGCCCTGAGAAGGAGAGGAGACATTAAGACCATCACCCCTCATCTTTCATCAGGCCGCAGATCTGAAAGCATGGCCATGGCCTCATTATCTTGATGACTCACAGAGCCATGGCACTTTCCATCTCCTATGCTGTCCTTTCAAATTTAATTCATTGCTCAAAAAGATGCCTGCAGTTCCCAGAAATGATGCAAGTGGTATGTACCCTAGTGAAAGCTTGGACATTTGACTCTCAGGACATTCTCCCAAGTAGCCCTGATCCTGTCTTTCACTAACACAGCCCCTGACAATTGCAGAAAAATCCTCTTCTTTTTTACCAGAAACTTGGAGAGGATTATGGTTATATGGGCTTCTTTTTAAAAGTCTTGCAAAGCCTACTGTAAAAAAATTTGGGTATTTTTGCCAAAACACATAGATAAGAAAGTGAGTTCCTTTTTGACATTATTTTCATAAGTGATAGTATCTGACCATCCACAGGGTGAAAAATAAACATTTAATAGTTGTTTAAAAGCAAAATGAGAGGCACCAGTTAATATTTATTAGTTAACCAGTTAATGTGCATTAGTCCTTCCTCAGTCTCTTGTCCTTGAAGCAAGCTTGAAATGCTCTTAAGTCTAGTCTAAGTGTGTGGCACAGTTTCCTGGACGTCTTTTGTCACATGAAATAATTTAAAAGGAGCAAACAAACACATCTGCACCAAGAAGACCACACCTCTTGGAAGTGTGGTTAGTCAGTAAGAAAGCCCAATGGAAATGTGCCTGAATGGTGAGGCAGCAACTGCTATTCCAGCCACAATCCATTTTTAAAAGGATGGCATTTGTCATGTATTTGTTGTAACCAAATAAGAAACTTTGCTGTGAGAGACTTCAGGTCAAGATGGAGGCATAGGTAGACATGCTTTTACCTCCTTGCACAACCATAAGAAGGATCACGCCTAACCTCCAAACAAAAAGCACTCCGAACTACCAGTAAATTGAGCTGTATGGAAGTCTAAAAACCATTGATTTAAAGAAGCCATATTGACCCAGATGGGTAGGTGGGGCAGAGATAGGGACCCAGGGCAGAGAGGACACAGTGTGGCAGTGGTGAGGGGGCAGCACCTAGCAGAATGGGTGGTCCCACATTCACGTGCAATGGATACAAATCAGGAGGGACACCCTGGGAGTGAATGATCTGAACCTTAGGCCAGATGTGCAGCCCATGGTTCCAGTGCCAACAAGATAAAGGCTCATAACTTCTGGTTTTAAAAACCAGTGGGGATTGGGGTAGCAGAAGACACTACTGGTCTCTAGAGATAGTCTGTTTAAAAGGCCTGCATAGTCCTAGAACGGACACAAACCCAACCACTCTGGGAACCACCACTGGGGCAGCAGCTAGAAGGGAGCCAATTGCATATGGGAAGGGGGTGAAGTGACAGGAAACGGGGTGAGTACCAAGCAAGCCTCCTGCAGCCAGACAACATCATTGTCCCCACTCTGACCCCTTCCCCACAAACAGACCCACAAAGCAGTGAATTGTTTTTCCCCACCCTGGCAAATACCTAAGGCTCCACCCCATACAACTTAATAGGTACGCTAAGACAGGGAGTCAAAGCAGCTCTACCTAATACACAGAAACAAACACAGGAAGACTACAAATCAAGGAGACAAAGAAATATGGCCCAAATGAAAAAAAAAGGACAAAATCCCAGAAAAAGAACCAAGCAAAACAGAGATAATCAACCTATTAGATGCAGAGTTCAAAATACCCATGATAAAGATGCTCAGAGAACTCAATGAATATAGCAAAAGCACAAGGAAAGAAATGAAGGATACACTAAGTGAAATAAAAAAAATCCACAGGGAACCAACAGTGAAAGGATGGGAGCTGGGGTCCAAATCATAGGGCTGCCAGAAGGAGAAGAGGAAGAGCAAGAAAATGAAAACTTATTTGAAAAAATAATGAAAGAAGACTTCCCTAATTTGGTGAAGGAAATAGACATACAAGTCCAAGAAGCACAGAGTCCCAAACAAGACAGACCCAAAGAGGACCACACCAAGACACATCACAATTAAAATGCCAAAGATTAAAAATAAAAAAACTTTAGAAGTAGCAGGAGAAAAGCAGAGAGTTATCTACAAAGGAGTTTCCATAACACTATCAGCTGATTTCTCAAAGGAACCTTAGAGGCATGAAGGGGCTGGAAAGAAGCATTTGAAGTCATGAAAAGCAAGGACCTAAAACCAAGATTATTCTACCCAGCAAAGCTTACATTTAAAATTGAAGGGCAGATAAAGTGTTTCCTGGACAAGGTAAAGCTAAAGGAGCTCATCAGCACCAAGACCTTATTATATGAAATGTTAAAGGGATTTATTTAAGAAAAAGAAGAAGATCAAAACTATAAATAATGAAATGACAACAAACTCACAACTATCAACAGCTGACTCTGAAAAACAGAAACAAATTAAGCAACCATCTAGAAAAGAAACAGAATCATAGATATGGAGATCATTTGAAGGCTTAGTTGAGACAGGGAAGATGGGAGAAAATGTACAGGGAATAAGAAACATAATTTGTGGGTACAAATAGGTGGGTGTTAAAATTAGTATAGAAAATGGAGAAGGCAAAGAACTTATAAGCATGACCCATGGACATGAACTTGGGGGAGAGGGATTACTGGAGGAAGGAAGTACCAGATGGAGGAGGGCAAAGGGAGAAAAATAGAGTCAACTGTAAAAGCATAATTGATAAAATATACTTTAAAAAAAGGAAACTTTCACCTTGGCTGGTGTAGCTCAGTGGATTGAGTATAGACCTGTGAACCAAAGGATCTTGGTTTGATTCCCACTCAGGGCATATGCCTGGGTTGCAGGCCAGATTCCAGCAGGTGACAAACAAGAGGCAACCACACATTGATATTTCTCTCCTTCTCCCCTTCCCTTCCCCTCTAAAGATAAATAAATAAAATCTTTTTTAACAAAGGAAACTTTCCTTCTTATTTTCCCTTCTATTGTTAACATTTTCCATAATATGTAGGGACTTTACAACTTGATATTTTATGATGATCTTATAAAGTAACAAAGGCAAGTATTATTTTCCCAGTTTCACAGATGAGGAGACTGATGATCAGAGAGGTCAGGAGCTTGCCCCACAGCACACAGACAGGACTCACATCCAAGTTCCCTGATGCCACACTGATGTGAGCTCCAGGGAGCTGGCTCTATGATAAGGAAAACTTCAGGTGCCCTTGTCATGGTGTTGTCTGCAGTTAAGAGCCCCTTGAGGTGGAGGCAGAACTGCAGAGGAACGCAGTGTTCCTCTTACAGAGGCTGTAAGAGGAAGACCCAGCCAGTGGGGGCGGGAAGTGGTACTTTGGGGATATAAAACACACAAACATTGCTGTAAGTGAGCAGTGCAGGCAGATGTGTTACTGCAGAGAAATATCCCTAGCTGGAGCAGCTGCAGTGCCTTTTTCTGAAACAGGCATCTCATTGTATGAATCCCAGGTTTCCAAATGAGGGTAGCCTTAGACAATGTTGCTTGGTATACATTAGCCTCAAATTATAATATTCTCTTTGATATTATAGACATAACATCATACCTATATATAATACCTATTTCTTTATTTTTTAAAGATTTTTATTTATTTATTTTTAGAGAAGGGAAGGGAGGAAGAAAGAGAAGGAGAGAGACATCAGTGAGTGCTTGCCTCTCACTTGGGTAACTGAGGGATCTGGCCTGCAACCCAGGAATGTGCCCTGACTGAGAATTGAACTGACAACCCTTTGGTTCTCAGGTTAGCACTCAATCCACAGAGCCACACCAGCCAGGGCTATATTACCAATAATATAACAATGTCACAATTTTGTGACTGTTGATCTTTCCACAATTGCCCTAGGGATCCCTCTCTTGTTGAGGTCTCTTTATGGAAGCCCTTATGTCCACTTCTAGACTCTTTGTCGTGACAATAATGGCAGCTATGGAACAGGAATTGGACCCTCTGTTGTTGCATTAATTTTCACAGCAGTCCTAAAAGGGAAGATTATTCCTATTTTATAGATGCAGATAGTGACACTTAGAGAAGATAACTTTCCCAAAGTTTCATAGCTTGTCAATAGGCAGGTGTTCTGGTTACATATTGCTGCATAACAAATTACCCAGAAATTTATTGGCTATAATAACAATCAGTTTCTTGTACCTCACTATCCTCTGAGTCAAGAATTTTGTAGGAAGGGCTCAGCAGAGACAGCTTAACTCTCTTCCACATGGCATCAGCTACCGTGGCTTGACTGGGGCTACAGAATCTGTTTTTATGATGGCTACTAGACAGCATTCTTAGTTCTTTTTCACGTGGGCCTCTCCACGTGGCTGCTTGGGCTTCCTCATAGCCTGAAGGCTAGGTTCCAAGAGTGTGCTTTCTAAAATACAAGAAGTAAAATCTGCCATTCTCTTAAGGTGTAGTCACAGAAGTGTCACGGTGTCACTTCTGCTTTGTTGTATTGCTCAGGAAGTCCAAGAGCTCTTCTAGATTCAAGGAGAAGGAATGTAGACCTGATGTCTCATTGGGAGGAGTGTCAAAGAATTTGCAGCCATGTTTAGTCTTCCACAGCCAGGATGAGAACCAACATTGCAGTCACTGTTGGGGCAACTTTGCCCTCAAAGTTCCCTGGTCTACCAGGGATGAAGGTAAACACTACCAAGACATGATCTGCTTGGGGAGGAAAGGTGGCCAATCCCTCAAAGGGGAAGGGCCAACAGCCCCCTGCTCAAGGGGCTTTCATTGGGTTTGTTTGCACAAGAATACAGGTAAGAATCAAACAATAGATAGCATTCAAAGAACTATGAGGGCTTATTCTCAGTCAGGGTCAGATAGCTAAAGAGACATAAAACTTTGAGGAACAACCTTCTTTCTTGGACCCTTATCATTTAAATGAAAGCATTTTAAGCAAAGCAGGTTTCACAGGATTTATTTATATATTCTTTCTTATGCCTGATTCACCCCAATACCTGACCTTTCCAGCACAGGGCTGCCCCACCTTTCCCATCATAGGTTTTTAGGCTTAAGTGGATTAGAGCCAGGAAGCGCTTCTCCCAGATGGAATTGGGGACTCAGGCTATGTCACAATAGCTGGAGGGATGAGGGCCCATCGCTCCCTCTTTGTCACAGCCCCCCCACCCCGAGTCCTTCCATGATGGACTCCCAAGTGATCGTGTCTGTCCTAGGTTGCCCCTCTCTGAGGGGTCGTACCCACAATGGACATTGACCACACTTTGGGGGCAGGGGAAGAAGCAGAAGCAGAACTTGCTGCCAGAGACAAGCTCTGTCTCCTGTGGCCTGCATTCCAGAGGTCGTTCACTTAGTCATGGGGGGCAGTTACAATTCCTGAAACCAAGCAGGGCAGTTCCCAACAAGTCATGATACCATATTGTGTCTCAACTAGTACAATACCAGATGCTTTTTTCAATCACCAAATGTATCTCTTGGTGTTAGAGTGACTAGACCATGAGCCACTTAAGAGCCTTGCACATTTTAGGTTTAGTAGAATGCCTACCTGAGCATAGTCGATGACCCATAAATGAATGAGTGATGGAGAACTGAGCTCCAGTCCTGGCTCTGCTTCTAAGCAGCTCTCTTAGCCCAAGCAGGGTGTTGAACTAACTGGTCTTTGGTACCATGCAATAAAATAAGGAGATGGAATTAGACTGAGCCCTAGTCTTGCTTTCCCCAGCACTCTCATTATATTCGCCTGCTCGGGCTGCTATCTGAAATTCCATAAACTGAGCAGGACTTTCTTTCCATGTGTTGGCAGCCATTTCTTACTGCATCCTCAGGAGAGACACATACTTCTTTTACATCGAGTACAAAGTAGTTACTAATTGTCATTTACAGCTCACAGAGGTGGTATGTGGGGAACAGACAACAATGAGAGGTTCTGTGGTCTCTAGGCTCTGGTTGGTGTACCCTGCAGGATTTGGAAAAGGGAATTCATCTGACATTTCAAAGGTATGTTAGTTATTTAGATGCAAAAAGGGACAGACTCACTTCAGGTAAATATTGACCTTTGTCAAGGAAGTTACAGGCCTAGGACATGACGACCTTCAATGACTCCCTCTTAGTTAGGAATTCTTATGCTCAGACCATCCTATGTGGTTACTTTCAGTCTCTGGGTTTGTAGGGATCCCCTTGCAGGCCACGCCGGAGCTTGTCAGGTTTAATAGGTGGCCCCTTTTTCATCTACAGCATCAATATTTTTTAAAGCTTCTCAGGTGATTTCATTGTGTAGCCAGGGTTGATGATTTCTAATCTAAAGTTAAAGGCACTAGATTTCTAGCTGCTACAGAATGTAAGAAATTGAGGATCAAAACCTGATAGCTACTAAATAATTTGGGGTGTGGATTGTGTGGTATCTTGAATATTAGCTTCCCAGAGAGTCCACATCCTAACTCTCAGGATGGGAATCTGTTAGGTTACATAGCAAAGGGGAATTTAGGTCGCTAATCAACTGACTTGGGAGATATTTCTGGGTTACCCAAGTAGGACCTTGTAATCGTGAGGGCCCTTAAAAGTGGGAGAGGAAGGTAGAAGAAGAGAGGGAGGGGCGATGTGGCTACAGAAGAATAGTCAGAGATATGCAATATCGTTGGTTTTGGAGATGGAGGAAGGCAACATGACCGGAGGAATGTGGGATACTTCTAGAAGCTAGAGAAGGAAAAAAAAAAAAAAGGATTTCCCCCTAGAATCTCCAGAAAGGATTGCAGCCCTGCTGACAACTAGAATTCTCCTGGTGGTGGACATCTGACCTGCAGAATTGAAAGATAATAAATTCATGTGGCTTTAAGCCACTGGGTTTGTGATGATAATTTGTTACAGCAATCTCAAGAAACTATTGTAGTATAGATGGTCAGTTCCTCAAGGTTTCCTGGAGGAGGTAAATCGTAAGAAACTTTTTCAAGGATGTTGTTAGTGGAGAAAAACTCCAAGCAATGGATGTTGGAATTTGAATCCATTAGGGAAAAAAACACCTTAAGAAATCTCAATGTTGTTTAAGAATTACCCAGCATGTTTAAAATCAAAAGTCAGAGGAATAAAACAGTATTGTGTGATTGTCACTAAGTTCCCCAATAGAGTCAGAGGCAAGGAAGTCTTGGGAATTTTTCTTAGGAAAGTTACTTGAATTGTAATCACTCATAGATTTAAAGGCTGATAAAACACAAGTTACCTGCATGATTTTAAACTACTTAAGTCTGCAAAGAAAGCAGATAGAATCTTCAGCTTCCACACAGCTCAGCACCTGAATGCAAACGGCAGCTTAATGCTCCTATCGCTCTCCTTTAATCAGGTCTCCAGACTGAGGATTCTTATCATTGGATTCTACTGAATAAAAAATAATTGGATAATCTCTCTATCATTCTTTCTCTCTCCACCTCTACTACTGTCTCATGTATACACACACTAGAGAGAGAGAGAGAGCACACACACAAAAACACAAAAAAACCTTTTGTACATACATTTGTGTATTAAAGTATATTTACTGAGGATCTGTATATGACATGAATTGTATTAGGGATACATTAATGAATCAGACAGGCAAGTCCTTATTCTCATGACCCTTACAGTCTGGTGGAGAACACAGACAAATAACAAGGCACTTGATTGTAAAGTAGGAAGTATAGGTTGCTATGACAGAACATGGAAGGGGCCTGGGGTGGAGAGGGAGGAGTACATCAGAGGTTTCCTGAAAGAAGACAACTTTTTAAAAAAATATTTTATTTATTTATCTTTAGAGGGGAAGGGAAGGAGAGAGGGAGAGAAATATCAATGTATGGTTGCCTCTGCCGAGGACACACAATGTATCTTGTGTCCCCTGCCGGGAACTGGCCTGCAACCCAGGCATGTGTCCTGACTGGGAATCGAACCTCGATCCTCTGATTCGAAGGCCCGTGCTCAATCCACTGAGCTACACCAGCCAGGGCTAGAAGACAACTTTTAAGCCAGCCATTTTCAAAGAGTGGCACCTGGATCAGAAATATCAGCAAACCCAGGGAGACTGTTAAAAATGGAAATTCTCAGGCCCATTAAGACAAACCTATTAATCCTGGAATTCTGGAGTTAAGTCACAGAAATCTGTGTTTTAATAGACCTCTAAGTGGTCCAGATACATGCTAAAGTTTGAGAACCAGAGGATCATACCTGGGCTGCACATTAGAATCACTCAGAGCACTTTTACACCTGACTGATGATGTGGCCCCACCCTTAGAGATACAGATTCGATTGGTCTGGGAACCAGTATTGTCAAAGCCCCCGGGGGATTATAATATAAGTTCAATGTGCAGTCAGGGTTGAGACCACTTCACTAAGCTGACAACTGAACCTTGTGTTAGCCAGGCAGTGTGGGCTGGGGAAAGGGCAAAAAGGCTACTGTAGGCAGACATGCAAAGGCCTAGATGTAAGAGAAAGCCTGAGGTGGTCTAAGGCTAGAGAGCACACACAACAAAACTCTATGGTTTATAAGGTCCACAGCTATATATTTAAGTGCATATTGCAGTACTTAAACTTTAAGGCACATAGAAATCATATGGGAATCTTGTAGAAACACAGACCCCTGTGCAGTAGGAAGGTGCTATTGCCCCAGCTCCCCCTGAGTGAGCATGCCAGAGAGTGATGCAGACTGCAGAAGAATATATCTGTGCATCAGCCCCAGGGTCAACATACAGGGATTCGGTTGGAGTGAACTGCAGACGCCCTTTGCTGGGTGGGTATGTTTTGAGGCCAAGGAGGATGGATGCAACCTTGCACAATCTTCCAGCCTGCTCTTTTGATTATTTTCCATCAAGGTTATACTGCTTTTAGCTCAGCAGTAACAGCCACACACCCCCCTCCTTCGTTGCTCCCTCCCCAACCCCCATCTAGCTGAGTGCATCCCCTGGCTAGGCCAGCAGAACCAGCTCATTAGGTGCCCGCTGGAGCGCTTTCTAACCTGGTAGCTAGCCAAGGGGGTGCTGGCTAAGGAGGGGGTCTCCCCAGGGGGCTTCTTTCCCCACTCTTTCTCTTCCCACCTGCCCCTGGCTGACAGAGTGCCTGCGGCAGAGCTTCCCGCTGCAGCAGCCCCTTTCACTTGGCACGCACTTCTGGGCGCTGTCCATGGTTGCAGCAGCTTTAGGCGCGCCACGTCAGGAGGCCGCAGCAGGGCCCTGCGATTGGCCGAGGTGCCCCTGGCCATCCCCCAACACACCCGCCTCCGGGTCCGGTTCTTGAGCTCGGCCCCGTAGGCGCTCGTGCCAGCGAGCTGGCTGGGCGCGCTCTGGGTCTCCCGGAGGCACACCCACTTTCCTTAATAGGGCAGAGTCCTGTCCGGAGCAGACCGTGGAGCTCAGGGGTGGGGCTGGGAGCCCTGGGACGCCAACGCGGAGGGTACACGCAGAGCCTCTGCCGCCTCCGAGCGGCAGGAAGGAGCAGCTGGTCACTGCGCCCCAGGCAGCCACTACCCGGAGACTCCGCTCCTCTCTCCCGACCGAGATCTTCCTGTGCACCCTTCCGGGTACCTCTGGTCCAAACCTCTCGCAACGATATGGAAGAATTTTTGCAACGCGCCAAGTCTAAACTGGTAAGTTGAGGAAGCAAGGCTGTGAGTTGTGTGTGTCTGTGTGCGCGTGTGCGTGTATGTACGTGTATGTACGTGTGTGTGTTCTGATGAAGAAGAAAGGGCATTGCTGTAGAAGAGGAAGAGATAACTTTGTCATTTAGTTGTCAGGGTATACGGGCTGTCCCCTGGAAAAAATCTCTGGAACTCTGGTGCTTACAGGAAGCAGTCTGTCTCCAGAATTCTCCCTCAAGTCAGACAAAATGCTGAGCTGGGGGCGGTCACAGCCTGACTCAAGTTGGGTGTTGTGTGTCCAGTTTTGGTCCCTTCAGCCTGAGATTGGAGAGAGGCAGGTCCAGCCAAATCTGCGTTTTACTCCCGAAGGCTGGAAGATGAATGGGTGTGGTGCTCCTTGGAAAAAGAGCCCAGGCTCTGCAGATGCGTTACATGTGAGTGTAGAAGGAAAATAAGAATCCCTCCGATGGACACACTGTGATGATTGCTGGGGGCCGGGGTGGGGGATAAGGGGATTAAATGGTAATGGGAATAAATACAATAAAGATGAAAAAAAAACTTAGAAAAAGAATCTCTTGGAATTGGCTTTAGCTGCAGGTGGTGGTAAAACATAAGTGAGGAAGTCCGAGTGTCAGCGAGGAAGGACACGTGCCAATGCGCAGTTTATACAAACACACCACTCTCAGAGCTTGCTCCGTACTCGCCTGTGAACCGTGTGTCTCTCTGGTCCCTGTTCGGATCTGTAACACAGGACAGAGAAAGAAGGGGAAAACCCCAACTGTTGCTGGCCGTGTGGGTTGTGCCAGACTGTCGTTCTCCTGGAGAACAGCGTGTGGGCCAGCTATGTTTCCCTGTTTCGTTGTACAAAGAGTGAACCAGAATTTCACTGTGCACATTGACAGCTGCTATATATTCTGGAACAACAGATCCTAACAGTTTCCTAATTCTGAATTGTTTTGGCTCTCCTGCATAGCAGTAATAAACATAATGGGAATGTTTCCGTTTCGGTGCTTAAAACAAAAGCCTCTGCCCTTTTAGTAGCAATATCTTTAATGAACAGTGAAAGCGCCTTTTATGGGCCTGGCATAGGGGGAAATGCATAATTTATGATGCCTTTAACCTTTAAACCTTAGAAGCCAAAGTATAAAGTCTGCATTAAGGTGACGTCTTGATTACAAGGCAGGGTATTTGCAGGCTTGTTACCGTAACTGACCTTGGAACGACAAAGGGAGTGCAGAGGAAAGTGGGATTCTTACCCTGACTTGACTGTAAGTATCTTTTAAAAGACCACGTGAGTTGATTAGTGCTAATATAAGTACTTTGTTTTCTACCATAAGCCTCCCAGAAAGTTGAATGTTTGTGGGGATTTTAGCATTGAGAACCTATGTGATCATTTCTGTGTTTATTGCTGACCCCCCTATGAGTTCTACATGAGCACACAAAGGAAAATACAGATTGCAGAAACTCACTTCCATTTCCGATAGTACAAGTATGCTCTGTGTTCTTTGCCTAATAATGAATGAGAGACGGTCAAAAAGGAAGGTCAATTTTGGCTGCTTATTTACTTATTAACTTTTCGTGGGTGAAAATAAATGGTGATCGGTGATAAACGAAGTTTTAGACCCCACCTGTACTCCACTTCCCTTATGTTTACTTTAACAATAAACATTTAGATTGTGGAGGGTGAGCAAGAGCAATTGCTGGAATAGAAAAGTCCCTATTTCAGAGTAATCAGTTGAAAATCATGTGTAAGTTTATTTACTGAAAGCCTTCATTAGCTGAGCAATTGCTCTACATCATTAAAAAAATAAAGACAGGAAAAGGAAGGGGTTGTTTGAAATACTGTTCCCAGTCTCCTGCTTTAGCCAGAAGAACAATTACCGCTAATTTTGTTTTTTTCTTGGAACAGGTTTCTCATTAGAGATCGCAATTAGTCTGTCGCAGTCAGCCGCAGCAAAGGTGGTCTGGTGACTGTTAGTGCCACATTTTCCCTGACAAACTGCATGTTCTAGGTACAAAATTTTTACCGCACATGCAACATTTAAGTGTTATAGCAGATAACCTTCTGTTTAAGAGAACATATTTGTTTAAGAGAAAAAGATTAAGTCAATAATTATGGCATTCATTTGTGAGTTTATTCATACAGAAACAACAGAATTTTAAAAAATTAGTCTATACTTTGGGAAACATTTTAAGGAGGAGAAAATCATTGTGCTGGTTTTCATTTAAGCTTTATTAGACCATAATTAGGTAGGACTTATGTGTTATGTTTAAGCAGTTTTCCATCAGAAGTCAATGTATATAATACCTTAAAAAGTCTAATTGGCAGACTTTTTCTACCTGCTTCACTTCTTTGGTATTCTGTAAGCGCAATACATATCGTTGAATGGTTTGAAGTAGTTAATGTCCCTTCCAAAGACTTAACACAGTCTAATCGCTACCAAAGCTAGTTAATTTCAACAAACCAAAGAAATTTAAAACTCGAAAACTGAATGGCTGTTAGCCATAGACAAAATCTCCAATCGTCAACTTTGGGGACTTTATTTGTGTGCTTTTTAATCCTAACCAGGAACATTTATTACCCATCTGCCATTGGGAGGGGAGAAGAAGTTCTCCCATTCTGGGCCAGGTCTGTGGGTGGAACAGAAATCTTAGAAGCAGAAGGAATGCTTTTGAATTTTTATCAGGTAGTTAGGATATTATTTTTGTTGAAATTGGGAAAGCACTCTTTTCGTTCTATTTATCATCCCAGTCTGGTTTTTCAAGTCCTTAAACTGAGGCAGATTCACTGATACAATCCCATCCCTCTTTTCCCTAAAACTTCTAACACCACCCTTCATTCCAGAGAATAGGTAAAGCAGATCAGAAATGGCGAAAGTTAACCCCAGGCATGGCTTCAGAGGGATCTCCCCCCCCCGCCCGCCCCCTCGAACCCAAATGCTTCCCTAGGGGGCCTGCCTCTGACTTGTCAGGACAGGCCTAGGTGCCTGGAATTTCTTTGTAAAAAAGAAAAACCTGGGCTAAAGGTGGAGGGCAGCAAGGGAAGTAGTCACTCCTGCCATGCAGTCTGCAGAAACGGATAGGAAATTAACGCAATTATTGTGAAAACAATTAGAACAGTGGAGTAAGCAGTGGGAGAGCTAGATCCAAGGCAGTTGAGGAGGTAACCAAATTGATTTGTTACCTTCATGCACTACTCCATACGTGAACTCAGCTAATTCTGATCTGAAGACACATTTTCTTTCTCTCTCGCCACTGCCCACCTGGCTTTTCTTCCACCTGCCTATGCTGAGCTGGAATAGGGACAGGGACCAAATCCTGTAGTTCCAGGTCTGCCCTTAAGTTTAAGCCATGCCTTTCACCTTGGTTATACCAGTTCTATGGTGGTGTCTTCCTCATTCTTAGTTACACTGTTTCTATGGTGAGGGAAATTGAGAGCTTCCTGCCCTAGGCTGTAGTTTAGGAAATACCCTCCAGTTCATAGTGACCAGCTCAGAAAACTATTCAGGCCAAGGCAACCTCATGATGGCAATAAACAGCTGAAGTTCCCATGAACATTGGGAGGTGGGAAATGAGGTAAATGGGTACTCAGAACCCCGGGGGCTCTGGTTGGCAGGACGCCAGGGTCCCTGCACTGGGTAGACCAGCTGCTGGCTGCTGGCTGGTGGCTGCTGGCTGCTGAGCCTCTCCCACTGCCCAGACTCCGCCCGCTGATGCAACTGAAGCAGCTGCTGGAGGGAGGGAGGGGCTGCAGCACACATGCCCTGAGTTGTAGGTCATGAGCCAGCCTTGTGTGTGAGTGTGTTTGTGGCAGGAGAGTCAGCTGCCACCGATGGATATGAGGCATATTAATGTCCCGGGAATGCTGTTTTCAAAGACCCTTGCAGTGGGGTGGGGTGGGGACTGGATCACCACTATGATCTAGAGAATGCACCTGCCACTTCAGCAGTGACAACTGCAGGTGACAGGCTCACATCTGCACTGGGTATTGGTCAACATGGGGACTTCCACAGAATAAAAGTTCTGGGTGACCTGCATGTCAGCGTATACTCCGGGGTGTGTGGCATAGAGACAATAAAATGCATTCAAAAGTAAATGAACAACCATATTACAGTTTATAGAGATAAAGTTTTAAAAAAGAATGAAAAAGACTGCACCATGTCTGCAAAGTAATCAATCATCTTGACTGGAAGTTGGAGGAATACATTCTTCCCGATTTCCTTAATGGGAAGAAGGTCGTGCGTGTCAATAAAAACATTTTTGAAGTGGAAGTTCCATGCCTTTCAAAGGGCCGCTGTGGTGAGGACTAGCGATGATGGAGATGCTGGCAGAGCAGTTTCACTCGGAGAGCTGAGGTCATTCTGATCACTGTCCTCAGGATCAGGTCCCTCCCCATTATAAGTGAGAGCTGCTGCATTTGAGATGGTGCCAGAGCATTCTAAGCAGGAAACTCAGGAACCCAAAGCACTTCTGTGTATGTGGCGCCTCCCACTTAGGTTCTGATGAGAGAAGAGCCCTTGATTGCTTTAGCCCTGGAGTCAGCTTGGCTTCTCACTGCCTGAGCTCTCACACCGTGAGCTGCGATTGTCCCAGTCTCAGGGCCTGCAGAGAAGACCCAGACTTTTTCAGTGTAAATCTCAGAGTGGACTGCTCTGCCTCACAGGTAAAGAATTGGTCACTGCCATTCAGATAGCACCTTGTGTCTTGAAGGATGTGACCAGGTGAGTGAGGACACCCTTTAATCTGTGATTTGGGATATATATATATATAATGTTAACTAGGTACAAAAGTAACAGCTTTGGTCATTTGTAGCATTTATCTGGGCTGATAGTAACATCATGTTGGGTTTGGTACCTCTCTGGAAAGCTTTCATAAGCACTGGTGCCTTGGTGATGGAGGCATCACTCTTCCCTCACCCCCACTCCTCCCTGGAGGGCTAGCTGAGCAGGGAAAGGGGTGAAGGAGAAATACCTACATCTGGACGAAGGCTTCAGAAGGGGAAAGAACATCTGAGGACCAGAGGAGTAAAGTGTATGATTTTGCCTTGGTCATTGGTTCTTTTTTGCCTACTGGAGTTTATGGGAGAGTCATGGAGTTTGGAGTCTTTGGAAAAAAAAACTGGGAAGGGCAGGGCTGGTATAATCAAGGGGCAGCCTTCACATGGATTTTGATGTATAATAGGTTCCCACAGTCGCCTACTCAAAACCTCCGGCAATGTCCCAGATCCATGTCTATCCGAGCCCTGTGCCTTTGGGCTTTGCTTTCCAGGGAGAAATGATCTTTCTACTTAAGGGTCTTGGGAATTTAATGGGGCACTAGATTGCCCAGGAAAAGCAGACCCTTGAAGCCTCAGTTAGAAAAACTAAACTGATAAAAAAGCCTTGTGTTTTTAATATGAAAAATGGGAAAATGAGACCTATTTCACAGATTTGTTGTAAAGCAAAATAATGTACCTGCGGCACCATATCACGGAACCTAAAATAATGGTTGCTCTTCTCCATTTGCTCCCAAGTTGGTCCTTTTCTTTGGTTTCTTATCTCAGTGAGTAACACTATTATTCATTGAATTTCTCCAACTGGGAATTTGCTTCTCCTCTTTCCCTTCCCCATCTGTCATATTCCAGATACCACTGAATCATCTGGGTGGGAGCAATGGCCGGCTAACCGGTTGGTCTCCTGCAAGCCACTCTCCGACGGGTGTGAGGAAGGTCACTGTGACAGCCTCTTTCACGCTTCTCCTGACTCTGCTTTAAAACCTCATAATCACTTCCCATTGCTCTTAGGAGAATAGACAACACTCTTGATCTGACCCTGGACTCTGGCCCAGTCTGCTGCCCAGTTTCTGCTGGCTTTTCCTCCAGCCCCGGGTTGGCTTAAGTCACTCCTACCTCTTCTGATTAGGTGAAGAAGAAGTGATGACTTTGCTAAGTGATCCCTCCCTACCCCACCTCCCCCATTTCATAAGTGTAAGTCAGGTGTTATGTTTTTAGCGTACTTATCTCAGCTTGTCGTTATATCTCTGGTGGGAATGCTTATTTGATTAATGAGAGTAGGGCCAGGGTCTCTGTCTGGTTTTGCTCATAATGACATCTCCCAGGCCTAGCACGGTGTCTGAAGCTCAGTAAGTAGTGGGGTTTGTGTGTGTGTGTTGGGGGGGGGAGGCAATGAATCATGCCATATTATCCTTAGTTAAGTACGAAACCTTCCAATCATGTTACTTAGAAATCATTTCAGTTACTGCTCTGTTTGGCTGCCAGTCTCTTGTCTCTCTGTTCAGCAATGGTGAGGCAATAGCTTTTCCTCAGGAAAGAGAATTACATGGTTTATTGTCTTTTCAGTAATAAAAACATTAGCTGGGTGGCAAAGCTATTGCTGTTGGCATTGTTTGCCTGAACCACATCAAAAGAACCCGGGTGTCTCTTTCTGTTGGTGATTACACCAATTCTTTCCAAGTTAGCACCTCCCATTACCATACACGGGTTAACAGTATCAAACTTGTTGAAATCAGTAATCTACCCAGTTCTCAAATCAACCTGAACAGTGTGGTTCACTCTGATGAGGGAGGGATTGGGGTAGCAGGTGGTGCGAGCATCATGAGTCACCAGATGAGGATGTTTTTTGTGTCTACAAAGATCTCTCTTATTTTGCACAACTTGTACTTGGCCTCCTCAGGCGTAATACGATAAATAGCAAAGCCACCCTTGGTGTCATAGACCAGATGGAAATTCTTTACTGTCTTATCAGTGCTGATGACGTCCACAAAACCACCAGGGCAGGCTGTATCCGTTCCGACCTGGACATTAATCTTACTGAACCATTGCATGCACATCTTCCTGACTTCATCGCCTGTCGGGGCAGATTTAAGTCTGCTCCTTAGCAAAAGATGTAGGGAAATATTCTCTCAGTTTGTGGGAGAATCGTCAATAGACGAGGAGAAAACACACTGATTAGTTTGTCCAGCATCCGATGCTTTGGAGCCGCTACGTGCTTCAGATGCTTCTCGGAACTCCGAGCCATACTGTGCTAAGCACAAAGAAGAGGAAAGTGGTTTTATACTTAATGAAGACATGAGTCTTGCACAAAGTGTGACATATGGTAGTGGCTCCATAAAAATGAGTAAGCGGACGAACAGGTAGACTCTTAGAGGTCTGAGTCTGAAGGAAGGCTGGTGACAGTGTGCAGAAATCGGGCTGGTTGATTAGAAAGAGGTGAGCAACATTATGGTCAAAGTGCCACACAGCACTTCACACATAGTACACACTTTGTACTATATGTTACTGCAGAATAATGAGGCTAGCTTTTATGCAGGACCGGGTGGAATGTATATGTTCTTGAATATATTTTGGCAACAAGTCTTGTCTAGTTCACGGTTCATATATTCACATTTGAGAATTAGCGCTTTCTTAGCAATATATCATGCAGTGGAATAGAACAAGGAGCTGAAAGTAGACATCAATAAATCAAAATTGCATCTGTGTCACCATCCTTTATGACTGGCGACTTCCCTGGGAGCACACATTTCTACACCTGAGCCCCTAACCTGATAACCGTGAAGCAGTCTATAGTCAAAGTTGCCAGCCCTAACAGGAAGATTCAGACGTGCCCAGAGAGCACTTTTGGATTTGGAGGGACCTTGGAGATCCTGTTTTCTTTCTCTTCACTCCTTTGCCTTAAATGCCATATGGCATGGTGGCTAATGGTGTGGACTCTGGAGCCAGCTGTCTGATCTCAAAGCCTGACATTGCCATTTTTACTTACTGTTGGGCAACTTCAGTTAAGCACACTTTGCTGTGCCTCGATTTTCTCATCTGTGAAATGAGAACAATAACAGCCCTCCCTTTTAGGCCTGTTGCAGGTATGCATGTACTAAGATGCTAGTATGTTCTCCATCCATAGTAATAAAGCTTGAAAAGCCACTGATGGAGAAGAGAACCAGAAAACCCTATTTAGAAAGAGGGGCAATTCTTAGCTCCCTGTAGTTCAATTAAAATTTGTTGAATGTCTGCCTTAGCTCTAGGAGATACAGTTTTACACTCGGTGCCCACAGAGATCTTGTGAGGTAGCTTGTATTTTTCTTTTGCATTTGAGGAAACTGAGTCTCAGTGAGGTTTGCCCAAAGTTTCATAGCCAGTAAAGAGCAGAGCCAGGCTTTGTTCCCAAATCACCTGTCTCCAATTCCAGGACCCTTTCTTTCATCCATAAGTACCTCTTCCCAACGGAGGTCCTGGGACATTTAAATTCTTTCCAAGTAAAAAGTGAACAATGTCACAGGTTAGTAGGAGGGTTAAAAGGTAAGTTCACTTTGACCCAAGAGAAGTTCATTTCTCTGTGTTGATTGTTTTATATTAAAGACCCTCAGACAGCCCTGGCTGGTGTGGCTCAGTGGGTTGGGCATCGTTACTGCAAATGGCACGGTCATCAGTCCCATTATCGGTCAGGGCACAATCCTGGATTGCAGACCAGGTTCCCAGTTATGAGTGTGCGAGAGACGACCAATCAATGTTTCTCTCACACATCCATGTTTCCCTCCATCTTTTTCTCCCTCCCTTCCTTTCTCTCAGAAACTGAACCAGTCAGTGAAATAAAAACCCTCAGATTACTGAGTAATCAACCAATATTGAGAACCTGCTATGAGAATGATATGGTGCTGGGCTGTCTATGATTTGGTGAAATAAATTGGGAGCATTTTCTCACTGTATGCCCATGTGAAAGAAAAATAAGTGACTGATAAGTTATTTGGGAGATAGACTATGTAACTAACTTAAGAGCAACCAAATATATTGTGCATATTTAGTGAATTTCAATTGATAGGAAAGCGTTTTTTTTTTTTCTAAAAAGTTAAAAGCTGTCCCTTATTTGTCATCAAGTTTGTGAGCACATCTTTGGTTTTACAAATTTCTTAATTGTTGTCACTCTCTTGCTGGAGGCTAGAAGGATTACTTTGAATGATTGATTGATTGTAAGGTGGGTGAGCTCATTCCAGGTGACACAGTTAACAAGGAGAAGTGTTGGCATTGGGTCTTAGCTCTCAGCTGTGTGGACAAGTCCTTTGGCTTCATAGTGCCCAGAAAAATCACTGACTATACTTAAGATGCACATAAAAGCAAAGAAAAGAGGGGAGAAGTGAAAGAGGAAGGTGGAGGTGGAATTGGAAGGGAAGTAGGAGAAAAGAGAATAGAGATTCTGTGGGAAGCACGTTTGAAAAATAGTGAGACATAAAAGAATATTCTTCCAACCCCAGGCTGGAATCAGTAAGTAGCAAGAGCAACAGTTCGTGTGTCTGGAATTCACTTATTTGGCCATGTCAGCCAACCCAGAGTCTCCTGAAAACTGAGAATTATGCAAGAGGCAGCTTTCCTTCAGGCAACTAAAATCAATTAGTGAAAACATACCTTTACCGTTAGTTTTGTTCTTATAAAAAAATGTCCTAACTGTATTTCTGACCCCCTTCGTGAGATACCTGTCAATCATCCAGAGACCACTAGGAGCACAGCGAAGACACAGAAATGTCACCTGCATAACCGTAGTCATTGCTTCAACTGTGCTTTGACAAGCTTGGTTTTTCTCAGTGGGGCGGTGGGGTGGGGCGGTGATGAGACTGTGATTGCTGATAATTCCTCACAATGGAGGAACTGCACAAACAAAAACCAAAAACAAACAGAATCCATGAAAAGCAGATCCTCAATCAGTGCCATTGCTACTGGTGTGGGCTAAATAGTCCTAAAAACCGGCACAGCTCTGGGCCCAGAACATCAGTGAGGAAAAGCCCATCCCTGATATTCACAGTAATGACCCCGAGTAATCAGCGAAAAAGGGTCATTTAAACTCAGTGTCCCATTTCAGGAGAAATGTAGTGTACTGGAGCAATTTCAGAAAAACAATTCCAAGTCAGATAATTAAAAGAGAAAAAAGTGGAAAAGAAATTGTCACAGGGAAGCTAAGTTTGATTTGTCTGAAAAAGTTCCCCTTGGGTAGGAGACCTCATTCTTTTTCTTTAGGTATCTAAATTATTTATTAAAACAATAACAGATAGAGTTATCTATTCTTTTTTCATTTTTTAAATTTAATTATTGTTCAAGTACAGTTTTCTGTCTTTTACTCCCATCCCAGCCCACCCCCCCATGCTCCCCACCTCCCTCTCATTTCCACCCCGCTTAGTTGTTGTCCATGTGTCCTTTATACTAGTTCCTGTAAATCCTTCTCCTTTTCCCCCTGAAATTCCCTCCCTTCTTCCCTCTGGTCACTGTCCGCTTGTTCTCTATTTCAGTGTCTTTGTATTTTGCTTGCTTGTTTGTTTTATTGTTTAGCTTCCTGTTAGTGGTGAGATCATATGGTATTTGTCTTTCAACACCTGGCTTATTTTACGCAGCATAATGCTTTCCAGTTCCATCCATGCTGTTGCAAAGGGTAGGAGCTCCTTCTTTCTTTCTGCTGCATAGAATTCCATTGTGAGACCTCATTCTTGAGTGAAACCAGATATGTGAAATGTCAGGGTTTATAACAAGTGAGTCAGTAGTCAGATGGACAGTGACGGCGCTAAAATGGTGAGCCCGACGTGAGGAGGCATGCACAGGACAGAAGACACCCCACTCCCCACTCCCATTCCGAGTTCACAACTAAACCCGGTTCCGGACTCCACAGCAAAGCTGCATTGTGAGCCTGGGCCTGTAAAATGAGATCCCTAATGGCCAGAGCAGGAGGGAGGGGCAGCCTCCTGATGGGCTCTCGATCATTTAAAAGGGTTTCATGCAAGGGTTCCCATTCATAGGAACCATTTCTTTCCTTCAGGTGAAAAAACAGGACTTTCAGGGTGAGGAGCTTTATTTTGCTTTAAAAAAAAAGGTCTGTTTGTTTTGCTGAGAATAATTATCTAGCAACTTAATTAAAGGGTACCAAAGACCTGTGCGCATGCTTGCCTCTTGCTCTCTAAAATGGAAAAGAAGAGCGGTGGGAGAGGTTTCTCCTGCATATAGAAACACCTTCACACTCTTCACACACATATTCTCTGGCAAGTGGTCAGTGGTGCTGGCCACACTGGCACCTGGTCTCTGGGAAGGCGGAAGTGTCACAGCAGGTGGACAGATCAGCTGTTGCCTGCATTGGTACATGTGAGAGGACACGTGTGCAGCTGATCCCCTGGGAGATAGTGTCCCAGGACCCCTCCCTCGGGCAGCAAGGGGGCAAGTCTCTCTCTCCCCACCCCGCCCCCCATTCTCTGCCTCCCTCTTCTGCCTGGTCCTTAGCAGCCTCATTTGTGAGCGGCATTTCCTGGCCAAAGTACTGGGTAAGATTCTTTCACTCTTTGCCGGCTACGACATAAACAGACACCGAGAACACTGCCTCTCCGAGGGCAGGCCGGATTGTTTCAGGGCAAGGGGAGCAGTATTTCAACCAATTCTTGCAGATTAATACAAGCTTAAACTTAATTTCAGGTTTTGTTCTGTGTTTTGAATGTTTGTCAAGATCATTGGGAGAAATTTTTGTTTGTTTCTTTTTAGGTGGTGGGCAAACTGAAAGCCTGGTCTTAAGAAATGCATAAAAGTCATAGAAAAAGTAAATCAGAGGGAGAATTTTATCCTCTGGCTGAATATTTCTTCTATTATTTCATCGCGCATTTGCCTTGTAAGCCCCTAACATAAAGCCGTATGTGAATCAAAGTAGGTCCAGATTTGTGTCCTTGGCTGACGCCCTTGGACGGTGGCCTGAAGCGCCATCACCCTTGGCTCCAGGCTCCTGAAAAATCGACATAAACTCATGGTGGTGGATGCAGATCAAAATGCCTTTCCAGAACTGGCTTTTAAAACATTTTGAAAAATTCATTAGCCTTCCAAAGCATTAGATCAGTCCCAGCCTTATGGAGGAAAAATTATTTCATGCCACAATAGCCTCCTGACCAAGCATGACCTCGGTGTAAAAACCAAGTCACACTCAAAGAGTGTCATAAGCTAGCATTTATGTAGGCTGCTTTGATAAATTCACAAACTCTGCTGTGCTGGTTTCTGCTGGCTCCTTTGGTGGACTTCTGGCAAGATTTATAGCCGGCTACCCAGGTCACTGAGTCACACTGGACACACCCTGACCTGTCACTTCAGGGAGTGGTGTGGGTAACAGGCATCAGAGTCTACGCATTTAGACACAAGATTTTATGGTGATAGTCTTTTACAAGGGACTTTTTGCTGTGAAACCGTTAGTTATTTCAATCACAGATCTTTACATTGAAACTATTATAGAAGGATAAATCTTTAATACTGACAGAGATGACCTTGGACTTTGTCTATTCCCACCTCCTGGTATTATGTTTTAGGCTTCATCTATTTATAAAATAATAAATAAACATGAAAGTAAATTTGAGAAATGGAGGAAAGCTGAAATGTGACCTGTAGACAATAGAAAAACTAAAACTAAAAATTATTTACTTTCATTGAAGCATGACACTTGGCAACATTTCTTAGTCTTGTGAAGAGGGTTCAAGTGAGATATTCATGTATTTTAATATCTTGATTTTTACTTTACTTAACATGATTTGTTAAATATTTCTCTGTGTTATTGCATAATACTCCAAATCAACATCTTAAATAGTACCATCCAGTTTAATAAAAAAGGTATACTATGGTTAAACATTTGAATTATCCTTCCTTTTTTGCTATTGTTAATTGCACTAGAATATCTTTGTACCCAAAATATTTTATCCTGTTTCGGATTATGTTCTTGAAATAGCTTTTCAAACATGTGCTTATTGGGACAAAAGATATCAATATTCTTAAGAATCTTTTTTAAAAAATATTATTTATTTATTTATTTTTACAGACAGGGGAAGAGAAGGAGAAAGGGTGGGAGAGAGACATCAATGTGTGGTTGCCTCTCATGTGTCCCCTACTAGGGACCTGGCCTGCAACCCAGGCATGTGCCCTGACTGGGAATCTAACCAGCGACCCTTTGCTTCACAGGCCTGTGCTCAATCCACTGACCTACACAACCCAGGGCAATATTCTTAAGAATCTTGATAAAGTTTTTCAACCAGGTGGAATCCACCAAATTTCCAGACTGGGAGAGGTTTGTCCCAGAGACAAACACAGGTTTCAGGCCTCTTGACACCTAGGTTTGTGCTCCTGGCGAACAAGAAGCTTCACAATGTAGTGGGCAGATACTTGGCTAGTTTTTAGAACATGGATCTGGGCAAGTAATCTGAAGCTGCCTTGCTGCTAAATTGAGGCGATCATAATGCAATGTTTGCTTCACCAGGTACAGCTGCGACTGGAGATCATGGGGTAGAATCTGACTCGGGGTGGCACTTCTTTCTCATTTCACTTCTTCCCTTACTTATTTCAAAAGGATTGAACCTTATGGACAGTCCAGCCAGTTGCTGTAGTACTTAGTGTAGTAATTCAGGTGCCATAGTATTGCACTTCCTAACTGCTTGCACATATGCGGGCTCGTTTAATCAGCCTTGGATAGGACATGTTTTGTATTTATGTCAGAGATGAGACAACAAGGCCAGCGGGGTGAGACGCAGCCTTCCTCAAGAACACTCAGCTGGTAAACGGCAGAGCTGGCTACTGAACCTGTGTCTTCTGGTTCCCAAGCCTCTTATTCCAGTAGCATCTGTAAGGAGAAAAATTGGTCCACGTTTTGGAAAGATAGTCTGAAGATTTCATTGAGAGTTTGGTGGTTTGGAGTCAGCTCCATAAAAGAAAAATACAGGACACTTTTCCAAGAGGAGACTATCCAGGGATGAAATGTGTTTGTGCTGAAGCTGTGTTGCGGGAGATGCACAGGAAAGCACGTCCACACACCTTTGGAGTTTCATGTGATGGACTCTAACAGTTTGCAAGTGTGAGATTAATGGATGTGTCTTTGGTAGAAACATGCTGAGCTTTGTAGGTGCTTGGGACCAAGTGCCACCTGTGATGGGCAAGAGGATCCTGAGGGGCAGGTCTCTGGAGGGCCGGTGGGCTTCATCCCACACACCTGTAACGGGGACGATGGGCGGCTGGATGGTGGCTGAATGGTGCTTATGTTAACGTCAGTTGAGAGTTCTAGGTAATAGGGGGAAGTTGAATTGCCCATAACACCAGCTCTTTCCTTGCTGTGGAGGAGGTAGACTTCTGTGAGTCAAGCCTTCTCTCTCTTTCTGGGTCTCTCTCTGTCCCCCCTTGGTGTGTGTGTGTGTGTGTGCACGTGCCTGTCTGTATCTCTCTCCCCCACACCACCTACCCCATTCCCACTATTTCTCCATTTGTATATTCGTTAACTGGACAAAACCCTATATTCATCTCCTATTTATGCAATAGTGAGTAATTTTAGTTTAGTGCGATTTAATGTAGCCTACACCGAATGCTTCTCTTTCAAAAAAACTCACACTAAGAAACAATGTCTTATAGCCATGGTCTCACCGAGGCCACGTGATGGCTAAATTCAACACACACCAAGATGAGGAAGCCCATCCATTGGCCTATGGATGGAGACCCTGGGTTGCCGTGTTTGCCAATGTATTTTAAGAGTTAGATTAATTCACACTGAAGAAGAAAGTGAAACATCCACACATAATTGAAAGGAAATTTAGGAAGATGGAGCTCAAGGTTAGTCTGGGCTTGGAATTCTGTATTTTTGAAAAAAATTTTTGAAAGTTTTGAAACTCTGTACTATTATTAATAATAATTCCAGGCTTATAGGACATCAGTTACCCTAATATGATTTTAAGAGAAATTTATTGTCTATGGATGGCTTGTATACAGTAAGGTAATGCCTTTACAGATGTCATGTTGGGAAGCTTTAATATATGCCGAGGGACATGTATTTGGGACAGCTTTTTCTGGTGAGTGTTGGGATGGGAGTGGAAATCACTTACTCTGAGAGACTTAGCTGTGCAGTTGTGAAATCACACACATCTGCTAAATGCTTAGCATGCTGTGGGCAGGAGGTTTTGGTAGGAAACCCTGTGTACCACAGCTCCTCACGGTCCAACTCCTTTCAGATATACATCTGCTTGGTTATAGACATAGAGCAGAGGACACGGAGGGCCAGAGAGGAACGTTCAGGTTAAGCTGGTGTCTTGGAAGGACAATATCCCTTGCTGGGGATATGATATCAATATCCCTTGCTGGGTTATTATATCTCTTTGCCCTGATCGCCTCAGAACATCTTTATCCTGCTTCTTATCCTGGGCCTCACCCCTCAGCAAAACATGCTCTTGGCCAGAAAGCAAGATAGTTAACACCTGTCAGAATTGACTTCTTCATGGCAATCCTCATAGATAGGCGCTGTAATTCCCAGAATGTAGAGCTAAATTTCTGGTGTGCTATCTCTACCTGAGAGTCTTCTGTTTCCCTTTCCACATACCTCAGGGGCATGATACCTCACTTCAGGAGTAGCAGGGCTTCTTAACTTCCACGTGCAGAGGAGTTATTCAGGGGTGCTGTTAAAATGCACAGCCAGATTCAGACAGTTGGGGCTGGGAGCTAGGATTCTGTACTTCCAACAAGTTCTCCGGTGTTGCCAGCCCCCAGAGCACGATTTGAGTAGTGACGATCTAGAGCGTTGATTGGCTGGGAGTTGGAGGGCACTGTTTATGGCCCCTTTAAAACATTCCTCAGGATCTGCAGGGGCTGACCCGAACTGAAATGGCATCTTCCTCCCAGAGAAGGTAGCCTCCGTGCAGTGGGGACGCCTGATGGGAACGGTGCCGCTGCCTTCTAGGGTGTTGCAGATCTAATGCAGAGGAAGACATCTTTATCTCTAGTGCTTCTGTTTTAGGCCAGAGAAGAACTGGTATAGGAGAATCGCTTTGCAATCACACCACAAAGACAGCTATCAATTCAAACTACCCGTAAGGCAGACCCTGTCCCTAATACATGCTTTTAATATGTGTCGCTGTTAAAAGTATTTAATATCTCTTATTTACTGCCAACACAAAACACCGGGCCACAGATATGTTATTGAGCTCTAGGGAAGTTTGTGAGGAGAAAACTGAAGGCCAGGTGGGGTCTTAGCAAACCCAGGGCTTTTAGCAGGGTTCCTTAAATGACCCCGGGTGGAAAGCACACCAGGAGTCCTGAGGTCTTGCTGCAGGGAACGAAGTGTTGGAATCAAAACATATTTTTTTCTCCAAAACAAAACCATTCACAGATTTCCTCACCATTGTTTGGTCTCTTTTTTAAATCTAAATTATTTTTAATTTTTCTTCTCACAGTTTGACATTGTCTTTCTGGCGTCCTTTAGCATCTGGGGGCTTACTGGCTGTGTTTCCTTGTGCCCCCTCCCTGTTGTTAGTGGTGTGACTTTGTATGTGATGCTTTATTATGGATGGGGTTCCTTTATTATTTAGGCCTTTCCTCTGTTGATGGCTTTTGCTTAGTCACTCTGCTCCTCTGCTGTTCTTTGTCACACTCAATTTCCTACAGCCCCTTTACCCTTTCCCATTCTTTTCCCTCTAACACAGGATTTTGTTTCTCTTAGAAGGCGAGGAGCCAAGAGGGCTTCAGAGCCTAAGGTTTGGGGGGATGATCAGCAAACCTCCCTGAGTTTTTAGGAACCCTTTTAGATACTGCTTTGTAGTCAATCAGCTTTCACCAGGTTATGTTCTAGTAGCAAAAATCCCCAATGTCAGTGGCCTCAACAGCAAAGGCCTGTTTCTTACTCATGGTACAGGTAGCTGTGGCTCCAAATGCTGTCTCCATTCTGGGTGAAAGCAGTAGGAGCAACAACTACGTGGAATAGGCTGCTCTCAGGCAGAAGAAAAGTCAGGGAGCCTATAGGGTCCACTGTTGGTTCTTAGAACTGGAATAAGCCACTTCCAGTTGGATTGCATCAGCCAAAGCTGAGCCCATGGATAGTGGAGCAGGAAGCACACCCCTCCAATAGGCCTGCCTGTCCTGCAAGTTATATGGCATTGCCCGGGGACAGATTGTTGTCCTTCTATTGGAAGGAGAGTTAATAATTAGGGATGATATTGCTGTGTACTATATGCTCTAAAGCTAGAATTCATACTGTCAGGTGAACACTGGCCAGAACCACACTTATGTTCTACCAATGGTCATATCAGTAGGCAGGTATTCACCAAATAAAAACTCTGATTAAAAACTCAGTAATAATTTGGCAGTTTTTAATATTATTCATCAGTAAAAATTTCCACTAGCTATTTAGTCATCTCTCATGCCTTTAGGTAAGGCTTGGACAGGTAGTTTCCATGGTGCATTTGGGAAACTTTGGGCTGCATCTGTTTCCCAAGTTAGGGATGTGGGGAAGCTGGGCTTACTTCTCCAGATCACCAGAGAAGGGTTTATGGGACAAGACTGCCTGGGAAAATCGTTTAAGCTCCCTGTGCCTCAGTTTCTTTATATATAAACTTGTAATAGCAATCAATCTCCCTTATAGGGGGTCTTGAGGATTAAATTAAAGAGTAAATGCAAAACTCTTAGAAATGTGTTTGATACATAATTAAGTTTTGCTATGATGGTGATGAGGACGGTGATGATTTCTACCACCTGGGTATGTGCACCTCTGAAAAACATATTAGAGATTCCAAAACCATCAATTTTACAGACTATAGACAATCAGACTTATGTTTCCAAGTTTCAGATTTACTTATAAATAAATGAAATCAAAATTAATACAGAAGGTAGGGGCTTAAGTCCCTGGCCTTTTAATAAAACTAGCAGTAATTTCTCTTAGAGAAATTAACTCCAGGTTGAGTGTTCATGCCCTCCACTCAATGTGTGGAGTGAAAGTCCTTAAAGCTCTTGCTTCACGCGGCGACCACGGCGCATTTGGGGCATGTGTGAGCTGGGACGGCTGCATGGTCGGTGTGCTGGGAAACTCTGGAAGGGCAGAGAGGCCAGGCACAGGATTCTGTCCAGAAGTCAGTAGCTTGGCCCTGGGGCACTGGTCTTGGGGGAAATGGGGAGTTTCCTGGGGAACAGAATGAGGCTTCTGGTCCAGATGGCTGATTTTGTCTCATCAACTCGTCCTGAGCAGCCCCAAGGTAAAAGGAAAGGAGCAGGGATCATAGAATCAGAATGCCGAGTTCAGTGACTTCTTAACTGTGTGAACATTTTAACCACTTTGGGTCTTGGCTTAGTCATAAATGTAATGCTATTTAACATTCATCCAGCCATATATAAGAGCATTATATATATTCTTTAAGTATTCACTAAAATAATTTTATTTTCACAGTAACCCTATTTAGTAGATATACTTATATTCATTTTTCAGGCAGATAAACTGAGGCAGAGAAGTGACTCACTTGCCTGCACTAACACAAGCAGGAAGGTGGGGACCCAGATTTTGAACCCAAGCAGTCTAGTTCCCAAGACCACGTTCATACACATCATGCTTTGCTGCCCCTTGATGAAGTCAACGCTTTATCCAGGGTTGCTGCTGTGAAGATTCAATCTGTTCATCTTTTTAAAATCCTGTTCCACTACCTGTCATGGAATAAGCAGGTGCTCACTAAACATTAATGGTTATTTTCTATCTCCTCCACTCTTTGCTGTCAGCTTTCCTGGGAGACAGTAGAAAACTAGGATTAGTGGGGTGCCTAGGAATGGGGTGGGAGGTCTTTAAGCCCCAATTTTTCCTAAAGAAGGCCTCAACATAAATCACAAATTTACCTTGTATTTTAAAGCCCTGTTTCTGTCCCATTTACTTCCCGAAGCCTTCTTCCACCATTCTGGCCTTTACTACACCCAGCTAGAGGGTGTGATGCCTTCTTATAAAGCAAGCCCCCCATTAGAAAGAATGACGGTACAGCTTGGTGTTCTTCCCAGCACACCATCGTATCTGCGTATGGAAACCCTTTTCTCCAGTAAATGTGAATGATCTTTACGTGCATTTTTAATTTGCTTTGAGTGTCATCTATTTTTTTTAAAGTTACTTTATTTTTCCCTTTTACTCTATGTGGTGTGAAACTGGGGACAACCTCTCTCCTCCCCTTGGGATAAATAACCACGAAGCCAAAAGGTGTGGCGCACACAGAGCAGCTGCCACGAAGTGAGAGGTGACAAACCTCTTCAGTGCTTGTTTCCTTCATTCCGTCTTCTCCTGGCACTCTGGCTCTGTATTGTCCTTGTGGCTCGCACATGTTGGAGAGGCAGAATTTTGTCTCGGAAAAAGAAGTGGCTACAGAGACTGAGACACGGATTTGAGTGCTTTCCCTTCTGTGGGACGGGAAAGTGGGAGCCGTATAACTGGCAAACCGCTGATCCTTCTGCAGTTGCAAAACGAGGAGTTGGGATTAGTTCAGCTGTTACAAACCAGGGCCTCTAGCACTTTGAGATCTCCAAAGATGGATCCGTTGTAATATTTTCATACTAATACTGCTGTTAAATGGTAGATTAGAAAGTTCAAAATATGGAGTCCACAGAGGAGAGAGAAAATGAAAGGAATCTCTAGTGGTGAGAGATGGGGGAGCAAGAATCAGTTCTTTATTTTTCTTACAGCACCTTCCACGTCATTTGACAAGTTATTCGCATCTTCTCATCTGTAAAATGGGGATAATTTAGACTCTATTTCAGGAGGTTCAGAGTCTCTGTGAAGATTAAATGAGAAAGGGCATGTGGAATACTTAGCCAATGGCACTTAACAAATTGTGACTGTTTTCCTAGTTCTTTTTAAAATTATTTAGTTTTTTAAAAAGTATTCAACTTATTTATTTTTAGAGAGAGGGGAAAGGAGAGAGAAAGAGAGGGAGGGAAGCATAAATGTGATTGCCTCTCATGTGCCCCCTCGTGGGAACCTGGCCCACAGCCCAGGCATGTGCCCTGACTGGGAATCCAACCAGCGACCCTTTGCTTTGCAGTCTGGTTCTCAATCCACCGAGCCACACCAGCCAGGGCTGTTTTTCTAGTTCTTTAATGTGGGTTCAAAGTTACCTAAGGGGGATATTTTGGATTAAGCTAGCCCCTCTGGGTTACTAACTCCATGATACACCTAGGGTTCTTGGAGGTTGCAATGAACCCAGGGATGGACCAGTTAATTCCCAGTTTCCTGGGAACTGTAACCCAAGTGTGTTTTATTCAAACCCTTCAACTGGATATGCCACTAATTGGTAACATCTGGATGCAGACAAAAATAGGCCAATGGGGAGAGGAAAGGAAAGGGATGAGGGAAATATATGGCGACCAAAGTTTTAGCATCATTCCTGGTACATGCTGTTTATAGCATACACGCTCAGTGATAACTGCTACCATTTAACAAGGGCTTACTATGTGCCAGGCACTGTGCTAACTGATCTGTGTATGCTATCTTTTTAACTTTCTTAGGTAGTTTATAATCTCTTCTGTCTCTTGGTCAGAGGAGGTCCCAGGCCAGTCCATATTCAAAAGGTGAAAAAATGGAGTCCCCCCTCCTCCAGATGGGAGGCGCTGCTTAGTTTCATTGTAAGTGCGTGGATAAGGAGAGGGACCATTTCTGCAATCCTTTTGCAACAGTCTGCATAATATTAACAGCACAGAAGATCACGTATTTCCCTAGAGTGACTTCTGTGCCCAAGAAAGTGGAGTCAGGTGGCAAATGCCTCGGAGCATCTTGAGTCCCTTTTAGTACAGACGGCAGCCAAGAGACAATAAAGCTGGAGTGTAGTCCAGTTGTTTGATATGCTCGGGAGCCATTTTGTAACTATTTGGGGAATTGCGTGTTTTCTGAATTCACTGGGGTTCTCATGTTCAAAGCAAGCCCCAAGCTAAGAATGGCACTCGACTGTTATCTCAGAGCTCTGCCAAGCGCTACACCATTAGTGTGGTAACCAAAGCTATAAATACCTCTATTGGTGTTTTCAAGGGAGAGAGAGTGAGTAATGGATCATAACTTCTGAAAGTAAGCAAGGCCACAGCTTACCAAATCATGAAAAGGGATGATCAAGGCCAAACAGTCTTATCCGAAAGGTGGGATGCTTTTTAGTGTAGGAAGTAAGATGATGACATACGAATCCTTGGATGACTGGACCTGGTTTATTAATTTTTTCTGTTTGTAAGCCTTGCATATTTATTAGTAACAACACAGTTTTCTTTGGAAATATATGCTTACATTAAAAATTGGTTCAATTAAAATGTAGTCTGTGGATAGGGCAAAATGATAGCAGTAATTTGTGAAAGGGGCAAAACCCCTGAAGGTGGTATGTGAATGATCCCTGGTAAGTGGAGCCCTGTGTACAAATGCTTAGTGAGGCAGCCCCTCATTCAAAGTGCAGAAAGTAAGCCTGGAAGAGGAAGTTGCTGAAAGTATTGGATCTGAAAAAGAACAGATCTGAGCTACGACCCAGGCCTACTCTCATAAAGTTACACCCCACTGTACTAAATTGCTCATTCCTTCTATTTCTGATTTTATTTACTTTTAAAGTTTTTATTAAATGTATTGGGGTGACATTGGTTAACTACTCATTCCTTTTAAATCAACAACCTGAAATGAACAAAGATTACTTACAGGTGCAAACACATTTTATTAGGAAATACTACGAAATAAGTAATATTATATTGAGTAATATTACTCATTTTGTAATAATTCCCCCATTGACAATTAAATACTTCATACACTTGGTGATGAGAATGGTGATTATAATGGTCATACATAGATTAACATTCGCCTAGGCACTAGGGGAGGCCACCTCATAACTTTTTGGTAACTTCAGACAATAAATAAGAAACAGAAGTCTGTAATATATTGTGACATATCTTGAGACAGATATTACCTTATAAACACATACTTGAATATCCATATTGGATCTGAGAAAGATATTTAATCAGAGATCATATATGTGCCCTTAAAATATGTAAAGATGAATTATTTAAAACATATATGGAGTGGAACATGTAATTATTAAAAATACTTATGGGATGATATACATAGAATCTATGCTGCAACGTGGATGAATTTTGAAAATATTATGTTGGGCTAGTCACAAAAAGTCACATACTGTTTGAATCCACTTACGTGAAATGTGCAGAAGAGGTAAATCCATAGCCATGGACTGCACGTTGGCGATCACCAGGGGCTGCGGAGAGTGGTGGGAGGCAGGGAGCAACTGCTTAATGTGTACAGTGTTTCTGCTCGGGGTGAGGAAAATGTTTTGGAAATAGATACAATAGTGTTTGCCCAATATTATGAAGGTACTGAATGCCCTGAATTATTCACATTTTTATGGTTAATTTCATGTTATGTAAATAACACCTCCATTTAAAAAAACAAATATATGTATATAGAAACATAGGTATGAAATACATACTTAGGCCTTGGCTGGCGTAGCTCAGTGGATTGAGCATGAACCAAAGTGTTGCTGGTTGGATTCCCAGTCAGGGCACATGCCTGGGTTGCAGGCCAACTCCCTTCTTGGGGAACAGCAAGAGGCAACTACACACTGATATTTCTCTCCTTCCTTTCCTCTCTCTCTAAATATAAATAAAAATGAAAAAATCTTTAAATATACATACTTATACACATGACTGTGTATGGCACTCTTGATCTTTTATTAGTATAATGTTTCTCAACTTTGGGGCTTTTGTCTTTTTAAAATTATACTTCATTGATTACGTTATTACAGTTGTCCTGTTTTTTTCCTCCTCTGCTCTCATCCACCCAGCACCCATCACTCCCTCAGGCAATTGCCCCACTGTTGTTCATGTCCATGGGTCATGTGCACAAGTTCTTTGCCTACTCCAGTTCCTATATTGCACTGTACATCCCCATGGCTATTCTGTAACTACCTATTAGTACTTCTTAATTCCCTGACCTCTTCACCCATCCCCTCACTGCACCCCCCATCTGGCAACCATCAAAATGCTTTCCATGTCCATGATCCTATTTCTGTTCTTCTTGTTTGCTTAATTTGTATCTTAAATTCAATTGTTGATAGATACATATTTATTAACATTCTGTTGTTCATAATTCTGACCTTCTTATTTTTCTTAAATAAGTCCCTTTAATATTTCATAAAATAATGGTTTGGTGATGATGAACTCCTTTAGTTTTTCTTGTTTGGGAAGCTCTTTATCTGCTCTTTCATTCTAAATGATAGCTTTGCTGAGTAGAGCAATCTTGGCTGTAGGTCCCTGCTTTTCATGACTCTGAATATTTCTTGACAATCCCTTCTAGCCTACAAAGTTTCTGGTGAGAAATCAGCTGACAATCTTACGGGAACTCTACCATAGGTAACTAATTTATTTTCTCTTGCTGCTTTTAAGATTCTCTCTTTATCTTTTAACCTTTGGCATTTTAATTATGATGTGTCTTGGAGTGGGCCTCCGCATCCACCTTGTTTGGCACTCTCTGTGCTTCCTGGACTTGCATGTCTATTTCCTTCACCAAATTAAAGAAGTTTTTCTTTCGTTATTTTTTCAAATCAATTTCCAATTTCTTGCTCTTTGTCTTCTCCTTCTGGCAATACTATGATGCAAATATTGGACCTCTTTTTTAAAAATATATTTTATTGATTATACCATTACAGTTGTTCTATTCCCCCCTTCATTCCCCTCCACCCGCACACTCCCTCCCCCACCATTCTTCCCCCTTAGTTTATAACCACGTGTCTCAAGTTCTTTGGATTCTATATTTCCCCCACTATTCTCGCCCCCCCTATCTATTTTCTACCTACCATCTATGCTATTTTCTGT
The DNA here is from genome assembly GCF_014824575.4 of Sturnira hondurensis. Taxonomy (NCBI): domain Eukaryota; kingdom Metazoa; phylum Chordata; class Mammalia; order Chiroptera; family Phyllostomidae; genus Sturnira; species Sturnira hondurensis. The sequence continues at coordinate 3,647,785 of NW_028093273.1, forward strand.
ACCTTCTCTCCCCTTCTACCCCTCCCACGCCCCTGTTTCTAACCCTCCATGTGTTCTTCATTTCTATGGTTCCACTCCTGATCTAGCTGACCTCTTAGTTTGCTTTTGTTTTAGGTGTGGTTGTTAATAACTGTGAGTTTGCTGTCCTTTCACTGTTCATATTTTTCATCTTCTTTTTCTTATATAAGTCCCTTTAGCATTTCATATAATAAGGGCTTGGTGATGATGAACTCCTTGAACTTGACCTTATCTGAGAAGCACTTTATCTGTCCTTCCATTCTAAATGAAAGTTTTGCTGGATAAAGCAATCTTGGCTGTAGGTCTTTGGATTTCATGACTTGGAATACTTCTTTCCAGCCCCTTCTTGCCTGTAAGGTCTCTTTTGAGAAATCCGCTGACAGTCTGATGGGTACTCCTTTGTAGGTGACTGTCCCCTTATCCCTTGCTGCTTCTAGGATTCTCTCCTTCATTTTGGTCTTGGCTAATGTAATTATGATGTGCCTTGGTGTGTTCCTTCTTGGGTCCAACTTCTTTGGGACTCTCTGAGCTTCCTGGATTTCCTGGAAGTCTATTTCCTTTGCCAGACTGGGGAAGTTCTCCTTTATTATTTGTTCAAATACGTTTTCCACTCGTGGCTGTTTCTTTCCCCCTTCTGGTACCCCTATAATCCGGATGTTGGAACGTTTAAAGATGTCCTGGAGGTTCCTAAGCCTCTCCTCATTTTTTTGAATTCTCATTTCTTCATTCCTTTCTGGTGGGATGTTTTGTTCTTCCTTCTGGTCCATTCCATTGATTTGAGTCCCAGTTTCCTTTCCATCACTATTGGTTTCCTGTGCATCTCCCTTCATTTCAATTAGTTTAGCCTTCATATGTTCCTCTAATTTGTGACTTTGTTCCTCTAATTTATGACTATAATCTACCAGTTCTGTGAGCATCCTGATAAATAGTGTCCTGAATTGTGCTTCTGAGAGGCTGGCAATTGCTCGGTCGCTTAGAGTTATTGGCTCTGGGACTTTGAGTTCTTCTTGCGCCATCTTTCGGGTTGTTCGTGCCTGTTCCATAGCAGGATCAGAGCCCTAAAGTGTTCACTAGAACAGGGCAACTAAATTGCTGGGTTGTGACGTTGTATGTGGGGGCGGGTTCAAAGAGGGACAATGGCTCTCACTGGTATTGCAGGGCAACCAAGTCGCTTGGTTGTGACGCTGTATGTGGGGGCGGGGTCAAAGAGGGACTATGGCATCCTGTCCACCGCCTGCTGCCAGGGCCCTCACCGGTGCTGCAGTTGCTGCCGTCACTGGGCCCACGCATTTCGTCCTACTGCACGCGAGTGTGCCACCGCCGTCAGCCCTCACCCCCTGGGGCTTGCGTGGTCTGTCTCACTGTGCGCGAATATGCACCCGCGGTCTTCCCCGCACCCCAACTGGTTCCCGTCTGCCTTCGCGCCTGGGTCAGGGGCCCTGTCCTGCCCGACCCTGCTCGCTGCTGGCTCCGCCCCTCTTACCGTCCTGTTGAACAGTTAGATGTAGTCAGACTTCCGTATAATTCAATTTTCTGTCCTTTGGTTGTGTCTTTGTTTCTCCAAACCTTTGTTGTATTCAAACTTGGTTGTGGGAGAAGGCACAGTGTTTCCACCTATGCCTCCATCTTGGCGGAAGTCCCCCTGGACCTCTTGAAGTTGTGCCCTTGGACCCCAGAGGCTGTGCCCTTCATGTGGGCTGAGTACACCTTCCTCTTGTAGTTGAGCCTCGGTTGCTGTTGTCAGATCAATGGTAGAGATTCACCCAGGCCAGTCAGCTGCAAAGATTGGCTGTGACCACTTGCCACCACCTTCTGCATGCCATGGAGGATCAGCTGTGCAAGGACAGGGCGGTGGTGCTCCAAGGTGATGTGTAGCTTCCCACTGGGTTCACAGGCTCTGGGGTTTCTTGGGTGGTGCAGGCCAAGGTCAGGACCCCTTGTGTTTTGCCTGGGGTCACCCTGCCTGACCTAGAAAGCAAGCTGAGATGGCTGCTGGTTGTGCTGGGCTTCGGGCTCACTGGGGCCAGCTGTTGCTTGTTTGAGAGAATTTAGGAAGTTTTGAAGCAGGAGAGTAGACAAGCCATTCGTATGGAAGAACAGCTTGAGTGAGCCTGTAAGTTGGGTGAGACAGAGTCTCTGGGGATCTCCAGCATGTGTCAAAGAGTGTTGGCCAGGTTGACAAGAGTCTCAGATATGTCACCAGCTTACTGGCTCTGTGGAGGGGAGGGTTTAGAAAAGGGACAGTGGCCTCTGCTTGCCTTGATGCCAGACACTTCAATTTATCCCTGTATGCCTCTGGTGCCTTTCAAGCTGTACCCCAGTGCTGGAGCTCAGAGGCAGTGAGCCTGAATAGGTGAGTCCATTAGTGGGTTCTTTGAGAAGAACTTCTTGGGGCTCCAGAAGATTCTTCATTGGCTCAATCCCTGCTGTTTTTACAACCAGAAGTTGTAGGGACTTATGCTCCTGGCACTGGAACCCTGGGCTGGGGGTTCTGGTGTTGGGCTGAGACTCCTTACTTCCAAGATATCCCTTCTGAATTTTTATCCACCATACATGGGTGAGGGACAAGCTCATTCCACGTCTGTGCCCCTACTACCATCTGGATGGATGTGGTTTCTTTAATTCTGTATTTGTCAGACTTCCATTCAACTCAATTTCTGAAGGTTCTGAGTAATACTTGTTATATATTTTAGTTGTAATTTTGATTTGGTTGTGCAAAGAAGTGAGCCATGTCTTCTACACTGCCATCTTGACCGAAGTCAGAATGTTTTTTCTCTTTTTCCTTCAGTTACTCCAATGTGAATGGTTTTGCTATAAGTCTCTTGAAAACCTCCAAGAAGTTTGCGAAGGCCTTCTTTCCTAATGCGGACTTCACTTTTGAATGGAGCTTTTCTCCTTACCTTCTTGATTATCTTCCCTTTGACCTTCAGATTTGTTGAGGCTCTGAACACGACTGTTGACAATTTCCTCTTCGAATAATTTAGCCAGTTCTCCAAATTCTCCTTTGGTACCAAATCTGAAGTATTTAATATAAGTACCAGCTTTTTCTATCCACCCTGGACAATGGCTTCTTCCACCTGGGAACACCTGCAACCAGAGGATCTCTGACATCCAGCACTTCCAGCACAACATATGAGGCTTTGATCACCTTTTGAAGTTCCTGACAATACAACTTCTTTGAAATCTGTTTGCCCAACTTGGCTTGGTTCTTAGCTTCGCATTGCACAAATTGCTCCTTCACAGGTTCCATACTACATGGTTGAACACCAGGGTTGGTTTTCAATTTTCTTTTCTGTTCCTGTTCCTTCTGCCTGTCAAGTTTCTCCTGCTGTTTTAGTTCTTCAAGCTGCTATATCCTTAGCTCAGCTTCCTGAAGAAGAGCTTCCTTAAAGAGAGCATTGTTTAGAACTCCTGGGTCTTTCTGAGGTGTCTTGCAGCCCCGTTTCTTAGCCTCCTTCCTCAATTTTTGATGGTTCTCTCAAACCTTTTTTTAAATTTTATACCACTTATGGCAAGTCATGAGTTTACTTGCTTTCTTTAACTTTGGTCACTTTATACTTCAAACTTTTGTTTTTAAGACCACATTATGCCCTTAAAAGTATGGAGGATGACACAATCTTCTATTTATGTGTTATACCTATCAATAGTTACAATATTAGAAATCAAAGTAGAAAACTAAAAATATTTATTAATTCATTAAAAGTAACATAAACCCATTACATGTCAACAAAATCACATCATTTATTAAAAATAATATTTTCCAAAACAAAATTATTTAGTGAGAAGCAAATAATCAGCTCACAGCTCAGATAACAGCACAACTCCTTTGCCCTGGATGACCAGAGGTCTTCAGAATGCAAGAGGAACATTTTATGAGTATTAAAAAGATGTGTGTTCTCAGAGTTTGAGATTTAATTAGCTTAATATTTTTTATGGTTTCATCAAGGACATCCTTATGGGAAACTGGCAGCATTTGTTTTTTGTGGTCACGGCTGAGAATTCAGTGCCTACTGGCCCAGCTTAGTGCCACTGCCTCGATCCTCACCACGGCCCTGGCAATTTGACCCCCTCGTACGTTTGAACTATCAGTGTGAATATCCACATAGTGAAAAGAGCCAATAATGTCTTCTAATTAGACGTGATTGCACAGAGCCCCCAGAGAATGGCCTAGGGATCCCCAGGGGTCTGAAGACCACAATTGAAGGCCTCATTCCTCATGGTGAATTATGAGTATTTAAAACATACATGGCTTTTTAAAATGTTAGACCACTTTCTGAAAAGGCTGAATAATCTACAAGGGAAATGAAAAACAAGGCCTTGTTTTAATCAAATTTTGAATCTTTCTCCTTAAGATGCTCCCACCTCAGGCCTTTCCTGGATCCTTTGCTCAGAATGCTTTTCTTCCAGTTATGTGATGATTCTCCCCCTCACCTCATTGGAGGCCTTGCTTAGCTGTCACCTCGGAAACACCCTTTGGCCGCCTTGTCTAAGAGATTGTCCCTCCCCCAACACACAGGCTCAGAAACACACACATACGTACAACCACACAAAATGTCATCCTTTCCTGTTATTTTTTCTTAGTATTTATCCCCATTTCATATGTTATTAATTTTATTTATGCATTTAGTTATACATTTGCCATATTATTTTAAAAATTATTTTATATTCCATCAATAGAATATAAGCTACATAAAAGCAGGAATTTTGATCTGTTTTGTTAGCGACTCCTAGAACTGTGTCTGACACATTGAGGGTCAGTAAACATTTATCAAATGTTGTTAAATATAGTAGAGCTTAAATTCAACTGTCGACATTGATCTTGTCTTAACCACATGATGATTCACGGACAGTCCCAACACATATTCCACAAGGTGCACAACGGAAAAAAGGGTTAATGAACCAGTAAGTTTGTGAAACATCTCTCTCCCTTTCCCTCCCCCTTAGTGTCTGTCTCTCTCTCTCGATCTCTCTCTCTTACACACACACTGCACGCACACACTTTCGATGAACTAACATAAAGTGTCTGAGAAGCCCTTTATGGCATGTATTAGGGTGTGTGACATAGGCATGTATTTAAACATTGTTGAACTCAGTGATTTCCAAACTTCTGATTAGTGTTTTCCGGCACACCCTCTGGGCAATGCTTTCCCCTTTGTACCCTCCCTGACTCACTCACCCTTCAGCGTGACTGTGAAACTCAACTGGGATAAACACTCTGGATTTGGAGAACGATTCCAGCATAAGATATTATCATTAGTTTGTCCAAATGGAAAATTAAAAAGGTGTTTCATTTCATAATTCTTGATTTTGTATGTTGGTGAAACATTTTGGTGATGCAGAAGACTGAGAGAGAAATCTCTGTATATGCATATATTAGAATACATACTTTTAAAAAAGAGTTATTCCTTTAATTGGTGGAGAGGTGAGGGTTAATCAAGACAAGTAGTTAAACTTCTCTGATTTTGGAAGGGAGTTTGTGAAATGTTCTAATCCCAATGGTACCTGTCACAAAATCCATCAAACCCAGAGGAACGAACACTTTGCTTCAGCCTTTGCAGACGATAAAGGGAGAAAGTACCTATAAACTGCTTGATAATCATAGTCTTCACAAAAATTTTTAGTGTGCACATTCTAGCTTTTGTAAAGTGGGTGTGGGGGTGGCCTACCCTACCTCTCTTAGGAAATAGTCCACAGAGTGTGTCTGTAGGGATTCAGAACCCTCCGGGTACGGGGTCACTTCTGGCCCTCTTTTAAGTGACTCAGCTTCCAAGTCAAGGGGGCAGTTGCTTCTTCATGAGAACATTATGGTTCATCTTCTTGCTCAGGACACCTTGCATTCCTCCCCAGAATCCCCATTTTGTGTCTTTTATGCATCCATGGGCTTTAAGAGTAGAGACTGCTAACCGCCCTTCCCTTTTTCTTTTCCTCCTCTTTGGCAGAATTTCAAGAGAAAATTTGGTTCTCTAACCAGCTGCCCTGTCCTCGAGGTCAGTCTGCAGTTTTGTGCTCGGAGTCATTAATGCCTTGCATCTCCAGTGGCCTCACGGACCATCTGATTGGCCACAGTGCTGACCTTTCTTTTGCAGAGCACAATTTCTGAGAAACCAGCAGCCCCCGCAGCGTCTTGCTTATGCGGCTATTGATCCCTAACCCTTCTTTGCTAAACAGCCTAATCAGCCCCAGAATCTGTCAATAACAACACAACTGCTACCTTACCCACAACTGAACCCATACTTCCTGCTAGGTCTTGATTGCACTAAAGGTCACAGGATATCTTTACATTATACCTAAGTAGATGGTATTTTCTACTTTGAACAATCATATCCACTGGGTAGATAATCTTTCCAAGCCCCAGTGGTTGGAAGCGATATTATAAAAGATAGCAATTCCCTGTCCTTGAAACAGTGTTTAATTGAACATTATTTATGACCCAGAGAAAAATTTCTACTAATCTTCAAATAGTAGATTATTTATTTGGCTATACTCGGTTATCACATTCTAATGTCTCCATGTTTTTAAAGCATTAATCAAACAAACTCAGGAAAAAGTCAACAGCCAGGGAATATCACTTCTGGGCTGTATGATTAGATGAATTCTTAAAAGGTCACTTCCAAGTCTTGAGTACAGCAATGCCTGGAATTCCACCATTAGAAAGCAATTCCACCATTAAAAAGCAATTCCTTGGATTATTTTTAAATGAAAAATGTGTAAGTCCTCTTACAATGCAAATCCCCCTGAGATTCCTCTTCCCTACCCATATTCTTTTATCGACTTGTTCTAGAACATTAAAGCTGAAAAGAATCTTAGTGATCATGTGGTCCAACCTCCTTTTGTTAGAGATGAAAAATCTGAAGCCGAGAAGACAGGAGTGTCTAGAGGTCTCACAGCTAGTTAGTAGTAGAGGAGGATTAGTATTCTGTGTCTCCTGCCTGTTTATATGCATGCTTTGTGTACCCTATGGCCTCCTGATGAGAAAACTTCTTTTAAATATGTCGGCTCATATTAAATTATTTGCCTAAAAATATTTTATGCAGTTTGATTAGTGCTTTCATCTCTAGAGTCACTGTGGTACTAGAGACGGCAGCCATTGGGATAATTATATGCAAAACTTCTCTTGGGTTTAAGTTACTTCCAAGATCCAGTGGTTATTTTAAAACTAGTATGTAAAGTCATATGTGTGGGTAGAACCAATGTTAGAAACAGAAGAATTAGAATGATTGGCAGGCACTGAAGATCTATTTGTCAGTTTCACTAAAAATGGTAGGATGGTGGTGTGCTCCGTCCCCACCCAACATCACCAGGTGTAATAGATGTGTCTGTGCATCTGAGGAGAAGCCCCAGAAATCACAGAAAAAGGAGTTAAATTGAAGGAAGGAGGGTGACATTTAGAAAGGCAGCTGGCCCTGGCTGGTGTGGCTCTGTTGGAGTGTGTCCCACAACAGGAGGCAGGTTAGATCTCTGGTCTGGGTATAGAGCATCCCTGGTTCTGGCAGGTCCGTTGTCGGTCCAGGCATGCGGGGGAGAAAACCAGTTGGTGCTTCTCTCCCCATTGAGGTTTATCTCTCCCCCATTAATGTTTATCTCTCCTTTCCTCTCTCTCCAAAAACAATGAAAAATTACCTCATATGAGGGTTAAAAAAAAGGCAGTTGTTTATGTAGGTTTGCCTGGGGAATCAGCATTACCTATTGCCTGCTGTGGAAAAGTCCTAAAAAGTCCAAGGGAATTTGACCCTGGAGAGGGGCAGTGATGTGGCCAGGAGGAGCCCTGTCCCCAGTTTCTCTGGCAATGTGGGTCATGGACACTGTGGGCCATATAAATATCTTTGGCAGGTCTCTGTGATTCACCTCGGTCCAATCCAAAGAGATAATTTTATTTTTATTAAACCATTAGAATAGTTTGCTTCTAAAACTCAAGGCTGCCTTTTTGGGTTCTTTTGAGATGGGTTTCACAAGCAGACTTGTGGAAGTGACTTCCTCTGCCTCATGGGAAATAGCAATTTCTATTATTAATAAGTCATAGAGCTATGATTATTAGATTATGATGTGCATCCCACTCACTTGGAGAGTTTATTAAAAACATAGGCACCTGAGCCCCATTTCAGTTCTGCCTGGTATGAATACGGCAGAAGGGCACTGGGGCTGTGTGTTTTTAAAAATTCTACTTCGCGCTCCTGCATCCGCTCTGTGATTTTGGTGTTCTCCCATTTGAGGCACACGTCAGAAGGATGTAGGAAAGAAGGATGGGTAGCAGTGATATGGCTTCAGTGTTGGGAGAGCCTCTGTGCCCAAGTTTCTCATTCATTTATAAACATTAATTGAGCACCTACTTTCTATGTGCACAGAATGTTTCTAGGTTTGGGGCTTACACAGATGACTCAAACACAAGTTCTGCCCTGAGGTTGCTCACAATTTAAAACAAGTAGGCCTGATGACATCTATTTACAATTCAGAATCTCTGGTACCAGAGAGGGTGGGGTGGTCAGGAGAGGATTCACAGAGAAAGGGATGTGTGAACAGAGTTTTAAAAGAGGAGTCATTCTCCTCCAGGCAGATGAGAGAGAAGGGAATGCTAGGTAAGGGAACCACCAATTCCAAGGTGTGATAGTTAAGAGGTGTCAGAGTTTACAACACTTCAGGATCCCCTCTGTTGGTGAAAGATGATGAAGGGTGTGTAGGAGGAAAGCCTGGAAAAATGTGTGCACTGGCCCAAGACATACAGATTTAAAAAATCCCAGACAGTTAGTTGCAGAGAGGTTATTGACAAGATAATAGATGCCTTGCATGTGGAATTAGTGTTTTAAAATTGGTTACTGGAGCACTGGCCTGATGCAGACCCTAGCTCATGGGGTCTGCGATATTGTGGATGAGACGTGACAACTTCACACAAACTACTGAGTCCTGTGGAGGGAAAGGGACCACACGACAACTCTCTCAAGAGGAAAGCACTCCAATCCTTACCTCGACAAGGTTTTATTGCTTTTCTGGGCATATTACATGATGGTCCTCATTTACTATGTACAGGTTCACTTTATGTGGTTACCTTTCACAGAAAACAAAGGAGAGGATGACGCTAATCTCATCACAGAAGAAGGATATTTGTAAATGCGAAGGGAAAAGTGGTTGAACTGGTTACACTCATCCTTGGAAGGTTTAGCATAGAGTTTAGGAAGTCACTTTAAACATATGCAGTAAACATTTTCTGCCTCAATTCAAGGTGAGGGAGTTTTAGCAAAAAGCAAGTCTCATAGCAGTCTAAGTACAATGCAGGCCTGATTCCCCTTGGAAAAACCTATCCGTGGGCGAACCCACCAAAGGTTTGTGGGTTCGATTCCCAGTCCAGCTGCATGCGATCCCCAGTCTGGGCACACGTGTGAGGCAACCAACATGGATGTTTCTCTCACACATTGATGTTTCTCTCTCTCCCTCCCTCCCTCCCTCTCTAATAGCAATGAAAAAATGTCCTCTGGTGAGGATCAAAAAAATTAAAATTTGTTACTGGAATTTTGATGTTAATTATTAACTTGTGTAGTCCCGATGCACTAACATACTCCCCACCGGCCCTCTGTCTGATCTCATTTTGTGATTGTTAATACACTCTTTCAGCTGCAAACTCTTTGTACTTTTTCCCCTAATCTCATCTTTTTCATTTCTCACATGCTCTGTATCTAAGACATTGCTAGAGCCTGCAGTTCCTATGATGTTTGAACCACCTTATTCCAGAATATATGTCTGGTTCCTTGACATGTTAATTTTAAATTAAGCAGTGATGCCAAAGCTCCAGTGATGGGAAGGAAAATGTCAACTACTTTTTGCCAATCAGACCGACCTGGGAATGAAACTCAGATTTATTTTAAAATTGTCATTTCTGCTTAATGTCAGAAAAGTTTAATAGAGCTCTCCCCTGATTCTCAGTTTGTGGAATAATTGCTTACTTTGTATTAGCTGCATGTCTTCTCTGCATCAGTAACACCAGAAACAGCCCTGGTCCAAGGCCTTGCACTCCCAACGTGCTTTCGCATGCGCTTCAGATATGTGTTTTTAAAAACCAGGAGTCCTGTGAATCTCATCAAATGTTGTTGTTGTCTTTCCCAATAACAGGTGAGCAGACCAAGAGCTCGCCTGATTTATAATTTGCTGTAGTGATTATGGTTTTTTGATGTTTAATGTGACTAGTATTTCATGTGTTTCTGGACGCAGTAGACTCTCCTTCCAGTTAATACCCTAAGTAATGCTGTGACCAAAATAGAATCAGTAAGTGCTGGTGTTGGTGTTTAGTATTCATAGTTAAGGTAGCTGTTATTTGTACTAATAATTCAGTACTGCGCCTCCGTAATAGATGTACTGAGCAAGCACCACGGTGACAAGATAAGTTGCCTTGTTTTGTTCCATATGTCTGTGTTCTAACTATTCCATAGTTTTAATTGGTTCCCTGCAGAATAACATTTACAAGCATATGGTATGGAAAATGCTGACTGCTTTTGTTATCATGTATTTTAGTACTTGTGGTGGCCCTGGTTCACTTAGCCTTTAAACATGATTATGATGTGATTGAATGCACTTTGTGGTGTACTTTTTCTTAACCTGCCTACTGAGTGCTAAGTGCCAGCACTATCATATATCCAGCTGCCCATTCACATTTGGGCAGAAAACTGATTCACAGAAGCTTTCATTGCGGGTCTGGGCTGCAAGCTGCTGCCTCCCTCCTGGCCTTGCGTGCTGTCTGCAGAGGCGCTGGGAGGCTGCCTGCAATTACGCTTCCGAGGAGGATGTGCTGTTTGGAGCCTGAAAGAGCCAAGAGGCACAACAGAGCTTTCTGGTGCTTTGTTTGGGAGATGTACCAGCAATCCGTTGTAAAGGGATTACAGATGGGAAATTAGACTCACAGGTGGGGGTGGGAGCCTTCCATCCATATTTTGGATATGAGAACTACTTTGGTACTGGGGTGGCTTCCTCAGAAAGGGCTGTAGCAGAGAAAAGTGAAGCTGAATTATTAATATTTCTGAGTCTTCTTATGAGGCTTTCTTATTTTTGAACCTTCATATTGTGAAAAATTTTGAACACCTACAGAAACTGGAAAAAATTGCATAATGACCCTTCAGTAGGCCAATGACTTAGTGTATTAGGTTCCTGGGGTTGCCAAAACAAAGTACCAAAAAATAAGTAGTTTAAACACAGAATTGATTGTCTCGTAGCAGTCAGAGAGCTACGTGTTCACAGGGCTTTGCACTGCCCGAAGGCACTAGGGAAGGATCTGTCCTAGATTTCTCACCGAACTTCTGGTGGCCAGCGTCTTCACGTCATCTTCCCTCTATATGTGCCCTGTGTCCAAATCTCCCCTTTTTATGAAGACACAGTAATTTTGGGCAGGGCCCACCCAAAAGTCCCATCCCAACTTAACTAATTACATCTTCAAGAACCCCGTTTCCAGATATAAGGTCACATTCTGAGGCACCGGGGGTTAGAATCCCAACATGGGAATTTCGAGAGAACACATTCTACCATAACACTTCAGTAATTGTTACTGGGTTACCAACGGTTCATTTGTTTCCACACCGTGAATGTACATTTTTGTTTCCTTGGCAATTTTAAAGCGAGTCACAGACAGCATGCCATTTCACCTGTAAATTCTCCAGCATGCATCCCTGACTGATAAGGAGTGTGCAGTGTGTGTGTTTTCATCACCCATGTGTTCAATGGTTTTTAACTGAAGGAGAAGCAGGGAAAGAACAGTAGAGACTCCAGCTACTTCTCAGCCTGGGAAGCAGTCACCTCTCTTCCTCAGAAGGACAAAAGTCACTTCCTCTGAGAAGCTTCCTGACACTTGAAGGCAGTTAATACTCCTGTCTTCTGTGCCCCCAAACTGTTCTTCAGTGACCTGCAGCATATGAATAATTGAATAACCGGACTGTGTTTGTAGCAGGTGCAGTAGAAAGGAAAACACAGTGCTTTGCACCTCACTCTCCTCTTCTCTGCCCCTATTCTCTGGGAGAGGCTTTCCCAGGAGCTCACAGCGGGGCCAGGAGCTGCGGGAGGGGATGGACTGAGAGAAGGGTGGACCCGCAAGGAGGCCTTGATGTTGGAACCGGCTGATGCTTCACTCTCAGTGGGGATTTCTGGAAGTGAGTGTCCATCCTCCAAAGCGTGACCCTTCCAGCTGGCAAGGACTCAGTGTGGGTCAGTGTGGAGAGCTGTCCATTGTTCCTGGTGGGGACAAACAACGGACGTCTTCTAAATAGTGTGCAGTGTCTGTGCTAATCCGTATAAATGTTCATTAGTTTTGTTTTCTACAGTAGCATTATCTACCATGGTGTAATTTTTTTCAAATTACCGTAGTAATCCATACTTACCTCATTCGCCCCAAGATAACCAAGAGTTGGCCATAATAACATTTTAAATGTGTACAGAATGCCCAGGAGGTAGAGTGGAGTAGGACTGAGCACAGCCTTGGAGGCACAGGGTTACCAGAAACACCCCGCACTCAGGGAGGCAGTCACGTGTATCATTTTGTGAGACCAGGCCCAGGGCAGATTTCTTAACTGGGGGGAAATAAAGGATCTACTGACCAGGATTCTGAGAGTTTTGTGAAGTGATGCCAGGATCAGAGAAAGCACATAATCTATGGCAGCAGCTTTGCGGTTGCCCTGGAGTCATCACGCACTTAGTGTGTGCGGGAATGTCGCTCCGCAGGGCACAAGTCCTAAGGAGTGTGAGTAGCGTCCCACCCTGGTGGCGCTGTTGTCCTGAACTGGTTGTTGCCGCCGGGGTTTTCTCTCTCCGGTTCGCTGGGATTTGATGACCAGGGAAGTGAGAAGACCACTGCCCTGTCGGGTGGGCCCACATTCTCTCTCACACTTTTTTTCTTGTTCCCACTCCACACTTGGCTCCCAGCACCCACTTAGCACTGCATCCGGAAGCTTAGCCATCAAGGATTTGGGTGGCGGGCATCTTCTCCCTCCTTTGCACTCTGAAAGACTGACTATCTCAAGATATGAGTGAATTAAAAAGTCACTTTTGATCATGTATACACACAAAATGTTGGGGAGTTCTTACTCTCTTATTGTTATTTTTGATGAAAACATATGAGATGTAATCTCAGGGCTCTTCGTTGCTGCAGGATTCTGAAACAGAAACAAATCCCCACCAGCAGCAACAAAACGTGTAGGAGGGCAGCAGAGGGCAGGCCCTGCATCTGCTGGGAAGGTAAACGCCACTTTCTCAATCAGTTCAGAAATCACTGCTCAAATAGTTCCCCTTTTCAGTCTGCAAGCTGTAAACTCCCTTCTGTGTTGTTTAGTGAGTAATTGACAAGTATTTCTAGTAATACTGTTTCTTTCTATTTCGGTACCTGCAAAGACTTTACGTCTAGACCTTAGGCATTCTGGCATAAGTCATAAAATAAGAGTGTTAGGTTACTAATAGCTCCAAGTATTTGGAACATTTAGAGCAGAAACCAGAGTATTAGGAAATGAACATGTAATATTCTAGGTGTTTGCAATTCTAGACTTCTGGTAAGGAAATTACTCAGAAAGAACACTTTCTTAAGAAAATAAAATAGTAAGAAAACTTGAGTCTTTAATGCAACATGAACAAAGATTTATTCTATAAAATGAGTGAAAAAAATTTAAAGCTGATGTCATCCATTTTATAGCTGTTTATGGTGAAAGATTTTGGTGGTATGATGCATTTTTATTGTGCATTGTTAAGATTTCCATAATATTTTTTAAAGTTCTCAATTGTTAATCTTTTGATACACATTTTAATTAAAAATCTAATATAATGCCTACTTAAATAGTAAAGAAACAAAATGTTCCTTTAATATAACAACTTCCTTTTCAAGTGATTGATTTGTTTAAAGCATCAAGGCAGAAAAATTTCACTATTTTGTATTAAAGGTCTTTTCAATAATCTATTTAGTTGATTATGTACTTTGAAGTGACAAAAATAGAATTCACATTGATATTTGAAGATTTTCCATATTGAGGGGCTATGTTTGGAGAATCTTTGGTAATTCTCTCAAACAGAAGAGAGCAGATGAAGGGAAATGTCTGGGCAATTGAAAATAGGTTGTTCACTGCTTAGAACCATGAAATTACATTATCCCAAGGTTGGAAGAATCCAATGCTTAGAAGACTTGAAACTTTTTATTTCCAGCTTGTTCTTATCAGAGTGTGGTATGCAGTTCACATTAATATGTTAATGCTTTTAAAATATCAGTGGAATATATGGAATTTATTTTTGTAGATATTTCTGTATCTTTATTGACGTATTCTAATGCACTATTCTGTTCCACAGCATTTCTTTATTTTTTTAGAGAGAGACAGAGGAAGGGAGGGAGAAAGAAAGGGAAATATCCATGTGAGAGAGAAGCATTGATCAGTAGCCTCTCCTATACACTCAGTTCAGGGACTGAACCTGCAACCCAGGCATGTGTCCTGACTGGGAATTGAATGAGAGACCTGCTTTGCAGGGAGACATCCAAGCCACTGAGACACACCAGTCAGGGCAACACATGTACTTTAATTAAATTTGTTTAATACCTAATTACTGTGTGCCAGGTACTGTTTAGTTTGAAAAGAGTTCTCTATCTTACATAATATTTTGAGAGAGAGACAGAGGGGGAGAGAGAGAGAGAAGAGGTCACCTAAAAGTGAGGGTTCTTCTGTCATGGAAAAACACACAGTGTAATAAATAATGGCATCATTAAAAACTGTCATCTTTGCAAAATACAGTAATTGCTCTGCATATCCCTTGTTCATTTCCCTGTGAACCGGCGTAAGTGCATCTTGCTGGAAACGCACCTTCTCCTCCTGTCTACTTCTGGCCACTCATCCGTTCATTACTGTCATGCCTGAGCCGGGTTCAGACATGCCAGGTGTGTGGTGTCACCTGCCTGACGTCCGTTTCAAATCCAGACATTTACACGTGTGCATATTAAAGCAATAGATCTTCCTTATGACAACAGAAAGCTGACTGCAGAAAAGCGGAGCTTCTGGGAAAAGTTTTCCAGGCACACCTGGGCTTGTTCATGGCGGGGAGAAAGCCTGATTAATTAGCCCTAGCCTTTCCAGTCTGAGGGAGAAGAAATAATTAAAGTGTCTGGAGCAGCCCGCACTTTGGAAGGGACGACACTTTCAGAGGACCTGATCAGACACAAGGCTCAGAATAAAAAGTTCTGGGAGTTTAGTGTAGACTGGAGAAAACTTATTTTCTTTACCACAAAAACCAATTAAAGAAAAATTAAAATATTTATGCATCACAAATTTTCCAATAAAAATAAATATATTTAAATTTAAAAGGTAAATTTCTATAACTTATAAAACTTTAAAGAACAGAAAAATAGTAAGAAAAATTAGGTCATTTAATTATTAAAATATTAATCTTCAGGGAAATTTTATTTTATTTTTAAAATATATTTTATTGATTATGCTCTTACAGTTGTCCCATTTTTTTCTCCCCTTTATTACCCACCAGTATTCCCCCCACATAGTTGGTGTTCATGGGTCATACATATAAGTTCTTTGGCTTCTCAATTTCCTCCCCTGTTGTTAACTTCCCCCTGTCTATTTTGTACCTACCATTTCTGCTTCTTTTTTTTTTTTTTATCTTTAGAGGTGAAGGAGAGAAGGAGAGAAATATCATCGTATGGTTGCCTCTCGTGTGTCCCCTGCTGGGAACTGGCCTGCAACCCAGGCATGTGCCCTGACTGGGAATCGAACTGGGATCGTGTGGTTCGCAGGTCCGTGCTCAATCCACCGAGCTACGCCAGCCAGGGCCCATTTCTGCTTCTTATTCCCTGTACCTTTTCCCCTGTTCGCTCCCTCCCTTTCCCCTCTGATAACCCTCCACGTGAAGATCATTTCTGAGATTCTGTTCCTGTTTTAGTTGTTTGCTTAGGGTTTTTTTTGTTTTTTGTTTTTTGTTTTTGTTTCAGTTGTTGATAGTTGTGAGTTTGTTGTCATTTTACTGTTCATAGTTTTGATCTTTTTTTCTTAGATAAGTCCCTTTACCATTTCATGTAATAAAAGTCTGGTGATGATGAACTCCTTTAACTTGACCTTATCTGGGAAGCACTTTATCTGTCCTTCCATTCTAAATGATAGCTTTGCTGGGTAGAGTAATCTTGGATGTAGGTCCTTTCCTTTCATGACTTGGAATACTTCTATCTAGCCTCTTCTGGCCAATAAGGTTTCTTTTGAGAAATCAGCTAATAGTCTTATGGGAACTCCTTTGTAGGTAACTGTCTCCTTATCTCTTGCTGCTTTAAGATTCTCTCCTTATCTTTAATCTTGGGTAATACAGTTATGATGGGCCTTGGTGTGTGCTTCCTTGGGTCCAAGTACTTTGGGACTCTGAGCCTCCTGGACTTCCTGGTAGTTTATTTCCTTTACCAGATAAGGGAAGTTCACGTTCATTACTTTTTTCAAATAAATTTTCTATTTCTTGCTCTTGTTCTCCTTCTGGCACCCCTATGATTTGGAAGTTGGAATGTTTAAAGTTGTCTCAGAGATTCCTAAGCTTCTCCTCATTTTTTTGAATTCTTGTTTCTTCATTCTGTTCTGGTTGAGTGTTTATTTCTTTCTTTTGTTCCAAATCATTGATTTGAGTCCCAGTTTCCTTCCCTTCACTGTTGGTTCCCTGTATATTTCCTTTATTTTACTTTGCATAGCCTTTACTTTTTTGTATATTTTTTGACCATACTCAACCAATTTGTGAGCATCCTGATTACCAATGTTTTGAACTCTGCATGTGATAGGTTGTCTATCTCTTCATTGCTTAGTTGTATTTCTGGAGTTTTGTTCTGTACTTTCATTTAGGCCCTATTTTTTGTGTCTTGGCGCACCTGTTACGTTGTAAGGGGTGGAGCCTTAGGTGTTCACCACGGTGGAGCAACCCTGATCGCTGTGTTGTGACGCTGTATGTGAGGGAGGGATCACAGAGAGAACAATGAAGCTTGCTGAGCTCTCATACAGCTTTCAGTCGCTTCTCCCACTACCCACAAGCAAATTGGGCTGGGTGGGTAGTGTACATTCTAGGACCCTGTGGGTCTTTCCAACAAACTCTCCTGTGAGGCTGTCAAAGTTGGAGTCTCTCCGCTGCCACAATCCCCACAGGTTTTTACTGCCAGAGGTTTTGAGACTTTATTTCCCCATGAAGAAACCTTGGGTTGTGTGGTTTGTCTTGCTCCCCGCTCCTGGTTTATCCACTCGCAAATGTGGGACTGTCCAGTCCTCCAGCTGTCACCTTACCTTCCCTGGTCTCCCAGCCATTGCCTTGCTGCACATCCTCTCCACACTGGCTACCTGTCTCCACCCCTCCTACCGGTCTGAATGAATGTTTCTTCTTTAACTCCTTGGTTGTTGGACTTCCATACAGTTTGATTTTCTGGCAGTTCTGATTATTTTTTGTTTTTGAATTTGTTTTTGTCCTTTTTTGGTTGTGTGAGGAGGCAAAGTGATCTACCTATGCTTCTATCTTAGCCAGAAGTTCTCAAAATTTTAGAGGTAGTAACATTAGCCCAGATTTTCTAGTCTTTTCCCCCCTGAATGATACTATATTTTGAAGTTTGGTGCGTGGGGTGTCTTACACCCCTGGGCAGAAGGCCTTTGTCCCAGAGATGCTGTGAAACACTCTAGCAGGGAGTATGTAAATGACCCACATGTGTTGGCTTTCATTCTGTAGGATTTCTTTGGCCCATGTCAGTCCGCTAGGACAGTTTTGAGGAGAGGGAGTGGCTAAACTGTTTTAGAAACTAAAATCCTACATAAGTATTAACAGAAATGTCACTTCCTATTTATTTCTGTGTGCACCTCATTCAGGAGGTTCTCTGTACTGATGGACACTATAAACTGCACCAGACCTCGAAAGTGTCATGTGGACATCTACTGAGCAACCCACCAGCATGTATCTGCACAAAGATGAACATCTTATTTTTCAGAACACTTTATATTCTTACTAGAAGGCCTTGAAATGTGTTAGCAAAGATAGACAAAGACAGGTAGACTGAAAAAGTTCAAAGGTCATCATACTTTTTGCTGCTTTAGTACTTTTATTCTGAGTTCTTTAGAGAAGTTACTATAAAGGTTTGATAGAAACTTTTAGTGCATATCATCTAGGCACATAGAGTCATCCTAAGTTTTCCTGTGATATATACTGATAAGAAACAATTTATGAAGAAACCCCCTATCTATACCCACCTCTGATCAGAATGCAGTTCTTATTTCCATAGATGGGGAAAGTGGAAAATGGGCAAGCAGGTTTGAGTGCTCTAGTGAATCAGGATTCAAACCACAATTTGGGGCTATTTCTCCACCTTTCATAAATTGCTCTTGACTTACAGTATAAACCAGTACAAACGTTTAGACACATGCACACAAGAACATGGGTATAACGTTAGGCTGTCAACACAAAGAGGGTAAAAAAGCAAAACTGAAAAAGTAAAGTGAAGGGTCCCCATTCTTTATTTTCCTCCAATAATCTCTCTGGTATGGAGCCAACCTGACAGTTCCTTGAAGTATCACAGATTTAGCCCTAAATTCTAGTTCCGCTGAGAACGTTTTCTTTGTTCAGTTATATCACAGAAGATCTTGTTTGAATTATGCAACGGGGTGGTAGGGGCGGCTTTGTGTGGTCTGAGATGGTTTCTTGTGTGCTGATGGCATCGTGAGCACCGCTGGTCTCCTGCACCCCTTCCCGTAAGACGAAGACAAGAAAGAATGTCCAAGAGGGTGTGCGTTGTGTATGAGGGTTTGTGGGAGAGAATATTGTAGGAGATAAGGGAGGAGAAAGGCACACAAGATGCAGACAGAGTATTTTTCTGTTTTCCTATTCTATTTGCAATCTACACCTCAGCTGCCCATGAACTCAAAATTTGGGCTCACTTACTACTTTGGACTATTCTGTCAATAGGTCTTTAGTTAAGTATTTTTACCAGGTGCCATTCTAAGTGCTGATTTACTCCTACAGACTGAAACCAGAGGCATACTCTGACCAATTACCAAGAATGCCCACTGAAAAGCCTGGGCTTTTCATAAAATCCCATAAAAAACAATTTCTCTCCCTTCAAACCCACCTCCTCCCTTCCTCTCCCTCCTCCTTCCTCTTCCTTCTCTCTTTCTTTCCCACCCTTCCTTTCTTTTCTTCTCTTTCTTTTCACTAAACCTCTTTGCTTTTTTACTTCTGAATTCAGGAATCAACACGTCTTGAGACAATGTGCTTAAAAGACTTTTACTAGTTTTAAGGAATATTGTAAACATAAAGCATATCAAAAAGCCTCTGAAAATTTAAAAGAATGTGTGGCTTCTTCCATTACCCTGAGGTCCACTACCTCACTTTGGAAAGCATCGATAGGTTTCAACTGGGTGAATCCTAAGGCCTCTTGTAGCTCTAAACCTAAGTACATCTGAATAATATAGCACCAGTGTTTCTCTCTGAAATTGTACTTGATCTAGAGGAATTCAAGCAGTCCCTCTCAAAACAAAATGCAGACATAGGCTGTAGTTGACAGAAGCCAAATGGTCCTTGAGAGCTCATCACGAGTCCCCTTTAAGGCCATGGTTCCCCGAGCAGTCACTTAATTCTCAGATTCCACTGCATGCCATGAATCTGAGTATCAGGTGTGGGGCTCAGCAATTTGCATTATGATAATGTCCTACTAGGTGACCCTAGTTCAGTTGGCAAGACATTCTTATCCCCCGAGTGGAATCCACAGCATGCTTTTATTCTGAGAAGCAGGATCCAGGAAGGAAGAAGCAGCCATGTGATGTTATGGGAAAAAGTATTGGAGCACATTTTTCCAGGTCATTAGATACTGTTCTAATTCATTTATTTGGTAATAGCTGCTGTGATTCTATTTTATTGATAGTCCATAATTTATTCAATGATTCTTGATTGTTATACATTGAAGTTGTTTCTTATTCTTCTCTCCATTACAAATACTGCTTCAATAAACATTTTTTTGGATTTTATTATATATCCACATTTAACAATGGATGTTATTTTTTATTTATAATTAAAAAATAATTTAATTACATTTGACTTTTGGTATGAAAGTAAGGAATACTGTAATACCTAGATGAGTACTAGACTTATGGGCATAACTCTTTGTAAGTAATATAAGTTATAACCACTGTTATACCTGAAAATAATCAGGTATACAGCATAGTGGTAATAACTTATATGACTTACAAAGAGTTATGCCCATAAGTCTAGTACCCATCTGGTTATTACAGTATTCCTTACTGCTGCCTACAGCTTAGCCAGCAGTGGACGTTAACACTCTTAATTTTTTCCCAATCTGATAGACAAAAAAAATGACAGTTTATAGTTAGTCTAATTTGCATTTTCATGACTACTAATAAGGTTGAGTTTTTTCATATATTCATTACTTCTTCTGTTAATTGCCTATTCACATTCTTTACCAATTATTGCATTTTAAAAAATCAGTGTCTAGGAATTCCTCAGGTGTTAGGAATGTTGCCTTCTTAATTGCAAGATGGTGAAAATATTATGCAAATATTATCTCCCACTCTATTCTTTGTCTTTAATCATTCTTTTTGGTGCTGTTGCCTTAACAAAACTTCACTACTTTTAGAGACATTTAATAACGACATGTTTAACACCTTACATTTAATTCTAAGTTGCATTATCATCTTTACCTGAAGCTAATTATAGAATGGAGGAGCAAAGGCATTCCAGTCAAGAGATAGACCATAACTGTTTCCACAGCTATCCTACAGCAGAGTCTGATGTGGATTATTGCAACATTTTCAGAAAGCAGAGTAGGTAGACTGAGGAAAAGATTGTACAGAGTGTACCATTGCTCTTTAGCACTTGAAATGATGTCATCTTAAATAATGCATGCTAATTGCATACACAATGCAACTTACTGAACACGTTGTTCCATAGATGCCCATGTCCAGAGAACAAAGTAATATGTTACCAGAGTTGAAAATGTAGTAATATTGTAATAGCTTATCAATCAAGGAGAGTAGGACAAACATCCTAAAAGATATGCAGAGAAAAATTCACAAAAACTGTCAATATGAAGACAGTGTTTAGTGTCCCGATGAAAAAAATGACTTAAAGCACTCATAATCATAATAAATATAAATTAACGTTACCTATCAAAAGGATGATACTTAAACACAGTTGAAGGGTCAAATATCAGGTATTTCTGTAGGTAAAAAAAATGTAACTTTATACAGCCTTTCTGGTGAGCATCAAAATATGTACATTCTTTGACTCAGGAATGTAAAATCCAGGACTTGATATGGGACAATTAACAAGGGATCAGCACAGTAATTATCTTCCAAAATTTACAGTAGTCTCATTTAATAAAAAATTAAACTATCTGGAACAATAAGAAGTTGACTACATAAATTTTAATAATCCACAGTAAAGAGTACTATATCCATTACATTTTATAATTATTTTTCCTTTTAAAATTATATTTTATTGGTTATGCTATTACAGTTGTCCTGATTTTTCTCCCTTTGCCCCCTCCACCCAGCACCTCCCACTCTCTCAGGCAATTGCCCCCCCATTGTTCATGGCCATGGGTCATGGCCATAAGTTCCTTGGCTACTCCTACACTATACTTTATATCCCATGGTTATTCTCTGTCTACTATTTGTACTCCTTAATCCCCTCACTTCTTTATCCATTCCTCCACACCCTGATCCCATATGGCAACCATCAAAACACTCTCTGTTTCCATGATTCTCTCTCTATTCTTGTTTGCTGGGTTTGTTTTTTTAGATTCAATTGTTAATAGTTATGTATTTATTGCCATTTTATTGCTCATAGTTTGATCTTCTTAAATTAGTCCTTTTAACATTTCATATGATAATGCTTTGCCAATCATGAAATCCTTTACTTTTGTCTGGTAAGCTCTTTATCTGCCCTTCAATTCTAAATGATAGTTTTATGGGTAGAGCAATCTTGGCTGTAGGTCCCTGCTTTTCACGACTTTGAATATTTCTTGCTAATTCCTTCTATCCTGCAAAGTTTCTGGTGAGAAATCAGCTGACAGTCTTATGGGAACTCCACTGTAGGTAACTAACTTCTTTTCTCTTGCTGTCTTTAAGATTTTCTCTTTATCTTTAACCTTTGGCATTTTAATTATGATGTGTCTTGGAGTGGGCCTCTGCATCCACCTTGTTTGGCACTCTCTGTGCTTCCTGGACCCTCATTTCTATTTCCTTCACCAAATTAAGGAAGTTTTTCTTTTTATTATTTTTTCAAATCAATTTCCAATTTCTTGCTCTTTGTCTTCTCCTTCTGGCAACACTATGATGCAAATGTTGGACCTCTTGAAGGTGTCCCAAAGGCTGCTTACACTATCCTCATTTTTTTTTGGATTCTTTTTTCTTCTTGTTGTTCTGATTGGTTGTTTTTTGCTTCCTTATGATCCAATTCATTGATTTGCTTCTCAGCTTCATCCACTCTACTGTTGCTTCCCTGTAAATTGTGCTTTATTTCAATTAGCGTATCCTTTGTTTCTGGCTGGGTCATTTTTATGCTGCTAAGGTCCTCACTAAGTTCCTTGAGCATCCTTATAACCAGTGTTTTGAACTCTGCATTTGATAGATTGTTTATCTCCATTTCATTTAGCTCTTTTTCTGGAGATTTGATCTGTTCTTTCATTTGAGTCATATTTCTTTGTCTCCTCATTTTGGCAGCCTCCCTGTGTTCATTTCTCTGTTTCAGGAGGAGCTGCTTAGGCTGTATGTTTGGTAGCGTGGCCTAATGTAATGGGTGTCCTGTAGGGTCCAGTGGTACAACCTATCCTATCCCTCAGGGTACTTGAGGTGCACTCTTTGTGTGGGCTGAGTACACCCTCTTCTTATAGTTGAGCCTTGGTTGCTGTTGTCAGATCAATGGTAGCTATTTACCCAGGCCAGTCAACTGCAAGGATTGGCTGTGACCACTGACCACCATCTTCTGCATACCATGGAGGATCAGCTATGCAAGGACAGGGTGGTGGTGCTCCAAGGTGTTGTGTAGCTTCCCACTGGGTTCACAGGCTCTGGGGTTTCCCAGGTGCCACGAGTCAAGGTCAATCCCCACTTGTGTTTTGCCTGGGGTAACCCTGCCTGAACTATAAAGCAATCTGAGATGGCTGCTACTTGTGCTGGGCTTGTAGATTCCCAGGCAAATCCAAGCCATAAACCTAGGCTGGCTGCTGCTAATGCTGGGCCTGGGGTTCACTGAGGCTGCAAGTTGCTTGTTTGAGAGGATTTAGGAAGTTGTGAAGCGTGAGCCTAGGTAAACCATTCTTATAGAAAAGTAACTTCAGTGGGCCTATAAGTTGGGTGGGTCAGTGTTTCAGGGGATCTCCAGGCTGGTCAAAGAGTGTTAGCTAGATTAATGGAGTCTCAGATATGACAATAGCTTACCAGCTCAGTGGCTCTGTTGAGGGAGGGTTCAGAAAAGGGAAAATTGCCTCTGCTTACCTTGATGCCAGACACTTCAGTTTATCCCTTTATGCCACTGGTGCTTTTCAAGCTGCTACCCTGGTACTGGAGCTCAGAGGGAATGAGTCTGAGTAGATGAGTCCACTAGTGGGTTCTTTAAGAGGAGCTGCTTGGGGCTCCAAAAGTTTCTTCCCCCAACTGAATCCCCACTGGTTTTTACAGCTGGAAATTTGGGGGACTTTTCTTCCTGGTACTGGAACCCTGGGCCTGGGGTCCTGGTGGGAGGCTGGGACTCCTTACTCCCAAGATATCCCTTCTGAATTTTTATCCACCACACATGGATGTGGGACAGCCTGTTCTGCATCTACACCCCTCCTAGTAGTCTGGACGGATGTGGTTTCTTTAATTCCGTGGTTGTCAGACTTATGTTCAACTCAATTTCTGATGGATCCGTGATGGTTGTTCCATATGTTAGTTGTAATTTTGATGTGGTTGTGGGAGGTTGTGAACCATGTCTGCTTATAGCACCATCTTGACTGGAAGTCCAATTTATTTTTTCAATACTTACTAAGCACCTACAATGTGCAGAGCAATAGGCTGGCAACTTGGGTTACAAAAGAAAACACGTTCACCCTTGGCTATCACAGCATTTAGATTTTAGAATTTTGGGAGAAGACTTGGAACGTTGTTTAAAAAGAGGTTATAAAATAATATGCATAATAATAGGAGCATTACAAAAGAGAACACATAATAGTATAGAAAAAGTTGGAAGGAATACATTAAATACGCATAATCATTAACTTTGGATCCTGAGGGTTTTTTGTGAGTTTCTACTTTTTTGAAATGTTTTATGATGAACACACATTGTTTCATAAAATAATCAATGTATAAACCTCAGGTGGCTTGGGTGTAAGTTTTTATGTGTATAAGGGATGTTCTTTCTCATTTTGGTTTTTAAACCTCTTATATGGCCTTTCGTATCAATCACTTAGTAAAAAACTCTTCTAAGCTTTAATTATAGTACAACTATCTCTTAGTAGTTTTGAATTTTGGAATGACTCCAACCTGGAGGTCTGTCTTGGCTTGAGCTGCCATAACGAAATAGCGTAGACTGAGTGGCTTAACAACAGAAATTTATCTCCTATTGTTCTAGAGGCTGAGAGTTCAAGATTGGGGTGCCAGCATCCTTGGGTTCCAGTAAGAGCTTTCTTTCTGGCTGACAGACAGCCTCCTTCTCCAAAGATCTCACATGGCAGAAAGAGAGAGGGAGAGGCAGAGAGAATGCAAGCTGTCAGGTGTGTCTTCTTACTAAGCACTAATCATGTCTTGAGGGCCCCACCGTTATCACTTCACCTAAACCTAATTATTTCCCACAGATCCTGTCTCCAAATTCCATCACATTGGGAGTTAGGGCTTTGATGTGAATCTTGGTGGCTCGCCATTCAGTCCATGGCAAGTTCAGTGAAGAAGCGCAGACAGCAGACCATCAGAGAGGCAGAGGAGAGCCTTGTGGACCTGGGTGCACATCTGTATGAAGCTAGATGAAAAAGGCTATAGCTTGAGTTTGAAAAGGGAGAGTTTGAGGGACTACAAAGACCATAAAGCACAAACTTCTGGGATGGGATATCTACACAAGCTGGAAGGAAGCAGTTCCTAAATGGGAGATTGAAAACTGCCCTAGCCAGTTGGTAATAAACGTATGGACACATTTCTCCTCACAGTGGAATGGCTGGAACAATTACATATCTTAGGAATCTATGAAGGATAGTTCTTATCAGGGCTTTTCAGGTAAGGCAAAGATTTGGGAGGGCCATCCTTTATATTTGAAGCTGTGGAGAGAAAATAATGGTGCTGCTCCCAAAAACTTGTTAAAAAGGGGGGCAGTAACATAAAATGGAGTAAAGATAGCCTCTTCAACAAATGGTGTTGGGAGAACTGGACAGCTACCTGCAAAAAAAAATGAAAGTCGAGCACCAGCTTACACCATACACCAAAATAAATTGAAGGTGCATAAAAGACTTACATACAAGCTGTGAAACCATTAAAGCCCTAGAGGAGAGCATTGGCAGGAAAATCTCAGATATTTCATGCAGCAATATTTTTACTGATACATCCCCTAGAGCAAGGGACATAAAGGAAAGAATAAACAAATGGGTTCTCATCAAAATTAAAAGCTTCTGCATGGCTAAGGAAAACAGTATCAAGATAAAAAGAGAAGCAACTGTTTGGGAAAACATATTTGCCAATGATACCTCAGACAAAGATTTAATCTCCAAAATATACAAAGAACTCACACAACTCCACTCAAAGAAGACAAGCAACCCAATTAAAAAATGGGCAAAGGACTTGAACAGACACTTCTCCAAGGAGGACATACAGAGGATCCAGAGACACATGAAAAGATGCTCAATATCACTAGCTATCAGAGAGATGCAAATTAAAACCACAATGAGGTACCACTTTACATCAGTCAGAATGGCCATCATAAACAAAGAAACAAACAACAAGTGCTGGAGAGGTTGTGGGGAAAAGGGGACCCTAGTTCACTGTGGGTGGGATTGTAGACTGGTACAACCACTATGGAAAACAGTATGGAATTTTCTAAGAAAACTAAAAATGAACATGTCTTTTGACCCAGCAATTCCACTGTTAGGAGTATATCCTAAGAATCCTGAAACACCAATCCAAAAGAACCTATGCACCCCGATGTTCATAGCAGCACAATTCACAATAGCCAAGAGTTGGAAGCAACCTAGATGCCCATCGGTAAATGACTGGATCAAAAAACTATGTACATTTACACAATGGAATTGTATGCTGCAGAAAGGAAGAAGGAGCTCATACCCTTTGCAACATCATGGATGGAACTGGAAAGCATTATGCTGAGTGAAATAAGCCAGGCAGTGAAAGACAAATACCACATGATATCACCGTTAACAGGAATCTAAACAACAAAACAAACAGGCAAGCAAAATGTGACCAAAGACACTGAAATACAGAACAGGCTGACAAGGACCTGAGGGAAGAGGGGAGAGAATCACAGGGGAAAAGGGGAAGGACTCACATGAACAAGTATAAAGGACACACAGACAATAACTAAGGTGGGGGTGGAAATGGGAGGGAGGTGGGGAACACTGGGTGGGGGGGCAGGCCTGGGAATATAAGCCAGAAAACTGTACCTGAACAATAATTTTAAAAAATAATAAAAAATTAAGAAAAAGAAAATATTGAGGGCACTGTTAGAAAAAGAATTTTTAAAACAAATTAAGTGTTGTGAGTCAAACAACATTCTGGCCCAAATCGTTATTGTGATCCAGAAGGTGTATTCACATTAACTACATATACAACCACTCCTTTTGAAAACACTGTTTTCAAGGTGGACAGCAAATTGGTTGCAGAAGGATCGATGCAGCTGAAAAGGCAAAAGAGTGGTTGAGTCAACGTCAGATACTCTGCCTAAAAGGAGCCTGACTTCGAAGGAACTGGGGACCCAGACCGCCCACCCAAGAAGGGCCTTTGGCAGTACTTGGGCTTAGTTTTTGGTTCCCCCATTGTCTGTCCACAGTGGCCTCTTGCATTTGATGATATAGAAAAAGGTACAGGGGCACATGATCTGAGCTATTTACAGTTGAATTTGCTCAGACTCTCCTGTCCCACAGTTTCCCCAAACGAGAGATCGTAAAAAAGGTCTTTCCCCAGTGTGGCCAAGAGAAGGCTGAGGGAAAGCATGATTGGGGTTGGTTGGGGGGGCAGTGAGGGAAGAGGTAATAGGCAATACTACTCGTCTGAATTGATTAGGTTTAGTTTTATCAGTGAGACAATTAAATTACCTCAAAATCCTCTGAGTTTTACCATGGAAAGCTTTTTGCCTTTTCCTGATTCAGTGGGTTATATTCATCCAGTACGTCACCAAACAGATTAGGACATTTATGAGAAAATTAAATATAAAATTTCTATGTCCTGAATTTGTAGGTTGTGGTCAATGTTTTTGCTTTTACACATGACCTGAGCTACAGCTCCCGAAGTGGCCTCCAGGTCACTTTTTATTGTTTACTAATTAACCATTAGAATGAAACTGAACTAGGTAGCTATTTGTCAATATCATGGAGCTTGAAAGAAAAAGAAGAAAGCGCCTATGCTGATTCCAGAAATTCTGAATACACATACTTCCCACACCTCCCAGCCCCCACCCCACAGTACACACAGATGTATCCACATAACAGCTACTATTAAGCCTGAAAGAATGAAGTAGTTTTGGTCATGGAAAAAGAACCACAGTGTATTGTTAAGTGAAAAAAAAAAAAAGAACTTTCTAAAGAGTGGGAATAGAAGCAGCTTATTTTTGTAAAATACATGTGTTAATATATGTGCATAAATAAAAATATGAAATAATTAACAATATGTTAACAAAGTAGTTATGTTTATTTTATTAATTTTGTTGTGTCTGACTTTTTATAATGGCATGTATTTATTTTCTTCCTGGAGAAATAAAAAAAAATAAAGAATAAAATACAAAGGTTTCAATTGGTGGGGAAATCCCTGTGCCCTGGAGACCCTGCCCCCAAGTAGTACACATTTCCTTCTTTGCTTCTAACATTTGGCTGATGCCATGTTATTCCCCCCAGCATCCTCTCGCTCTGGGTCCCAACCTTTCTCCCTGTAATGATAAGGCTATGAGAACTTCAGGAGGTCAGGAATTCTAGAAACCATCTTAAACCCTGGGGCCAGTAGCAAGAAACATCCGGTTTGTTCACCAAATGAACAAAGGATGTGACATCATCCATGTCTGCAGAGGTGGTCAGAGGGTTTTTGTCCTCGCCTTTGGGGGTCCTGGTTGCTCTGGGCATTTCCACAGCTCCCAGAGTCCTTGAGGCTCATTCGGCTGTGGCCCCTTACGCACCCCCTCCTACATGGCTTTCCTGGTGCAGTCAGGACCTTCGGGGACATGAGCAGCATGTTAGGTGTCCTCCTGCCAACCCCCTGAGTCTTCTTACCTAGATTCATGGCAGCCCCAGGTACATGGGGTCTCCTGGTGGGGAGCCAGGTTGTTTTCTGTTCATGCACAGCCAGACTCCAGGAAGGAGTCAAGGGATTTCTTTTTCTCTTTTTTCTTCATTTGCCAGTTAAGGACAGGGCCTAAGAAATGTGCTTTGCTTCAGTGTGTGAGGAAAGAGACTCTCCAACTTCTGTGGGTTTTGTCTACAACGTTTTGAATACAAAATTACTGTCAATTACTTATTTTTGAAAATTTTTCATAAGGTTTTTAAGAAAAGAGGTTTAGAGAGGATGGGTGTGAGGCAATCCTAGTATAGCTGCATCACAAGGATTTACTGACTAAAGGTTTATTGTGGGATTTTGGGTGTGGCAAGTTGTAAGTGGGAGGAGCTTTGTTTCTCAGAGGGTGGGGTGTGGAAAAGCTGATGGAAGAGCCTAAGCTTTCAGCAGCATCTGGAAGCCTTCCTTTTTTTTTATTGTTGGTCAAGTACAGTTGTCCCCAGTTGCCCCCTCACACAGCTCCATCCCCACTCATCCCCACCTCTCACCCTTGTATCTACACCCTTCGGCTTTGTCCATGTGTCCTTTATACGTGCTCTTATATAGAACTTCCCCTATTTTCCCCCACCACCCGTCTCCCACCTCCCCTCTGGTTACTGTCAGTTTGTTCTTAATTTCAACATCTCTGGTTCTATTTTGCTGGCTTGTTTGTTTTGTAGATTAGGTTCCAGTTATAGGTGAGATCATAAGGTATTTGTCTTTCACTGCCTGACTTATTTCACTCAGCGTAATGCTCTCCAGTTTGGAAGCCCTCTTTCAAATCAATTCTGTTTTCCATGATGCGTTTCAAAGTGCTTTTACCTGACAAGTGCAGCTTCCTTTAATGGGCTGTTGGATTAGAATGTTAGGCATTTTTCTGGCTTTTAAAAAGAGATAGGAAGTGAACTTCATTAAGAAGTCTCATTTTAGTAATATATAGGATTAGACTTTGAAAGCATATTAAACTTGCAATCTGGAATACTGGTGTGTTCCATGTATTTTGCTTATACTTTGACTATGAAAGATTCCATCCACCTATTTGAAAATGTAGGTGACAAAGCAGGACATTATCTGTTTCAACCCACTATCAGGATTCCATTATGTTTGGGTTTGGACAGTGCTGTGTTTAGGCATTAGCGATGAATCTTCCCTGATTCTTGGTGTGCTTGTGTGCTAGAGAATGAGCATTCACTGCCCAGATCTATTTACTCCTGGCTAGGAGTTTACACAGTCACATTTGGAAAATGTATACACTAGGAAGTGGTTATTAGTTGAACATGCTGGGCATGCTCTCCTCAGGGCCTTTGCACCTGCTGTTGCCTTGGCCTGAGATACCCTTAGCTTCCACTCCTTCACTTCAGGTCTTTACTCTGACATCACCTTCTCAAGTGTACCTCATCCCAGCACACCCTATCTCCTCCTTTTATCGTTATCTAATTATTTGGTTCCAATCTCCTTGCAATAAATTACAAGTGTAATAAAGATTTGTGTCTGTTTGGTTCACTACTGTATCCCTAGGGCTCAATCCTGTGCCTGACACAAACAGGTTTTTATTAGTTGGATGGCAGTACATTGAATTGACAGGCTTGGCCATATGTCACTTCCACTTGGACATGATTTGTCTGTGAAGAATCCAGACCCCAAGGTGAACTGTATCCAAGGGCATAGATATTAAGGCTGAACCCCCTGTGAGTCTGTGACTGTGTAGAGTAGCCCACAGACCTGCTGTGAGAGGTGCAGAGTCTCCCCTGTGACTGGAGACCACCTGTTGGGGGTCAGAAGTCTCCTCTGGGTTCCACTGACCAGCTCTACTGCTCTTCTGCAGGCGGGGCATTGCTGCAAAGTAAACCAGGCGTCGTAAGGACTCCATTACCTTTCCTGGACACTTGTAATCGGTCCCCAGACGTTTTCACCTTGACTGGACCTCTGTGCTTGCTCTGTTCCACTGCCAATGTCATTTTTGGTAGGAAGCTTGAAAGTGGGTCTCTGTTCGTTCTCTGTTTCTTGACCCCCAATTTGAAGAGCCAAATCTTGCGCATTACTTAAGCGTATCTACTAGGTGAGTCTACGCAACTAATGCCATCTCTCATTCCTCCAAGCAGCCAGGAGTCAGCCTGAGGGTGGTTGCTGTTGTATGTACCTAGTGCCAAGCTCTAATTGTATCTTATCAGTGGTTTTTGCAGGAATCGGGCATATTAGAGACATCTGAGACTTTTTAAGTTGAGCCTATCACTTTTCAGGCTTGTTGGCAGGCACCAAAAAAGGTACTTTCTAGTTGTGATGTCCCTTCCATCTAACAGTCCCAGTCTGCTTGAAATTTCCAGTCACGTTTTGGATTGTGGTGTGATCCCTGGAAGGTCTCTTTAGAATGAAATGACATTACCTTGGTGGGGAACTCATTAACCCAGGGGTGCTCATTGGCATGGACTTGCTCTGTTGGAATTGCCAATGGAGAAACAGGTAGATGGGCACCAGCGAGGGAGTTTTGATAGAGGTGGGTGGTGAGAGAGCGAGCTGGAGCATAGGAACTGGGGCACTGGCTGCAGATAGCAGGCAGGAGCGAATGGCACTGGAAGAGGCCACGACGAAGTGGGCACCTGAGGCGTGGGAAGAAGGGAAGTCAGAAGAAAAAGCAGAGAGCTTGAGAAGACAGGCACATGGGACCAACAAGAACACTCAGAGTTCTGCACCAGGATCTTCTACAGCCTGGTCTACAGGTGATACGTGCTTTTTTCTCTTTAAATGGAAAAGGAACAAATCGTAGTCTCAGGAGATTCCTGAATTGTAAGAATTATACAAACTATTACAAACCCCACATGCTTTGGGTTTATAATTCTGTTTAACTCCTCTCTTTTTCTAAGTAGTATTGGGTTTGTGCTTGGAAGTGAATTGACACATAAGTCTTCTTATTCCTCCCAGGTCTTCTTTTATGCAAGTAGAGTGTTGAACCCAGAGCTGTGCCTACGAATCATCAAACCTAGATCAGAAAGCAGATAGCTCAGCTTTGAGGTAGTGTAAATGTCTGAAGCCTTGCTGTATTTAGAATGCACATTTAACACCCCCTTTTTTTCTTCAGTCCCCACGCTCATTCACTTTGTAGACTCTGAAGTCATTATAGCATTGCAGAATGGTTGGTGCAGGGCAGAGGAGGCTGGCTCACTGAACTGGGTCATGAGTTCTGGGAATGATCTTGGCCAAATCACAGATGCCACTGACCTATAAAAAGTGTTGTTAGTCTTCCGTCTGCCTTACAGGATCGGGGAGGAGCAGTGAGGTAATGTCTACTTAGACCTTTGAGCTTCTCGGAAGAACAGCCTTCTACAGTAATATGATTTCCTAATGCATTTGTTTGTATTGTAATGGAGTATAATTCCACTTACCTAAATTTCTGTAAGTGTCTCTAGAACAGCTAACAGCCTTGCACAGGGGAAGCAGTCCAGCTTTGAGAGTGGGGACTGGGCCTAGATTAGAACCCTGGAAGGGGCCTCAGCCAAATGGCGAGCTCTGAATTTGTGAGGTTAAGGGAAGGAAGCTGGGAGAGAAAATGTGGGAGCTAGAGTTGGAGATGATGGGGAGAGAAAATTGTGATTATCTTCAGAGAGTTTATACCATAACTTTAAATCATGTTTTATTGAAGATCTGTACCTCAATACATTTGAAAATATATGTTTATTTTAATTTAGTGGTGTTACGTATTGCAGGACTCACCTGTAATACTGACCCCACTGTCATTCTCTGTATTTGCAGACTCTTAACTTAGCCCCCTTCAAGACTTTATTATGTTCCTTGGGTTCCTTGGGTCACAACCTGGTTGTTTAATAACTCATTTCCAACTCAGGCACCAGCAGTTCAATACAAATGTTAACAAACTTGTAGATTCATTTGTAAAGTGCCTAGTAAATTGTGGATTAATGCTTTGTCTTGTTCTGTAGATAAGGGGGTAAGTCTTTTTTATTGAAAGCAGTGTAACTTTTTAATTACCTTCTCAAGCAGTATTACAATTGAGTTGTCCTCGTAGCCAGTCCTAGAAAAAGAAGTTAAAGGATATAAGTGAGGGAAGTATACATGTGTATCATCTCTGACATACTATAAAGATGTCCATTTAGGTTACAATTATTGTTACTGGACAGTTTTGTTGTGAAAGTTTCTAGAAATGGTTTGTTCTTTGGCATTTCAAACCCATTGTTTCCAAAGGCGGTCATGCTGTTTTTAATGAACTTGGAGTAACCACTGAGTCACCAGGAAAGACAACAGTACGCCCTCTTTTCCAGAGAGGTCATCACATACACGAGTAACTAGCAACGGATCTGTATCTTTAGAGCAATGACACTAGTCATATTCCTCTCTCTGGGGGAAGGAAAAGTGTTACAACTTTTATTTGCTAAATTATAGAGTGTAATGCAGAGACAACATATCCTATCACCCAAAATGTGGCCTGAAAAAATAAATGCCTACCAGTTTTGTGTCATATGCCAGGGACATGTGGAAAAGGGCACTTTGTCAACTTTAGAACATTTCATATAAAAAAATGACATAAAATACAGTGGAACTGCTCTTTAGACCAAAATAGAGAGCAGTTCCTTTATTTTGTAACTCAGGTTATAGTTCTTATGAGTTAGATTGTGAATGACCTTAACAAAACCACGCTCTGGTTGGAAGAAGCCATCAAGAAGACATAGCAACCAACTGGCCTGTGAGCTAGATCCAGGCAGCTGGAGGCCCCTTGTGGCCTCTCCCAGCCCCCAAATCTATGTTCTGCCCACTGTTCTCATGGTGGGAACTTTTTTCAAGGTCTCACTCTCAAGACAATGTTCTTACTGAGACCATACATGACTGAACCCAATAAGGTCTCTATGTAAAGTGTTAAGATTCTGGCAGGAGGGAGCACAGCTCTATTTGCCTCATGGCCACAAAACAAGCTTTTTAAGTTCCCGTGCTCCTTAAACTGTCGTCTGCCAATCTAGAGTGCTCACTTCTTTCTTTGGTCTCTCTTTGCCCTCAGTGCTCGGGAGCTAGTTTCAGGCTTTACCCGGGGATGCTCCTGAGACTCCAAACCAATGATTTTTTTTGTTCCTGACAATTTACTAAAATGCGAATGAGCATTTCTGAATGTTAAACAGGTTGTGCGATTTTAGGTCTTCATGTAAAAGCATCATGATAAATTTATTATTTTCTGCAGTCATGTATGCATGTGACTAAGGCATACTTTTTAAAAATTTTGGAAAATGTTCTCTTTATATCGATCTATTGCACATTAAGTTATATATTTTTTAATTTGTTTCAGAATCGAAGCAAACGCTTGGAGAAGGTCCATGTGGTTCTTGGACATAAATCGTGTGACTTGGATTCTCTCATTTCTGCCCTCACCTATGCTTACTTTCTGGACAAGGTGGGGAATAAGAAGAGTATACTTTTTCATTTGAATTATGGTGTAACTTTTTAGAATAAGTGCTTTGGGGGACTATAAGGAACCTGTTAACTTAAATTTCATGTTCTGGTTTATTGTTGTATTATAATAATGCATTATAATCCATTCATCAAAAATATTTGCTGACCACCTACTACTATACCTTAGGCATTGTCCTCATTATTTTTTCCTGATTCTCTTCATATGACACTATTTCAATAAGACCACTGTTTTCAAATTAAAAATGAGAGTTTTTGACAATCATTGCTCAGTGGGATGAGAAATCAGAGAACTACCACAAGTAAGGGTCAGAATTCCCTGTCTCCCTGTAGCATCCTGCCGCATGGCCGTGCCCTTGGGGGTGGGGAGCTGGGTGTGGAATAACCCGCATGGACGCCGCAGGAAGTCCAGGGCTCATTGGCTGACGTTTTCAGTAACAGGGATATTACAGGTCTCATCTATAGTCTGTTTTTGCCTTTCAACCTGGACTGTGTAGAGCAAGGTCATTTTCACCTAGTCATGCTCTCCCTTGAATGAGAAACTTGGTACTGTGTAAAGCCTATAATATGCTTAAAAAGGTGAAAAAGACCTTTCAGAAAGTTGTTTTAAAATTTCCGTTCTGTAAAAATTTGTCATCCCATGATAATGCATTATCTTAAAGCCAAAATAAGGCACATTGTGAGTATTTTGGTGCTATTTCCAATTTCTCACAAGTTTAAATTTTCTGGAGTCCGTTAGTTTTATTCCAATTTTATTTAGATCGTTGACTCTTAGATTATGCATAGCTGTTCTAGAATGATTTAATTCACATGAAATCCAGTCTTTCAGAATGAGCTGTGGGTGGCAAGAATGGCTTCAGGGCAGAAACTGAACAAAATGCTAGACCAAGTATTCTGATTTCTATATAGAGCTTTATAGCAAATGTTTCTTAAAATTTGTTGACCTTTACAAGAGAGATTAATTGATATGAGGAGATGAATGTGCCTGTGTGTAGACGTGCATATAAATAGTGTTCTTATTAAGTGGATTTTTGACTCCTAGAAAAAAATGTTGCTTGTCCTGAGAACACAGAATTGACTGAACCAGACTGATTTTTTTAGACTGGTAGTGGCATAGGTTTTTGAGGAAAATATATAATAATTATGCCATCAGCAATAACTACAGTGTCTGGAAAAGCAGTTGTGATGGATAAAGAGATAGATAAAAATAAGCGATGTGGGGCCTCTTTTCTCCTTCTTCTGAGCTTTGACACTGAACATGGAGATAAATGCAAATTGCTGAAGGGGTCCCACTGGGGGTTCACTGTGTTTCTGTGCCTTTCTCTTAGTTGACTGGACCCCACCCCCCACCAGAGGGGGGCATGTCTATTTAAATTTTTCCTGCAAAACTGGTTTTTCCCTCTTAGAGTAGTAACACATAGGACAAACACTGAGATTTGTACCTTCACACATAAGACTCCATTTAACTACATTTCACTCTGATGGGTAAGGCCCATTTTACAGATGGGGAAAACTGAGGCTCAGACAAGAAATTGGCTTTTTCAAAGCCACACAGCAGTGGCTTGGCTTAGAACTCAGTTCTTCTGACTCTAACCTGTTAGAATAGGTTCAAGCTGCATGCTCTTGACTCAAGTTTCAATACTAGGAGTTAGAACTCTATCAATTAATCAGGAAAAATAACTTGCCAGGGACAAAATGCTAATAATTATGATACAATTGTGACTTAATATTAGCCTGACAGGTCGGAGAAAAACCATTTTGTTGGAGTGGCTTTGTGCTTCCTATATAATAGCAGTGGGTGATTCACTTTATTCAGCAAATACGTATTGAATGTCTACTTTGCACCAGACCGCTTTACGTACCGGCAAATGTAACTGAACAAAACAGACAAATGCTCTGCCGTTTTAGTGCAAAGAAAGAGAGATGGATGATAAGGCTGTTCAAACTGTATAACAAACACTACACTTATGGCAGATAAAGGTCGTTTACTTTATGTGAAAATTCAGTGTTACCAAATTCCACGTTCTCTCAGCGATATTTAGGGTTTGTTCTACTACACTCATAGGATTTTTAAAAAACCCTGTATTTTTAAAATTCCTACAGAAAAACCTGTTTATCATTATGAATCTAAAATTCTCTTAACTCCTACCCATCTCCTGTTTCCCCCTATTACCACAATTTTAACAACAGGTTTGTTAATATAGGATTTGAAAAATGATGTAAGAAACGAACAGAAATCACAACAATTCATATGTAGGCCAAAATCCGGCTCATGAGTGAGTTTTCATTAATCTACATAGTATTTTTATTTAAAAAACTAATTGTAACAATTTAACTAACGTTACAAATAACACCTCAAGATCCAGATTTCCAACTTTTCCTAAGTAATTGAAAGATTCAGCCATCCTGGGCCGGAATTTTTGGCATGCGGACAGTTGGCTGGAGCTGAGTGGCCGGCACCCATGGAGATGGGACATGTGTCTCTCTGTGTGGCTGCAGCCCTCGCCTGTCCTACGTCAGTCATTCTAATTTTCTGCTGCTTCCATAAAGAAATGAGCATTTATTTCTCCAGAGAAGGAGAATGTATTCATAGTTTTTTTAATTATAGGGGGGTTGAAATGAGACATAGAATATTTCAAATAAAGCACTACAAGTTTCATGTAGAGTAACGAGAGGTTAAAAAATATTAGAGGCCTCTTTCCTGCAGATAATGCTCTGCCTGTGGGTTCAGGTCGAGTGGGTTATGAATGTCAAGTGGCTTAATGAGGCCAAAGGACTTTTTTCCCCCATTTACAACAGCTTTTATTTTTAAGGGGTAAGTAATGTAGTGAAGTTGTACCTCAAGGCAACATTTGAACCAGTGAAATGAGCACAAACGCAGGTACATCCCCAGGCAGAGGCTTGGTACTTTTAGGGATCTTGACAACCTCGCTGTGTTTACCAGGGCAGAGTTGGCTCTTTCTAGTTGCTTTTGCCTTGTTCCTTTTACTGGTGCAACTCACCTTGCGAAAACGCAGTTGTATTCTTTTCTCCCGCTGCTGTCAGACTGTTACCTTTTTACTTGGTAGGTCAGCCCACCTGGAGTTCTTTGTCTGCCAGTGCTGAACGTACCAAGAACCGAATTCAACTACTTCACAGAGATAAGGTTTATTCTAGAAGAGCTGAATATCTCTGAATCATTCCACATATTCCGAGATGAAATTAACCTGCATCAGCTACACGATGAAGGAAAGCTGTCTGTAACACTTGTCGGCAGCAACGTGCTGGTGAGGTGAGTGCTGGAGGTTTGGTCTTTTAAGGAGACCTGTGCCAGGTGTCACCTTGTTCACGATTTTCACGGTTTGCAGAAATGTATTAAAAGGCAGAGGACATTCAGTGGAAAGGAAATACTTTTATTTCTCTTATGGCAACATCTGAGCTATGCCGGTCCTCTGTTTTTGCTTTTGCATTTCAAATATGACATCTTTCAGCGAAAAGTTCTTGTAAGATTGACCAAATGATCATTTTAAACCACTTCGAACTCTTTGTTAGAGCCATGCAATTGTCCTGCGTGTTGATGCTGAAAACAGATAATGAAGAATGGAAACTGAACATGAAATAAAATTGAAATTTTATTTCAGTGTTAATAAAATTTAGTGTTATTAAACTAAAAAGCTAAAACAATTAAATAGAAATGTCAGTAGTGAAATGGAAATTTATGTAGGCGGGCTATGAAAGTCACTTGATCATTAGCTCATCATTGATATTATAAGAGTAAGATGGATTTTTTTAAATCTTCATGAACTCCATATTTGATGGACAAAGAAACCTGACATGGTTTGTTGCAAATGACTTACTTAAGGTACTTCATGCAGTTAGTAGAGGCGTTTGGATTAGAACTTGGGTCTTCTGCCTCCTTTGATAAGTACCTAAGAATTGCTAACTAGTACAAGATTCTCAAGGTACATAAAGAATAATAAGACAAATTCTCTACCTTCAAGGACATTACAACCCAACACAAAGACGCCCTTTCATAAGCTTCCTAGTGCTACTTAAGAGTCACAGTTAAGCATTTAGTAGTTTTAGATACTAATTTTTTGGGCATACTTTGCCAATTTTCTAGTCATTGATAACATTGACCAGTGGACCTTGACTTTATTATACGTGAAGTAAAAACTGGTACAAGTATCTAAGTTTTGCTTAACCCTTTTTAGAAGCATATTTAGTGAAGGTCAGGTGTGCAGTTGACTCAGTTACAGAGTTTTGAAAGAGATTTCCCTGTGTGGGGCTGCTCTCATTCCTGTAGTGTTGAAAACACACAAGATTCTTTTGACTCATGTTTATCAGTCAGTCGCTGATAACTCGCTGAGTATTATTGGTAGGTTACTTGGCTGACTTCATTTATCAGTATTCAGAATGATCATATGCTTTACTAAATTTACCTGTTAACTTTCAGACCAACAAGTTCAAGTAGACATTTAAATAAAGACAGTTGAAGAAACCAAAGGAGTGGACTAGAAAACATGTGTACCATTTGAAGTCTTAGGAAAAGTTTTGTTACTGATTAAAATTGACATATGTTGCTGTTTTTGAGGCTGAAGTTGTGAACTCTGGCTTTGGGGTTGTCTATGAAGCAAAAACAAATTGAGATTTCCATTTCCTTCATTGCCACTTTTTTGGTTTGGACACATAGAAAGAATAGAGTTAGCTTTATTCACATCTTATTGCCTTTGATAAAAGCCAGTATTATCTCACATACTAAAAAAATGCTTGTGGAAGTCAGTGAACCCACAGTACCTTTCCTCCAGCACTGGTGTGCACGGTTTGGACCCGGGTTGTCAGGGTTTACACAGGAGCAAGCCTATGTACAGGCCTTCTGGCCATGGGCAAATTTCTGAACTTCTTCATGCTTCTGTCTCTCCCTTTGTAAAATGGGAATTTTTATAGAACCCATTTAATAGGGTCATTTTATAGTCTAAAATGCAATAATATCTTAAAAGTATTTAAAATAGTGTGTGATCCGCAGTGGAAGCGCAACAAATGTTAACCATTACCATTATTATTATAATTTTCCAGCAACAAAGCAAGAGATAGAAGGGCTAAGGTGTGAAGGCACTGTGAGAATCTTGGGGGAGGTAATTACTTAAAGTGAAATGTGAAAACATGTAGAATAAGGTTCTTCTGAGTCATAAGTGCTTACTCATATTTTTGGCTATGGAGAGGAAGTCATTTGTGTGGGAAAAGAGATGAAATAACTCCAAAAAGTTAGGAAACATGTCATATCTCTTTCTCTTCCTCTCCTCCATTTGCTTTTCAGTGAGGACAAAAGTTTAGAATCAGCTGTGGTCAAAGTCATCAGTCCAGTTGAGCAGAGTGATGCTGAGCTTGAGTCCCCAGAGTCTTCCTCCTCCCTCGTTGTGAAAGAGATTCTGCAGGAGGCTCCCGAGCTCATCACCGAGCAGCTGGCTCATCTCCTCAGAGGTGAGAGATGACTCTTTCTATTAAATACTGGAAGGCTTAATGGGGTGTCTCTTGACTTGCTCATGCAGAAAGAGTGTGATCCATTCTTGGGTTAACAATCCCTTTAAAGACCATGGGAAGCCTCATCAGAGAGGCAGGGAGTAAAGAGTTTGTTAAAGAGTAGCATTATATTGAATATTAAAAATGTGCATTTAAAAATAGGGTCTTTGCTTTTTCACAAGACAAGAATATTAAATGGAACTCCTGCACCTCTGTTGGGGAGCTGGAGTAGTTCCTCTTCTCCCTCACAGCTTCCAGAGGTGGTTTTCGCCCCACGGTGTGCATGGGGCCAGAATTCCACATTCGAACGTTGAAATATCTCCTGATACTGGTGCGTGCTTAGTTTGTACAGTACTGTTTGGATGGAAAAACTGTACCTTTCATTTTGGCAATATTGTGCAAGATGGACTTTTATAGTCGAATCCTCACCTCCTCAGCCTACGTGAGACACTCTGGTGTGGAGTCATCACTTACTCCCTAACCCCTATTTCAGCTCCATCAGTGCAGCCCACCCGCCTCCCAGGAGGGATTTCCAAGCTGCAAACTGTCAGTTGACTTTGGTGCCACAAAATGACCGCAAACATTCTGTACTGTCTCACTTAAGACAGTTTGGGGTTTTATATTAAGCTTTTTCCCTCTTTCATCACTCTGTCTTAAACGTGGTAGACACAGATTTTTTTTCCTCAGAAGTATTTAACACAAGAAAGTGAAACACAGTGATGAATAGGTTGAAAGAATTAAATACCAAGAGAATGTTGACTCAACTCTTTTAAAGCCTTTCCTTCACTTTCTCTCTCTCTACCACAATTTGGAGGGAGAATGGTTTGAGAGTTATACAGTTCCTATAAATGTTTTAGAACCAATGGCCCCAATACACCCATTTAAAATATTTTTCCGGCTGATAACATCTGCAAAATGCTCTGTGGGAAACTGTGCCCCCAACTAAACTGAGTCAGCACAATCACTGATCTCAGTGACAGAGCAGAAGGAAAGTAAAGGTAATCGGGGGTCTCAGCCAAGAGGGAAGGTGATGGACTGTACAAATGTGGGATGTAGGCAAACACTAGAGAATGTTTTGTTTGTAAACTAAAAAAGTTGGTTTATTATCCAAAAAATACATACATTACTTAGTAGGAAAGAATTGTAGTCAACGAAGAGTTCATCTCCATGATTTTCTATATAGTAAAATTGTCACTCAAACTATAATACGTTGGTACAAAGATGATGTTGTTGATGAAGCTGACAGTGTGACTCAGAGTTAAGGAATTAGAAGGAATGCAGACCCTTTTGTTAGTTACTATGGTTTTAGTTATCGAAGCTACCAATCATCCAGGAAAGCTATGCGGAAGGACTGTTTTTCTTACCATTACAGATTTTTCAAGAGTTGAGTAGGATTAGGAAGCAGCCAGAGCAGCAACATCATGTCCTTGTCCCTTGAAAATTGGAATATGAGAGGATGAAGTGCCTCTACTGTGAAGACTGCCAGTACTGATACTGTCACGAGAGCCAGAGTCACTGAAGCCTGGGAAGTAGATGACATAGGTGGTTTATGTAAATGGAAAAGGGGCTCTTGAGAACTTTGCTAAGGTGGGCATGTGTGCATATGTGCGCTATGATGTGGAGGGGAGATGAGACATAGCTGAACAGTTTTGCTCGGAGGAAACTGAAGGATGGTGATGGGAGCAGTTTGATTTTACAGAGGTAACTCAATTGATCTGAAGGGCAATGGGTGATTTTTAAAAGCTCCTGAAGTTTAAGTAAATGTAAGAAAGGAATCAAATCAAATATTTCATTATTCACCAAACTCAAACTTAGATTTCATACTTTTCCAATCATGCATTAACACCAAACCTAAGGGGAGGTTTTTTTTTAATGTGCCTATGAATAATTTTAGCAACCTTTATTTTCATAACATAAATAGTCCTCTTTCTAAAGGGTTTTCTCTATAAGTAGCTATGATGTTATCTTGCATTTGGGGATGCTCAAGATGATCATTAATTTGACACACCTTTCTAGAATGTCTTTATGCATTTTTCTAGGTCTTAAAGGAATGCAAAATTTCTATGTACATACCTTTGCCATAAACAATTTTGAGAAATGTCTACTTCCAGATGTTGTGAGATTAGATGTTGATGGCTGACTTGGAAGAGTCTTTAAAAACTTCATAATGAGAACTCTGTGGAGGATATATTACTATAAACTTTATACCCCCCAAATCTGAATTTACTATGAACTAAATGCTCCATGAGTTTGATTGTTCTTTGCCTCTCATTCTCATGGTCATCTTGAAGAAGACTTTGTGCTGAGACATGTGATGTGCTGTGAGTGGATTTCAGGTGGGCCAAGGTTTTGATCCCTCCAGTCCTTGGAGAGCACCCTGAGTGTGCCTCTTAGCCTATATAGCTGAAAAATGTAATTTCCAATGCATTTCTTTCTTTTTAAAAGATTTTATTTATTTATTTTTAGAGAGAGGAAAGGGAGGGAGAAAGAGAGGGAGAGAAACATCAAGGTGTGGTTGCTTCTTACACACTCCCTACTGGGGACCAGGCCGGCAACCCAGGCATGTGCCCTTACCGGGAATTGAACCAACGATCCCTTGCTTCACAGGCCAGCGTTCGATCCCCTGAGCCACACCAGCCAGGGTCCAATGCATTTCTTAACTTCCAAATTAAGAAGAGTCTTGGCCTACTCTTCCTTAGGTTTGCTTGTTAGCTCTCCTCCATTCAACTTCTAAGTATTGCAGTATCCTAGGACTTTGTCTTGGGCACTTTGCTCAATACATTGACCTCTTTTATTTTTTAGTTCTGAGACTTTAACAGGTAAAAGATTTATATGATCCAAAGAGAAAGCAGAGTATGGTTCTGAGCCTTTACATTCAGTGCTTGGGCTGTGACTCCCAGTATCTCCAACTGTAACCTCTGTTGGAATTCCAGGTTTACATCCAGTGCCCACACGACATCTTCACTTGCATGTCCAATTTGTGCTACCACCTTTATCATGGCTGTCATGGAATCCTTTAGTTCCCTGTACCAGCAAACCTGCTTTCATCCATTTCCCCTTTTCAGCAAAGGGATAAACATAACTGTGATCACCACTAGCAATCCAATCCAAGTCACCGTTCTGTCTCTACTCAGCTAAGGCAATAGCCTCCAGGCTGATGCCCTATTTCCTCCATAAAATCTGTTGTGGTACCAGTCAGAATGACTTTTGAAAAATATAAACCAGGTCCTACCATTCCCTGCTTAAAGCCCATTGTACTCAAAATCCAAGTGCCCCGCCCTTATAAACTGCAACACAATCTTTCCCCTCCCACCCTAACGTTATCTCACGCTATGTCCCAGTTTCCCACCGCGTGCCCCCAGGACGGGGGCTTTTCAGTCTTTCAGATTCGCCCAACTCCAATCCACCCTCTTTAGTGGATTTACATCAGCTGTCCTCTCCTTAGGAAATGCGTGTTGCTGTCCCCCTGTTTTCCTGCTCCGTCACTGGTCTCCTCCTCCCTCTTGACCCCTCACTCCAGCACGTAAGCTTCGTGAGAAAAGGGGCCTGACCTGTTTTGTTTCCTGCCCCACTGTTGTGTCTCTGGTGTCTGGAGCAGTGCCAGCCGCACGGCGGGCTCTCAGTAAATACTATCATAAAATGAATTCTGCAAGGTGGTTTGTATTCTTTCTATTTTCTTATGGCTAAGTTGTGCTATGATATTTTAATTTCCACTGCATTCCAGCCATCCCTCCGACATTCATAATGTCCAGACTTTGGACTGTTCATTTTAATAATCTTTTTTTTTAGCTTTTAGAAATCCTAGTAGAATTTGTCTGTATACATGTACAGAAAAGAATGTAAAATATGAATATAACAACATCAATATGTGAGTGTTATTACAGAAGAAACACCCTCTTTGATTACTGCATTCTCCCTCTCTAATTAAAGGTGACCAGCGTGGTGATTTTTATGGCTCACGGTCGCTTGCATTTCTTTGTAGTTTTACCACCCTTGTATGTGCTCCAGGACTCCATGACCATTGGCCGTGCCTGTTTTATACGTTTCGTACGAAGAGTCATGGTGTGCACTCTCATTGTTACTAGTTCTCTGCGTTTATGTTAACTGTAGTGTCCGTATGCATGGGTCAGTTACCTATCATCTGTCTATCTGTTCTTTACTTATTTTATTATTTATGTCCTCCCTTCTTCCATAATAAAACCAAAAAAGGCCATGGTCAGGAAGCAAAACCATGTAGAGAAAGGAATGAGATTAACACATAATTTAAAGCTGAAGGAGTGAAAACAGTGTTCCATTTGAAACTTTGGATATGAGCTTCCTGGAATCCATGAAAAAGTGGAAATGTAATCAATCACAATATGTACTTTATTACTAAGACACACGTACAAGTTCCTCATTAAGGAAAAGCTAAGTCTCATGTATTTTAGTCCTTGCATCAGGCTCC
The DNA here is from genome assembly GCF_014824575.4 of Sturnira hondurensis. Classification (NCBI taxonomy): domain Eukaryota; kingdom Metazoa; phylum Chordata; class Mammalia; order Chiroptera; family Phyllostomidae; genus Sturnira; species Sturnira hondurensis. The sequence continues at coordinate 3,691,600 of NW_028093273.1, forward strand.
TTGAAAAGATTCTTCATGTCAGAGACAGGCTCCAACACGCGTGACAGCGGTTCCCAGTGCTTCCCGCTTCTCAGACGGTGTGTGGAAGTTGTTTCTGATTCACTTCACCTTTAGTCTCTTGGAAATCGTAAATGACTCTGACTTTTTCACCTTTAGTAACCTTATTTTCTGTTCCAAATTTCTTTTGTAGACATGCTGACGTTTTGTCTAAATATAGGAAGTAAATATCTAAAGGCTGTCGTGTTACAATTTTTTTTTAGCCTTACACTTTGGTGCTGTGGCTCTGTATCAGATTGTTTGCCTTATGGGAGAATACTGCCTTCAATGATTGAGATAGGGCCTGATTATTGGGGATGCAGTTAAAAGATCACTTATATATCAAGTAGAAGTAGGTATCGGGTTGCCAGGGTAGAAGTAACCTGCTGTGTTTCTCTAACAGTCTTCCCTGTTACGGTCCCTTCCCGGCTCTGGCAGCTCACATAGGGAACGGTCAGCAGGTGTCTCAGCCATGGCCAGTGTGTGTTCAGGCCTTGTAGGGGATGTAATGAGGCTGAAATAACTTGCATTTTCTTAAATCGATACTTCTTACATTAACTAGGTCTTGCTGTTGTCTTTTAATAGGACATACCTCAAATTTAGAAATTTCAGGAAACAGATCACTACTAGCATACTCTTCACCTGGAAAGGCACAGATTTACTTACATAGATTATTTTCTAATCATTTGTACAAGAAATTATTTGTATACAAGAAGGAGCTCATTCAAATGAGATCATAAATGACCCTGAGTTTTGGAAGTGTCTGCTCACTTCTTCATCCCCTCCCCAACTCCTTTTGTTTTTGTGGTTTCCTTTTTTCTTCGTTTTCTTTCCCCTTCCTTTCCTTGTCATCCCCTCCTCTTTGCACCCTTCTCCCTCCTCCTGTCTCCATCTAAGCTCTGCTGGCACTTTCAGACTCGCTGCCGTCTGAGCTATCTAAAAGTCAAGTTGTACAGTCAGGTGGCCTAACACTGACATTTGGTTCTGCCTGGGCTGTGTGCCAAAAACACACAGTTACTGCAGACCTGCCAGACTCCTCCACCTATACTCTTTTATTTCCCCAGAGAGGCGCACTGGAGGACTATTGCCAAATTTAAGGAGCATTAAATTGCTGAATCATCAAGTCGGGGGTTTGTGTGTGTGTGCACGCGCACATGGGTATGGGTGTGTGTGTGTGTGTGTGTGTGTGTGTGTGTGTGTATGTTTCCAGGAACCAGCTGGCAGTGATGAGATTTCAGTCACCAATTACCAGGCGTGTTTCTATCAGCACAATACTTCACTCAAAAGGCCTTTCACGTCTATTTGTATAAAGCCTTGACAGAGCCACAGGATGAAGAGTGAAACAAACAGCAGCAATTGTTTTTATCTCAGGATGGGGAAAAACTTCGCCCCAGGGTTTTAGGAAACAGTTTTTCTCCTTTCTATTGGCAGCTCCATTTGAACTTTAATAAAGAATAGCTTCTTGCTATTTTAGTAGCCTGTATCAACAGCTTCAAAAAGATCCTTTTAAGGAGGTCAAATAGGAGGGGAACAGGGCCAGCTTCCCCGGCTCCTCTCTTGCCCAAACAGTGAATCATCCCTCTCCTGAAATGGTTACGAACTCCAAAGGGGATTGCCTTGCTTACTGTGCTTGGGCAGAGAAAAGGCCTGCACTGGGGGTGGGGCAAGAGAGGATTGTTTTCAGCTAGACATAAAACCAGCACAATTTCTCAACCTCAGGGTTAGTTATTTCTTCTGTCATACAAAGAAAAGCCTTATTAAATTGAGACATTTTAAATTTATCACATTATTAAGCACTTGAATAATACACTTCTTTTTCATCTCTTTTCAGGCAAAAATATGAGCCAAGTTGTATTTTTCGTCTTTTTTTTCTTCTCCTTTCCCCCTTTCCTCCCTCTATTATTCATTCATTAATGGTTTTGTTTTTGTATGAAAAAATCAGTCCCAGGTGAAACAAGAGAAAAAGGCTTAAATTCCTTCTTTTCTGCTGGGAATTTCTCCTGCAGAATATGCCTTTACTGTGGCGAATGCTTTGCCCAAACAACTTCTGACTTCATGAGATCATGTTTAATATTAATGTATTGCAATTGCTTTTGGCAAGTGGTCCTTCACTTCTCCATTCTCTTCAACAAAGAATAATGTGGTTGATTTTTTCTGATGAAATGAAATGTTTCTCACTGTTTTATAATCATTGCTTTCTGTGTTGCTTGTTAATTCCCCCTGGCCTGCAAATAGCCGGGACACCATTGAGTACAGTCCATGTATGGATTTAAGTAGATTTTGAGTTCTGCCGAATTTCCTGGAGGTTAAATCAACTTAATACAAAACTAGGTTTGATTTTTCAAAGAGGTGCCTTTGGCTACTCTATATCTTGATACTGATACATGGCTGAGTATGTAGCTGAATGTGCCTTTAATGTGATGAAGGAAAAACATCCAAAGATGAGCCCTGTGGCTGGAGTTGGGCCAAAGCCTTTCTTGCAAAGCAGAAAAATTCTGAGTATGCTGGTCATCTTTCTAATGCTTATTGTTTTTTCTCATTTGTGTCAGTATGTCGTATCCCTTCTAATAGTCGAGTCACACTTTATGAACCAATGTTAGTCTCTTCTCATTGAATTATTCTGTAGGACTCAACATGAAGTTTTACTTATCTTTTAATGCCAGTAGAATCTGTAGTGTGTCACTGCTTTTAATATTCTCACCCCTAATATCAGTGAATTACGCCTTCTCTCAGTCTCCTCTTTTTTTCTTGACGGGTTTCAAAATTGTAATAGTCTTTTCAAGGAGTCAACTTTTGGTTCTATTAACTTTCTTCATATGTGTTTATCTCCTATGCCTTTAAGTTTTACTCTTTATTATATCCTTCCTTCTACATTTTTAGTTAAATTTTCTGTGTTTTCTTTTACCATCCTATGCTTTTAAAGATAGAAAAATTCCTCAGAGCACAGCTGTAGCTGCATTCTACAAGTTCAAGTGCCATACTTTGTCATTCAATGAAAATATATTCTAGTACATTGTGATTTCTTCTCCTTTTACCATGGCTTATTTGGAAGTGCATTGTTTAATTTTCGAATATTTGGGAATTTTCTAGTTTTTGTTTTATGATGATTATCAGACTTTTTATGGTTGGTCACAGAGTATAACTGATTGCAGTGTTCTGAAATTTTTTTAAGATTTGACTTAGGCTTCAACCAGTGGTGAGGTTGAGTAAACGTTTCATTTGCACTAGAAAAGACAGTCTAATCTGCCATTATGACAACAATGCTCAATATATATGAATTAAGTCAAGTTTGTCACTCATGTTGCTCAATTATTGTACATCTTTACAGGCTTTTTTCTACTGGTTCTTAGAGTTGGTGAGAGAGATGTGTTAAAATTTCCCACTGTGACTGTGCATTTATCTTTCTTCATGCAGTTTTGTCGATTTTCACTTTATATATTTAGAAGCTATGTTGTTAGCAAAATAGATTTAGGATTAATATAGCTCCCTGAGGGCTGACCCTTTAATAAGAAAGAAATATTTGTCTTAATTTCAAGTAATTCTTCTTCTCTTAAAGCTTACTGTGTCTGGTATTAGTGTTTTATATCTATCTTATATCTTTATATCTTTTTGCTTTCAACCTTTAAATATTATTATATTTAAGGTATGTGCTTTGTAAATAGTATGTTATAGTTTCTAAAATTCAGTTTGATAATTTTTGTCTTTTTTAAATACATTTTATTGATTATGCTATTACAGTTGTCCCATTTTCCCCTCTTCACCCCTTCCCACCCACATTGCTCCCATTTAGTTCATACTTATAAGTTCTTGGCTTCTACATTTCCCATACTATTCTTACCATCCTTCTGTTTATTTTCTACCTACCATCTATGCTACTTATTCTCTGTACCTTTTCCCCCTCTCTCCCCCTCCCTCCCCCTCCCACTCCCCTGTTGATAACCTTACATGTGATCTTCATTTTTGTGTTCTGTTCCTGTTCTAGTTGTTTACTTAGTTCATTTTTGTTTTTGTTTTAGGCGTGGTTGTTAATTATTGAGTTTGCTGTCATTTTACTGTACATGTTTTTTATCTTCTTTTTCCTAGATAAGTTTCTTTAATATTTCACATAATAAGGGCTTGGTGATGATGAACTCCTTTAACTCGACCTTATCTTAGAAGCACTTTATATGCCCTTCCATTCTAAATGATAGCTTTGCTGGATAGAGCAATCTTGGATGTAGGTCTTTGGATTTCATGAGTTGGAATACTTCTTTCCAGCCCCTTCTTGCCTGTAAGGTCTCTTTTGAGAAATCAGCTGACAGTCTTACGGGAACTTCTTTGTAGGTGACTCTCTTCTTTTGCCCTGATGCTTTTAAGATGCTGCCCTTATCTTTAATCTTGAGTAATGTAATTATGATGTGCCTTGGTGTGCTCCTCCTTGGATCCAACTTCTTTTGGATTCTCTGAGCTTCCCGGACTTCCTGGAAGTCTATTTCCTTTGCCAGAATGGAGAAGTTCTCCTTTATTATTTGTTCAAATAAGTATTCCGCTTGTTGCTGTTTCTCTTTCCCTTTTGGTACCCCTATAATCCGGATGTTGGAATGTTTACAGATGTTCTGGAGGTTCCTAAGCCTCTCCTCATTTTTTTTTGAATTCTTGTTTCTTCCTTCTTTTCTGATTGTATGTTTCTTTCTTCCTTCTGGTCCACTCTATTGATATGAGTCCCAGTTTCCTTCCCATCACTATTGGTTTCTTGTGCATTTCTCTTCATTTCACTTAGCACAGCCTTCATTTTTTCCATCTAATTTGCTACCAAATTCAGCCAATTCTGTGAACATCATGCTCACCAGTGCTTTGAACTGTGCATCTGATAGGTTTGCTATCTCTTCATCACTTAGTTGTATTTTTTTTCTGGAGCTTTGATCTGTTCTTTCACTTGGGCCATTTTTTTTTGTCTGGATGCACCTGTTACGTAGTGAGGGGTGGAGCCTTAGGTGTTCATCAGGTCAGGGCAGCCCAGTCTCTGTGTTGTGACACAGTATGTGGGGGCAGGGTCAGAGAGGGAACAATGGCACTTGCTCCACTCTCTGCCAGATTTCAGTCACTTCCCTCACTTCCCCCAAGCAAATTGGGCCTTTCTGGTGCGGATTCCCATGTGGGTGGGTTTGTGTATGTTCTAGGACCCCGTGGGTCTCTCCAGTGAACTCTCCTGTGAGGCTGGGAGTTTCCCCTGGCACCTCAACCCCCACAGGTGTTTTCAATTGGTGTTTTGAGGCTTTATTTCCCCAGGCTGGGACCCTGGGTTACACAGTCTGTCTCACTTCCCAGTTTCACCTGGTTTATCTGCACATGAATGTGGGATTGCCCGGTCCACCAGCTGCCTTTGCCCTCCAAGGTCCACTGCCTCGCTGAGTCCATCAGCTGCTGCCTGCTTGCTCTGGGTCCAACAGCCCCGCCACAAGCCCTCTCTGTCCTGGCTCCCTGACTTCGCCCCTCCTACCTGTCTGGATGAATGTGTCTAACTCCTTGGTTGTCCAGCTTCCATACAGTTCAATTTTATGTCAGTTCTGGTCATTTTTTTGTCTTTAAATTGTTGTTCTTATTTTGGTTGTGAGAAGGTACAATATGTCTACCTATGCTTCCATGTTGGCCAGAACTCCTTTCCAATAATTTTTGTCATTAGATTGAAATACTTTATCTTTTTTATTTTGGCAAAAGCACATAAAATTAAAATTACCACCTTAACTATATTTTTATCTTAACTACTTTTAATTATACAGTGAAGTAGTGCTAAGTATACTCATACTGTCGTGCAACAGATCTCTAGAACTTTTTAGTTTTGCAACACTGAGACTCTATACACACAAAATACTAATTGTTTCTTTACATTTAATGTAATTCCCTTATATTTGAGTTTAAATTTATCATTTTGCTACTTGTTTTCTCCTTGTCTCACACTATCCCCTCTTTCTTTCATTTCTTTATAAAAAATGACTGTTTTTGCTGTCACATTTTCCCCCATTAGCTTGTTAGTTATGATCCTTTAAAAATTATTTTAGTAGTTATAATAAAAATTATAACATACAATTAAAATCTTTTTTAAATTGCTATTTTAACCACTTCCCTGATGATCAAAGGACCTTAAAACAATTTATCTGTACTTAGTTTTCTCTGCAATGGGTGATCATTGAAATGTATTTTAATTACACATTTATTTTAAACTCCACAGATATTGTCATTGTTTTATACACCATCTACATATTTATATGTAGATTGTATTTATACATATTTCTTTTTTGTACATATGTATACTCTCCAATATTTTTCTTTCCTTTCCACATATCTTTACTGCCCTCTGTAATAATTTTCTTCTGCTTTTACTATTTCTTTTAGGGTAAATCTTTTGTGACAAATACTTTGAGTTTATGTTTCTGAAAATGTCTTTACTTTGCTTTCATTTTTTAACATTTTTACCTAGCATTAAATCACAGATCAGCAATTATTTTATATCAGCACATGGAAGATACAATTTCATTGTCTTCTGAATTCTATAATTTCAGATGAGATTAACTTTCAGTTTTGTTGTAGTTTCCTTGACAATAATGTCTTCTTTTCCCCTCTGATTGATTTAAATTTTTTTTTTCTCTCTGAAATGTTAACAGTTTTATTGTCATGTGCCTAGAGCTTTGCATTTCCCCTGATTTGGGTTCCTGGTTTATCTTAAATACTAGACTAACATTTTCATGAATTCTGAGAAAGGGTTGGCCATGGCCTTGCAGACATTGTTTCAGCCCCATCTCTCTCTGCTCTGCTGGGGGGACTCCTGTGACAGACACGTTAGACCTGTGTTTCCTGTCCCCTGTAGCTCTTAGGTGCTTCTCTAAATGCTTTATCCCGTTTACTCCCCCAAGTATGGCTATTTTATTATGGCTATTATTCAGTATGGCTATTTTCTTCTGACATAATTTTCCAGGTGCCTAGTCAATTCCTCCATGGGTTTAATCTGTTCCTAAACACATTTTTTTGAGTTTGTGAATTTTTACCAAATTTAGTTTTAAATTTTCTTTTGAATATTTTATTTATAGATTCTAATTCTCTAGTATACTTCTCCAGCTGCTNCCTCTGATTGATTTAATTTTTTTTTTCTCTCTGAAATGTTAACAGTTTTATTGTCATGTGCCTAGAGCTTTGCATTTCCCCTGATTTGGGTTCCTAGTTTATCTTAAATACTAGACTAACATTTTCATGAATTCTGAGAAAGGGTTGGCCATGGCCTTCCAGACATTGTTTCAGCCCCATCTCTCTCTCTGCTCTGCTGGGGGGACTCCTGTGACAGACACGTTAGACCTGTGTTTCCTGTCCCCTGTACCTCTTAGGTGCTTCTCTAAATGCTTTATCCCGTTTACTCCCCCAAGCTTCAGTATGGCTATTTTCTTCTGACATAATTTTCCAGGTGCCTAGTCAATTCCTCCATGGGTTTAATCTGTTCCTAAACACATTTTTTTGAGTTTGTGAATTTTTACCAAATTTAGTTTTAAATTTTCTTTTGAATATTTTATTTATAGATTCTAATTCTCTAGTATACTTCTCCAGCTGCTTTTAAAAAAAAATTCTCTATTTCTATTTCCACTTCTTTCTTCATGAGTTTTTTCCTCTGGAGTTTTCAGTTATTTAGTCATACTTTTTTTTAATGCCTGGCAATTATTTATTTGTTTGTTTGTATATTGAGAGCGAGGAAGGGAGGGAGAAAAGGAGAGAAACATCGATGTTAGAGAAAAACATAGACTGATTGTCTTCTGTATGCACCCGGCCATGTGCCCTGGCTAGAATTGAACCAACAACCTTTCGGTTTGGGGGACAATGCCCAACGGAACCACCCCAGCTAGGGCTTGCCTGGCAAGCACGGGCATGGCTCAGTGCCCACTATGCTGCTGGCTGGACTTGGTGTGTACTCTAACTTAAGAAATAAATAACGCACAACAAGAGAAGAAATATTTTGGATTTTATGTCAGAAATTGTTAGAGCAAAGGGTGTATTTACAATCCAGTTGGCTACTCCCCACTAAATGGTAATTTGCCCTGAATCTGTTCACTTTTCTGTGTGCTGACTCTTCCTTCCTTAGTTCTCCTATAGAACAGCCATCTAATTCTCCTTATCTAAGTCATTATGACTTATCTAAGTCATTCTCTACGTGGTAGCAAGAGTGATTCTCATAAAACATAAATTGGAGAATGTTACCTTTCCCTGCTTAAAACTCTTTCATGACTCCCCATTTCTGTTTGAATATAAAAGGCAAACTTTAAGATGGCTTGTAAGGCCCTTTATGACCTGGCTCCTGTCAACCTCTTTAACCTACTTTTTCAACATTTTCCCTCTAAATCATACTATTTAGCTCTAATTAATTGCTTTCCTTGCCTTGGGCTGGCGAACCCCCTCTCCTACCTCAGTGCCTTTGCACACGATCTCCCTCTTACCTTGCCTTTGTCTTAAGGCCCTGATTACCAAGTCTTAACTTAGGTTAACTCTCTCTGGGAAACCTGTTCTGAGTCTAAATTCTGACCTGTATTCAGAGTACTGTGTGTTTCCCGAGTGGGTATTTCTTATCCTCTTTATATTAAAAATTTATGTGTCAGCTTATCAGTAGCAAGGTGGCAGGTGGTAACTCCTCTCTTTCAATGTGAGATTACGCATAGAAATTCCAGAAGTTGGTGAGAGGTTGGTCATTCATATTGGCAAATAATTGAAACCTGGGATTTTGCACCGGCTTGGAGATCCTTATAATTGGGTAGTAATTGATAACTCTAAAACTGTGGGCGGTGCCTGGAAGATTAGGCGTGGTCTCCAGGTTCGCCACCTCCTGGGATTGCTTTGCTGCTGCCAGTGGGATGATGCAGCTGTTTAGTTGCTCAGACGAGAAAGGAAGTTCAAAGGTGACGTCAGCAATGTGATGAATGGGAACCGTCTCTGTGGTCTCTTAAGCAGAATATTGAAGGGAAATATTAAATAACACTTAATATTTTTAAATAGTTTACCATTAACTTCCATTCTGAAATCATTTAAAACCAGCATTTATCATTTTTGTGTGTTTGCGTGGGGTGGAGGGAAGCTATATATTTTGCTCCTCTATGCATAAAGTCTGTGCCGTAGAGTGTGCTGTGGTCAGTTAAAATGTAGAAATTAATGAGTTGTGGAGAATAATGAGGCAGGGCAGGTGGTGTTGAAGGGTTTTCTAAAAACTACCTCTTGAAGGCTATATCGTGGAGACCCCTGATCCAGGCAAGAAACTGGAGGAGGAAGCATAGACCGAGGGGCCAGAAAACACAGCTTTCCCTGGTCCCCGTGCTAGCTTGGCTGGAAAGTTTAAGGCTCTTTTTATTCATGCCTTTTAGGTAGCATCCTTTTCAAGTACCTGACCATGGAATCTGAGAAGATCTCAGGAAAGCAGGAGGAAATTCTTTCCATCCTGGAAGAAAGATTTCCAAGCTTACCTCCGAGAGAGGACATTGTCAACGTACTGAAGAAGAGCCAATTCAGTGCTCAGGGTAAGTGACGGTCCCCTGGCTCGGCGGCAGCTCCGGAGTCAGGCTGGTTTGTGGTGTGGAGTGTTGCCAGGCCTCAGCAGGTGAATTTGATTCTGCCTTCGCTTTGTCTCCTCTTGTTCACCCTTGTGGAAGATTTCCAGGTGCATGATGTTGGCTCACCTGGAAGCAGGCAGCCTGTGCTGCAGCCTCCTCTCCTGGGAGGCCTTTGCATCTGGACATGTGGTTAGTTCACACATCTAATGAGCACCCAGTTGCATCATGACATGAAATCTCTGTACTGAGAGGGTTCTACTTTGAGAATATGGCAGGAGCAATGTCAAGCACAATGGAATTTTGTAAATCAATTAATTTTAGAAAAGAATAAAAAAAAAGACAGGAAAGTAGATAAAATTATTCTCCAAGTCTAGGCTTTATCAACACTGTGAATTTCCTGGATCAATTGTTTTATAATAATACTACCAAATAGCTCCAGCCCTTGGAGGGCCTAACACACACAGTTCTGATGGTATAACTCTGTATGGACTACCTCACTGAGTCCACACGACAACCTGTCAGGTGCTATTATTTCCCCCGGTTTCCAGATGAGAACACTGAAGCACAGGGCGATGTCCTTGCTTCCATCCTCACACACACAGCTGGCAGGTGGCAGGCCACCATTTAAACCCAGACGACCTATCTCTGATAGGGAAGATAAGGCGCACATCTTCCTCTGTTCCACTGGAATCCCCCAGGGGCAGAGCCTCAGGCAAAGCATTCTCTTGGAGAACTGACCTCAGAAGACACTGAAAGGGCGTGGAGTGCTTTATCAACCTGGCTCCCTGGGTGATCAGGTCTTCATCCAATTAGGGAACTCTGGGAAGGGTGTAAAATTGCACCCCAGTGTTATCCCACCCGAGGGGCGCACTGGTATGTGGGAATTTGTCCATCTGTGCTTTAGGAGCTGAGTGTTAAACTCTCAGCAATTTTGTGAGTTGGTTGATCTTAGGTTGGCAGCATGGGATTATTCACTGTAGATGTATTGATACCAGAGAAACTGACAAATACTACAAATCAGGTTTTGTGGCTGGTTGTTTAACATTTATTAGTATACTGCTAGAACAACAATGGTTACTCAGTCCCAGGGGCCAGTTCCCCCAGAGTGGCCTCTGGTGGCCAGAGAAAGCCCCCAGGAGAGGAGAAGCAGGTGCTGGTGGCTGACCATCGTGCTGGGACTCAGCACATGGCAAGTGTGTGCGGGTCACTGGGCATCTGTCACACCTGCTACGGACGCACAGCTGTGGGGGTGTGGGCATGCATAGCTGCATGATGGTGTGCACTTTGTTACTCTTCTCTAGAACCAGGCCAAACTCTTAATATCACAGTGTATTATAAGTTATTTTATACTGTAGCATGATTATAGCCTTTCAATCTTCCAGTCAAAGAAAAATGTTTAGTACCTTTCTGTTTCCCCAGACTGCTGTGGTTGACCGTGTTCTCAATGGGGAGGAGGGCAAGTGGTCGACTTGAGTGTCTTAACATGCATCTGGGAAGGGTATATGTGCTTTGCTGGGCTTTATGATGGGTCTTCTTCTCAAGAGGGTAGGTCGGATCAGACATAATGACCTAGAGTGAGGTTATTAAATGCAAAGCCAGACCTTCTCATCTTTTTTGACCATAGACTTTATTGAAGCATGTTGGTCAGCTGACTAAAACTACACCGTTCTGGATAATTTCGCCATCTGGATTATTCTGCCCACCATTTAAGTAATTTAGTAGTTCCTGGACCAGAGCCCTATGATAAGGATGAACAACTTAATTATAAAGTGGTTTTTTAAGTAAAATTATACTAGAAAACATAGGGGCTCACCTAAAGGCAGCCTGAAAGCAAATTTTGGCCTAGTTAGGTACCGTTTGGCCAGGTTCTGTGGGTATGGCTGTTTTCAATTGCCCACCTTCCCCCTTGTCTGCCCTGGGCCCCCAAAGGCTGACTCCTGAGTATTTAATCTTCTGGGCTCCACGCAGGTTATTGTCTTCTGGCTGGGGTTCGTCAGTGGGAAGAATCACCAACATGGGGGGCATGGGGCAGAGGGAAGAAGAGGGAGGCTATCGTACTCTGTCCCTGCTCCCTTCCGCATTTGGTGCTGAGTCTCTGGCAGCCCATCCCTGCAGGTCCACGTGTCTGTTTCCTGGTGCCTTGCTAGCTTCTGACAGATGTTCCCCATCTTTAATTCCCTCTCTCAGTCCTGCCCACATCTCTGTAAGTGTCCTGCCATTGAAGAATCTTCTTTTGGATTATGAAGGGTGAATTTTACCTGCTGGGATCCTAACTAATGCAAATACTGTCACTAATGTGATTTTTGCCTTCCTATATATGTGTTTATTGTGGGTAAAAGTAATATTAGTGGGGAAAATATTGAAATTAGCAGGGTAAATTCTTTAAATAATCATTCCTTGATATTACTAAAAAGAAAAGTTCCCCAAGTATAACATGCTGTTTTTCCCTCTCACCCACAGGTCTAAGTATTGAGCAAACGATGCTGAAGGATCTCAAGGAGCTGTCAGATGGAGAGATAAAAGTGGCCATCAGCACCATGAACATGGCGCTTGAGGTAAGGGCGGGAGTGCTTTCTCGGCGATGACGTATTGCACACTATTGCGGTCTGAGCAGCCGAAGTGCGTCACTCTCTACCATGTATCGGTGTTGCCTTCACCCTGGATGCTTCTTTGTGATCTGTTTGATTAGAAATGCAGGTTATTCTTCTGGGTAAAAATGCTATGCAAAGTCAATGGAAACTGCCAAAGCTAGGCTCCCAAGGTGAGTGCTGTTTGATTCATCTCAGTGAAACGATACCCAAAACACACTCACACACGTGTGTGTGTGTGTAACCTGTTTGAAAGTAATGATTAGGTATGTGATTGGATTCACTTCCTTTTTTTCTGTACACCACCCTCAATTGTTTGTAGAACTTTTCTAAGGAAATAAGTTGTCTTGGGCCTTTGCAAGCTGATTGGGTGCATGCCATTTTGGTGCTCAGTGGTGACAACTCCAGCATTACTAAGAGCCTCCTTCCAACCCTTCCAATGAATGACTCAGAGTGAGTGTTCCTCTAGACTGTGTGTTTCCCTGGCAAATTATGCTTTGTCTATTTGGGGGTTTTCAATGACTTGTGTGTTAATCTTAATTAACTTTACTAATGGGAATTAGTTTTTACAGAGGCACATTTGTGCTGTGCAGAGCCGCATATTTCTTCACTGTTATATTGCCTTGATCAAGCTGTCCATCTTTGATGGAGGCACTGAGTCACATTAATGGTGATAAAAATGGCAGTATGGAAATATGTTTTTCAGTGTTTAGAATTGTATGTTGCTATACTTTCATTTTTTTCTTGTGCTGATGCTGATGACCTCAATATGTCATTTCTAGGGAATCGCATGCACGGGGGTGCTTGCACCTGAGAAAACCCAAGAACAGACCAGGTGGTTTGTTTTTGTGAGTTCCTTGTAAAATTTGTTCCCAGTTGATGGACATTGTAGTTCAGCTCCTAGATCCACAGGGGTACCAGGAGGCAGACTGTTGTCATTAAAGATGATCAGCCCTGGTGGTTACATAGTGTCTCATAGTTTACAGAACACATTCTCATTGTATGCAGAAACCCAGCCGTTTCTGTGGACTTTCACATTGATAAATGCCTCACATAATTAGATATCGATGTAACTCAATACAAGAAATACATGCAATTTGGGATGTAGTAACTGGATAATCACCTTCAATTAGAAATCTGTTTTGTGTCTGAAAGTCCAAGGAAAATGTGGATCTTGCAAGGGCCAGTAGCTCTGAGAATCATTTCTCCTGGTTCAAGCCTTAGGGTTTTCTTCCTCTTTCCTCCTCCCTTGTCTCCCTTCATTTAATGGCATCTGATTAGGTTTTAAATGCCTTGTTTGGAATTTCACTCTAAATTAACACAGAACGTGGTGTAATTGTTTAGGGAACTGTCTATAGTTAACACAGTATTCGAAGGCTATTATTATTATAGACTTACTGTAGCTTTACTGTACCTTCATTTACATTGCAGGGCTATACAAGTGGCTTTGCCAGATATGTTAAACTGTAAGTGTTTATCAAGCTGAACAAATGATAGAATGATCATCTTAATCGTGACAGTAATTTACATGGAGACTCAGTAATTAATCAGGTGGTTAAGTACGTCTTTGGAAGTGCTGTGTGATCTTCTGGGAGGAAGGAGCGGACATTTGTACATATAAAGAAGGGTACACAGATTAATCTCCAATCAGCTGAGTGGGAATGTTTGATTGTACATCATCGGGATATTAAAAATGACAAATGACTGAGAAATGGCAAAGGAACTCAGTGACAGTGTATATCTTCTTTGAAAGAGAAAATGCACCTTACTTATTCAATCTGTCAGCTGGAAAAATCCCAAGTTAAGGGCAGAGTTTGATTTCTCAGGAGTTCACCTGTTATACAGTGGCATCGTCCCAGTTCCTACTCATACTCGCTTACATGTAAGAACTCCTCTCCCTTCCCCGTGGTCCTCACTTTTAAATATAATGACAGAATCCACACTAGCTTATTTCGTGTGTGTTGGAACAGCTGTCTAACTGAGCATTAACTCTAGCCGTGTCCTCGGAGAAATCACCTTAGTTCCCATGACTCCGTAAATCTCACCTGTGCTCCACAGTGTGGTCAAGATCTAGCTACTTCATGATATGGCTCTTATAAGTTCTCCATTTTTTAGAAGCACCCTCTGAATTTAGTCTACTCAATCAACTTAGGATTTCTACCATACTATATGTTCCCTTAACTTTGAACTTGTTTCATATATTTAATTACATTTAGACAGTATTTTAAGTTAATTGATGGTAATGATCTTTGACTTCTAACTCCCTTTACTTTCCTGGCCCACTTCTAGGCACATAGTAGGTACTTGGTAAATATGAATACTTAGTATATATTGGTGTCCGAAATTCGTCCCTTTGATATTTGCTTTTTATTTCTTTTTGAATTTAAATAAACTGCCAGAAAAGCGAAGCCACCTAGCTGGACATCCCAGGCAGTGTATTTTGTTCCTTACTAATTAGTCCCTTCTGAGATAACTATGGCTGAAGGCACAATACATAAAATATGGCCCACATGGGCTGACAAACATTAAGAAACATGGCCCGCGTATTTGTAGATAGTACTGCTCATCCAGCGGTCCAACGATGGACCTGGCGGCTTTGCAGATGGCTGTGGTCACTGGAAGCAACCGGAGGCCCTGTGGCGTATCAGGGAAGGGAGAAGGAAGATTCCTTACGTGGTCAACAGCCCTTTGCAATGCTGCAATTCCACACTTGTATGTGTCATGGCCTTTATTTGCCTGGTGACCCAGGAAATTTTCTTGGGTGAAATATTGGGAAAACTAGAAGAATGTGTGCCCTTGCAACATGTGCAGCATGTTCTTCACACGGAAGCACTGGTTTGGGAGATGGAAATCACTGCCTCTGACGGAAGGGTTAGCTCCTGCCCTTTAAGTTACTGGGAGAAAGCTACTAAACCCCGCCCGAGTCTCTCCTTTTTACTGTAGCATATATCACATATGATAGCTGTGACCTACTCAAGGTTGTAGACATTATTGAAAGATCTACCATAGAAAGCAAATAATTATAATACTGAGTTGCAATGTGTTGCTCAATACATGAGGTCAGAATGAATGTGACTTTGAGGAGCAATGAATAAAAGATGGCCTTATCAGAACATGGCCAGAGAGGTAGCATTTCTTAGAGAGAGGACTTGGAAGCTCAGACCATGGAAAAGACACCGCAGTCCCATGTCACATGGCCTCTGGGTCATTCTGAGTCTGAGCATAGCACATATCCCGTGGGGCACACACTCCACGTATCAGAATCCACTTTGCTGATTATCATCGCACCTGTTCCTCTGTGCCTTGTTCATTGCTCACCAATTTATCAGAAGAAAAACACAGGTGGTTCTGATTCATTTCAACCCTTCATTTTAGTGATGAAACCAGTAAAGAAAAGTAAATGTTGCCAAAAAACCCCAAAATCCATTTTAAAAACGAAAAAGTATGAAAAATAAGAATAATAAAGCCTAATTAGAACAAAAAGAAAGAAGAGAATTTATGGGTATTACATCCTGTGCTTAATGGGAACAAACTTTGCCTTCATTCTTTTGCCAGAAGAAGGGTGATTCTACATCCTGTTTCTTCCCCGTAAAGCCGTGTGTAAAGATTTCAGGGGAAGAGAACAGTCTTTCCATTCTAGTAAGGTACCACTGAAGGCGCTCATGGCAGTACCGTGTAAATGGTCCCCTCGAAAACACCAGACGTTAGTGTACCTCCTTCAGGCATCTCCTGAAGGGCTTATAGCATTAGCATCTTTCTTCAGGAAGAACAGTAACCAGGTAATGACCTGACCACTTTTTATTTTGCTCAATTCCATTCAGGTTTCCTGCATGCACACTGCCTCTGTTTGCTCAGGCTGCCACAACAAAGCACCACAGACTGGGTGACTGAAACAACAGAAATTTATTGTCTCACAGTCCTGGAGGCCAGAAGTTTAAGATCTGGTGTTGGCGGGATTGGTTCCTTCTGAGAGCTCTGAAAGTGAATCTGCCTCTCCCCTAGATTCTGGCTGTTTGCTGGAAATCTTTGATGCTCCTTGGCTTATAGGAGCATCATCTTATACATCATCTGCTTTTATCTGCACATCCTCCCCGTGCACGTCTGTGTCCAAATTTCCCCTTTTTATGTGGATACCAGTCATAACTGGACTAGGGCCCACCCCTAATGACCTCATCTTAACTGTTATATCTGCATGGACCCTGTTTCCAAATGAGGTCATATTCTGAGGTGCTGGAAGCTAGGACTTCAATATCTATAATATATAAATAAATACATTTGGGGTATGCAATTCAATCCATATAAATACATTTAAATTCAATCCATATAAATCCAATCCATATAAATCCATTTAAACACATATAAATACATTGGGGGTATGCAATTCAATCCATAACATACTATTCATGGAAGTAGCCATCTTCCAGACAACTTAAAAGCATACAACTTGTCATCAGACTCTCTGAACCGGTTGCCTACTAAACATATTTATCTGTTGCCTCCATGTGTTTTTACTTCCACGGGTTTTTGCTTCCAGTCAGTTCCTTTGAGTGGAACAATGGGGATTGTCAACTCCGGAAATGTGGTGTCATTTTGGTTGGAGCTGCAGTCTGAGCAGATTGTTCCGCCTGCTTTCTCCCTGGGGCTGCGCTGTGCTCTCCCCAGACCCCCTCGGACCTCCTCATGACCAGACACTCTGCTATTTGAAACCTGGAACAGGGCACATGAGCTGCATTCTGGTGAAGTGACTCAGACTAACTCCTTCTGCCCTGTGGAGATGACCAGCTACACTGCACCCTGGAATACTGCGGAGGGAAAAATACCAGCATTTTCCCTCCGCCTTCAGAGCACAACCAGAATGATGTCCTGAGGTCACTCTTCCATTCCTCCTCAACAGTAGGGAACGTTTACTCAGGCCACACCGAAGCGTCATGGGACCATTATAACCTGTGACTGAAGAGTGAGCAAACCAGTCTGAAATCTGCTTCGCTAATTTTAACTACCAAATACGATTTCTCGTTGTTTGAGCTTGGAGTTTTTAGAGTTCAGGATGAAAGTACCTCTAGAGCATTTACCTACACTATTTTGTCATAGGACAAAATATTACTATGCAGTAATATTTGGGGGAGGCATATATTATTCTTGATTAGCATATTCTTCAAAATACCAAATCTTTACACTGGAGGTGATTTTTTAGCCAGCTGGCCAACCAATGGAAATACATGCAACCCGTCTTTCGGGTTCTTGATTATAAGGGCTTCCATTTCCTTTTTTGGTTCAGGTCTGCCATCTTTCCTCGCTCAGGAGTTAACATCTGATAATGAGGGCTAACTGTGTACCAGACAGCAAAGTAGGGACTTGGAAGCATTATCTCATCTAGCCCAGCAGCCCCACGAGGAAGAGGTACTTCGATTCCCCCCTGCATTAGTTAAGATAGCTCTAGCTGCTGCAATGGGTGCGTCTCAAATCTCAGAGGCTCAACAGAGAAGTTGGTCATATTGTCTCATGTAGCAATATAATTTTGTATTCCTGGCTGGTTGGCCAGGGGTGATGCAGAGACCATCTTTAACCCAGGGCCCCCACGCTTGCTTGGGAACATCTCTATCCTGTCTGCCGTGATGAAGAAGAGCTTGGAGGACCAATGGTGGGAAGTTTTTATGTAACCAGTCCGGACATGGTATCCATCAATTCTGTTCATATTTCATTGGCTCAGGTACTTGGTCACATCTAACTTTTCTGCTAGCCATACTTCTCTATAAACAGCCATTTATTTCTCTAAATGGTTCAAAATACAGGACCCCGCACAAATAATACCCCTTTGAATTTCAAAATCTTTTATTACAAAATCATAGGTATGTAATTCTGTAACAGAACAGTGTCACACTCAAGCACACCATATGATCTTTTAGGTGAGATGTCCAAATTCAAACTAGAAATCATTACACCCATAGCATTACCCTATCAACCACACCCAAGTAGGCATGTCTTCTGCTGGACCCTGTACCTCAGTACAGCTTCTCTAGCTCTCATTTTGCAGCAGGCCTGAGACAAATGTTGGTCCAGAGTTTAGAGATCATTGTGCATTGGGCATTGTTGGGCATAGGGTAGTGACCTCTCTCTCCTGCTCCCCTGAAACACTGATAAAAATGCATCTCCATGGAGGAGGTGAAAAGGAGAAGTCTAGAAAATGCACAGCTTGCCCCAGGCATAAATTCTTCTTGGGGCCCAGGAATTCCTACTTGTTTTCCTGGGCAACTCGGCAGAGGAACTGAGAGAAGGAGATCAGATGTGATGACGACATGGCCTCATCTGGAGGCTGTGGGGAGTGTAAGTGACGCAGCCTCCAAAACGGCTGTTCAGCTTCGTGCGGAAAGGAGCTGTGGGAGGAGCTGCTTGTCGTTCTAGGAAGCTCAAATGTGGTTGATTGGTAGTCAATGGACAGGGTAGAGTCAGTGCTTCGTTTCATGGTATGTTACTCGCTGCATTTCTAGTGGAGAATGACTTTATGCGATTCAGAGTTACCTGCAAACATGGATGTGTATTATTCTTTACATTCCCGCTTTTCATTATATTCCCCCCACCCCCCGCCACGCTTGAGTATCTGCTTTTGCACCAAGGGAAAGAAACCAAACAGCTACAATATCCTGACCTGGGATTTGGGGGAACCTGATGTGTTGGGTCCAGTTTGCTTCCTCCTCACTGTCTTTTACTTCTCAAAATAAAAGGTTCCAGTTGTGTACTGCTGTGTAGTAAGTAAGCTAGGCCCAGAACCTACAGTAGGGGTGTCAAACTCATTTTCACCAGGTGCTACATCAGCCTCGAGGTTCTGGATGTAATTTCAGAACCTCAGGCTGAATTCAGCGGGCTGAAGGTAATTTTAGGACTGTATAAATGTAACCACTTAACACTTACGCAGGAGCTGGAGCTGCCGCCCTTTAGAAACAAGGTGCCACGCTGGATAAAACAAGGTGGAGGGCCGGATTTGGCCGCAGGCTTGTGTTTGCCACCTGTGACCTAGAGGCTTAAACCAAGATATTGTCTCTTGTCGTCCTGTAGGTTTGTTGGGTTCAGCTGGGCAGTTCTTGCTTCAAGTTCCTTAAACAGTTGCAGGAAATGGTGGCCAAATATGGGTTCAGTTGGGACTGCCTCCTGGCTGGGCTGCACAGAGCATGACACTTGAGTTCCAAGAGAGAGAGGCACACAGCTAACTTTGTAAGAGACTCAGGTGGAAGCTGTACTTCTTGTGACCTCACTTCAGATGTTTCAGAATGGCACTTCCATTATATTCTATTATTCACACAAGTCTTTAAAATCAGCCCAGGGCAATGATGAGAAGGAGCGGTGGTGTGCTAAGAAATGCTTAACGACGGGGTCTCTGGGAAAAATGTGTATGTATACATATGTAGACGCATTTCTGATACAAATGGTGTATAGCACACAATTTACAAATGGCACCGTCTTTCTTGTACAATTACATATGAATTGGCTCTCACAGAATGAAACAATTTGGGGGCAGCTTTTGTGTTGCATGGATGAATGAGTCTAGTTTCAATAATCGTATAGTTGATAATTTTGTTTTTTATATCAGAAAGTGAAACAAAGACTCGCCCCGCCCCAAACTTCACCTATTTGTCAACAACATGAATGACATTTTGCTGAATATTTTTTAGTTGCTGGAAGAACATGTCCTCAGGAGTTTGGGGGCGGGTTTTGGTGCAATTCACAGTGCGATGGCTAGAAACGCAATCCACCTTAAATTTGGGTTGTGTGATGAACTTTTCCCCATTACTGCCTGAAGTCTAGACATGGCACATTGTCTTGGTAAAGAGGCAGACAGACCCTGTGGTCTGTCTAAATATTTTAGACTCTGTGGTCAGAGAGGCAAAATTGAGGATTTTATGTAGGAACTTAAGTAACAGCTCTTCAAAGTGTTTAGCTCACAGCTCTATGGAAACAGGCAGCAGGCTGAATGTATCCGATGGGCAGTTGTTTGCGAACACCTGCTCTAAACAACCAATGAGGCGATAGAGCGAGCTTTCATGGGTAGTGTTTGCCACTATAGCGTAAATACCCTAACCATGGCCAGTTTCAAGGTGCCAGCCAGTGTGATATCTCAAAACAGGGTTGGAATGGCTGATAACATTGTATTGTATAATTGAAATTTGCTGAGAAAATAGATCTTAAGCATTCTCTCTCTCTCACACACACAAGGGGCAGAAAAGGTCATCGTCATGTTGTATACTTTAAATATACTACAATTTTACTTGTCACAAAAAAACAGATTTGGAAGAGATGTGCGGAAGCATTCCAATATGTATTATTTCTACTGGAGAGACACAATAGAGGTAAATATCCTCAAGAGCACAGATAGTAATAAATATAGTAAAATAATTAGGGAATGATGAGTTTTAAGAATTTATGATTTTTGTTTTTAATATAATTTAGTGTGACATTTGTGATTTCATTTTTAGGATAGCTGTGTTTAATTTGTGAAGGAGAGGTTTGCAAATTTCCTGAAACTTTTAGTTGTCTCTCACCAACCTGTGTGAGTCAGCTCCAGCACATCGCTGGGTTTCTGACCTCAGCTTTTGGTGTGAGGGGGTGCAGGCGCACGCAGGAAGGGGGGCGCTGAAGGTGGTCATCCTTGGAGATTTTTGGCCAAAGAAAAGTACTGCTTCTGGCATCCAAGGCTATGTCATTAATTCTCAGACTCTCTTTTATAAGTCAAGGAAGAGCAGAACCTTAGTTTATGATTTATAATTTACTTACCTTGTTTCAAGCAGTTTGGTCAATGGTATACTTCTGGCAGTTAATAATCTTGGCTTAGATTAAAAGTAGGTACAGCCACCCTGCAGCTGGAGACAACAGGTCCTTTATACAGAACTGAACAATATCGAATAACTAGTCTTTACAGTCTTCATTATTTGGACACAGTGCATCGCAGCCTTCCTCCACTCATCAGCTCCCTCACAGGGTGGAGACACAGGCTCTTGTCCTGGAAGCCCTGTCTCCCCTACTCTCTACTCTCTGCTCTTCAGCAGGACACACAGAGCTTGCTCTCTCCGGGGATGTGTCCTGAATGATCCCTTCCCTCCTGAGCTGTAACCATCACGGGCTGTACTAGCAACCTCTGGTAACATCTCTGGGCCACATCATGGAGTGTCCATTGTCACGTACTGCCCCGGTCTTTCCTTCCTTAGCAGGTTTGAACAGCTTCTCCCTTTTCCACCTGTCCATCTGCTCCCTTTCAGAAACCCTGCTCCATTTTTTCGCTGCCACTTCTGCTTGGGCGATGCCACACTTCCTTCTAGTAACTTTATAAGACATATTTACTATTAAAAAGCCAAATAAAAAGTCTCTCCATATGTCATCAAAATGGCTAAGGCTCTCCACTTAGATGCCATATTTCTGGTACCTGTGTCACCTTATATGGGGACCTCTCCTTCAGGTCCAAAACCATGTTTGGGGAAATGAGCATATTATCAAAATGCATTTTGAATGAATTCATGTATCCTTGCATTTATAAAAATTAAAATTTTGCATTTGTAAACTTTCAAAAGTAGTAAGAAGGCAATTCTGTTTTATTGAAATTTAGTAGGAGGAGGAAGTTGACCGTGTCCTTGAGAAGGAAATCAAGTTTCAGTGCCCACCTTTCTGGGAGATGAGCTCCACGATATCGCTATAGTTCACTACCTCTTCTGTTAGAGCCCTTTAGTTAATATTGGCATTGGGAAAGCTCCTACGTAGGCTTTGGTTCATCTCATTTTTATCATCCCCTGAAGATGACAAAGAAACCAGAAACCAGCCTATTAAGTTAATCCCTTCTCAACTTCAGCACTGCTAAAGGCATTAAAAATAGCATTTCAGAAACTATATCTGTGGCAATTTGAACCTTCTTCACAGTTCACCATCGAAGTCTCTTCTGCATCTTTGTGAGAAGGGAAACCCTCAGGACACAGCGATATGCTAGGATGGCTGCTCTTTCACTCTGTAAACACTTTTTTAAGTGTACTGTAATGTCATTTTGATGGCTTAATTTCTGGAAGGATTTGGCTAATTACATTTTTAGGAATGTGCTCAGACCATTTCTAGCTGCCTGGTGTTTCTTTTAATAGCAGCTGTTGCTTACCTTTTCTCTCATTTATTCTCTCTCTCTCTCTCCTGCTTTCAAAGTAAACATGCTAATTTGGAGACCTGACCTTGGTTTAAATTAGTTAGTCTGCAACGCTCCTGCGAATTACATGCAATATTTTCATAGTTAATGACTACACTGTATCAACTTGTCAGAGAAAAGCAGGCTGGGAAACGAAAGGAAAATTGTTCCCTTGACTTGTGACAGAAGAAACCTCTGCAAAAGAAAAAAAGTGCCTGTGCGATTGTGTTCACGTTCTCCTTCCCCATTGCTGTAGGTAAACGATGAACTGGTTCCCTAAGTAACAAGGACTCCTTTTCAGTACCCACTGAAAGGAAATCGTGAATTTATACCAAATAGCCAGTGGCAATTCAGAGAAGTAAGAAAACTTTCTAGAGCGGACATCTTTTTCGTTGTTCCTTAATCGACAGTGATTGCTAAGGTCCGCTGTACTGAGTCTGGTGGAGAGCAGCGGTTGTTACAGGTCGGTGGCGTCGCCTAGTGGTGGAAAAAGGGAAAGAGTTAAGATGCTAGACTGGAATTTGGGAATTGTCTTTTTTTTTAAATTCCTTCAACAGAATACTTTAATGCTCGTTGCACTTGTGGCATGATGCTAGAGTCAGTACCCTGAATAATTCAAAGAGTAAATATGATCATAGCCAACGTTCATTGAGTGTTTAGTATGTACCATACATTTTATTTTTATCTTCTTAGTGACCCTCCATGACTACTACCCTTTGACATGGGTCTATTATTACTTCTATCTTATAAATAAACTGTAAAGTACTCTTCCAAAAAAGGTAGATCACAGCATTAAGTGTCTGTGGCTATGTTTTGCCTTCAGACGAGTGCTTTCTTTCTCCATGATGCCATTGTGAAACCCAGTCTTCAGTTTCTTCACATGTGCCCAGGCCAAGCACACCTGTGGGAGACTCTCCGTTATTCTGGTCTTTAAGGTGCTTTCTCTTCATAACAAACCAAATAGTCACCTTGTACCTACCTGCCCACACAATGGGGCTCCCAACCTACTACAATCACTAACATCACCAGCTCAGCTTACAGCCCATCAGACTGGCCCGTGTGTTCTTGGTGCACCCGGGTTGAAGAGAACTTGAGTGCAAGCACTCAGGGGATCTATTTTAATCTACTGACTCATGTAGTCACTGCTCATCAAACATTTATGGAGTAGTTACAATGTGACAACATATGGATTCTATACTGCAGTGCGATGGATTCATCCCTCTGTAAGCTTAGGAATGATGGCAATTCTAATGGACTTTAAAAAGCCACAAAAATGGAGATCACATGGAGGGTTAGCAACAGGGGAGTGGGAGGAGAAGAAGGGGGAAGAAGGTACAGAGAATAAGTAGCATAGACAGTGGGGAGAAAATAGGCAGGGGAAGGCTAGAGTAGTGTGGGAAATGTAGAAGCTAAAGAACTTATGACACATGGACATGAACAAAAGAGGGGGAGTGAGAGGGAGGGAGTGTGCAGGGTGGAGAGGAATGAAGGGGGGGAAATGGGACAACTGTAATGGCATAATCAGCAAAATATGTTTTTTTTAAAAAGCCCACTCCAGAATACCAGGGTTTGTTGACTCGGTAGCTGTGGGGTGGGGCCTGAGAATTTATGTCTGTTAAGTTACCTGAGATAATGTTGCTGCTCTTCCAGAGACCACTCTTGGAGCGCCACTGGTTTAGAGCCATTCAACTCAGGTCCCCAATTTAGGTTATGTTTACACAGATACTGAGGAGGGAACTGGCACTCATTAAGTACCCACTATGTTCCCAGTACTATGGCAGGTACTTTATGTTAGTTATCTTTTAAAATCCTGACACTTCCCTTATGACATAGGCAGTTATTATATCTCTTTTATCGGTGACTAAAGTGAGCCTCAGAGAGTGATAATAAACGACCTCAGACCACAGAGGAGGCATTCTGTGGTCAAAAGCCAGGAGTATCTGATTTCCAAGTTCTTATTTTTTCCCCATTGTTCTGCAAGGTCTGTCTGAAAAAAGTCCAACCACTGCTAATATATTAAGACCAGTTTGCTTGACATCGATGTAACCTGGCAGCCAAGGAGAGTGGACTGGAATGCATATGTGTGAACAGTGATGACTTTACTGTACTAATCAGTGGGGGTGGTGGACACAGTTGAGTGAGCATGTGTTCTGTGTGGCTGTCACATTAAAATGACTCAGCAAGTAGAGTTGCAAATCTGCATCAGATTTTGTGTTAAGCTTGAATGTTTCTCTGAGGAAACTACTCAGATGATTTGGAAGGCCACAGCTATGGGCAACTGGTGATTGGCAGCTTCACCACAACACACCCGCTCAGGCATCCTGTCTCTTGCAGAGTTTTTTGGCAAAAGATCAAATCACCCAGGTGGCTAAGCCCCTCTACAGCCCAGATTCGGTGCCCAGTGACTTCTGGCTTTTCCCCAAACTAAAATCACCTTTGAAAGGGAAGAGATTTCAGACTGTCAATGAGATTCAGGAAAATACAATGCGGTGGCTGATGGCAACTGGGAGAACTGTGTGAGGTCCCACAGTGCCTACTTTGAGGGGAACTGAGGTGTCATTGTCCTATGTACAATCCTTGTATCTTCTTCAATTAATGTCTCTGTTTTTCGTATTTATGTGGCTGAATGCGTTCCAGACAGACCTTCTATGTTGGGTCTGGAAGAATAAGCTAATTGTTACCATTGATGATTACCTAAGCTGTATTTTTCTGGAACTGCCTTACTGAATAAGCTAGCTCTGGACATAGTTTGGGAGTTCTGGTGTGAGTTTCTCCTCTCTCGAGGAGAAAGCCTGTGTTTTAGTTAGCTATTGCTGTATAACCACACCAAAACTTAGTGGCTCCAAATGAACAATTTAGTATTTCTTAAGATTCTGCTGGTCTTGCCTGAGTCACTAACCTGCAGTCAGCTGATGGCTCTGCCAGTTAATCTGGAGTGGCCTCAGTCACACGGGTGGGGCCTCAACTAGGAAGGTTGGAATGGATGGCTGGGTGGCTGGCCCTCTTTCTCCATGTAGTCTTTCATCCCAGCCTTCTCCACTTGAGGGCAGAAGCCTTCCAAATGGGGGGAAGCAAGAACTTTGAGGGCTCTCAAGTCTCACAAGTTCATAGCACGTTCCATTAGGCAAACAAGTCACAAGGCCACCCAAGGAGTAAGGGAAGAGACCACCTCCAGATGGAAGGAAGTGGGAATACTTTGAGGCTATTTTTTAAAAGATTTTATTTATTTATTTTTAGAGAGAGGGAAAGGGAAGGAGAAAGAGAAGGAGAGAAGCATCAGTGTGTGGTTGCCTCTCATGCACCCCCACTGAGGACCTCGTCTGCACCCCAGGCGTGTTTCCTGACTGGGAATTGAGCCAAAGACCCTTTGGTTCACAGGCTGGCACTCCATCCACTGAACCATACCAGCCAGGGCAATCTGTGGCTATTTAAAATCCACCAGCACCTCCAAACAAGACTGTCTCTTTGTTATGTAGTTTCTTATGTATTTGTAACGTTTTTATGGTTTTAGTCATCTTGGATTTTATTCATATAAAGACCATCCTATTAAACATTCTTCAACCCATTACAAGAGTCCTGTTTCCACTGAGCACGGGGAGTGGACAGTGATGAAGTCGAGTTGTTCTTTTCGGCTGATCCAACTGATAAATCTTGCGTCCCGGGATGAGACCAGGCCTCCAGGGCTTTCATATTTTCCTGGCAGGCTTATAGGTCCCTAGAAACACAGAAGGATTTTCTGAACTATTTTTTAAATGTTTATAAAGATTTACTTTGAACTTGAAAGAATTCACATTAATAGGACATTCGAGAATGTAAAAGGATAGCTGGGTGAATGGGTTGAAATGTTCACCCTGTAGTTCTGAAAAGCATGGGCAGCCACTGCGTTGGTGTGAGCACAGGATATGCCGCAGTTTGCAGAACCGACAGAAATTTCACTTGGTCCTGATTCTGGAAAAGGTGCCAAGAGCTTAGCTGAACTCCTTGATGAGTCTGAATGTACTTCATAGGGACCTCTGTATCTCACAAGGGGACATTTAGGGCTAACAACTAGTCTTCCTACAGAATCAGAGCACAATACCAACAGCATCCGAAGGAGAAATTTGATAGATACTGCTGCTTACATGGTCACAAGAGGCCCCTTGGTAGTGGCTGGTTGACAATGGCTGGAACAAATGAAATGAAGATAATAGCTCTTTTAATGAAACAGTCAAGGTGACTGCTGCACCTTCTCTTTCAAGGTAACTCTTAATTTGGTGACTAAATGACAAAATTCTGTCTCAAATCAATGTGATCCTTTCTTGTTTGGGGAGGTGGTGGAGGTAACCTCATTAGTTTGTTCTTTCTCACAGGGCTGCCATACGATTTAAACCATCTGCTTGCATTAAACATTTCTTTTCCTCTGGGACTAAGCAACTTAGTGGCAAAAAGTAATGTTCTTATACTTCTGTACAGAAATGACAGCTGGATATATGGTTTTACACAGTAGACATGCACTTGTAAATGGTTAGATGTCATGTTAAAGTGCAATGTGTAAAATTTATACAAAAAATATTAATTCAAAAAGGAAATGTTCATTCGCAACTCTTAAGGAAGAGGAAACTGGAAAAGTTCATCCTTGTGTATAGTATAATATAACTTGGAAAATATCATAATATTTGTACCTCTCAAGGGAGCATATATTTACTTTTTAATTTTTGTAGTTCCTCTTTTTAAATTGAATTTTATTCTTTATTCAATTTATTGTAGTGACATTAATAACAATTATATAGGTTGCAGGCGTATCATCCTATCATCATCTGTATATTGTGCTGTGTGTTCACCGCCCCAAGTCCAGCCCCTTCCCATCATCAGTTACCCTGGTCTTACTCTCTCCTACCTCTGCCCACCCCTTTTTCTCTCTGGTAATCACCATCCCATTGTCTGTCTATGAGACAAAGTAGTATATTTTTTATGAGATAGTATCAGCACTGCTAGGAAACGACAGGCCATTCAATCAGAATAATTTGAGGAAGGTCCCATAGACAAGGTAACCTCCACTGCAAGGAGGAGGGTGCTGTCCCAGGAGTTACTGCCCTAAGCCTGAAAGGAAAGGAAGGGAGACGTGTCTAGAACTTTGACGGAGAAAGTTGAGGATTGAAGGCCACCCAGAGAGGAGCCTTGGGACAAGGAGTGGCCAAGTTCTAGGTGACACCCCCCCAAACTGGGGAAATATATCATCTGCCCTTACTCTCCTTCTTTCTTCCCAGCACCTGGTAGGGCTTCCCCACTGGCTGAAACCAAAGGTAACCAGAGGCTAGAAGAGGCTGTCAACGCTGGTGATAAAGCCATTGTGCTGTGGCAGAGAGCAGAGAGGGGGCAGAGGAGAGTGGCTCTGCAGGGACAGGAGGGAGACAACCTCAGAGGGATGTTGAATGAGAGGTTCTGCTGAAGCACCCTCCCAAAGCCATGTGTGAGAGCACAGTACAGAATCTTCCAAAGAAGTAGACGAGTTCTGGTTATACTGCTTTTAAGGTTCTCACCATTTAGAGGGAGTAAAAGGATAAAAATTGGCAATAGAAAAGAGGAGACTTTTTAAGAAATGTGCATCTGTGTGATTAAGAGCGAGGGGGCATCCATCCCTCACGCTGAGCTGGGCAATGGGTCTGAAAGTCCCACTCAGAGGGGCTTCTGTGCCCCTTCTGGTTTGGGAACACAGTGTACTTGTTTCATTCCTGCCTAGAAACTCTAAAGAAGTGTGTTGACCGACTGTGTGGACAGTGGGAGCACAGAGCATGTGGCTGCGTGGAGTAGCCTTCACCCCCCCAAAATTGTCAAGAGTAGTGGATGCCGGAAGGAACATTTATGCTAAACTGGATCTGGCCATGTGCAAGGCAGAGTCAGTGTGCATTTTTCATGCCAAGAGGACTGACTTGCAATGAAAACAAAGCAGGTCTCAGCTGAGAGAAGCTGGAGGCACAGCCAGCTTCCTTGAGGCTGGGGAAGTGAGGAATTGGAATGGATTTCCATTGTCCAGGAGCACAGGGAGGAAAGCAAATGGGAGGTCCAGCAGATTCATGCAGAACTTGTGAAAGTATCCCACCTTTGGAGAGCAAAGGGCTCCAATAGAATTCGGGTACTTCAGAAAGTAACAGTAAAGGAACAGCTTTACCCTGACCTCATCTTAGTTCCCTATGCTCCAACCCCACAGGGGTCAAGAATTAGAATCAGCAAGATGAATGAGGAGCAGAAGGACAGCCGGGCAAAGAATTAAGAGAAGAACACACTTCCTGCCTCCACTGCTAGGGGAGGGTAGAATCTTAATTCTATAACAGAATGCAATTTTGACTCCTAATTGAGACTACAACTTGTGAATGGAAATGCTGAGAAGCTTTGTTACCCAAGGGTATCCAGAAAAATCGTGGAGTTTGCCTGGGTTTTTACATGGAATCAAGGCAAGACTTAGCCCCAAGGCATGATCCCACAACTGCTTTTTTTGGGTCCTGCCTGCCTGTTCTGTATACACCTATATCTGTATATATATCTACAGAGAAATGAGTTACTATTTCCTCTTGAAAAAGGACGGTGGTCTTGTCCCTTTCCCCATTCCACGGATTCCTCCCGGCCATGGGTTTGTTTCTCTGGGAATCCTTTCTTCTTAAAAACCTTCTTGACGTGAACTACGGGAGAACCTATTGGAGGTAAGATGAAGAAAGCACAAAAGGAGGGAGCGAACACTGTGTTGTTGCCTGTGTTTCCATCTCCTAAGGACATCCCTGTGCCTATAGCATTCTGCTTTTGCAAACCTGAAGTGAGGTGGGCTGAAACTGAGACATACTGGACAGGAAAGTGTCAGCGGCAGTGTGAATATTAAAAGCTGATTGGTCCTGGACCAAGTTTTGTGGCATGTTTTAAGCACCTTATATAAAGAGACCAAAAAAAAAAGCTTTCTTCTTTGAAAAAGCAAGAAAGACTATTAGAACTTTCTAATTATAGAAAGACTATTAGAACTTTCTAATTATATATATATATATATATATATACATATATATCAACAAATTTAAAGTACACTAAGCTTTCTTTATTGTATTTAATTAAGCTTTATTTACAAAATTGAATTTTTGATATTCACCCATTGTTTGACATCAGTTTTTTTTCTTTGCAGACTTGCTTCCTTTTGATATTTATGTATGTGTCAGGCACCAAGATGGTACATGAATTTGTTTTTTGTTGCCAGAGAAGCAAGTAAACATGTTAACATTTAATCTCCCAGTAATGGAATCAGAAACAAAAAAATCTCAGCAACTTACAATGCTGTTCAGAGATATTTTTCCGCTGCCTGTTGTGAGAAGTTAGGGTATGTGAAATAAATGATGTATGGAGCTGTAGGAATGCAACTTTTCCAAACTACCTTATGTCTAAGGAACATTAAACATAGGGTTCTCGTTTAGCAAATAAATAACCATTCATTTCAATGGCTGCATAGTCTGGACTTTCGTGCATATTTTTGCAAAGATAAGGAGAGGCCATTAGGGATTTAATATAAAATAAATCGCCAAGGGGTCTTCTTGTAGTCCTAGTCTTTCTGCCACATGGTGTGTTACTAATGTGCATAAATGGGCTTAAATGAATTTGTTATCTGGATTACATTTGCAGTATGTATATATTTATATATTATTTTTTAATTGTGTTTAAAAATAAAACATTAAATACATCGTTTTGGAGAGATGAAAACGTAGAATACGTAAATCAATCAGCTTCAATTAGTATTAAAAATGTCAGTATATTAGATTTGCCTGTGGGTGTATTTACCCCACAGAGTTGAATATATTTTAGTTTTGTCATCTGTGAGGTAGTCATATGGTTAATTTGTCACCTTAGAAGAACAGAGTTACAGTCCAAGCTCGATTAATGACATAACGCGTGTGCGCCATGGAAAGTCCACGTCTTGGTTGCTTTATTGATGCCCTAGGTCAGATTCTGAATGTCTGAATCTCAACACAGTGCTGATGGCTCCAACCGATGAAGGAGCTTTGCTACTTGACTCTCTTCTCAAGTTGCTCTTACCATGTGCACAGTGCAGGAAGTAACAGGAAACGTGCTGGGTCATGTTGAATGATTTGATAATACTCATTACTGCAGCCACAAGGTAGTTGCTGTGAAAGTTTACCTTGAAAGTTTCTTTTCTGTTTGCTTTTTTACCATAAGTGAAAATAGTGGTTTTTAAAATGATAGATAGAAATTAATAAATTATGATCTGGTAAAATTTTAAAGATAGATACGATCTTCTTTAGATTAGATCTGAATGGTTCCAAATGGTTTTGATAGTGTTTTAAAATATAGTTAATCATCTCACAGGAATAGTTTTGACGTTTGCCTCATAGGAATAGTTCTTATTAAAGACATTTTAAGGAATTAGTTACTCAATGATGTCAATTCAGTTACTTTCTATTACTTTTCATTAATAACCCACTAAGTGATGTTAAATTGTTATGTACGAGCTAGATTTTTAATACCTATTTTATCTTTCAGACATAGACTGCAGCATAAATATATTCTAATATTCTTCTAATCAATTTACATTTGAGGCTCCCATTTTCAAAGAGAGTAAAAACCTTCTAAATTAAATGAAGCCAGTATTTCCCTTTTAAGCAGTCTTTTTTTTTAGCAGTCTTAATGCAATAGTATCACATGTAGAAATATCATTCAGGTAAAATATTCATTAACTATTAGACCTCGGTTAATAGCTTTTGCTCCTATTTGCTTCTGAGCACAAATGAAATCACTGTTTCATAAGCTAATGCAAGGGGAAAAGCGGTTGGTGAGCACGTGTGTGTAACCTTTGCATTTGACTGGGAAGGAAAATACTCCTTATTTTGACTTCTCTGAATTTGACCAATTTATCATTTGCGGGTTGTTATTCTTGCTTTTATCACTGCTTTACTGAAGATGTTTATGGGGCCTGGGCTTTAACAGCAGGAGGTATTTTTTGAAAAATGTTAAGTGTAGAATGTATCTTGTAACTTATTTATATGTTACTTGGTGTTTGTATCCACTCTTTGGTAATGTCCGCACACAATCCAACAATTATGAGTAATCTTACACAGATGAAAGTCATCCTGGATGTTTTATCGATCCGAGTGCACACACAGGGGGCTGAGGCTCACTGCAGAGGTGAGTTCCCCGTCCAGGGTCCTCCCTCCCCAGAGCACTGTCTGAAGCACAATGTGTTCAATCGCACAGATATTAGCAGTGCATCGCCAAATCACACAGCAGCACTTTGGGGGTGCAATTAAAGGGAAAAAAGAGGAATTGGAAGACTAATATGGATGTTTTAAATTCAAAATAAGGCCCGCAAATGACAGTAAAAAAAATTGCCTTGTTTGCATTTTGCTTTACTATTTCCAAATAAATGATCCATCACATCTCTGATAGAAAGAAAAGAAGAAAGAGAGAAAAAGAGAAAGAAAGAAAGAAAGAAAGAAAGAAAGAAAGAAAGAAAGAAAGAAAGAAAAGGAAGGAAGGAAGGAAGGAAGGAAGGAAGAAAGAAGAAAGAAAGAAAGAAAGAAAGAAAGAAAGAAAGAAAGAAAGAAAGAAAGAAAGAAAGAAAGAAAGAAAGAAAGAAAGAAAGAACGAGCTGGGATCCTAATCCCCAAATCTTTGACCTCTCCACTGTTGCTACTGCACCTTCCAACTCAGTACCTGCCACACATAGAGGACATTTCAGGACCACGGGCACTCCGGAAGTTGTTCTTGCCTCTTTTGTGGTCAGTGAACTCTTTTCAATACAATTTTTGTCACGTTTAAGTATTAATGAATTATAATCTATACTAAGCAAGTTAGTATTGATTTTGCCATAGTTGCTACTAATCAAAACAGAGATTTGGGCACCTATAAAGAGAATCCAGAGGTCACACAGTTCTGTTTGCCCCTCTGGTTGGGGCAGGACTTTTACTGCCTTGACCGCTCGGCTTAATGTACTCGTGAGTCAAAGTTCTTTAACTTTCGGATACACACATGCTTTTTCTCAGGGTCCTGTCTGCATCTTGCTCAAAGTCTCCCAGCATCTAAGCTTTCTTCCTCCCCTTTCTGATTTTTTTCCACTTCCCTCAGTTAGAGTCTGCCGAGTCTAGGTCTGGTTCTTTGTCTAGTCCTCCAAATCTGTCATTTGTTCCTTGAGACCTTTCTCCCCAGCCATCAGCAATGCATGTCCCACAATCTAGCTCCTATGAGACCAAAACTATGCTTGCTAGGTATGATTACATTCCAAATTGCACTCTAGAAAGTTAAATGAAGTACCGGGGATGAAAGCACACTGTTTATTATACTACAATTCTATCACATACTGCACACCCTACTTGTTATGGAGGTACTGGAGGACGAAGACTATATGGGGCAGGCCTTGCCTTCATTTGGCTCTGGCGACAATGCCATAGACTAAGGTGTATTCAGGGCCACCAAGGGGAGCTGAGTTTCCTCTGCTCAGGCTCACTGGCCACTCTGCAGTAATGAGTTTTACAAGCCACAAAATGAAGGGAAGAAACGATGACTGCCAAGGTCAATTTAACTCCAAATATCAGTTATAAATATTGCTTAATTGAAGGTAAGAGTGAAGAAAGAGGTAAGAGTGAAGACAGGGGTAAGAGTGAGAAGAAAAGAGGTTTAAAGGAGGGCCTGTTCCTGTACTTCAGCCTTCCCGTGTGTTCTGTTGACTCCTCATGAAGGATGATCCTGGGAGATCCTTTTTTCAATCCTATTTTGCATCTAAAGAAATAGAGGCTTGTGAAGGTTGAGCGATGTCTCACACTGAAGTGAGTGACTGAGCCAGGAGCCAAACACAGCTTTTGGAAAGCAGAAAACGGATACTGAAAGGGAACGTGTCCAACCGAGCAGTTCTGTGGTCCTGCTTGTGAAGCCGCCCCAGTCTTCTCCGTTAGCAAATGTAGTCTCCTTGTGAGGCAGAAGGACAGCACTTCCGATTTCCTTCCCGAATTCATGTAGAGTGACAACTAAAGCAAAAAGTAAAAAATAAAAGGCATTTTGTGTCAGAAATAAGAACGAAGAATTTCTAGATCTGAGAAAGAATTTCTAGATCTAGATCTTGAATTCGTGGTTCTCTAAATATATGTTCTAACAGAGTTTAACAGTCTCCTTCATAGCCATGCATTCTATTATACTTCACAATAACAAATAAGAGAAAAGAAAAATCATTTTTAAACTTGAACTCCAAATAATAACAGAACCTACTGTTCTTGACTTCTGAAAGTTTGCTCATTAACTACCTTTCATTGTACTTGGAAACCTCACTGGATTTCTACCCATGCTGTTTCTTGAGTGCTTGCTGGATATGATTACACTCCAAACAAACTGAACAGAATTAATTCAAGAGTAAAACCCTTTCTCTTTGTGTATCTCAATCTGAAATTTGCCATCTGGGAAGCTCAGCCTCATTTTCACAGCAGGCCTAATTTATGGCAAACACACACCCACACTCAGTGACCATGGAAAAACACAGCCTTTCTCCCACTTATTTTGAAAAGATGTACTGTCCACTTCTTTCTTTGCTTTTCCTGTACTGGCTCTAATTTAATGAAATGGAGATTTCCTGGCAATAGGGGTTGGAAGTAGGTTGCCTGGTGGGTACAAGAAGACTATCAATGACATCAAATCACTATCTAGAGACACGAACAGAGTCAGGGAGTTTTATCATGTCCTGCTTCTTGGATCTGAGCATCCAGATGTTAGAAGTAAGTGGTGAAATGTTCTGATGTTTTAGTGGCATGAATATTCCTCACTGCAACTCCAGGTTCACTGCAACCAGACCCTCTGCAGTGTTCTCTAGTTGACTTATCACTAATTTATCTCAATTATTTCAATAAAACAGGCCCAGAACTAGGCATGATAATTGCTGAGACACAAAGGCATGGCCTCCTTCAAGTTGCTCCCAGAACACAGACAAGATTTTAGAAAATCACCATAAAGTTGAGGACTTACCGGACTATGAGCAGTGTCATCCTGGAGGGACCAGGTCAAATTATGGAAAAAAAGAAGCTTTCAACTTCTGGAAGAAGGACTCCTTATTAGTTCCTCTCTCCAGCCTGCCTTTTACGGGCCCATCTGGAAGTGCCATGCGGCCGTTTCCCAAGGAAATTCGTCTTAACTAACAAACATCCCCATCCTTGCTGCCCTTGCTTTTGGCCTCCTGTTCATGCATGTCATGTAGATGCTACTCCTTGTAAAGATGGGGTCGCACGTTGATCTTATCTTATTATTTATCAGGGGCCCTCCCAGCAGGACCCCTGCCCAGCCCTTCCTTTCCCGGTACAGCATTAGGCAGCACAGAGATGCATATTGAAAATCTGTGGACAGTCCTCCTTAGTTGTTAATCCTTTGGGGCTTCCAGGAAATTAGAGGACAGGGAAAAGCAGAATTTTACTCACCCCCCCCCCCTTGGTGATGTTGGTGGGGAGTGGAGGGCTGGGGACGATGATCTCACAGCCCTGAGCATGTGGGAAACCTCATGGGGATGCTTGGTGATCCTGCTGAATATGTTTCTACCTTGCTCCCGAGTAGACTCCAAGTGGAGGGCCTTCTAGAGATACTGCATATCCCAGTAATCTTTTCTGTTTTGAATGTTGCTGTTGATTCACCAAGTTCCATTTGCAAAAAGGAATCTCCACATTGGAATTCCCTAGAGCAGCAACTTGTATTTGGAAAAAGAACACGATTCCCTGAAACTGTGGGAAGACCACTGGGTGGGAGGTCTGAAGTCTGGGCATTGAGTCCTGGCTCCACCCCTGGTTAGTGCTGTGACCTCCAGCAAATCAAAACATCTCTGAACCACATTTNACGATGATCTCACAGCCCTGAGCATGTGGGTAACCTCATGGGGATGCTTGGTGATCCTACTGAATATGTTTCTACCTTGCTCCCGAGTAGACTCCAAGTGGAGGGCCTTCTAGAGATACTGCATATCCCAGTGATCCCTTCTGTTTTGAATGTTGCTGTTGATTCACCAAGTTCCATTTGCAAAAAGGAATCTCCACATTGGAATTCCCTAGAGCAGCAACTTGTATTTGGAAAAAGAACACGATTCCCTGAAACTGTGGGAAGACCACTGGGTGGGAGGTCTGAAGTCTGGGCATTGAGTCCTGGCTCCACCCCTGGTTAGTGCTGTGACCTCCAGCAAATCAAAACATCTCTGAACCACATTTCTGGAAGTGATAGTGATTGCGCTGGCTACATCAAAGAGGTGTGAGGTTTGATGGGGCAATCGATGTAAAGGCCCTTACCAAAAGCACTGCCAATCAGTTCCATCAGCTGCAATAGACTAGATGGCTTATAGACAACAGAAATTTATTTCTCACAGTTCTACTGGCTAGGAAGTCCAAGGTCAAGGTTCGGTGTCACATGAAGGCCTACTTCCTAGTTCATAGACAACTACCTTCCTGTCCTGTCCTTACTTGGCAAAATAGGGCAAGGAAACTCTCTGGGATCTCTTTATAAGGGCACTAATCCCATTTATGGGCACTCTACCTCCATGAACCAATCCCCTCCCAAAAGCCCCACCTCTGAATACCATCATGGTCAGGATTAGATTTCAACACAAAAATTGGGGTATGTGGCACAAGTATTTTGTCTATAGAAACCACCAAATGAAGAGATTATTTGGAAGATGAAATTTCTTAATTTTTATGTTGGCCCAAAATAATAATACACCTGGAGAAGGTTTGTCTTGAAGCTGTGCATTCAAAGCATTTTTTCACAGAAATGTAAAAAGATTGATTATCTGTCTGAAAATATGAGGATGGAAGATGAAGGAAATCATGAGAAAGCCTCAAGCTCCACTAAGCCCTTCCCTGGCCCTTTCCCAGGACAGAAGGGCTCTCAGGAGTTTGTAGTTGCTCTCCAGCAGTGAGGCACAATCAGGACAACTCCCTTACTGCATCTTTTTTTAAAAAAGATTTTATTTATTTATTTATCTTTGGAGGGGAAGGAGAGAGGGAGAGAAATATCAATGTATGGTTGCCTTTCGTGAGTCCCCTGCTGGGAACTGGCCTGCAGGGAACCAGCCTGCAACCCAAGCATGTGCCCTAACTGGGAATCGAACTGCAATCCTCTTGTTAACAGGCCTGTGCTCAATCCACTGAGCTACACCAGCCAGGTCCCTTACTGCATCTTAAAGCTTCCACACACATCTTTTCCTGAGATGCCAAACGACAAAACAGAGACTTAGATTTGGGGCTGGATTCATTGAACAAGATAAAGCAGACTCGTCTGTGTGCCAACTATTACCAAGAAATTACTAGTTCCCCTGTACTTGCAACTCTGAGGTTTGCTCTCTTCTCATTAGAAAATTTGTGATTCCTACAATTTCCAATCACCAGATATAGCCTCACTCAGGTCGTCATCATCTTCCGATTGGAACAGTCATAATAACATCCTGCAAGTGCTTGAAGTGGGGCGAGCGCCACGCTCAGTGCTTTCTGTGTGTTTGTTGAACACCCACAGTCTCTCAGTACTCATCATCATTGCCATCAACATCCCATTTTACAAATGGGAAAGATTGAGTTTCCCCCAAAGGACACATGTCTAAGTAGAGAAGCTTGGCAACCCAGGAATTCTGGCTCTGAAAACCAAGCATTTAATCCCTCAGGAATTTTTATAAAGGAGAAGTGAGTGGTGTTTGAGTTTAAGGTTCAGTATAATCATTATCAACAGGATTAATAAGATGTTTTAAACATTTTTTGAAATAATGCATTTACCTGTGTTAACTCCATCCATCGTAAGAGAAGTGTCTCTTTTGACTAGAATAGGTAGGTCTGGCTAGTGAGTCAACATCGGTTGTTTCATGCTGTTTTGACTCCTATGCCTTCAATAAAACTAAGGAAATGGTTGCTTAGGAAATGCCATGTCTTTAGGAGACAAACATCTTTCAAAGAAAGAAGTTCTGTGAGGTCTGAGACTCTCATGGTCTACTGCACAAATATAAAATCAGGTGAAGGCACAAAGGACTTCAGTTGGTGGTGATGACTCCAGAAGCCAGGGGCTCTTGAGAAGAATCGTGATGGATGAAGAAAAGCCAGGTGGAAAAAAAGGTGTCCTAGACAGAAAATGTTTCAAGGCCATGTGCGAAAAAGAAAGCATGATGACTGGCAAGAGTCTGGCTGTTGCTATGGACTAGGAGGAGCAGAAAGGTGCAGGCAGGGATGAACAGGGAAGGAGAGACTGGGATGTGGAGGGGCTTGAGCACCATGTTATCAGAGGCTGCTTTCTCCCAGGGGCACTGGGAGATGGGACTGGAGCTGACGACATTGAAAGCACTGTGGAGGCCGTTGCCATACATAGGCCAGGATGGAACTGCTGAAAGTCTGAAGCAAGCAGTGTATTTGGCTATGGAGGAAAAGGGGTGAGAGTGTGAGCTGGATCAGATTTTCTACCTGAAGACAGACAGCAATGAACAGAAATTTGTAAGACAGGAAAGTGAAATGTATACAATAAACATAAGAAACATGGCAAATGATCAATTTTTTAAAAGTCAGCAATAAGGATAATTCTATACTAAACTGAATAAATTGATAACTTAGAATAAAATCACAATAAGTAAGTAATATAACAATATAATCTAATAATAAAGAGTAAAAAATACTTTGGGGATAAGAGACTAAGAAAATCTGTAACAAAGAATTAAGGTGATATAGTATCCCAAAACACTGTAAGAAAATGTAGTTAAAGGTAGGCTTTTGGAAAAAAGGAATTTTCAATAAATTTTAAAAATCAGTAAAGCACATAAAGAAAAAAGTGACTTCCTAATTGGAATTCTCAGATGTAGGGAACTCTGTGACCCCTTGGCAGGGAGGGCAGGTGCAGAGGACCCTGGGTGGGGGAGCAGCACTTCAGGTCTTACTGTGATAACTGTGAGGGCCCAGGTGCGATCTTCTCCATCCATACGGTGTACTCTGCCATCCTCCTGGCTTCTGTGACTCTCTCCCTGCAAACTTCACATGCTTGTGCCACCAGGAGCCACTGGGATTCTATTCAACAATTTGCATGATTCCATTGAGGATCCTGGGGTCAAGGGCAATCAGTAGCAATGGGAGAGGAGCAAGTTTAGAAGGCGAAAGGAAGATAATGAGTTTGACTTGGGATACTTTGAGTTTTAACTACCTAAAGTTTGTCTAAGGCAATATAGCCAATAGGCGGCATCTATTACAGATAATAAATAAGGGTCTGAGCATTCAGCTAGTGGCAGGGAGGGTGATGAAGACTTGAAAGTAATTGTTATGTTTGTGGAGAACAGTGCAACAGAGTGAAGATGGGACTGGTAAGGAAAGCGTTGGGGGTAAAGACATGGAGGCAAAGGCTAGAAGCAAACTTATATCAAACTTATATCAAAGAAAGGAGCCAGAGAGGGCCAGAAACTATTACCAGGATTAGGAGAATTGAACTCATGGCATCAGGCTCATTGGTTTACCTCCAATGGGCCGAGATCCCTGCCTTGGGTCCTGCTGTTGACCGTGGTTCACAGACACAGGGACAGTGATTTCTCAAAGTTCTTTATGCGCTTGTTTCTTCCAACCAGTGTGAGCTTAAGTCTAATATTTCCTTGAAACTTTCCTGTTGGTAACATTTAGAATTTTTTTTCTTTCCTATGAGCATCTGTTCAAAGATGCTCATTCATGGGACCATCAGTGAAGAAAGAGGGGTGGACGTTTAGGGGTATCTGTGGAAGCACCTGAGCTGCCTGAATTCTCTCCAAACCTGCTAAATGATTCCTAAAAGATGAGAGAATTCAAATTCGGGCTTCCACTGAGAACTGAATATTCCCCCAAATTGCCTGATGCACAGCCCCAGCTGAGACCTAATGCAAGTGTTTTGTAAGAGAACTCGCAAATGCGAGGTGCTTCTAACAATATGTGTCGAGCAGTGTGCAGCCGATGGTAGGAGTTAGATTTATGCATATTGTGGTTGTCCATTTCCAGCTGCTTTTGTGAAGTCAAACTTTTTTTATGTTAACAGATCACATTATTATCACATTTAGTGGAGAATAATGAGATATGATGGTGATACATCATTGGCAGCCCCTAGTGCCATTTGAAAACATGCTTGTTTTTTAAGTTTGCAATAATGGGTCAAAGAGAGGGGGGCGCACTCTGACACGCACACAGCCACAAACACAGCTCTGAACAGCTAGTCCTGAGTAGCTCTTTCTGAATGCTTTATTGTCAGGAATGAACCTCAGCAAGGGTTCAGGAGAATGCTCTATTTGTCCCATTTAACAAATGGTATGAAGATGTCTCAAAGTTGAGAGAGGTGACCAGTGCAATTTGCTAAAATTCTGAAGAGCACTGTTTATAGAGTGAAATGGACAAAGGTTACCTTTGGGGATTAGTGCTGCATTGGTTTTGTGAAAAGCTTATTTGGTTCCATGAAAACAAATGTTCAGCTCGCCCAGAGGCTGTGGGAATCACAGGAGAGGCTGTGGGAATCACAGGAGAATTCTGGATTGCCAAAGTATTCTCCACAGCCAGTAGCCTATTCTCTCTTTATGTCCCTCCTTTGTCTTTCTTTCTTCGTATCTCTTTTACTCTAGGAGAATATGGCTGGAGAAAGAAAGGAAGTGTGTTATACAGGACAATACAAGCTTCTAAATCTTTGCCCACACCCCAAGTTTAGGGGCATGCCCTGAAAACATTTCCTATTTAGCTCTTGCATCCCATAGATTTACCGAAACCCTCTGTAATCCAGTTATACTTTCAATGTGTGCTATTTCATAAGACAATGAATTCCATAAGTGTCCCCACTTTGCATGAGATAAGATATTCTACTTATTAAAAACTTGACATTATTTAAGATATAGGAGATGAGGAAGAGCCTCGTAGGCGGAGAGAATGACGCATGCCTGCTGTGCCTGGGGACTTACGCATTAGTGAGGGTCTGTTGGGGCACATGGAAGGGAGGATGGTGCTGACAAGTGAAGCAAAGGCGGCGAAGAGAGGCGAGGTCTTGGGGAGTCAGTGCAAGGCGAAGCATTTATGCTACAGGGAAACAAAGGGGAGGAGTAAAGGGCCCCATTGTCCTTAGATTGTAAAATGCCATTGACGTCCCTCAGCAGTGTTTGAGTTCCAGCAGTGATTATTTAAAACTAAAAGCATTTGCATAAGAATATGGAACCTGGAATATGTAATTAAATTCCCACAGTTGCATGTAACATTGAATTCTTCCATGTTAAAAAAAGTTTGATCTGGTGAATATTATATAGAAAGAGACTTTGTGGTCTTGAGAATGGGCACAAAGGTGGAAAATGAAATTCAGTGTGGACAAAGGCACTTAGGATGAAGGGATTCGATCATTCACTATGTAACCGTCCTGCTCTGTGCTACCGCATCCTGCTCTGGGAAGGCCCCGAGCCTCGTGCAGACAGTTTATCCGTGCCGTGGGTCAGTGCTCTGCTGCAAGGGAAACAATTAGCCCAACACTGGGCAACCACATCAACATATTTGGGCTTTAAATCAAACAGAAAATGTTATCCCGCCAGTGC
Source organism: Sturnira hondurensis (assembly GCF_014824575.4). Classification (NCBI taxonomy): domain Eukaryota; kingdom Metazoa; phylum Chordata; class Mammalia; order Chiroptera; family Phyllostomidae; genus Sturnira; species Sturnira hondurensis. The sequence goes on from NW_028093273.1 coordinate 3,732,445, forward strand.
TGACAGGTCACACAGTACAGATCTGGGAACTAAACACTAAAAGTGAATGTGGGGACCAGAGGAGACTTAAGAGACCGAATGCTATGGTGCCTTTGTCATGCAGGTTACAAAGCCAAAGCTAGGGAATTTGAAATGACTTGGCCACAGACACACAGTTTAGAAAGCAGGACCAGGATTCAGCCCTTCTGACACGTGGTCATCTCCTCCTCTGACTCCCTATGTCACAGCCGGCGCAGGATTGCATTTGGTTGAGGGGACCCGAAATAGGCAATGTATTTATTAAAAATGTGTGTATGTTCTTACATATTTAAACTTCGGTCCCCTTCAAAGCACTATCCATTTGATGCATTACACCTATTGAGACTTTTTTCCACTGCTCAAAACAGTTTTTGAACTCGTTGATTTTGATGCCTTTTAGAGCTTCTGCCGTTTTTCATTTCACCTCTTCCACATCAGCAAAACATTTCCCTTTGAGGCTTTTTTTTATCGGGGAAACAAAAAAAGTTGCTTGGGGTGTGATCGGGTGAATAGAGTGGGTCTCAGGGGTCATACCATTTTTGATTAAAAACTGCTGAACACTCAGCATGATGTGGGCAGGTGTGCTCGTAAATCTCCCGTCATGAAAATGGGCAAATGGATTGAAAGAGTCTTCAGAAAAAAGTTCACTGAAGCCTAGTGCAGCCTCTCACAACAACGCCAGCTGGTTGTGATACATATGATACCTATGGATTCCTAGGACACTCACCTACCTCGCCAGGGAAGCCTGTACTGCAAGGGGCCTGCCCTCCAGAAGATAATTCTGGGTTTTGATGGGAGGTGGTTTCTCTTAAGATGCCTTATGAAACCATCGTGGTTTTCTTGCTTATTTTTCTCTCTCCTTGGTAATGCTCACGTAGTGACTACATTGTAAATCTGGAGTTACTGCCAAAGGAGCATCGACAACAGGATTGAGCGTCCCGTTTAACCTTTAAGGAGTACATCAATTTACCTTCTTCCCCCATAACCAGGAGCTAGGCATAAGGCTTGTTGATTCCCCAAATGGCTGCAGGGCACCTCTCTCTGAGAATGAGAAAGTGAAGGGTAACTAGAGGAGGACAGGGACCGAGCCAAGGTAAGGCATCCAGACTCTGTGAGGATAAATCTGAGAGGGCAGAACAGGTCACAAGAACCCAGGCACGGTGATGGGCAGTGCATTCTGATAAGCGGAGGACTAGGAAAAATAGAAATGAGCAGAAGAAGCCAAGGAAGAAATCAGATGCTCAGCGTTGCTTCATAGTTATTTCTGTGCTTGCATTTGTTTTTGTGTGTAGGGTATTTAAAGGGGCTGAACATGTGCAAAAATCCTATCACTGTTCAGAGACTGTATTCCCATCTTGCTGTTTCCAGGGACACTGGTTATCCCAACTGCACCAGATGTGTGGTCTCAGTTGGTGAAGTTACCGGTCCCTTTTCTTTCCCTCCTGGAAACATATGCCACTATTTGAGGTGACAAATGACATGTCAGCATACCCTAAATTTGACTTGGGAACTAGATACATGATTTTCAGCTTCTGAGCCTTGCAAGCACTTTCTGTTTCTTCACCCAGCACACAGAACGTTAATACTTATCTCGCTAGGCTGCTGGCAGGAAGACGCAAAGTCACCTTTGCACAGCCACTCCTGCAGTGCCCAGCACATACCAGGCCCTCCGCTCCTGGCATTCTCTCCAGCTCCCCTCCACAAACCCCGCAGATCACAGGCTTCCGGTTAAGGAATGCAGACACCGATACACCGATACAGCGGATACTTATTAAATGTCTGCTTTGTTTCTGACTCTGTGCCATCTGTTTAATCACCACCATCCTTCCCATGTTCACTGCCTGGAGCATTTTAAAAGAAACTCCCCCCAAATATGACATAATTTGGAGGGCCTAGAGAGAGCTTAAGATTGTCAGATTCAAGGTCCTTGTGTCATAGACAGTAATCTAAGACCTAGAACATTTGCCGAGGTCGAACACCTAGGTAATAGAAGGGCCATGGCTAAAGGCCAGGAATTCTGGCTTCTGGTCTGGTTCTCAGTCCACCATGCAAGTCGTCCAGCCACCAAGACTTGCAGTAGCCTGGTGCACTGACTGCCCAGAGACGTAAAATTGCTGAGGGTAACCTAGAACTGTATCACCCCTGAGACTCGGGTGGACTTACTGGCTTTGCTGCTTATTGAGACACTAGATATATGTGTTATAATTCATTAGGGTGTAAAGCAATCGTGTTCAAGGAGATCTGTCCAAAACAAGCTACTGCTTGGAACTCCCACCTTTTATTTTCATTTCACGTACTTATGTAGAACTTAACACATGGCTGGCACTCTTTGAGGGAGTTTTAAAAAAAGTAACTCATATCCTCCAAGAAGAGGTTCTGTTGTCTCCATTTGCAGATTTAAAAGATAAGGCACAGAAAGTGTAAGAGCTTCCCCGGGGTCTATAAGTATGAGAAGCCGTGTCTGGGCCCCAAGTCCATGCTCTTAACCACTCCCCTGCCCTGCCGCCAAAACGATCAAAAATGCTGAATGTTCTTCCCGTGAAGGGCCTTGTTTCACCCATCCTCTCCCTTTCCGGAAGGTCTTCTGTGTCACTTCCCCAAGGGGCCTGCAGTTCCTTTGGGCTTTCTGACATTTTCTGTTTCTGATTGCCTAGCCTACCTGTATCCTGACTCCGAAATCTCCTTCTTCCTTGCTGTATGGACACTGGGTTGTGGGGAATTAGAGTTCACTGGAGTAAGAGATGAAACACCAAGACCCTTATTCACACTATGCGTATTGTGGTAGGTACTAGAGGAGGAGGGAGATTAAATGCAACAATTCTCACCCTGTGGAGCTTTCAGTCTCATGGGAGAGTTAGACTTGAGGCAATTACACAAATAAATACATATTTTAAACTAATGTGAGTACCATGGAGGAAACATAGGGTGCTGCTATGAGAAAATATAATAATATGACCTAATTTACATTAGTGAAGGTGGTTGTGGAAAGCCTCCTTGAAAGAGTGATTTTTAAGCTTACACAAGGTCTGTCCAGAAAGTATTCAGCCACATAATATGAAAAATAGAGACACTTATTGAAGAAGATACAAGATACAAGAAAAGTTGTACACAGGACAATGCCACCTCAGTCCCCTTCAAAGCAGGCACCTTGGGACCTCACACAGTTCTCCCAACCACCATCACCTGCTTTGTTGTATATTCCTGAATTTCATTGATGATCTAAAATCTCTTCCCTTTCAAAGGTGATTTTAGTTTTGGGAAAAGCCAGAAGTCACAGGGAATCAAATCCGGGCTGTAGGGGAGCCGAGTCACCTGGGTGATTTCATGTTCTGCCAAAAAACTCTACACAAGATGTGATGCATGAGTGGGCATGTTGTTGTGATGAAGCTGCCAATCACCAGTTGCCCATAGCTGTGGCCTCCTGAATCATCCGAATAGTTTCCGTGGAAGAATGTTCAAGCTTAACCCAAAGTTTGATGCAGATTCATTGCTCTAATCACTCAGTCAATTTGAATGTCATGGCCACACAGCACACATGCTCACTCAATGGTGTCTACTGCCCCCCAGACTAGTACAGTGAAGTCATCATTGTTCACACGTGCACATTCCAGTCCACTCTCTTTGGCTGCCAGGGTACATCAGGCAAAGGAAATAGCAGTGCAGAGTCTCTGAAGAAGGAAATAGATGGCCACATTCAGAAAATGGCAGAACATCCTTCAGGAGCTGAATGGGGAGTAGTGAGTGTGGGAAGAGGGTCAGGGCACAACCGGAAAGGGGGTCTGCTCGGATCAGACAAGGTTTCACAAGCCAGGGTGAACACTGGACTTTATTGGATTTATTGAATTTTATTTGACCTTGTTCTAAATATGATGTAAGCCATTGGAAAACTGTAGGAAGCATAGGGACATGGCAAAGCATTGATGGGAAGAAGGTAGGAACACAAATAAGAAGCTTCCATCATAGACCAGGGGAGAGGGAGCAATGGCTGAAGTAGGATGGGGAGCAGTGGAGCTGTAGTAGACAAAGTCAAGATTTCTTTTTGAGTTACAACTAACAGGACTTGTTGATGGAGGTGCCATAGGATCTAGAGGGGAAAAATATCATGGGTAAATCTCAGGTATGTAGTATAAAAATTGGATGGGTGCACCGGATCACTGGCTGAGATGGGAAACCCTGGAGGTCAAGGCAGCCAGCACAGCCCAGCCTGCAGGGCAGTCTGCGTGGCCCCAGGTTGAGTCCACACGCAGGCGTCTCCAGGTGCCGCCATGACGCCCACTCCACAGGAGCTCTCAGTGGCTGCCTTTGTGCGAACAACTGCCAACCCCTGAAACACCCATTTCTGTTCTAGCCTCATCTTGTGCCTTGGTTTTAATTTAATTTAATTTGTTTTATTTTTTTAATTACAGTTTACATTCACTATTACTTTGTATTAGTTTCAGATTGAAATGGTGGACCGCTCTGTAAAGTACATGATTTTCTAAGGATTTTGCTGTACATCTTGTGTCTTGGATTTACATGAATATTGGACACAGGTGGCCAGATGATATGGTCTTTTGACTTTTCTTCCAGTTTATGATTTTTGATATTTTCCCTCCTTTCTGCTAATTTTTTCAATTCCCAATTAGTGGTGTTGAGGGACTACTTCATTATCGGTTTACTGGCTGATAATCAGATAAAGATAGAAAATATAATTGGATCATGTAGTTATCACTAGCTGGGTTTTTTAAAGATTTTTGGGGGGATATTACATAGGCCTAAATGTTTAATTGCATGACTTTGGAAAGCTCTTTTAATGCCTTTGTTGAATTAGAGGCTAACAAAGGTAACTCCTTCAGAAAATACCATTATTTTTCCTGACTAGGAAGTCAAAGGACCTTGTCCAAAGATGTACTTGACAAGTTATGAGAATATACCTATTATTCTGCTTCAGTCCTTGTCAGTTTCTGTAGTAGACTTGTATTTTATCAGCGGCCCTCACATGATGTCTTTGTGAAAAATATTTTTCTGTAGACAAGAAAGTTTATCATTTGGAATGTTCAATGCAATTATATTGACATATGGTGATAATGGAATAAAGCATACGGGTTAAAGGTTGCGGGAACCATGGCTTGGCAATTAGCGATGTAAATGAAACATTCATTATCCATCATGCTGAGAAGTTGATGAACTGTACAGTAAATCTGAGCCCACAGTCAGGACGGAGATGAGTCATTTCAGACAATACAGTGGAGTGTTTATGAGCACCATGGGCAGCGTCTCAGATTCCTGCCATGGAGCTTTCTTTACCTACTAGTTTATGTTGGATAAAGACCCTCAAAAATCCAAACCACAGCGTGTATCTATGTGTATGAGATTATAAAACTTTCTCTTGAAATGAAGCACCTGGAGAGCCAAAGTAACTAGATGTTGACCATTTGCCCCCTAAAGATCCATTTCATTAAAAAGATGTACAGTAGGTTATTTGTCTTGAAGAAGAACTTTGATGTATTTCAAACTGGCACCTTGATTCTGGAAGAAAATCTCAGTCTTTCCCCAAAGAATCTGAATCCTGGGGGTTTCTGTAGAAGTAACTGCTATTTTTCAATTCTCTTCCAGATGACTGAATGAAATATTAAGATACTTCAAAAAATAATGCCTCAGCTTTTTACTTTGCTATTACCCATTCAATGATCTCGTGCATGTTCTAAAGTGTTTCCTGTGAGCATGAGGGTTGCCCGTCCAGAAAACCTGAATGTGCATTGATTTTATATTTTATTAAAACCTCAAGTTTTTTGCCCTGGCTGGCATAGCTCAGTGGATTAAGTGTGGGCCTGTGAACCAAAGGATCATGATTCGATTCCCAGTCAGGGCACATGCCTGGGTTGCAGGCCAGTTCCCAGCAGGGGACGCACAAGAGGCAACCATACCTTGATATTTCTCTCTCTCTCTCCTTACCTTCCCCTTTAAGATAAAAAAATAACAATAAAAAGTTCTTTAAAAAAACCCTCAAGTTTTCAAAAAATTTTAATCATTTAAAATAGTGTCTTCAAAAATGAGAAAGAATCTTTGGAGAACTATTGAAACTTCATTTATTTAAGGTAACTCTTGATGGTGTCAAAAAGTTCAAAGAGTCAACTGGAAAGGCCATGTTGTATGGCCACAGTGCTCAGCCTTTGCCCAGAACCAGAAATGCCTTTGTTAACAATTCAGTTGTTTGAGGCCCAAGGAAGGACAAACCAGGCCATGTTACAACTGTGAAAGCTAGTGATGATAATAGTAACATCAGACATTTCTTAGATTTGATTTTATGCCATTTCTTAGTTCTCCATCCATACATGCTAAGCCACTCACTTTTGTAAGCACATAAAATACATGACTCAATTCATCCTCCTAATAACCCAAAGAAAGTAAATCATATTATAATTGCACTCTGTGGATGAGGATCCTGAGGCTCAGAGGTGAGAAATGATCACCCAGTCATCCAAGTTCACACGGCTGGTAAGCATTTGGCTCAGCCCCAGATACAGCCCTGTGCAATCCCAAAGTCCCAAAGTCCTTTGCTGCTGAGCTTGCCCCAAGCTGGTCTTCTCCACCACCAACCATCTGATTGTTCCCGTTTTGCCTCACTTTGGGGGCGCTCTTCTCTTCATCATTGGGCACCCAGGGCCTTCCAGTTTTCAGGCATCTTCTGCCCACCAAATCAGAAACAATGAACCTTTAGGACTTTAAGAGGAAGTCATCCATGCCAATGAGTTAAGTGGTTGAGTTTATTGTCTCTTACCTTTCTACGGGGGTGAAAGGCTGCATTTCTGCCTTAGGAGAATGCTGGCTGTCTCTAGAAGAGGTTGGATTAGGTCACACCAATGGCTTTGGTCCTCAGCCTTGCCTCCACTAGGAAACCTGAAAACATATTCCAAGCCTACCTCCAGAGATTCCGATTTAATCAGGCTAGGCTTGTGTCCGGTCGTTGGTGTTTTTAGGAAGCTGTGGGGCAATTGTAATTGTGACTGAGGTTAAGATCCTCTGGGTACTAGTATATGTCTGGTTCCCTCTAAACTCATTTACTATGACTTCCTCCCACCACACCCCCATACTTCCCACCCTAGCTGCCTACTCTGTTACAGACACCCTGATTCCTTTGCTACTCCTGGAGCAAGACAAGAATGCATTTGCCTCTGGGACTTTGCACCTGCTGTTCCCCTTTGACTGAAACACACTTATCTGCAGAGTTAACTTTGAACTATCTTCAGTTTTCTGCTCTAATGTCACCTAAACAGTGAGTGCTCCTCGATCACCGTTTGTAAACCAATACTCTCCCTCCTCCTGATATTCTCCATCTACTTTATAGATTTTGATCATCTGTAACCAATTAATCTATAAATTATAATTGATAATCTATCAACTGCTTTGATAATTCTTGGCGTTACCCCATCACAGCTGCTGTATGAGTGTATTGACTTGCTTTTACATGCATTACGTCTCCCCAAAGTTGGAATGTAAGTTTCACAAGGGCAGGGGGTTATCCTGTTTCCACCACTACGTATCCATGTCTAAAAGAATGCATTGTACACAGAAGGAGTGCAAAAATATGTATTGAATTGAGTAAGTGGGTAGATTTGGGAAGGAGTGAAAGAGGCCCTGTACCTGCAATTCATTTCTTAGTCGACAGATTGTACTGGGTTCCTCCATGTGCTGGGCCCAGAGCTCCGCACTGTGGACCCCATTTCACAGAGTCCGGTGTGCGCGGCTCCGGTGGAGGTGTCGGTGAAGGCTCTTACCTACTCCATCAGCCCTGTACGTTTTTCTGCCTTCCCGCCATGCCTGTGCTCATCACACTCTTCCTCAGTAGACCCCCCCTTTCCCCACTGCCAGGAGCAGGCTGGTGTGAAAAAACCTCTTTATTAGAACTGAGGTTTGACATCTCTCCCACTTCATGGGGGATTGCTCTGTGCTTTCCCTAACCCTCTGTCTGTAGCTGTCCAGATGCCTGGGGCCAGTGCAGTCCTCCCTGTTTATTCTCTGCCCACACCCCACTTCTCTCCTCCTCACCTCTCTTCTCAATATATACAAACCCTCAAGGGCCCTTGGGCAGGGAAGAGAGGGAAGGGCCCTATGGGAAGCCAGCTGGGTGGGTTGGGTGGGAGCCCGACCCGAGAGGAATGGTCTAAGTGCCGGGAATCTCAGCTGGGTGGAGGAAAGATCCAGGCCCCGCTTCTGTGTGTGTGGTAGCAGTGAGAAAGGAGCTTCAGGGGGAGGCTTAGTGCTTCTTTAAACACACAACACACTGCTTTACAAGATGGAGGAGTTACTCCAGGAGCCAAAACTAGACCCAGCAGGGCACAGTCTCAGAATCACAGATTTTCACTCAGTTTTTGGAAGGCCATTTGCACCATTAGGACAATATAACATGTGACTAATTATGCTGGTTCCCTTGTAAGGAAGTGGGATCTCCGTTACTGGGGACATTGACAGAAAGGGTAGACAAGCTTCATGTAGATTCACTGTGTAATAGAATATATTTCGGTGTCAGCTGAGAAATAATCCAGCATGTCACGAAAGTCTTTACATCTTTAAAATGCTTTTGCCCTGGCTGGCGTAGCTCAGTGGATTGAACGCGGGCCTGCGAACCAGACGATCGAGGTTCGATTCCCAGTCAGGGCACATGCCTGGGTTGCAAACCGGTTCCTTGCAGGCTAACTACCAGCAGGGGATGCACAAAAGGCAACCATACATTGATGTTTCTCTCCCTCTCTCCTTCCCCTCTAAAAATAAATAAAAATCTTTTAAAAAAATAAATAAATAAAAATAAAATGCTTTTAATCATTGGTTAACGAGAGAGAAAAATCTATGAACCTAATGGGTATTATAGATATTTACAAAGAGGAAAAAATCTGATTTGCTGGTTAAAATTAACATCACTTTTTTTGACTCCTTAACATTTCTCATAACCCCTGTGTGATACTGTTGTAGTTTCATGCTGTTAACTATAAGTCGTATTTGATTACGACACTGAATTTTACTCAATTATCATAGTATGTTGATTGTTCAAAGGGTCCTCAGTCCATCACTAAAACAAAATCAAAGGGAACAATGACCAGAAACACAAACACCCTGGTCATTCTGGGGAGGGGTCAGGACTAAACTGCTGGGAGCTCGGAAAGGAGGGCCCACGCGTCCCTTCGATTACTTACACCGCAGGCTCCTTGTAGAGCAGCCTGCACACTTCCCTGAGCCAATGGTTTGTTTGTACTTACCGAATCACTACTTTTTTTCTCATGAGTTGATTACTCTGGGAAACTGGAAATCGTTTTTGTGTAGTTATGAAGAAGGGGTGTTTAAAGTGAAGTCTGTCCTTATTTCCCAAACCCGGTACACAGAAAACCGATTTGCGTTTTTTGAAAGGAAATACGATGATGTAGAATTAGGGATGTTTGTTAGGAGTGGAAATAATGGAGTTGTGGGAGTAATGAGAAGAAGTGGCAGGGCCTGGTGCTGGGCCAGGAGAGTGTGTCAGAAATGCGCTCGCGTCACTGGCCGCAGGCCAGGTGAACAGTCCCTGTGCGGCGTTTCTGCATTTTCCAGAAAATGTAAGATCTGGGGGGGAATGTAGCCAAGATGAGAGGATATAAAACCAAGTTCATACCCAAGAAAACTTAGGAGGTCTGGGACAAACGTCAGGAGATAATGGTCCTTGTATACCTGAAATGCAGGTAAAAGAAGAACAGGACTTTTAAAAGGACAAAATATGAAAGGTCCACCGATGGGGATAATTCCTTTTCGTTGTTGCAAATAGATGTGTTCACCCAGATGTTTTCCAGCACAGACCCAACATCGTAAGACTTTTCTGCTCGCCAGTCTCTCACACAGATGGTCAGAGAGAACAAGGCCATTCTTTCCCCTCACAGACTTGACTTTCTGTCTAATCCCACTCAGCTTTGTGACAAGTGACAGGAGACTGTTTCTTCCTCTTCGGGACCGAAGTATTGTTTTTAATCCATGGAGTGATTACAGTGTGCCAAGAACTTTGTGTAAACTCTTTCTGTTTCTTACAACCTCTCTGCAGAGTAGGCATCAGCACCCATTTTACAGATGAGGAAACTGAGGCTCCGGGACTAATATTCTTCTGTCTTTAAAATCTGTTCCATCTTTACTACCCCTACCAAAGGTGCTAGGTCTCACCTGGTGCCTCCATTTTTAACTCCTTTAGAGTTTTAATTTCTTTCTGGTTTAGAGAAGTGAAACTAGTCCTTTTCCTGTACTCTGCCCATGTTTCAAATACATAATCAAGTTGTTATTTGAAACAATCTAATTAAGTTTAAAAATACCTGTCCTTTTCTAGCTCTGCAGGCTTAAAATAGATTTGCTGTCTTCTAAATAGTTATTTCATTTTGATTTCACTTGCCCCTTCTCTTTATAATTCCCACTTCTCTACTTGCTTTATTCCATCAATTACTTTCTACCTTCTTACTGTGGGGTTATTTTTACTAAAGTTAATTAACACATGGGGTTTCCTAACTACCTTTGCTGTTAAATTCTCTTTACCAACTGTAACATGGGAACAGGCAAGAAAAGACTCTGACATTATTATTGCACATATTTATGTCAGATGCAATAGTTTGCATGTGCTGCAACTGCCAGGTGAGAGCGTGACAGTTAGAAAGCTAAATGCCATGAATAAAAAATAGTTTCTCCAACACAGTTCAACTTTTCTTCCAGTTTTGTGTTCTGGTGTCCTTCCAGGGTTTGCAAAGATTTCTATTGTTTCAGTGGAAAAGGTTTGGGGTTACTGTGTGCTCTCTATTTAATTCCTTCTCAATCAAAGGGTGTATTAATTCGAAGTTTTCCCTGAGCTGGATGAGTTCAAGCAGTGGCCACAGAAGAGCACTTTCATAAAGTAAAATTATTTGGGACATAAGTCTGTGCCTAAAGTAACAGAAAGTTGGGGGGAGGTGGAGGGGTCTCAGGTAACAAATTCCAGTGCAAGAAATTGATGTCATTTTTTATTTCTTAATATAAATTGTCCTTTTTCACAGATGGGAAGGTTTTAGAGAAAATACAAAAATGTCCAGTTAATGCAAAAGAGCAAAACGTGACTTGGTTGTGCTTCCTGGCTTTTGGTAAAGCCACTTAGTTTTTGAAATTTGCATGTGGCTGGCAGCCCATCACCAATTTACATCATCAAAAGTTGCAGTTAGCATTCCCTGGGGGAGAAGACTAGCAAAGCCACAGAGGCTGTCTCAGGGGAGTTTGCTACAGGTTGAGGACAAACAGCTCCCAGAGTTACAAGACCATGTATAAACTGTAACAAGGGACTAGACAGGCTCAACCCATGTCTTCCTGTGGTTGCAACAGCCCCAAATGACTATTATGATTTTTTAACTTTATTTTTATTTTTATTTCAGAGAGAAGGGAAAGCAGGGAGAAAGTGAGGGAGAGAAACATTGATGTGAGAGAGAAACATCAATTGGTTGCCTTCTGCAAGTGCCCCACCAGGGACAGGGCACGGAGCCCGCAACCCAGGCATGTGCCCTGACTGGGAATTGGACTGCTGACATTCTGATTTGCAGGACCATGTCCAGCCAACCGAGCTACCTAAGCCAGCATGACTACTGTAATGTAAAAAAAAATTAGCCCTGGCTGGTATAGCTCAGTGGATTGAGCAGGGGCCTGTGAAGCAAAGGGTCACTGGTTTGATTCCCAGTTGGGGCACATGCCTGGGTTGCTGGCCAGGTCCCCAGTAGAGGACACATGAGAGGCAACCACACATTGATGTTTCTCTCCCACTCCTTCTCCTTCTCTTCCTCTCTCTCTAAAAATAAATAAGTAAAATATTTTTTAAAAGTTAAATGAAATATTTTTGACAAAATGCTTGTGAATATAGAACTAAAGAGCCAATCTCTTGGAAAGCCTCTACATACCTGTAGTTAAGAATGTCTGGCCCTGGCTGGTGTAGCTCAGTGGATTGAGCATAGGCCTGCGAACCAGAGGATCGTGGTTCGGTTCCCAGTCAGGGCACATGCCTGGGTTGCAGGCCGGTTCCCTGCAGGCCAACTCCCAGCAGGGGACACACCAAAGGCAACCATACATTGATGTCTCTCCCTCTCTCCTTTCCCCTCTAAAGATAAATAAATAAATAAAATCTTAAAAAAAAAAAAAAAAAGAATGTCTGGCCCTGACTGGTGTGGCTCAGTGAATTGAGCACTGGCCTGTGAAGCAAAGGGTCACTGGTTCGATTCCCAGTCAGGGCACATACCTGTGTTGCAGGCCAGGTGCCCAGCAGGGGGCACAGGAGAGACAACCACACATTGCTGTTTCTCAAAAAACAAAAGAGAGAGAGAGAGAGAGAACGTCTGTCTGTAGTAGGCACGGACCTCTGCACACAGAGAAGCAGTGTGGTTTGGCACCAGGATAGGGTAAAACAAGCAAATAACAAACAAAAGCCCATTTTCCTTCAGCAGCCAGGAGCTGAAGGGAGGCCTTTCCCAAGTGACCCCTGGCCTGAACCCGGAAGTAGAGTTCAAGGGTTCAAGGATTCAAAGGCAGCTTGGGCACCACTCACTCCGTGCTCTGACTTCTCATGGCACACTCGCTGCAATGTTGCTTTGTACTCAGCATCAAAGGAATGGAAGCATCTTCATGAACTCACTGTGTCCCATGCTGTTGGTGCAGTCCTTATCACACGGCGAGCGTTCCTCCTGCCCTTCAGTCAAGCTGCAGTGGCCTTTCCTTCCACACTCAGTACCTGGTCTGCAAAACGCACCTGGCTTCATGGGCAGCAAAGGAATGTGGTGGCTTCTCCCCTCAACAAGTGATTAGAAATAAAAGCAGAACGCATTAGCAGATTCTTGGGTTGACTTTTCAGCTAAAATGACATTTAAATTTAGCTTCCCGGCTCTCACTGAATTTTTTGAAAAGCAATTTTCTGAGTAAACATACAGCAATTTTTTTAGTTATATAATTTATTATAAACGTTTTTGTATGCATTTTTCAGCCACTCAGGACTGTTTGATGTTACCTGACCACCATCCTCAAACACTGGGTTTAAACTAACCACTCCCACTCTGACCCCACCTTAGTTCCCTTCATTGCACTTGATTGGGAAGGGGTGTGCAAGGGGGTGGGAGTAAAAGTACAACAAGCATCTCACAGCCTCTCTCTGAGTTTGCTAAGAGAGGAATGACGTTTGTGGGATCTGTGTTTTCATGCTGAACTGAGCAGACTGGCATTAAAAAGTGGATTTCAAGGGCGGGCCCCCTCTAAGAAGGCCAAGCCAAGCAGACAAAACCTAGATTGCTCCTACTGATAGTCATTCTCCTCACATTTCTCCACCCACCACTCCACCTCCTTTGTTAAGGGGTTGTCTGGGGATGGCTGGGGATGACTTCTTCCTGTATTACCACATTTTTCAATGAGGTAATACGTAGTATTGTCATTAGAGATGTGGAAACATGTTAAATGCTCACAGGACTCAAATGCAGCACTTATTATGGGTGAAATAGCAGGGTAGTAAATCGCTTTTACCAACAAAAGCAGTGTGTGGACTTCTAAATTGGCTAAAGATCCTTGTTCAAATAATTCTTTTTGTTTAGAGTTATCAAACTTAAGTATGATTTTGGAATTTGTTCCAGGTCTTCCAGGGACTATTAATATATGGTTAAGAAAAGATTTTAAAGCCGTTAAAGTTAAATGAAATTATTTTGAAGTCTTCTTTTAAATGTGATATACCCAATTGTTTGACTACCCATGATACATAATATGTTACAGCTCCAAAGTAACAGTATTTGAATCATAATTTATAAGTCATTTTAATATTGTACTTATAACCAATACAATAGCCATAATTCCATATAAAGCTATAAATAATGTATAAAGATAGGGTAGATGGACATATACATAACTATTTGAAATTTATGGGTTTTTTTAAATTTTAATGTTCTCAAGCTGAAAGTTGTTAAAATAAGTATTTCTGAAATTATCTGGTGAAAATTGCATATTTTTTTCCAATGTTCTCTAGAGACTTCTGTTTCCAATGGAAATTCAGAGCCACCTAGTGACCAAAAATCAAATGTCTAAAATATAAAACAAAACAACAAAAACCTCAGTAAATACCTGCCATTTGACGCTGGTCTTTGATGTCCAAAGAGAACGTTCTGTCCAGCCTGGGTCTACAAAATGAGAGTCTCTATGAATTTAACAGAATAAGCGTTTGGCTCATTTGGGGTTACAGACTCCAAACATAGACCTGAGACGGTATGTCTAATTCATTTTTGTGGTGTTTTAATACAAATACGACTTTATCAAATGGAATACTTGTGGCCTACACAAATATAAGCTAGATTCCTCACAGACTGATATTTTCTTGCTTGACGATGGGGTCTACTCTGGAGCAGTTTATCTTGCTTCTTGAGAAAAAAGGAGAGGAGTGGGGCCTTACAGAAGATAGGGCCGATGGTGGGAGCGAAAGGATGGTAAGAGGCAGTGCTATCGCCCAGCTGAGGCTTCTCGTTCCTGTTGATTTTGGAGCATGAGGATTCAGGCAGTTCTACTCAATTTTGTTTTATTAAATTCAGTGACCCTCTGTTGAGTCTTGATATATACAAGTTTCTCTCTGGACACGAATACGACACATCTAAGGTGTGTTTATGAGCTATGGTGTCCAGCATTACTGAAGGAGAGCAAGTCTGAGAGGACATAATAGGAGACGAGTGTGGAGAGGTAGGAAGTAGCCATGATGTGGGACACAGTGACACCGTGTGCTATTTTGGAGGGACTTTTAATCAAAATCATGGTGAGATTTAGAAAAATTACTCTGGATGCCATGTGCAGGGTAGAGTTGGAAGGAAGAGCAGTTTGGTTATTCTGACAGTTTGGGATGGAAGTCATAAGCGTACAAACTAGGATTGTTAAAGTCAGAAGGGAAACAATGGTCAGACAGGAGAAGAGTCTGGGTATTATTATAAAGGGTGACTCCAAAATTTCTGCCCGAGATGTTGAGGAATGGAGAATACCAGTAACAGGAGCAAGGACCCCAGGGAAGTAGCTAGTGTGTCATGGGGGACTGTGAGTTTGGTGCTAGATACCCATTTGCTTATTCGGAAGGCTGCACGGAGGGCCTGCGAGGTGCAGTGCTGAGGCTGCAGTGGTGTGAACAGGCTCCGACCAGGGAAGGGGAAGTCAGCTCCACTGCTGCACGAAGGGGCCAGATGAGAGTCAAATGGCAAGCTCTTTGCTAAGTAAATCACCTTATTTTAATGAATTTATTTAAAGTCCATAACAACTTTGAAAGGTAATTATTATTACGTTAATTGTACCAAGGAGGCCACTGAAAGGCAAAGGGCTGCAGTGCTGAGTTCACGGTCACTTAAGGCTCTGACAGAGGCAGGCTTCACAGGCCCTGTTTCCGTGGGTCTCCCACAGGGGACCCCCAGGGAAGAAGACCAGACAAAGAGGTGAGCAGGCAAGGTCTCTTTGGCAGAGAACTCAACCCGTATCATGTACCTATCTCCTCAGCTCTGTGACCTCTACCTAGGGGTTTGTTTCTTCCATCTAGAGTCTGCTTCTCCATTCTTGTCTTGCACTGGAGTAGAGCAAGCCTTATAGCTCTTGCCACTTTTTGCCCCCTTCAAATCCGCTCCTTCGTGAACCCTATGAGCCCTTCTAGGCTTCATTGCCTGGACCAGACTCCTCATCAAGGGTCACCATGGTCAGAGCCTTGGTCTTGAGTTCTCAGTCATTTGTTCTGTCATTCTTTCTTTTCTGGAAAAATCACAGAAACTCCTTAGGGCCTCAGCTTTCTCATTGTAAAGGGGGAGAAATACTACCTGCCCATCAGGATGGTGAGGGTTAAACGAGATAATATACAGGAACACTTGTGGATTGTAAAGTTCTGCAAAGTATAAGATAACCTGCCTCATTCCAAACATCCTGCCTGACTCAACAGAGCAATCATTTCTTCTTGTTATTCCTCCTCGATTCTGCTCAACTCTGCAACACTAATCCAGGAGCCCCCACCCCACCCCAGCGCCTGCTAATACTGAAATTCCTGTGTGCGGAGTCCTCTACAACCAAACTGACAGTACCTAGACTGGGTGGAGAGGTCAGGCCTACTTCTTAGTTTCCTCAAGCCTGCATTTAACTAAGTTCTACACAATTTGCCCCAAAAGTCTTAATGCAGTATTATTCATTAATAGTGTCAGAAACATAAATGCTATCAGTTTACCATGAACTGCATTTGGAACAGTAATTATTTTCATTTTCTTTACACTTATTTAGTTTCGTAAGTTTTGGATGATTTTGAAAAACTTTATATTTTCTTTTTAATCTTCAGATTGAAGAAAGCAAACATTAACTGGGAGAAAAATTGTAATTAAATTTTTCTTCAAATTTACAAAACCAAATATGTATAAAAGGAATGAGAATAATAACTTTCAAATGATGATTTGTGAATTTTTTAAACACGTGTACTTCTGAGGTTATTAAAGTTTAAAAAACGTACTAAGACTTCTGGGATATATTGTATTTATAATGTAAGGCCATTTTTCTTGGATTTTCTTGGTGTGTGGTCACAGCACCAGAATCCCTCAGGGCACTTGTTAAAATGTGAATTCTTAGGCGCTGCCTCCAATCTCTGGGATGGGGACCAGGAATCCATCCATATTTTAAACGTGTTCCTTAGGTGGATTTTTGCCAACCCACGAACTAGTGTTCATTTTTAATGCTATAATCTCTTGGCCACTCCACAAAAAGAAAGAGTTTAGGTCTCCTTAATAAATTCTCCTCCCTCACCACACTTATTATCACACTTATTACCAGGTGAGCCCCTCACCTTGGCAAAGATTTATGATCATTTTCTAATATTAGACATCTCCAACAGAAAAAGTCAGTGGTTTATAGATCCCTTTGTTTAAAAAATTTTGGTCTCAATTCTAGCTGAGGCCCATGCCTTATTTACAGGAGAGTAAAAAGTTTTCAGCAACTCGCTGGCTCAGAATGGAGCCAAGCAATCAATTCAATTTTCTCTTTGAATTTACCATTTGACAGTATTTGTTCTGGTGGTAGTTAGTTCATCTACATATTAACTAATTAATCTAGCTTGTAATATTCACTGCTGGTTTCCTAGAATGAGGTGGGAGTGAGGCTACTCTGCAGACCATTCAGGGTCTCCAAATGCAAATACAGTGGCATTTGTTTGTAGGTGGAACCCAATGATTGTAAATGAATGGAGGGCCATCCCCTGGGATTGGACATAAAGGTCCTGTCAACAGAGGATTGTATCAACAAACAGCTGTGGGGGAAAATACTATTATGCCGTGATGGCTGCTATTAAAATCCATTAGCAATCTTGATGGCCTGTTTGGATTTGATGCATCATTTGCTCTGATTAGCATTTCTTCCTAAAATTTTGTGGCAGAATTTATGCAGATTGATAGGGAATAGCAGTGACATTCTGGGAGATTAATACCGATTATACACTTTGCCTACATCCGCTAATCCAGCCCTGAGAAGTGCTGCAGATACTACCGTTTAAGTGTCACTGGTTGAGGAGAGAGGAGGATATACAGCATCAAGACCCTCCCTCCCAACCCAGGGCCTTCTCACACTTAGTGTAAAACATCCATTTTGTTTCTAGACCACACTTGCATGGTGCAAATGGGTCCCCTGTTTCCCACTTTTTAATAACCCAGTGTTTTTAAAAACCCCTGTTTCCCATTTTTTCTTTCAACCTAGTACCTTTTCCAGATTCTAGGGAGGCCCACAGAGAGGACACGGTGCCCCCTGGACACAAGCTTAGCCAAAAAGATTAGATAACTAATGAGATTTTGACAAACGCACGTGTTGGCAAAGAGCAGGCAGCTGTTCTGAAGGTGCAGGGAACGGCTGAAGCAGCCGCCAGGGAGAATGGGGAAGTAGCGCCATCTGGCTGGCAAGCAAAGCAAAACGCTTCCAGGACGTTTATTGATTCCAAGAGGAGAGAGGTCAGGGCTGGGTTGAGCCAAGCTCAAAGTTCCTGTGTCCTGCATGATCAAGGAGAGGTTTCACACAGATTGGAAAATATATCAAAACAATATACATATATATATGTTGGGTGAGTGAAAATATTAAGTCTCGAAAAAGCAGTTCTTTTTGACACATGCACTTACAAGACAATTTATCAACTGGGAGATTTTCAGATTTTCACCAGAATGGCTCTGTAAAGAGATGCATTTTTAACAAGACTTCAGTCAACTGTTATTTAAAATTATAATTTTTAAAAAGAAAAACTAAACCAGACGCCGGTGTCTGAATGCCCGTTCAAGTGGAAGACACAGGTTTGGGAGGATGGAAGCGTTTCCTGGGGCACCTTCCCCCAGGGCGGGCGCAGAAGGACAAAGACCTCAAGCCTTAAGGGAGGCCCCTGTCACATTTTCTTTCAGATGCTCGAATAACTCTCACTAAAATTTTGTTTGTCCATATACTGTATGAATCAAGGAAAAAAATAAATTTTAATTTACTTAAAATTTTATATGAACAATGTTTCTAAGGTAGTTTTAGGTTGCTCTGGAATGCACCTCAAGCCAGTTCACTCCCAGATGTTGGAGTCTGGGGCTTTGAATCTTAGAGTGAAACTTTTTGTTGATTGAGAGGTTTTATGTGTTTAAGGTATGCAATGAAGAAAATGGCAATTTTAAAATCCTTTCTTTCTTTCTGTTCTTAAAGAGTGAATTATTTTCTTAAAAACCCTTTTTACCCTACATTCCCTTAATATCTGCTCAAGTTATAGGTGAAATAGCCACTGGCAGTTGCGGGGGGAAATGGGGCAGGGGAGGGTGGGATTTTATGTTTTTTAATTAAATTGCATTTTGCATGCAGCCTGTCATTCAAAAGCATTTTCTCAGTTAGTTTGGGTTAACGTTGAGTGATAAGAAAAGGACACAACTCAAAGCTCCAACAGAATTATTTTGAATAATAAATAAATGAATACACGTAATATGCTCAGAGCAGTGCCTGCCATGTGGCAAGCCCTCAATATTCATGATTATTATCAACATTCTATTCAGGAGATTCAAAGCAAATAAGAAAAAAATTGAAGAAGACAGTGTTGCCCCCATATAAGGACACAACTGTCTAACAGACCTGTCCCAAAGTAGAATAAGCCACCTCAGTTGTAACCGCTTTCCCATCAAGAGAAGTGTTCAATCCCAGGTTTTCTAACCACTTGGCCGAATGACGTCTAAGAAATGTAATAACTGAGGTGTGACTGAACTACATGGCCGCGAGGGCCCAGCTCAAACCTAATGTTCAGCTCTGCTCTTGTTTCATTTTTAAAGTCATATGATTTTGGGAAGAATATAACTAATCTACCTCTCTTGAAAAGAAGAAATTTTAACGTGTGCTCACAAATGGTGTCATGGGTTCCCCTGAGATCCAGATCTGAAAGTTCTCTGCATTGAAACTGAGTGGGAGAAAGGCTGCTTTGAAAACCACACTGGTTTTCCGATTTGTAGAGTTGTATGGAGAACATGGTCTGAATATCTGTACATCTGTCACAATATCTAATTATATCTTCTGTCTATCTATCTATCTATCTATCTATCTTGGCTGGAGGAATCAGCAAGAATTTCTAGTAATATTTTCTATGAAAGATTTTTTTCCAAATATGACAATTTGAATAAACGAAGCAAATATTCTGCCACATTTCATTATGGATTTGTCTGACATGCTTCCCAAGACGACACAAGTGCTGAGTTCCTCCACCTCCTGTGACAAAGGCAGAGGGAACTCTGAAGTATGTAGGAGAATCAGTGAATCTACGGTGACAAATTCTCTTTTACTCTTCATAAGTAAAATGTAAAGTGCAGAATGTTTTTGTTCACAGCAACTATCCAAAATAAAACCAGTGCAGGCATGGGGTCCGGAAGAAACACTAATTTAAATATGTTTTTAACTCTAGGCACTTCTCATAACTCTAAATTTTGGTAACTTCTATGTTGAATATCCATGTTCTGACCTTACTAAGGTTTCTCTGTGTGTGTGTGTGTGTGTGTGTGTGTGCACGCACCCTAGGGAATTGCTGCCATCTGTCTGTGACGAATATCTACCATTCTTGCAAAGAACAGCTGTTTATATCCATCCAGACTGCTTAGCGGGACATATGAGATGAGGCTATTGGTAAGGCAAAAGGAAAGTTCAATTTTTGCCTTAAGTATGTCATGGGTTTAGATTAAGGTAAGCTAATGTGGGAGCCAAAGCAAAACTTGGCAAACTGATGGAACAGGGACCTTCTGTTGACCATTAATAATTTCTTTCCTTGAGTTTTATACTTAACCCCAACTACAGCTCAGGAAATAACAATGAAGACCCCACCCTTTTTTTGCATTTTACAACAGAGACTCAATCTCAGTCCACATTCCCACAAAATATTCTTTGGGTATGCATTAGCAACTTCCAAGTTATATTTTTAGACCTGTCCTTTAATTTCTAAACACATAAGGATATCTTTTGAGGGATATTATATGACTCTCCTGGTTTTCATCTAAGTACCTAAATTCACGAGGCAAATGTGAACTTGTCCCCTACTCTCTAATCCCATTGCTACTCACTTAGTTCAATACCCCGTCTTGTTTTACCCAGGATATAGCAATTAAAACTGTGACTGGTTCATGGGCGCCTTTCTGCAACTTAGGGCAAGACTCCTTCCTCCCGTTGATAGTGTCCCCCACCCAGTGCCTTTGTGAGTAGATCATGGAGTGGGTCGTGGCCTGGATCTGGATTGAATTTTAACCCCACTCTGCCCTGGTGTTGGATATACCTCCTCAAAGCACAACCTGTAAGCTATGGCCCTGATGGAGAGACTGTTACGAGCCACCTGTATGTAGTGGGCTTCCTGATCTTGAGTACAAAGTATCAATCTCCAGTCTTCCCTTCACATTACAAAGCAAATACATCACATCCTACTTCCCTTGATAATATCCCTCGGGGGCTCTCCATACCTTCCCAGTTACAGTGAAACTTTCCTGTATGGTATTTAGTTTCTAATCTTCATACCAACTTGCATTGATTCAAAACAGAATTTTTCTCATTACCTTGGAGGCAGAAGGCCTTCCTGGTGATAGGAAGTGTCTGAACTGTGGCCAGAATTCCTGCTATGAGAGAAATGAATAATAGGGAGGGAGAAATATCGAACCTGGTCCTCTGCCTATTGTAGAATCAGATTATTGGGGGGTTTTGTTCTTGATGTTGAGTAGTATAAGCTCCTTACATACTTTGGATGTTAGCTCCTTATCGAATATATCATTTGTGAATATTTTCTCCCATTCAGTAGGTTGCTTTTTTGTTTTGTCGGTTTCCTTCACTGTGTAGAAACTTTTTAGTCTGATGTAGTCCCACCTGTTTATTTTTGCTCCCTGCCGCATGCAACAGAAAGACATATCCAAAGGCAGGGTGAGTAAGAAAGACAACAGAATTGTCTTCAAAGAGAAGAACTGCCTAAAGGAGACTTGTTGTCATCCTTATGAAATGTTGCTTAAGGAATCCCTTCAAGGATTTCATTTCTTAAGGGGGCTACTTGGTTTTTCTTCCTCTTAGAGAAGTTGTCTTCCCACATCCAAGGCCCAATTCTGTTTCAGAACTCCACATGGTGAAGCAGTGGGAAGAGCTTTGGAATTCAGCAGTCCTCAGCTGGAACTGAGGCTCCTCCTCTGATACCTGTGTGACATTAGCCAATTGTTAGTCCCTTCTGACCCTCAGTCTCCTCACCTATAAAATGGGGATGATAATAGGATTGTTGTCAGAGCTAAATTAAAAGTAGGTAATGTGTTTAAAGAATCTGGTATGCTTCCTAGCACATTGGACACTCAATAAATATTTAACTTTTGCATTAATTAGGACTTAGTTTTAAAGACAGAAAACTAACTTTAACAAAAAAGAAGGAAGGGTTTCACTGGCTCATATGACTAAGCCATGCACTATCTTCCACCTCTTAACTCTGCTTCTGTCTAGACCTACGTCACTGTCCCCTCCTGGGCCAGGGGTTGTCACCTGCTGTAGATGTAAGTGGGGAAATTTTGCTGTTAGAGAGGAGCTCTCTCTCTAAGCTAAGAAGGATACTAACCGATGCTTGTAGGGACCCATGTCCGTTCTGTGTACCCCTTACGAGGTCTAGTGAGAGTAGGATTTACTATGATTAACCCAGATTGGACCGCCTGTCCATCCTTGCAGCCAGAGAGAGAGTTCTTTTAACTCAAGCAGAGAAAAGATGCTGGAAAGACAGAAGCAGTAGGTACATACTACTGTTTTCTCTCCTCTTTGCTGGAAGGTAGAACTATTGACAAAAATCAGGACTCAGTGAAGCAACATCCATATGGTCTTAGGATGGCAATTTGTGTGGGGGGGCAGGGGGTGGTGGGGTGCAGGGACCTGTGGTTTGACCTGAGACCATCTCTTAGACAATAGCCACTTGTAAGTGAAGCTGACCCCGCTGTGAAGAGCCAGCTAAAGAGGCTCATCAAAGAACAGAATGGTAGGCAGCATCCTGTGACCTTCTCTCTGCAAACAAGGCCCAAGTTAGAGCCGGATGGAGCCCTGGTAGGTGTGTCAGGCCTTAGGGAATGCTGGAGAGAGCTACAAGCTACGTTGGGATGGGACTCAAGAGTCAGAACTTCTTTCCCAAGGAAGATTAAACAAACAGAGGTTCATAGTAGGGGTAGAAGTGGGATAGGGAAGGGAAGAGAGAGATTATCCTCCATGTGAGGAACATTGTCTGAACTCAGAGGGCAATGCCAGGTATGCCTTTGTAAGCCAGATTAACAGTTTTAGAAAGTTGACATTTAACCACACAGCCCAAGGTTTGAAGTGGGGTGGGTCGGGGGACTGCATATGTCCAAGGCTGAGTATGCTAGAGGTGCAATAGATGGCAGCTATGGAGAGTCATATGCAAATGAGGCAAAAACTGCCCCACTCTTGGGGCAGACAAAACCCTCAGCTGTGTACCCCCCCAGGTTCCTGGACCCTTGCTGTCTAGCCCATTGTCAATGAGGCATCCTCTGTTAATGGAAGTCTTCTGTGGTCCATCCTTTATTCTGGAAGGAATTTTCCTTAACCACTCATTTAATGCTTTAACTTCAACCCCCTGTATTGTTTTGACCTTGGAATGTTTGGCTTGCCTAGTTTCGATCTTATAAGGATATTAGCCAACTGAATAAACAATTATAACCCAGCCTCTGAACTTAGCATAGGAGACACATCTGCAGATTTTTCTCTTGTTTGGGTAGATAATGACTTGCATTTTGTTCAGAAGGAACTGACTGTTTAACAAATGAGTTGCTGAAGGCGCCTCAGTCAACTCTCAGAACCACAAGTGCTTATTAGTGCACTTAGACAAACTTGAGCATCTGATCCAGACTCTCTGCGCTATAAACCAAAAACAAACTCATAGTTCTTTTTTATTGTTCTCTCATTTTCCCTGTATTGTATTTTTAAATTACAAAAATATACATGCTTGTTTTACTGAGAAAAATGGTATAAAATACATAAAGAAACACTAGGTAAATTATCCTGCACTCTTACACCCTTAATTACCTTTCCCCAAGGTAACTAAAGTTAACAAATGCTGTGTTTACATAATCACATACAGACCTATACACAATACATGGAAATATATAAATATGGAATTGTGGAATATGTAATTATATTGATGTTAACAAGATCATATATATACATATGTATATAATTCTGGAACTTTTTTCTCTTGGTAGTCTGTCAGATTAAGATCTATTATCTAACTCTGTCTTTTAGATGAAATGATATTCGTTTCCATAGTTGGAAGGGACTTGGCTGTCCTTTTAGGGAAAGAGAATGTCCCCATAGAGGGACAGTCAGACTGTTTCCAACTTTTTGCTACCATAAATCAGAGCTGCGCTAATTATCTTCATGCATATATGCTTACGTAGCATTTCTTTTATTTTATAGAATAGTTTCTCAAAACACATTGTTTGACTTATAAGTTACATTTATTTTTAGTATCAGTAGTGTCGGATTACTTCCCAGAATTCTGTTGTGATCCACACTCTAACGGGCTATAATATACCCGAGAGAAGGGTTTTCCTTTGTCTGTAGCGCCTCTGTATTTTTCTCCCTTTAAAACTTTAGGTGTCTGATAGTAAAAATGGTGTCTCATTGGTATTTAATTTGCTTTTTTCTTAACATGTGTGAGAGGGAAACTTTTTTCATATGTTTACTGACTATCTACCTCTTTCTTCTGTCAACTGCAAGTTTATTTCCTTTACCCCTTCCTCAATTGGGTTGTTTGCCTATTTTCTTATTGATTTTTTGGAAAGGTTATGTGTGTTGGGGATTTATATTGGCCTGTCATAAATGCTACACATCATTTTTACACTCCGTCACTTATCTGTTGACTTGTGATGATATGTCCACACACAGTATTTAACTTTTGTAAGTCAGATAGGCAGTCTTCAAGGTCCTCAAGCTTTTTGCCATTCTTAGTAGGCTCTTCAAGTGCCGGGCTATATAAATGTTCTCCTTGATTTTCTTCAAACAGTTTACTATTGAACTTTTTTACATTTACATATTTAATCTATCTGAAATTTAATTATAGCACTTTTTCTTCAGGTGTATACCAATTATGTTAACCACATTTATTAGCCAAAATCCTCATTTCCCACTGAGTTGGAAACACCACCCTTGTCATACATTAAATTCCTGTATGTGCTTTCTGGACTCCGTATTCTGCTTCATGAATCTGTTGCTGGTGCTGTTGGCTGGTACCTATCCATGACACTTGTTTTGTTATGTACTAAATATATTTTGATGACATCTGGAAACATCGCTATGTAATATTGTGGTTCAATAGTATAGAATCACATAGAGAAAAAGTCTTGTGATATTTGAGAATGAAGACTGTTAGTACTAGTATATCTGATCTAAAACCTCAATTGATAAGGAAATAAATACTACCTGCAGCCACAAAGCATCTATAGACCACATTTGTGTATGACTGGCAAATGTATTATACTTAAGTGAAATTTTCTGGTTCATTCATGTAAGTAAGTTACGTTTGAAGTTATGAGTGTAACCTGAGCCATTCAGTCTTGTTTAGAAACCTGTTTTGAAATCTTAATGTGGCCCCAGCACTAGGAAGGGTTCATTTTGTATGGAGTTTAAACTTCACTAATTAGAAAAATGCAGGAAAAGCCAATATAAATAAGTGAGATGTGGATTAGTGATTATTTTTTAAAGTAAGTTTTCTAACATAAAAACTTGAATAAACCAACAGATACTGGATATGTAGAAGAAATTTGGATATCTACCTTAATTGCCAGTTAAGAGAGATTTCTAATGAAAAATAATTTTACTTTTAATTATAAAATGTTTAATTAAATATAAAGATTATTAACTATAAGTAAGTAAAACATTTCTTTCACAGCATTTGGGAACAGCTAAGTGTTTTCACTGAGAAAGCAAATATAAATTTTGGACAGTCTACCATATGAATTAAATAATAAACTTTATATTAATGAGATTTTTCTTTGATGTCCTCTGGCTCTGTTCTTTGAATCAACTCACCCTGGTGGTCAACCAGATGACTTTATGGTGCCTAGTTCTAAACTTAGCATATATTTGAAATGATCTTTGCCCTTTTCATTGAGTAATGGATATTTCATATTTAACATTTTATTGAGATTTAGTCCAGGTCTACAATCCCTCATCTATAATTCTGAAATCCAAAAAGCTCCAAAAAACTCTAGGATTTTCAGAAATCTTTAATAGAAACTCTGACCTGATCTATATAGTCCTTGTCCCACAATATATATTTTGTTGAATAAATATCTGTGTGTTTTCGTGGGGCTGACCTAGCATAATATTCATTATGTGTACCATGTTACCTTTCTAAAATAAAACCGATCGAAAATTGCAAACTATATCTTTGGCCACAGGGATCTCTGATAAGAAACTGCAGACCTATATTTGGAAAAGGCTCAGTGGAGCTTTTGTTACCATAATTAATGATGGCATTAATATTAGTGTTGTCATTTGTTGAATTCTTACTGAGTACATAGACACTTCTCTAAACTGAGAGCTTGAGGCTGTAACTCTTCACAGTAAGACACTTACCAACAGAGCTGTGTTAGACATAGTTGATATCCCAAGCAGGAATTCTAGCATGTATTCTCATATCTTATGTATATTTGTCCACAAGATTTTTCTCTTACCTCCTGGGTCCCCATTTCATTTCTGCATGTTGGCATTCTGTGCAGAAAACAGGTTGTATATGAAGTCCTGTCTTAGCTTTCTACTTACAAGTATCTCAAACTCAAAGAGGTGGATGAGTTTGCTCTTGGTTCCTTGAGGCACTTTGAATGAAATATCCCTTTATTACCACGCATAATGTAATCTGGTTGAAGTGCTTAGACCTCTTTATCCCAGTGTCCTCACTTATAAAACGGACTCAGAAGCCAGCCTTACCCACTTCACAGGATGGTTGCAAGGCTCCAATGAGCTCATAGATGTAAAGGGCTATGAAAAGTAAAAAGCAGCCTATGACACGTGATGATTTTTATGTCAACCTTCTAAAAATCTCTTCACAAAGCAGAGTATCTTGAACTCTGAAATTTGGCAGTCTATATTTCTTACATGTCCAGAATTCTAAACAGAGGTTCCCTAGAGTCGGGTGTCCAAGAGAAGTCAATGATGAAGCCCGCAGGACTCTGAGCGTGCCCTGAAAGGCATTCTTCAACTCCCATGAATTTTTAGGCCAAAGTTGTCACTCAGAACCCTGCCATCTTCGAAAGTGTCAGTGCGCTTGCAGACTTGCAGTGGTTAAATCAATAGTTAATGATGTTCATCATGTAATTTGAGCCTCTAGTTTGTTTATGCTAGACCAACTTTATCTATACTCCAAACAAATTATCTCTTATAATTACCAGCCCGAAGATAAATCTCTAAATGTTTTTCTGATGATAGTGCTGTGGTTGGCAGGTGTTAAAAGTGCCTCCCAGGGACAAAGATTGAAGATGAGCTTGTTCCCACAAATCCTTCAGGCAAGGATGTTGAGCTTTCTATCCTGCCATGTGCAAAGGAGCCTTGTATGGTGCCCTGTTAATGAAATCTAATAGGCAAAGGTCGTATATCTTTACAAAGAAAAATGCAAAGCTGGTATGTGATAAATGGGCTCTGTGGGGCTCAGTGGACGAGGTTTGGTGAGAAAACCCATGTTTAAACAATTGGCTCGGTTTCTCTAGAATGTTTATGTCTTAAATATCTCCTCCTAGTGATTCTCCTCAGCTGGTAGAATAGTGAAAATAAATACAAAAATGAGAAATCTATATGTCTATTTAGGCTTTGAACCAAAGTGATTGGCCATTCAGTTTAATGTTGAACATTAACCACCAGGACAAAGAATTTGCATTGGGAAAAAGCTATAGGTATTTAAAGAAATAATTTTTATAAATTAACCTAATATTATGAATGTGCTTTTAAAGTCTCACAAAGGAAGAAGTCTTAGTATCTATATGCTTTGATTAATACTATCAGAATACTAAAAAATATATATAAATGCGAAATGTTTTACCCAAAATTTTGTGTTGCTTAGAAATAGACTAAAAATCAATATGCTTTGAGCTAAAAGGCAAGAGTAAGTTAAATCTGGAATTATAAAGAGTTAAATAAATTGGATATTATTGAATCGAATCACTGCTGGTTTTAGGAGAAGTTACCAGTTCATTTGCTGTAGTAGTACTGCTGAGCTAAGAGACAGTTCAATAAATCAACTCAAGCTTGATGGATTCTTCAATTCATTGAAATGAGTGCGTGGAAGAGAAAAGAAATCTCTTAGTATTCCCTCTTTGACAAAAGGGTATGCAAAGAGCCTGAATGGATGAATGGTTGATTAATTTTGCTAGAAATTTTCTTGACAGCAGGAAATGTGTTTTTGCATTATTCTGTTTGTCTGGGATTTATTTGGTAGAATATGAATTATTGCATGTAAATTTGTACCTGAGGCTATGTTGCTAAAATAGATAGCTCCTGGTGAGGTTTCTGACTATGGGACCTGTAATATTTTTGTATGGTCTCATAGACAACATCCTTACAGGTTGCCCTACGGCAGTTTATATAGATATCTGCTCTCCCTGATGTGAGTAGTAAAGTCAAGCACTGCCCATGATTCAATACCGAGTTTGATTTAAGTGATTATCTGTGCCCCTTTCAAGAAAGGATGGGGCTAGAGGCAACCAATTGCCAAAGGTTGGTAATTCCTAGACTCATCAACCTGGCAGTTTACTTATAGACTCTTACCTTTAAATAAGGAGGAGAAGGCACAAGGTATACCCTTTTGCTTCTACTTACAGTAAGCCTGCAAATTAGCATGTTTCTTAGTGTTATCTCAAGAAAAGGTATAGCTACACATGAAAAGTCCTAGACTGCTGTTGACAACAGCTAAACTTTGTTAGAATAGAGACGGGGATAGTCTCTTTGCTTACTATGTCATACCTCTCTCTAAAGTACAATGCTGTGCCACACATGTGACCTTTCTAGGGTCATTATGAAAGGTAGGAAGGCTTACAGTGCTCAGAACCTCTACTGGGGAACTAGGTGATGCTATAATTGTTTATATGGGGTGAACAAAAGTAGGTTTACAGTTGTTCATGTGGAAAACAATACAATAATTAATAACTAAGAATATAAGAATAAATTCTGCGTTTCACTTACTCATGACTGTAAACCTGCTTTTGCCCACCCTGTGTTTAGACCTGTCTGCTGCCACATTCAGATGCCAGAATACTAGAAAGCCCCAGAATGAAGCCACTCATAAATTATTTAGTAACCTCCTGCTCATTTTGTTGTCCTTCAAGGGCTTAACACCGGAACTTCCCTTTCTTTTAGGCACCAGACCAGAAATTCTCCATAGCGTGAGGCACATCATATAACATTTTGCCTAATTTTGTTTGCAGTATGGGTATGTTTTATTCATGGACCACCACCAAATGTCCTGAATACCTATCACCATGGTGCTGACATTATCAATATTTCTGGAAAAACAGTGTATAAAGAAATTCTCTCTTAAAAGTTTTGGAACACCCACAAACACTCTGTTAAACCATTAGCCTGCAAAGTAATTTCACCAACTATCCAAATTTGATTTATGATATTTTCTCCTTAGATTACAATATGAGAATAAGTGGTTAAAAGAAAGACAGTGTTACAAAGTTAAGTAAGTTCCTTTCTTGTTCATATCAGAGCTTGCATTTAACCTCAAATGAGGAGAGATGGCACATACAACTGTATGAGAGCAAAGCTCAGAAAACTAGGGTTCCAGTTTCTGCTCCACTGTCAAACAACTATATGTGACATTGGGAATATTCCTGAAGGTCCTTGAGCCTCAACTTCCTCATCTATTAAATGGATACTACTAATTTTTTATCTCACTACCAGCTGGAAAATTGGTAAACATCAATGAAGATTACTTTGATCATGTATGGAAAAGCCAACATAGCTCTATGGACATTAATTTTTATTTTCTCTTCAAGTGTCCAGAACACTTTTCAGTTTATTCTTTCCATATTAGCTTTTGTTCAATGATAGCTTCCTCCGCTGATACAACCTAACAAGTGATCCTGAAGTCTCCTGTGGTCAGTTTCCCAGTGATTTCGGCTGTTTCTTTGTTCTTGGCTTCTTGGAATCCAGCTGGTAGGCTCCTCCAATTCTTTTGGTGTCTCATTGACTTAAGTAGCAGCCATTACAAAGCTATTCACCAGTTATGTGTAACGAGGAAAAAAACTAACTTCTTCAATAAAAAAGGGGGGGATTCTGTCTCTAAAATGTAAAAGGTTGAATGCTGGCCTGCCAAACAAAAGGTTGCTGGTTCAATTCCCAGTCAGGGCATGTGCCTGGGCTGCAGGCCAGGTCCCCATAGGGAGCACATGGAAGTCAAGCACACATGCTTCTCTCGTTCTCTCCCACCTTTCCCTGCTCTCTAAAAATAAATAAATAAAATTTTAAAAAAGAAAAAAAAAGCCCTGACTGGTGTGGCTCTGTGGATTGAGTATTGGCCTACCAAACAAATAAAATGTCAAAAGTGATGATTTTGAAAAAAAGATTTTTTCTTGAAGCAGTCTCTGCTTCTACAAATGTCCGCTGATATTATTTTAATCAGTTCATAAGTTTTTTATAAGTG
The DNA here is from genome assembly GCF_014824575.4 of Sturnira hondurensis. NCBI lineage: Eukaryota > Metazoa > Chordata > Mammalia > Chiroptera > Phyllostomidae > Sturnira > Sturnira hondurensis. The sequence continues at coordinate 3,762,611 of NW_028093273.1, forward strand.
GTAGATTTGTTTCTCTATTCATTATTTCTTTAGTTGTGACAAACTCCACTCAGACTTGCTGAAGAAAAACAAGGGACTAATTGCTTTAGTAAATGATAAACCTAGGTAGAAGGAGCTTCTGATGTTCTGGACTACAAGTCAAATTATGCCAGCCAGTTTGTCTCTTCTCCACACCTTTTGCCTCTGGGTTTCTCAGAACTGGCTGCGTTCTCAGGTCGCTCTCTCCGTGATTCCCCTAGATGGCCACCTGCAGCTCCAAACTTAGATCGCAGGATCTCAGAGGAACAGAGAGCTTCACAAAACTCTTGCAAAGGCTCTGACTAACCCACATCAGGTCACATTTTATTTCTGAATCTATTACGCAGCCAAGTGGGTAGGAGAGAGTTTGGCTGGCCTGCCACACCTAGCTTGTTTGGAGGGTAAGAACAGCCTGCCATCAACCACGTGAGGTGAGAAGGACTCTTTCCAAAGGAGGAATGATGCATGGACAGCAGTGCATATGACTAACAAACTAAGCTCTTCTTTTTATTCTAAATTGTGTATTGACTATTTGCTATACTCTAAGCATTGTGCTAGAGTTTTATATGAACTGTTTCCTTTAATCTTCTCAATAAACTAAGTAGGTATTATTACCGTAGTTTTTGGATCATAAGATTTGGACCTAGATTGGCAAAACCTAGGTTTTATAGGGAAAAATAATTTTGAAGCAAAAAAAAATGTGGTAAAATATTTAATAACATAAATTATATAATATTTTACCAATGTAAATGTAAATAGAACTCAACAGCAGCATTAACAACCATTATTCCTCCCAAATTTGGGGGGAGTGCATCTTACAGTCCAAAAAATATGGTATTTTTCCCATTTTAGTTGCAGAAATCAAGATTTAGAGACTAAATAACTTACCCAAAGTTGTGTGACTATAAATGACATAGCCGAGAATCAAAGTAAATCTGCCTCATTTCAGAGCCAGGGGGTTTTTGCTGCTTTATTATATTACCATCTTTTCTCTTATAGGTTCAATAATTTTAAAATGCAAACATTTTAAATAATCAAATTAGCTTTTAGATACCAGATTACTTAACTTATTATTGTCACTTGTTCTTCAGAAAAAGAAAACTTTTTAGACACAAACCACTTTGAGAAAAAAATGACTTCATGACTCACAAAACCAATAACAACAAAAACTTCAGAAGAACTAATGATACTCATTATAGCTTGTGGTGCCGAGTAAGAAAACTGCAAAGTTAACTATACAGTCTCTGATACTGTGAAGAATTAATAGGAGTGTCCTGAAACATCACAGCTGAAGCTCTCAATCACCTGAGTTGTCCCCTTACCCAATTAGGTTCTTAAAAAGTCTGAAGAAAGATTGGTGGTTTTGTGACGATTCCAGAGAAGTGGCATAGTTGAGGAACTAAGTTAGAAAATTCTAGTTTGGAACAAGCGCTTTTGCTCAGCAGTGTTATTTTAGTCCTTAAGTAAGTTGCTCTCTGGTTTTCCGACAGTGAGACAGTGGGAAGGGAGTTGTGCTCAGTGACGCAGGAGGCAAAAAGCTCGCTTCTCGTCCTCTCCTGAGGACTCCTATCTGTGGCACACTCAGTCACGTAGAAGGGTGGCCTCTCTCAGCAGGTAGAAAAATGACTCTATCTACTGTTATTTTCCCTGCTAGCCAGCTGCCTAGCTCCGTTGCCAGATTGTTTTAAATGGCAGAAATGGAGAAGAGAAGCAGAAGTCCACATCTACCTTACGGAGTATTTCTGTAGCTCTCTCTCCCCCTTGACCATTGGGGGGCTAGGCAGAGTGCAGAGAGCTGCCTGAAACCTCGTCTCACTTCTCACCAGGGGAGTCAGCATTTAAATGCTAAAGTACCTGCAGCAGGTAGTTTATATGCTGTGTCAAATATCTGCCCTGCAATGTTAAGCAGTCTACTTTATCCATATTTTAAGTGGTGCTGGTGATTTGCAGTTTTGTCCATTGAATAGCCCATTCATTTAGACACATTTAGCACCCTGATGAGAAGATTCTTCTGAGAGCACAGAAGCTAGGGTGGCCGTGGCCTCTGCTCACGACCTCGTCGGAGACACAGGGACCATCACGAGTTAGAAAGCACTGTTCTAGAGCACATGCTGCAGATGGAGGCGAGGATGGAGCTGAGAGAAACTGGAGCTTAAAGGACGTACTGTGAAAAGGAGGAAGCCTGGAGACAGACAAACAGGATTTGGGAGGAGGGCACGTGGAAAGGCAGTGTTTTCCAAGCAAGAAAACCTCAGAATATTCCAGATTTTCCGTATTTGATATAGAAAATGCACCTCTGAATTCAGAATGCTCTCCACCCACTGAATATCTCACCTCGCAGATGTATATGTGGCATTTCTCTCTAGAAATTTCTGTTCAGTAGTCAGTAGTGGGGATGAGATATCAGTGTGTGTTCAGCAGGGCTCTTTGAATAGAAGAAAATAAATTTTGTCCAAACTTGTAGCCACTTGGTGGGTACGTTGGCATTATTGGTGGCGTTTTAGTCTGAGAGTGAAAACAGAGTTGAGAATCGTGGGGAAAGCGGGGGTGTCAGTAAAGACAGACACACACGTGGGGCTCTCTAAACCAGGAGCCTTGGATAGGGGCCAGTGGTCCCTGGAAGTCCACTTCTCCCTCTTTCAGCTCATATCAGAAGGAGCTGTGCGGAGGGACGTGCCAGAAACCAAGAGATGCTCCTTGAACCTCACTGATGGACATCTCAAACCCTAGGGGAAAACCTGACACAGACAAACTACACAACCTAAGTATGTGCATTCTGAAGTTAGTTGGGCTTACTGACAAGAGACTGTGGAGAACTGGGTTGCTTGTGTTTGTGGCTGTGCAAGAAAGAAGAGAGCTTCAGCAGTGGCCTGATTGTAAAGTTGGGGTGAATGAAAGGCAATAAAAATAGAATAATTCAAAACTTGTATCAACAATCAAGCCGAGTATGCGTGTCCGGGGGAATCTTAGAGGTTCTAAAACAGGATTGACAAAGAGAAGCTTTCAGCCTCAGGTCACCCTTTCCTCAGAGAATGCGTCTAAGCACAATTTTTGATAGCAGAAATGTGTGTATCAGGGCCCTTTAGAAGTCTGGATGTTTTAGAGGTGTCTGGATACAGCCATACCTTGGAGATATTGTGGGTTCCATTCCAGACTAATGCAATTAAGCAACTGTCACAGTAAAGTGAGTTGTAATCTTTTTGCTGGTTGAGGTCTTGCCTTCAATTTGTAACTCAACATCTGGGGTGTACCATAAAGTGAGGTGTGCCTGTGTAATGGTTTGACTTCTTTTCTACAGGTAAAGGAGATCTGCTTCAGTGATTAACAAAACATAGTTGCAAACCGTTGTTTCACGGCCATAGTCTCAGTTCGAAATCATTTCCTCTATCATACTAGGACCCTGCACTGTTCTTAGATAAGTCCTATATTCTCTGGATTTCTCATTTTTCCAAAGAGAGAAAGATGTTAAGAATATTCAACATTTCCCTCTGGACTCACTGTTAGTATGTTTTGAGAAGCCCTTCAGGTGAATCTGATGCGGCTAAATAGCATTCGGGGCCCATTGATTTACTGTGACCACAGGGAAAGTAGAACCTGAAGAAGAACTTGCTTCTCCAGTTAATCTGGACCATTACACCGTCTGGCTAATTCATCAGGCACTCTCTCTAAACCTGATCCTTCAGTCAGAAATTATAGAGCTTACATAATTGAAGCAACAGGCTGCAACAAAAGAATCTTATATAGAAAATTACTTTTCCCAATATACAGAAGTAACAGGGTCATCTCTAAACTGTACTAACGACGGATACTTTCTATTGACCTAATTGGCAGATAAACGTCCTCTTAGCTGTTGGTTCTGCTGCTGCTGTCACAGGAGCTACCATGACTCTGGAGTGACCCTGAACTAAGTGTTTTATAGATTATCTCATTTTATAAAGTAGATAATTATGATCAAGCAACCTGCCTAAAGGTGGAGAGGGAACAGGGCTAGGGGGATAGGATTTGAATCCTAGATGGTCAGATTTCAAACCCATGCTTTTAAGTACTTCGTTTTATTATCACTCATTTGGAGGGAGTTATGGCTACTTTAAAAAAAAAGAGGTGAAGATACATTTTTGGAATTTTGTTTTCCCCAGTGACTATTTAAGTTCACTCAGTGATTAGTGAATAGAAACAAGAATTACTGATGCAGAAACTGTGGCTACACAGCATGAATTAAAAATATTTTTATATCGATATGACCACGATTCTCCACTTTAACTGCGCATTAGAAGAATAGTTGGAACTCTTTGAAAAATATATGATGCCCAGGCCTGATCCTTAAGCCAATTCAATTGAAATCTCATGGTGTGGGGTCAAAGTATATACATATATATTTTTCTGTTTCCTTGGGTTATTATTCTAAGGTACAGCCAGGAACGAGAACTGGTGATATAGACATACAGGTTCAGATCATTAAGACTCAGAAATGGATTTGGAATTTTTCCATGTAGCCTGTTATCAGTCAAGGACGCCAACCATTTGTTGAACACTTGCAGCACCCAGGCAGGCTGCGTTGCCCCCAGATATCTGCCATATTTTAGGGCTGCCATATTGGAGTTAAGGTAGCTTGCATGTCGTTTTCAGGAATGCTAAATATAAAGTTTGGTGTTTTAAAATGCCCCATTTACTTATAACTGACCTGGGCTGATGCAGTCATTTTAGACTAACAAAGCTCTGAAAGATACCTAGAAAAATCTCACTTTCCTGGAACAGAAGTAGATGTTTTAGTAAAATCTTACCTCTTTCTTTTAAATAATTCTACTTCTTTCTTTGTGTAAGAGAATAGAAACACTGTTTACTTTATAAGCATACCTCTATAAACTAAAAGACAACTGATGGAAATTTTAAATATTTTACCAGCTTGGAAAAAGGAAGTATTTGACCAGGAGTACTGATTAGGTAAATACGCCCCATTCATGATTTTATTTTTCATTTCTCCTATCTCTTAAGCCAGACAGAATTACGATGTATCTTGCTTTATGTCATAATGTCTCTTAAAAAGTTGAATGTGATATGAATTATATTTTAGTTTTGCAAGACTCTCCTACTACTATTCTCTAAAGCCGTACTTCTTAATTAGGGCTTCTTTGTCCCTCAAAAGACATTTGACAGTGTCTGGAGATATACTTGTTTTCATAACTCAGGGAAGGAGTTTGCTACTGGCGACTAGTGGGTAGAGGCCAGAGATGCTGCTGACCGTCCTACAATACATAGAACAGACGCACAATAAGAATTGCCCAGTCCAAAATGTCAGGAATGCCAGGGTTAAGAAACCATGTTCTAAAGTTATTTCTTTTTACCTATTGTGAATTCTAACTTTTTTGTATGAAGCCTGCTTAAAGCCCATTTATAAATAACTCTTGTATAAAATGATTATGTATAAATATATATTTATATATTCAACTCTTGTTCTAGCAGAATTCAATCATATATGCTCCCTTGTAAATAGGGTCTGTAGATTACTTCTAATCTGTATTTAAAGCATTTGAATGCCTTATATGTATAAGTACAATAGCAATGAAAATTTGACATTTGTGGTAGAGATCTGAGCATCTGAAGATTTCAGGGGCCAGGCAGAGAATCCCTCACACTGACCTGAAAGAATAAAGAATTAAACAGGCTTGGCCTTTTTATCCTGGCTTGATTAGATGGTACTATATATTTTTATTGATTCAGCATAATTTTCATTTTTAAGTTTAGCACTTTTATAGATGTTTTGTTTCTCCTCTTTTTAACATCCTTTTTAATTGGGTGCAAATTGTCAAAAGTTAACCAAATTACTTTCCCCTGAGGTTGTCTTTCCAAGAATCATGTCCCTTCCTAAGGCTGGGCAATGTTGGCTAGGAATGAAATGGGAGTTTGGGAAGTTGTATGATGTGTGTGTAGGAGGTGTTCGAGTGTGTGTGCATATGCATGTGTGCTTGTGTGCACGTGCATGTTAGTCATTTGTGCTTGATATCCAGGGTGTATCCCTATGGGCTTATCTGCTCAGCACCCCTCTTCTAGGAAATGGCTCTTTCCCATCAGTCTTGTTATAACATGTGCTGTGTCTGTATTTTGTGGTCTTCCCAATCCACTGCAGTTGCTCGGTACAGAATTCCTTCTCCAGGGTTTTCAAACTCAAGTCCAAGAGGGAGTGGGCTGTGACAAAAATGGAACCGTCCCCTCTGGAACTGCAGCCACCCATGTTTCCCACCACAGGCAGCAGAGGAGAATGAAGGCAGGAAAGACAATGGAGAAGTGGGGTGGCCAGCACCCTGGTGACCCCTTCTCCCTTCCCAGCTTATCCCCCAGTTCTTCCTTCGCTTCTTTAGGAATACTCCCCAGGCCCTTCTGGGGAGTGCACTCTTTCTCTTAAGCCATTTGAGTTAATGTTCTTGTGACTTGCAACCAAGAGAGTCATGACAGTGTCCTTACCTGAAAACGAATTCCTTCAGCTCCCCACACACAGATTTCTCCCAATAAAAATAAAACCACAAACCCTAGAGTGTATCTGTTTTCTGGAGGGGGTTTCTGGTAATTAGCTTAGATTGCAACAAATGGCACACACAGACTGCCGGCTCTGCGTGTGAGCTCTCAGATTGGTGTTTACCCTATTATATTCCAATTTAAGAATGTCATAAAGTTTATCAGTGAGCACATGGAAACTAGCAAAAACACATACATGAGTGTGAGAGGTATGTGTGTGCCCTGATAGATAGATTTTTTTTTTTAGACTTCAAAAAAAATATTTCATTGGGTCGATAGCAAAGGGGACACAGTCATAGTTCCCACTTAAACGTGGTGGTGGTTGGGTATTTTTAGCAAATGAGTTGTCAGCAGAAAGGCTTCATTAGACCCATCAGGGTATCTGCCCATGAAGAACGAATCCCAAACTGTACTGGCAGTTTCCTTGAGCCAAAATGATGAAGCACCTCTGACAAGAGCCATATTGTGCTCCCCATGCGGGAAGCGTGAGGAACAAAAGAGACAGTGTGATCTTCATTTGGTCAGGTTAATATTGACACAGCTTAGAGAAATCAGACGTGCGCCTGTGTGCATGGGCCGCAAGCGCTCTGGGGGCTTGACTGGTGGTTTTCATAAATCAGAAAGGGGCACCCAAAGAGAAAGGAAGGTCTCCTGCCTTCTTGAAATATTGCTCAAGCTAGATGATTTATTTTTACAAGGGGAAATAAATAAGGCCATAAGTCTTCAGGCTCATGGCTCAAAACAAGCCAAAAGGGATTTTTTAAAACATCTCTACACAATTATGGAAATAATTTATTGATATTATTTGATAGCTTGAGTGTTGCCTAGGTTCAACCACTTCAAAATACAGCGTGCCTAATGAAAGGATTTTTTGTTATGCGTGGGTCCTAAATTATTCACTCCCATATAAGAATCTGTATAAACATACACAAACAAAAACGGGGCCCTTAGGCAGAACAATGGTCTGGACTTTTTCTCACTGAGTCCTTAAATACATACTATACGGAAAAGTTCTGTTGGTTGTGGGTCTGACCTTAGATTAGTCTGAGCTACTTAAGGTGATGATGACTTATTTGTCTTGAATTGGTTGTGTACCTACCCACATGCAAGCATTCGATCTACTATTAACTAGTTCTGGGAGTCTGCTTAGACCCACTCTTGTATGAAGCACAGTACGTACAAGCATCTTTTCCAGGGCAGCTCTCCATCGGTGTAACATTGGTTCTCTGTGATAGAGATAGTGAGGATGAGGCAGGACGTCAAGACACTGAATTTCAGGCTGATCTGAAACCAGCCCACTTCATTTCAAGAAGTCCTTAGCCCACACCAGTGCTTGAAGATAAATTATCTCCCAATACTCTCTTCCTCTATGTCTCTTCATTAATGCTGTGGTTATAGGAGGTAACAGATATTTGTCCCATGACATGAAAACTGTGATGTTCAGCTTTCAATAAACATGTGCTCTCTCTCCCCTTCTATTCTTGAGTTGCAGAACCAAAAGGATGGCTGTACAAAGGTGACTGCTTAAAAGACTCTTGTTTCTCCACTAATACTTAGGACATGCTTGACCTAAATTGAAGCATCTTCAGTTTGATACTTAATTTTGTCTTTGATAGCTGTGCTTTTACAAGAAGACTTTGCTTGAAGTGATGATGGTACTATAGGCTTTTTCTATTAAAATGCCCACTTTCTCAGGGTAAACAGTTAGCTCTTTCGTCTCCCTAACTGGTTCCTGCAATCCTAATTCCTGGTTATCTTTGGCTTTTGAATAGAAGGAAAGTAATGTTGGAAGCATTCTTAAATGAAGAGATTTTTATATACTGAATGACAAAATGGAATTCTTCCTTTGTGTGTGTCTGAGCTATTAGAGCAAGAAACACTACAGTACATGAGAATAACTCATGTTATTATGCCAGTTATCCTGCTTTTGTTTTCCAGGTGTACATACATGTTAAACTTTTTTAAAGTACATATTACTGCAAGAATATTACAGCATTCTTTATAGCAGATTCTTTGGGCAAGTTTTCAATTTCAGGTTTACACATTGTAAAAGTTAATGGTCATTTATATTTTATAGTGTAGATGAGAAAGTAGAAATTCATAATAAAGCATGATAATATTGGATCATCAAAAATTTTAAGCAGCACAATATTAATTAGTACATGTTAAAATCAAGAATGCAGCTTGCTTGTGTATAATGAGAAGGAAGGATCAATACTAACCAGAATTAAATGAAGTAGCAAATAATGGTTTCTATTAAATTAAACATGAAATTAGTCATATCTTTGCTGATGAAAAATTCCCACTCAAGAGTAACAAGGAGGTGAGAACATGGGCTGTGAAGGCGAGCTAACCTGGATTCAAGTCCTGTTTTCCATGTGTATGATCAGTGTGAGATCAGTAACCTCCCAAAGCCTTCATTTTCTCTTTCTCGCTGCAAACAGAGGTGATTCCATCAGGTCACCTTAAGGTTCAAATGAGATGATGCAAAGCACTTAACAGAGTGCTTAATGAAGAGGCGGTGTTTTATTAAGTTATCTTGGGCAATATACCAATGGGTTAAATGAGAATTATACTGATATGGATATGTGTTACATATTTATATATTGTATTAGTATTAATTCTAACAAAATCTTTTCATAAAAGAGCTTTTTATTTAGCCATAAAGAATGAGAACATATACTGTCTGACTGTATTTTCAAAGTGCAATGTATAGAACAGTTTTAATAGACTCAATAGAGTTTGTATTCCTAAATGCCTTTACTAGTTTATAAAAATAAGAACAATAGAGTTTTTCAAATAACATCTGGTGAAAACATGGGAAATATCTTTGCTTACCAATTAAAGGGTGTACAAAAAAACAGAATAAATAAAATCTCTTAATTTATGCATTTTGTGTTCTCATAAATCATTTTCCTGTCAAAATTATCAGACTTTACTGCTGAATATTTTAAACATCATAATGAAATTTTGGTAGCATAAATCATAAAGCTTTCAGTTAGAGCATTTGTATACATACCTCAGCATTTTTCTTATATCTTGATTAAAATACAGTCTTCAGTCTAGAAACAAATCCATGCAGAGTATAAATGTCAAACTATCTTCTTAAATTTCGGTAACTCAGCAATTCATGCTGGCCACTGTGCTTACAAGGTAGTTACGGATTGTCAAACTCTGTTTCTAAGACTCACTGTACTCAGAAATGAAGCAGGACAAGCCTTTGTTTGAATTTTGATAATGATTTTTATATTCAAGCACCCTCCCTACAAGAAGAAAAACATTTCATACATAATAAATCTGGTAATAACTTCTCTAGGGCATTAGAGAATAATTTGTTTCATTTAGTAAAAACCTTACTCAATATATTTCATTTGTAATCTGTAAGAGAGACAACTGTATTTTGGATTATGTACATGGCCCAGGATGCTAGACCTGAATGGAAAGTTTTAGCATCAGGAGCAAAATCCACTGAAGGTGACTTGACACTCGGAGATGAAATGATGGGAGTGATGGAAAAGGCTCCATCCAAGTGATTTAGTGGAAAGAAAAATCACTGCACATTTTTTGATGCTTTAAAAGTCGATATATGTGTAGTGAAAAATGGAAGTTTGCTCATTGAGTCTAACTTGGAATTAAGGATGAAGAATCGTTTTACAAATTTATTTATTTATTTATTTTTAGAGAGAGGGGAAGGGAAGGAAAAAGAGTGGGAGAGAAACATCAATGTGTGGTTGCCTCCCATGTGTCCCCTACTAGGGACCTGGCCTGCAACCCAGGCATGTGCCCCAACTGGGAATCAAACTGGTGACCCTTTGCTTCACAGGCCTGTGCTCAGTCCACTGAGCCAGGGCAGGATAAAGAATCTAGTAATGAAATAAACACTGCCTTACCCAGAGTTCCTATATCCTACATCATTTTTAAATGCGTCAGTTTCATGTTTTACTTTGTATGACTTCCTTTATCCTCTCACATATAGAAATTTAACACGTGAATTATTTAAATGGCTTAAAATGTGTGAATTATTATTTGAAAGTTCACATATATTATCAAGGACACAAGGCAAGAAAATGTAATAGGAAATAACAGTTTCCATACCAAGAAATTGTAAAATACTTTCTATGAATCAGATTAATCCCATGAATCCTCAGAATGATCTTTGGATAGCTTAAGAAATAGGAAAGACACCTAATGTTTTTTGTCTACTCTAAGTCAAGTATAGGCTGGCTTTTTAATATAAATTCTTAATTCCTACAACAGTACTATGAGGTGGAATTTTACAGATGAGGAAAATTAAGGCTCCTGGAGGTGAGGTAACTCACCTAAGTTATCCAGCTAGTGAATGGCAGAGCCAAGGGTCCAGCTGACTCCACAGCCTTTACTAGAAACCTTGGAGAGAGCATCCTAAAATAATAGAGATTCAGTCAGATTTCAAGGTGACCAATATGATCAAATTACAACAACTTTAATATCACAGTATCTTAATGTCCATATATAAAATGGCATTCTATTTTTTTATAAATGTTTTTTTAAGATTGTATTTATTTATCTATCTTTAGAGGGGAAGGAGAGAGGGAGAGAAACATCAATGTATGGTTGCCTTTCGTGCGTCCCCTGCTGGGAGTTGGCCTGCAGGGAACTGGCCTGCAACCCAGGCATGTGCCATGACTGGGAATTGAACCACGATCCTCTGGTTCGCAGGCCCACGCTCAATCCACTGAGCTACACCAGCCAGGGCTAAATGGCATTCTATTTTATATAATTATAGAAATTATTTTCCACTTAACACTATCATGAGTGTTTTCTTATGTCATTAAGTATTCTTTGATAGCATGATTTTTAATAGCAACATAATACTCTTTTGTGTGACTCTTCCATAGTTTATTTTTAAATTTTTTTTAAAGATTTTATTTATTTATCTTTAGAGAGGAAGGGAAAGAGAGAAGGAGAGAAATATCAATGTATGGTTGCTTCTTGTGAGTCCCCTGCTGGGAACTGGCCTACAACCCAGGCATGTGCCCTGACTGGGAACTGAACCATGATCGTGTGATTTGCAGGCCCTTGCTCAATCCACTGAGCTATACCAGCCAGGGCTTCCCATAGTTTATTTAGTCATATCTCTCTTGTTGGACATTTAGGTTGTTCTAACTCTTAGTTACTAAAGTAAGAACTCAGTGAATAGCATTTTCTGCAAACCTTTTTTTTGAAACATTTTTTAAGATTGTATTTGTTTATATATCTTTAGAGGGAAAGGGAAGGAGAGAGGGAGGGAAATATCAATGTATGGTTGCCTCTCATGTGTCCCCTACTGAGTACTGGCCTGCAACCCAGGCATGTGCCCTGACTGGGAATCGAACCACAATCCTCTGGTTCACAGGCCTGCGCTGAATCCACTGAGCTATACCAGCCAGGGCTCTGCAAACCTTACTTTGTGTATCCAATTACTTATTTAGAATATATTTGTCACAGTGTATGAGAATGCCCATTTAGAAATATTTACCAATAATAGGGAAAAAGATGAAATACTTCCTTGTCAAAGGATTTCTTTGATTATCAATGATTTCAGATATTTACTGGCCACTTATATTTCAGCTCTGAATTGTCTTTTATGGCCTATAGCTATTTTTCTATTACATGTTTATTTTTTCTCTTTGCTATATAAAATTATATTTTGATATCTAAAATTATATAATCTCAAGGACATTAAATCTTTCTCCTTCCATTAAAAAAAAACAACAGTCAGACAGAGAAAGACAAACAGCATATGGTTTCACTTATATGTGGAATCTAAAAAAATAAAATAAATGAACAAAAAACCAGAACAGACTCATAGAGAACAGACTGATGGTTGTCAGAGGGGAGGGGAGTTGGGGGGCCTGGGTGAAAAAAGGTGAGGGGAGTAGGAAGTGCAGATTGGTAGTTACAAAACAGTCACAGGGATGTAAAGCTCAATGCAGTCAATAATACTGTAATAACCACATGCGGTGTCAGATGAGTACTAGATTTACCAGGGGATCCCTTTATAAGGTATATAAGTGTCTAACCACTATGCTGTACACCTGAAACTAATATAATTTGATTTTCAACTGTAATTGGAAAAAAAACCTAAAATTAAAATAGAAATAATAATTACTTTGAGAAACTTTTGAGTGGGTTTTAAGCAGGTAAGTCCTGATTCTATTCACATTTTTTAACATTTTATGTATTTATTTTTAGAGGGGAAGGGAAAGAGAGAGGGAGAGAAATATCAATGTGTGGTTGCCTCTCCTGTGTCCCCTGCTGGGAACTGGCCTGCAACCCAGGCATGTGCCCTGACTGGGAATCGAACCGCGATACTTTGGTTGGAAGACCCTCACTCAATCCACTGAGCTACACCAGCCAGGGCTCTATTCACATTTTTAAAAGCTCTCTCAGTGCTGTGTGGAGAACTGATTGCAGGGAGACAAGTACAGCTGCGGGGAGACCAGCTGGGGGTCCTCCACCAAAGTCCAGGCAGCAGATGATGGGGACTGTGGCTCTGACAGTAACAGAGTTGGAGAAAAGTGAGAGGGATGTTGGGACTTGAGCTATGTTTCAGAAGTAAAGTGAACAGGATGTGCTGACGAGTGAGGAATGAGGAAAGAATCAAGAACAACCCCTAGATACTTGGTTTGGGGAACTGAATAGATAGATGGTGGTGCCGTGCACTGATATGTAGGAAACTGGAGCAGAGGTAGGTTGCATTTTATCTGAAATGCTTATTAAACATTTGCATGGAAATATCACGTGGATACACAAGGTTAGAGTTCAGGCGAAGATAGATTTGGTAGCTACTGGCAGAGAGATGGTTTGAATGCCACGTAATTGGGGAGATCACCAGGGAGAATGTGGACATAAAGAAGAGAAAATGGGTTTGGAAACAAAGTCTGGGGCAGTGAACATTTGGAGGTTGACAAAAGGAGAGAAACCAGCAAAGGTGCCTGAGGAGTAGCCAACGAGATGGGAGAAAAACAAGGAGAATGTGCTGCCATGGAAGTGAAGAAATTTAGTGTTTGTTTCAAGAAGGAGGGAGGGCCAACCCTGTGGAATGCATTGGAGAAGTCAGAAACAATACGAATGGGGAGTGACTTTTGGATTTGGCAACCTAGAAGTGACTGGTACTTTTGAGAACAGCAGTTTGAGGAAGGTTATGGAGGCAGAAACCTAACAGGGGGGGATTCAGGAAGCAATGGGAGATTAGAATATATAGGGGTGGGCAAAAGCAGGTTTAAAATAACAATAATTAGCAATACAATAATTAAAGAAGTAGACAACCAAGTTTGAATACAACAAAGGTTTGGTGAACAAAGACAAAGCTAAAGAACAGAAAATTGAATTATACGGAACTCCGACAACAACGAACCTTTCAACTGGGATGGTAAGAGGGGCGGAGCCAGCAGCGGAGTAGGGTCGGGCAGAAAAGATCCCCCCCCCCACCCCCAACCTAGGCTCCCAGGTTGCCCGGACACAGTCAGGGTGTGGGGCAGACTGACCTTGGTCGCACATTCGCGCACAGTGAGACGGACCACGCAGGCCCCAGAGGGCGAACCCAGTGGCAGAGGGCTCATTGCGGTGGCACATTCACGTGCAGTCGGATGAAACGGGTGGGCCCCGGTGACGGTGGCAGCAGCAGGAGGCCATTGCTCCTATTTGGCCCCGCCCCTACTTACAGTGTCACAACCCAGCCACTGAGTTGCCCTGCTCTGGTGAACACCTAGGGCTCCGATCATGATACATAACAGGTATGAACAGCCCAAAAGATGGCGCAAGAAGAACTCAAAGTCCCAGAGCCAATAACTCTAAGAGACCAAGAGATCGCCAGCCTCTCAGATGCACAGTTCAAGACACTGTTTATCAGGATGCTCATAGAACTGGTTGATTATAGTCACAAATTAGAGGAACATATGAAGGCTAATCTAATTGAAGTGAAGGGAGATGCACAGGAAACCAATAGTGATGGAAACTGGGACTCAAATCAATGGAATGGACCAGAAGGAAGAATAAAACATCCAACCAGAAAGGAATGAAGAAATGAGAATTCAAAAAAATGAGGAGAGGCTTAGGAACCTCCAGGACATCTTTAAACGTTCCAACATCTGGATTATAGGGGTACCAGAAGGGGAAAAGAAACAGCCACGAACTTATTTGAACAAATAATAAAGGAGAACTTCCCCAGTCTGGCAAAGGAAATAGACTTCCAGGAAATCCAGGAAGTTCAGAGAGTCCCAAAGAAGTTGGACCCAAGGAGGAACACACCAAGGCACATCATAATTACATTGCCCAAGATTAAAATGAAGGAGAGAATCCTAGAAGCAGCAAGAGATAAGGGGACAGTCACCTACAAAGGAGTACCATCAGACTGTCAGCAGATTTCTCAAAAGAGACCTTACAGGCGAGAAGGGGCTGGAAACAAGTATTCCAAGTCATGAAGTCCAAAGACCTACAGCCAAGATGGCTCTATCCAGCAAAGCTTTCATTTAGAATGGAAGGACAGATAAAGTGCTTCTCAGGTAAGATCAAGTTCAAGGAGTTCATCATCAGCAAGCCCTTATTATATGAAATGCTAAAGGGACTTATCTAAGAAAAAGAAGATGAAAAATATGAACAGTGAAAGGACAGCAAACTTGCAGTTATTAACAACCACACCTAAAACAAAAGCAAACTAAGAGGACAGCTAGATCAGGAGTGGAACCATAGAAATGAAGAACACATGGAGGGTTAGAAACAGGGGAGTGGGAGGAGGAGAAGGAGGGAGAAGGCACAGAAAATAGCATAGATGGTAGGTAGAAAATAGATAGGAGGAGGGCAAGAATAGTAGGGGAAATATAGAATCTAAAGAACTTGAGACACGTGGTTATAAACTAAGGGGGGGAGAATGGTGGGGGAGGGAGTGTGCGAGTGGAGGGGAATGAAGGGGGAATAGAACAACTGTAATGGTATAATCAATAAAATATAAAAAAAATTTTAAAAACCACCTTTCCTAAAAAAAAAAAAAAAGAAAAAGAAATAATTACTCTAGAATAAACTCTGTTTTGCCTACTCACAACTGTAAACCTACTTTTGCCCCCCACCCCCACCCCCCACCCTCCCGCCATGTGAGTGGTGTGGAAACAGTGGGTTTTCCTCTCTCTGGGAATGATCGCATTCAGGTGCTCACATGTTCACAAGACATCATTCAGATCTCTTTCATGTCACATCATGCACTAAAGTTAACAGCATGTAGTGTAAAGACTAAATTTTTCAGGGCAATGGAATGAGACCTAAATAGGAGACAAGGGATATTTCCACCGCGTTTGACCACACCCTGTGAACCGTAAACCCAGTAAATCTACTGGGCACTATTGCTGTCATTACCTCCGTTGTTGCACTAGTTAAATTAGGGCCCCCCAAATTCCTGTTCCCTGCTCTTTGTCACCATGATCATCAAGCTCTTTTTAGGGTCCTTGAGGTCTACCCCTTAGCTTGTGGTCAGAAAACAGCGAAGCCTTTTCCTCCCCACATTCCCAGGCCTTCTTACTCATTCCAAAACTGTGGATTACAAAAGCAAAAGGACTCATGGCCTCTAAAGTGTTTAATGATCAAATTGTTGGACCCGTGAGTGACAAAGGATTGTGACAGAGAGCAATTCCCATTCTCCCTCACTGGGGATAGTCTGAGTTTCTGCCGGTCAATTCCCAGCTGTAACAATGATAACAATTAGCAAAGGAACTTCCCGAATTCCAGGCAGCAACCTAAGGCTGGGGTCATATCTCAGATGTGGAAGATTGTATGGTGGGGGCAGGGGTAGTAAGTTAAGGTAGGATCCCCCTTTATTTTCTAAACCTTTGGCAAACCAGTGGGAGATATATATGAATATGTATATAGTTTTAACTTAAGGTGGGAGAAGCATTTTGGAGACACTGCAGCAGATTAACAAATAGTATTTGTATACATGCAACTAAAACAGTAATTTATCAGGTGGAAGGCAATCGGAGGGAATAAAATGCCAACCTGTGTCTACAGTTGGGTTGTGTTGGTGATGAAGTGCTGTTTATTCAGGGCCAGCCCAGCTTGTCAGCCACAGAAGAGCTATCGCAGCACATGACTCCCTGCGTCGCTAGAAGACAATAATAAATTATCTCCTATGCAAACAGCACCAGCGTAAAAGCAGAACAAACAGCCTCTGCCTCCCGGATTCCTGAAGATCCTCACACATCCCTTGTTTGATTTTGCTTTAAACATGAAACCCATGGCATTGTCCTACAGCCAGGAAGATCTTATTGGGGCAATTTTTTTAGGACAGGTAGGACACAGCTGTTGACGATCTCTGTTTGGGGTTTTTTGTCAGATGTAAGTATTTTCTTGCTTTAACATGCTCAAGTGAGCCACATAAATCTTTGCTTTATCAATACTTCATCTGATCCTATGGAATTCAGGGTCACCCAGAGGACAACTGGGAGGGTCGGGTGTTACTCAAAGGTGTTTGAATCCAAGAATCACTTGAGGTGCATGATGAAGTACAGATTCTTGACCCAACCCACGACCTGCTAAATGAAAACTTCTAGCAAGGCGGCCCAGAAATCCTTACTGCAGGGTGATTTTTACGATGGGGATAGCGTGAAGAACAAGGAGCTGAGGGTGTGAGTCAGTAAGTCCCGTGACAGTGTTGAGAGAACCCTAAGGACTGCTTCATAGCAAAATACACTGATTAACAAATACCTCCCTACAGCAGTACTTTTCAGATTTCAATGTGCATTCAAATCCCCCAGGACCTGTGGAAAATGCAGATTCTGCTTCAGTAGGTCTGGGCCATGGCCTGGGACTCTGCCACTGGACTTGAGTCCTGCAAAATCCCAACGCTGTCATTTTAACACAGAGGACTCCCAACAGATTGGAGCTCAGCCAACATTGTGGAATAGCGAATGTTCCACTGGTGTGGCTTTGAATAATACTGATTCTACTGAATCCTAGTCTTGTGCTTGCTTACCAATAAAATCTGCTGTCTCTGGTTCGAGGGGCCCAGAGGGGGCGTCATGATAACTCATTGTAGGTAAAAATCTCTTAGAAATGTTTTATCTTCTTTCAGGAGTTTAAAATGTATTTGGGGGTTTTATGTACAAAATTTTTCAGTATTTTGAAAGACAAACGGTAGGGCTTCTTGTGCTAAAGCCCTCAGTGCCTGGAAGTCAGGTTCAGGTAGTGGCTGTCCATTCTTGTTTTCCTCGGGAACCGTATCTTACTTTACTATTCAAAAAGGCAAAAGGCTCCGCATTGATATTCCTGATGTATAACACCAATTAGTTTTTGAAATGATTTTATCTATCTGAATGTATGTGTATGAGGTCCATTTTTTAAAGTCGATTCCAAATATCGACTTCTATTGTAAGTGAATTAATTTTAGGGTACCTATTTAAAGATTGTTATTGTGATACTTAGAGGATAAATAAAAGCATCATCACTGACAGAAAGCATTTTGGAACACGGGCTTCCAAAAGCTGTTGTATTTGAACCTCATAAATTTCATTAGCAGGTCCTTAGACCCATGGTATCCACCAGCAATATATTTGGAGACACTTGTGAGTCCCCACGTGCAAGTCCTTATAACCAGAAAGTGCAAAGGGCCTTGGGAGATGCCTAGTGAGAGTGGCTGCTGCAGGGGTAGACAACGAAGGCCCCTTGGGGCGCGGAGGCAGGTGAGGGGCCCACACACCAGCCGAGTGTCCCTGGTACCCTCTCAGGGGCCTCAGAGACCTGGAGACTGAGCTCAGCAGAATTAGAGTTCATGTGATGGGGATATTTTAAATAGTCTGGTAAATAGTCTGAGCCACAAACATCAAATCCACCAGCTTCAAAGAGCTACCACATACAAACATTAATCTGGGGAAAGATCTGCACCTAAACCCATTGGGCTGTTGCGCTCTTCACAGCGGGGGCACGTGGCAATTCCACTTCCTGTTGTATATATGTCTGTATTGCTTTGATTTTTTTACCAGTGGTGTGCATAATTCTGATGACTGTTGTAATCAGAAGAAAATTAATAGCATTCTTTATCTTTCCTGAGTGCATGTCATGGTGATTTTCATTAAGTAGCACAGTACACTGTCAGTTGATTGATTATATATTATGATCATATATATGCCATACATATGCTGTGATATATGAGGATTGTGTAGCATAGGCTGATTTCATACCCGTGTCTCTCCAGTCATTCAACAGACATGTCTTGAGCAACTAGTATAGGCCAGGCTTTGGTCTTCACTCTGTTTCTTTAAAAAAATAAACAACTGTGCCGACAAAGTGATTCTCACGGTAGTCAATAAAATTGGAAAAGGCCAGCACACTTTCTGAGGATGATGGGAGCCACAGGTACCTTTTCTGCAGTTATTCATTTCTCCTTAGTGGTCACATAGAATGGGCAGATCTGACATCACCGCCTTTATATGAAACGTCTACATGTCTACACTGGGATAAAAATCATTCAGCAAAGTCAGCTCGGTTCATCCTTAGGAATTCTGCTTGGAGTTAACAATAATCATTAGAAAGCAATAGTAAAAAAGAACAATACCTTACTATTTTTTTAGCGATGGGTTACAATAGTAGCAGACATCTGTATGTCCTAAGAACAATAAGAGGAAACGTATGTTTTGGAAAGTCAGCATTGAAATAAATATTTTAGAAAAAAAACATATCTTGTTAAGATATCTGTTTTGTACCTAAACTATTCTTAATAATAATGACAAAGACTCCTTCCTCTCTTGGTTTAGGAAAACACACAGGCAAAGTACATTGAAAGCCATTGCATGAAATTTCCCAAACTTTCTCGAAGTGCTTATTTTTTATTTCACTTGCTTCTAATAACATATCTCTGTCATAATACATCATAAGATTAGACAAATTTGCCCTAACTGCCCAACGCTGAGCAGTGTGACTTTAAAATCAAATTGCCCGTTGTTGTTTCAGAACTGTATGTTTCACAGCAATATCACCAGGGATTTGAAAACATTCACACAGAAGTTCGGCTTTGATGTCCTCATCCTCTTGGCCAGCTACCCGCCGGAGGAGCAGCAGCCCAGACGACAGCTTGCTGTGTACTCCGAGAACCTAGAGCTGTGCAGTCAGGTAAGGGAGCCCTCACCCTGCTGTGTCGTCCTGTTACCGAACAAAGGGTCCGAGGAGGGGGGCAATACTTGGCCCACCGAGGGATGCCAAAAACTGCTACAGAAAACAGGGGCCCCTCCCAAGGACGATACACTAGTATCTATAGGGCTCTTCTGTCCGCCGCCAATTGGAAACACATCTCTCAATGCCAGAGATTTGTGAAAAGGAAACAAAATGTTTATTTAATGCTATTCAGGCCTAATGCCTTCCTTGAAATATTAAAGTC
This sequence comes from Sturnira hondurensis, assembly GCF_014824575.4. Taxonomy (NCBI): domain Eukaryota; kingdom Metazoa; phylum Chordata; class Mammalia; order Chiroptera; family Phyllostomidae; genus Sturnira; species Sturnira hondurensis. Next base: position 3,782,517 of record NW_028093273.1, read on the forward strand.
TTTAAGGGTATACACCTACACACACACACACACAGCGCTCCCTTCTCCCACTGTCCCAACTCCGGGTACCGTAAATCAGGAAAAGAGCACACGTCCGTTTTTCTCCCAGGCCGCTGGCACGTGAGCTGTGTCGCCTGCCTGTCCAGGCAGGATCTCCAATTAATCCAAAGTCATGCGGCACCTTCCACTGGCAAGAGTTCTTTGTACCAAGTTCCAGTCAAAGTCTCTCCTGCTTTCCAGGCCACTCAGCCAAAGGGAGCACGCCAAAGCTGCGTGGGCCTCTTCTACCAAAGCCGCACTCCACCAAAAGCGCGTCTTTCTTCTTCACCTGGCCGCAGGGATCTCCATTCTGGCAAAGCTGCGTGGTCTTCCCTTTCACCTGGCCAAGAGGGGGTCTGCACTCTGCTGAAACCGCGTGGCTCTCCCTCCTAATGGCTACAGGGGTCTACATCTTTCCAAAACAGCGTGGCTCTCCCCCTCACCTGGCCAAGAGGGGGTCCTCACTCTGCTAAAGCCACATGCCTCTCTCGCAGGCACTCTCTCAGAGAAGCAGCCCCCAATTCCAGCCTGGGTAGCAGCCACTCACTTCTCCCTGGCCCAAAACTTGGCCACAGCTATTTAACATATCTATGAAACCAGTTAAAGGTTATAGATATGTTAAATGACCATTCCAGAGGTTAGCTGCAAAACTGTTGCTAAGCAAAACAGCTCTCAATGGCCCTGCTCCATTCGTCCCTTCCCCCAACTGACAGCTGGGGGGGGGGGGAGGGTGAGGATATCTTAATATTTCCTCCAATATTCCTGTACACTTTGAGTTCTGGACACCATTCCAAATCTTTTCTGGCCCCCCCCCTTGGCTGCACCCTGTATCAGTTCCACTGCCCCCTAACCTGCCTGCTCTCCGAACCTGTGGTGGAAGATGGGGATGGATCGGTGGCGTAAAGGAAATGGCCCAAGAGATAAAGTCTTAGAATTCGAGTTTTAGGAAATGTTGGGGGCGTTTTGTGCATTCAGCCTTTTTAAAGAGCCCCATCACCAGTTCTCTTCTAGAATAGAATATTTATCCTCTATGACAGCAGTCCTCAACCTTGTTGGCACCAGGGACCAGTTTCGTGGAAGACAGTCTTTCCACAGCCAGGGCAGGGGGGGATGGTTTCGGGATGATTCAAACACATTACATTCAAGCTCACCTCCTGGTGTGCCGCCTGGTTCCCAACAGGCCCGGACCAGTACCGGTCCACAGCCTGGAGGTTGGGGACCCTTTGCTCTGTAGAATAAATCCATACAGAGAGATGGATCGTAGCTTTCTTACCCAAATGAGGGCCAGTCCTCCTCTGGGTGCTGCTTTCTTAGTCCCTGTCTGAATACCTGTTTGGTGCCCAGTGTTGAGTAACCGGTGATCTGGTGCTTCAATCAGTTAGTCTCCAGGGAGTAAAATTCTGGCTGGATAATCAGCTGGAACCTCTCATTTGAGACCTGAATCCTTTAACCCAAGGCTATGGAAATGATACAAAATGTAAACAAATATTAATCAAAATAGGGCATTGGCTACAGCAAACCAGGTGTACTTAATAAGTACTATGAGAATATACATGGTTCATTACACCGTGGACAGCTTGGCCCAGAGTTGTTTCATCAGTGAATCCGACCGCACTAATGGATCAGACACCTCATGTGTCCATGGGAGCCTGGGAGGGTACTCCTTTCTTTGCTCCATCCTCACCTTCTGTTCCCCAAGAGATCATCTTGGCTTTCCTGACATAGGACTGCAGGGTTCCTCTCATGTCCAAACATGAAAGAGGCCCCTGTCCCTGCTACAGACGCATTTAGTACCCTCTTTCTGACCCACCTACAGCTGCGCATTGTCAGCAGCCTGAGTCTTTTTCAGTGCTTTGCTCTGCCTTGGGTTCAAAGCTGAGTTTTAGCTTTGGCCACTGGTTTCCAATGAATAGGAATTAGGTCTCTTAAGCCTTCAATTCAGTACAGTGGTTCTGAAATCACTTTTAGTTGCAAATCAATGTTTTAAACGGCCAATTCAAAATAGACCAAAAGAGAAGAGCAGATGAAAAGGTCAGAAGCCCTTGAGGCAACTCCACCCTGCCTCTCCTTTCCTTACCCACCCTCCCCACCCATCACCAGGGACACAGCTCTTCGGGTAAGCAACACAGGGTTAAGACTGCTCCAAAGGAGTCCCTCTTTGTTCATGGGGTCACAGTCGGTCAAGGCTCAGCATCTGCAGCCCCACCGTCTGAGTCGAAAATGTGGCTCCTTTACTTGTTAGCTGTCTGTGGTTGGTGAAGGTATTTAGTCTTCCTGTGTCTCCGTTTACTCATTGGCAAAATGGGGATAAACAGTTCCTACCTTGCAGAATTATGAAGATTAAAGGAGAAAATGCACACAAAACCTTTAGAACTGTTGTTATTCTCTCTGAGAACTCTGTAGTTGTTAGTTAGTGTTGTTGCTGCTGCTCTTGTTGTTGTGACTGCCGCTAAGCCTGTGGGGCCATTTCAAAATATCTCCAACTTTCCCTGAAAGTCATAGAGCTGTAGCCCAGTTCGGACCTAGAACTGCCTGTCACACGTTCTCCTGGCCTCCCAAGTCAGCCCTGACTGTTCTGGGCTCCCTGCCGAGGCTCCCTGGGGCAGGAGGAGACAGCTGGGGCCTGGGGGTTGTTGGAAAGCCCGAGCCCCTGAAGCTGCTTTCTGCTTCCTACGTTCTCCTTTGCCTAATGAGGTTGCCAGAGGTTAAAGCAGGTCCCGGCTGCCTGCTGCTAAATAAAGCCTTTCTCCTGCCCTCTTTTCCTTTTTTCCAACACCTTTCCACCAGTCCTTGTCAGCAATCGGCATTATTTCTATTTTTTTTCAAACTTGAAAACAGTTGGCATTTTTCACACTTCCACTTCTGTTAGAAGATGGTGTTACATTATACTGAGGAAGGGATTTAAATGGGTTTAGATGTCTTTACCTATAACTTTCAGGAGCCAGCAACATTGAGCCCCTGGATTTGAGTTCAATCAAAAGCCAATTTGATAGGATTAGAGAAGGAGTTGGTGTTATATAGAATGGGACTTTCCATGTTTTACATCATGCAGTTTGCCGTTATTTGAGTTCTTCTTTTAAGACCAATAAACACAGATTAATTTTGCATGAAGAAAAATTAAGAAAGAAAAATCACAAAGAGCAAAGGGTACCTGAGTGCTCATGCAAACCCCCCTGTCTCCCCGCCAGATCTGCTGTGAACTGGAGGAGAGTCAGCACCCTTGCCTAGAGCTGGAGCCCTTCGAGTGTGGCTGTGATGAGATCCTGGTATACCAACAGGAGAACCCTTCGGTGACTTGTGACCAGGTAGTTCTCCTTGTCAAGGAAGTCCTCAACAGGAGGTGTCCAGAGATGATCTCCAACAGCCGGACGTCCTCCACAGAAGCCGTGGCAGGCAGCGCCCCACTCTCCCAGGGATCGTCTGGGATTATGGAGTTGTATGGCTCTGACATAGAGCCCCAGCCCAACCCTGTGAATTTCATAGAAAACCCTCCAGATCTCAGCGATTCTAACCAGGCCCAGATGGATGCCAGTGTAGACCTCGTTAGCCCGGATAGCGGGTTGGCCACCATTAGGAGCAGCCGTTCGTCCAAGGAGAGCTCGGTTTTCCTCAGTGATGACAGTCCAGTGGGAGAAGGGGCTGGGCCTCACCATAGCCTCCTCCCAGGGTTTGACTCCTATAGTCCCATCCCTGAAGGGGCAGTAGTGGAGGAGCAAGCACGGTCTGGAGAACATGGGGAACACTTTGACCTCTTCAACTTTGACCCAGCACCCATTGTTTCTGGACAGTCCCAACCGTCTTCCCATTCTGCTGACTACTCCCCAGAAGATGATTTCTTCCCCAACAGTGATTCATCAGAAGGACAGCTCCCCACGGGGCCCAAAGAACCCAATGGCATAGGGACAGACATGTCTAATTATTCATCCAGTGTGCTTTTGTCAGAGGCTGGCAAAGATAACCTTGTGGAATTCGATGAGGAGTTTGTCCAGAGACAAGAAAGTCCTGGGGATAACTCTAAAAGGAATGTGAGCCTGACTGGTTTTGTGGGAGATGAATCTCTTTCTCCAGAAAGGCTGAAAAATATCGGAAAGAAGATTCCACTAACACCTATGAATAGCTTTGTAGAAAGCTCACCATCCACTGAAGAACCAGGTCTACTCTGTTCTGAAGACATGACCCAACAAGCAGTTGACACAGGGCCACCGCAGACTCGTACACGGTGTAGCAGCTGGTGGGGTGGTTTGGAAATTGACTCTAAAACTACTGCAGATGCATGGAGTCCCAGCGAACAGGAATCTGTCTTCCAGAGCCCGGAATCCTGGAAAGACCATAAGCCAAGCCCAGTTGATAGGAGAGCCTCAGATTCAATATTTCAACCAAAGAGTCTTGAATTCTCAAGGGCAGGGCCCTGGGAGTCAGAATTTGGTCAGCCTGGGCTGGGCAACAATAATATTCGAGACCAGAATGAAGAAAGCTTGCAGTTTCAGAACCTGCCCACTGAGAAGTCACCGTTGCCGGACGCTTCTCCTCAGGGAACAAACCATCTGATAGAAGACTTCGCTGCTCTGTGGAGTTCCAATCGCTCTCCCACGGCAATGCCCGAGCCGTGGGGAAATCCCGTAGATGACCATGAACCAGCAGCTGCAGCGCCATTCCCGGCCTGGAGTGCATTTCGTCCAGAGAATGACACCAAGCCTCTGAAAAATACCTGGAATCTGCACCCAACGTGCAGTGACCCACCTTCTGTGAGAGACCCGAGTGAGTGGGCCATGGCAAAAAGTGGGTTTCCTTTTCCTGCAGAAGACCTTGTGGACAGTTTGGCCAGTGAGACAAATAATGAAGCAGCTCCAGAAATCTGGGGCAAAAAGAACCATGACTCTAGGGCTAAACCCCTTGCATCAGGAAATCCCAGGTCTGACCTGGGTCAGGCATGGAATAGCTCTAAGGCAGCAAAGGAAGACCAGGATGGTGGCATGGCTCCGAAAATTAGAGGGAATGTGTATGAAAAGGTAGATTCCTGGAACCTTTTTGAGGAGAGTATCAAGAAAGGAGGGTCGGATGCCCTAGCTCCGTGGGAAGATTCCTTCTTATCGTATAAATGTCCCGATTACAGTGCATCCAACCTAGGGGAAGATTCAGTGCCTTCCCCCTTAGATACCAACTACTCCACCTCTGATTCTTATACTTCGCCGACATTTGCTGGAGATGAAAAAGAAACCGAAAACAAGCCATTTGCTAAAGAGGGAGCTTTTGAGTTGAAAGAGGCTAACTCCGTTACCAAGGAGATGGAAAGCCCTCCTCAGTCACCGCTGCAGCCACCTAGAAATCGAATTCGTTCAGGTCCTGGAAACCTCGAAATATGGGCTTCCCCTCACGCGGATGATAGTTCTGAAGTAGATGCCACTCACAACCCAGATAAAGACTTACGCAAGGCAGAGCCCGCAGATGGGAAGGACATCTCCGCGGAGGATGACGTTGGCGAGAGCAGCCGGTCCAGTTACGATGACCCCAGCATGATGCATCTGTACAACGAAACAAACCGGCAGCTCACCCTTCTGCACAGCGGCGCCAACTCCCGGCCCCCGGCCCCTGACAGTCTGGAGCTGTGGAACAGAGTGATTCTGGAGGACACTCAGTCCACTGCAACCATCTCGGATAATGACCTGGACTGGGATGATTGCAGTGCGGGTGTGGTGATCCCTGGTGAAGGTCAAGCCCAGGGATACGTGGCTGAAGGTACTGAACCTGAAACCCGATTTTCAGTGAGACAGCTAGAACCATGGGGTGTGGAGCATCAGGAAGCCAGTCAGGCTGACTGGGGACTTCCTGCTTCTTACGAGCATAGTGAAGACACTGTTTCCAACGAATATCGCATACTGAATGAAAAACACGGACAGCTAATTGCGAATAGTATTTGGGATTCTGTCATGAGAGAGAATGACATGCCATCATTAATGTTACCAGGCCCATTATACGTTACAGATTCAGAACAAAGCAGATTGCCTCCTGAAACTCCCAGCTCATCCCCCAAAATTAAGGACAATCACAGCCCAGATGTGCTAGAAGCCTCTGGAGTCAGTGAGTCAGGAGCACTTGATCCAGAACAGGAAGACACATGCCAGGGGAACCTGTCAAGTAATGCAGTGTCCCTGACAACCGGGCTTGAGAATCCAGGGCACTTTGTTAGCTCAGACCCATGGAAAAGTCGCAGCTATGGACAAAACGGAAGTGAGAAGGAAACTCACGGGGCCGTTGACAGGGAGTGCCTTACCGAGGAGGAGGTGATGGATAGAGCCTCGGGGAGTTCTGGAAAAGGCCAACATGACCAGGAATGCTCATCCCCAGTTGCATCTGAACATGAAGAAATCCGTGATGAGTCAGGCAAAACCAGCTTTCCTTCAGTCCCATCAACCCCTCAAACTGAGGAGCCCCAGGAGGTTTTTGAGCATGAGAAGGGATCTCACAGTTCAAACGCCTGTGACGTGCAGCCAGAGGTGTCCTCCAATCACCTGCAGGCCAAAGAAACCTTCAGAAAGTCCCTCATGGATCCCAGAAATCCAGGTGAAACTATTGAAATTTCGGAGAAGCCGAATTTAACAAAAAATGTGGCTCTACCTGAAATGGATCTTAAGAAAACTGAAGAATGTAACATTCTGGAGCCAGAGAGAGTGAACCAAGAGCCACCTCCCGAATGTCCCCAGCGCCTTGACGTTTGGGATGGCCCTACAGATAGTGATGTGCAGGTCAGACGCACCAGTTCTGAGATAACTAAGGATCCCGAAGGTACCAGTGCTGAAAACAGCCCTCCAGCAGTCAGTCCACCGGGAAATTATGGCAGAGATAGTCTTTCTAGTGAGTATACACATTCGAGTGCTTCAAGTCCTGACCTAAAGGATTCTTCGGCTGCACTGCTTTCGTGGGATCATGGAACCAATACTGGGTGTCAGGAGGAGACTCAAGATGACTGGAGTGAACAGAATCACCAAGAATCTGAACTAATTACTACTGGTGGCCAAGCAGAAGTAATTACTGAAATGAAAGAACTGGAGAGAAACAGAAAGGATGGATTAGATCCCAAAGTTTCTAAATTTTTGGAGATATGGGATGACTCAATAGATGATTCCTTTTCCTCTTTATCCAGCCCCGAAGTTGGCAAATATTCTGAATACTCGGGTGCTTATCAGGAAGGAGATCTAGTGGTTAGCCACCAGGACAAAAATGATTGTGATATTCTTGACACTGTGCAGCCAGAGGATGCCAAGTACATTGCAGGGAGCTCAGCTTCTAATGATGAGAGTGCAGGTGATGAGGAGTCAGTGGAGAGAGAGAGCCATTCGGCCACTTGCCACATTGCTCAGAGTGAACCCAGAGCTTGGGACTCATCAAATGAACCTAATGAATTCTTGGCCACGACAGATCCCAAGCCCGAGGAAGGATCTGCCTACACAGGGAGTTCAGGCCCAGCAGAGAATGAGAAGACAGCAGACCCACTCTGTGACACTCCACAGAGCAGCCCCGATCACTGGAATTTCTCCCCACTAAAGGAGAACGAAATACAGGTGCTAGCAACAGATAGGGAGATGAGATCTCCAGAAACAGGGAAGATAGGAAATATCATATGGCAAATATCTCCCAAAACTGAACCAAAGAATGAAAGCCATTCTAAATCAGAAATGCTTGGCTTCTCAACAGACAGCACCGAGTGGTGGAATGAATCCCTGCCGGAGGGGCAACCAACTGAGAGTGCATTTGACAGGGAATCGTCCGAAGGGGAATTATCTAACTCAGGTGGTATGTTAGAGGTGAATTCTTCCATCTACCAAAATGTGGGTCCGTGGGGAGTACCCATTCAGAGTGATAGGGACTCCGTGGAAGCACATTGTACTAATCCTTTCAGTGATAAACATCAGTCACCCTTTCTACATAGTGATGGGGGGAACTCCCATGAGCAACTCTGGAACATTCAACCAAGGCAGCCAGACCCAGAAGCTGATCAGCTTAGCCAGCTTGTAATATTGGACCAAGTGAAAGGAAATGATCCCAGAGAGCAAACCTTCATGGCTTCTGCTGGTGACAAGCTCACTTCTGAAACACCCACCCAAGAGCAGTGTCAGAATACAGTACTATCCATCTGGGATCAGCCAGACCCAACATTTACTCACATTGATGAAAATGAGTGTGTTGTATCTAATGTCTCAACTAGTGAGTGTCAAGAAACAAATCGGTGGGAGGAAGAAAAATCGTACCCCAGTGAAATGACAAATTTAAGCATGGCCTCAGATTTCCCTGCTGTCAGTTCTTCTCCCCAGCTGATAAAGAAGGCAAGTGCTGAGTGGGATGAAGCCAGCCCTAGGGAGGGCCCCCAAAGCACGTTTGCCCCAGATATCTTACATGGCAACTTTCAAGAGGGTGGGCAGTTGACCTCAGCTTCGCCTGACTTGTGGGTGGATGCTAAGCAGCCCTTCAGTTTGAAAGCAGATGGTGAGAATCCTGATATACTGACTCACTGTGACCAGGACAGCAATTCTCAGGCTTCCAATAGCCCTGATATATGTCATGACTATGAAGCCAAGCGAGAGACTGAGCAGCCCATCAGTGCTAGGATGGGGCCTGACAGGGAAGCCAGTGAGTTACATCTCACTGAGCCAAAGCTGGATGAAGAACCCACTCATGAGCCTGGGCAGGAATTTGCTCCAGACGGTTCAGAAGTATATTCTGAAAACACAATTCTATCACCTCCAGTCAGCAACCAAGCAAACACAAATGGCTCCTCTCTGCCTGCTGCCTCTCGCAGTGGTTCTCCTGAGCCTTCTGAAATAAAGGGTGAAAACGGCACAGGTTTAAAAGATTCAGAAAAAGGAGCCGACCCAGATATGACACCAGTTTGGGAACCCACTGACAGAACACTCCCAATGATTAAAAAGGTGGGGACCACCATTTTTGTAAGTCACCAAGAGCCAGCTATGGAAGGTGACGGCTCTTGGGTCTCCGAGGACTTTTCTCCTGAAAGTCCGACAGATGCAAGAGCCTTGCTGGACCTTGGGCAACCTTTGACCACTGAGAACCCTGCCTCAGTTCCCAATGTTCTTCTAGCTTCAGACATTTGTCTGGACGTAAGCGAAGCTGCCTTCGAACACAGTTTCAGTGAAGCCTCCGGTCTCAACACATCCACGGGAACAATAGATGACATGAGCAAACTGACACTGTCGGAAGGCAATCCCGATACACCCGTGGATGGGGACGCCGGGAAGCAAGATATCTGTTCCTCAGAAGCCTCGTGGGGTGATTTTGAATATGATGCCATGGGCCAAAACGTTGATGAAGATTTAGTGAAAGAGCCCGAGCACTTTCTCTACGGTGGTGACCATCCCTTGGAAGAAGATGCTCCGAAGCAGTCGCTGGCACCTTACACACCTCCCTTTGATTTGTCCTATCTCACAGAACCTGCCCTTGCTGTTGAGCTGACAGAGGAAGCTGGGGCTGCAGAGGATGAGTCTCTGGGGAGCGAAGCAGCAGAGGTACTGCTTTCGGCTCTTTCTGATCAAAGAAGCAAGGAAAACCACACTGAGACCCAAATCAGACATCCTGGACGCCTGCTGGAGGTACTGCATATTCATGAAGAGCCCGAGTCGCTGTCTTTGCCTGACAGAGGTGACTCCAGTGTGGAGTTGTCACCCTCAAACATTGACTGGGAAGTAGAAACAGATAATTCAGATTCGCCAGCAGGTGGAGACCTGGGACCATCAAGTGGTAAGAAACATCCCATTCCACCAAACCCTGGGAAGTGCGGCTTTCTTTCCATTCACCTACTTGTAAAACACATTCTGTCCACCAGTGCGGGCAAACAGGAACTCACTACATTTGCAGTGCATGCCTAACCAAGTCCTGTGTTACAGCAGTGACACCTACTGCTCGCATAATACCTATCCATTCGAATACAGGAGAAGATTAAGCAGATTTTTGAGTATAAAACATTTTTTATTATAGTTTACATTCAATACTATGTTCTGTTAGTTCCAGGTGTACAGAATACTGATTAGACAATCGTATACTTTACAAAGTATTCCCCTAATGTTCCAAGTACCTACCTGGCACCTTACACAGTTTTTACGATGTTATTGACTATATTCCCTATGCTGTACTTTACGTCCCTGTGTAAAGTCCACAATCTGCCCTTCTGAATCCCTTCACATTTTTCACCCAGTCCCCTCACCCTCCTCTTCTCTGGCTACCATCTGTTAAACAGATATATCTGAAATTATCTCTCTTTAGATGGATTGTTTGCAAAGATCACACATCACATAATGTGTTAATTAAGCCTTCTTTCTTCTCTTCTCACCTTCACCTTCCACGGTCAGGTGCCAGCAGGGGAATATTAGAGTTAGAAGAAGAAACAGTAATTCCTACAGAAGAGTCTGAGCAGGTAAAACCAGAACACAGAGAAGGAAGATACACGGAGAAGAAGGAAGACCATCCTGCACAACATATGGATTATATATTTGTAAACCACGAAGCAAATTCACCCCCAAAGCCAGAGGCCTGTGAAGCAAGAGGCACCAACTCTGTATTGGAAGAGTTGTACATCGATTCTGAACAAATGGGGCGGCCAGGAAGTCAGTTAGCAAGCTTCTCAGACACCTGTCAACCTGACTCCTTAAACGAAAGAACAGGTCATTCTGCAGAGAGAATGTCTTCCCAAGATGATAAGGGATCACCCCTTGAAAGCCCTGGGCAAGAACAGAGTTGGATGGTCTTGGGCCATAGTGAGGTTGGCAATCCATCATCAGAAGCTACGGACAAAAGGCCTGAAGGGTCTGACAAGGCCGTGGAGCCAGCCTCTGCTCACAGCTTGGGCAAGGGCTCCCCAGTGCAGGTTCCGGGAGAAACAACACCTCTAGAATCTTTAGCTCTAGAGGAAGCCTCTGGGCTGGGCAGCCAGTCTCAGAAGAGCCAGAGCGAGAGCCAGAGCCGAGGCGGGGTGGGCCGGGATGCAGCTCTGTTGCAGGCTGTCACCCATGACAATGAATGGGAAATGCTTTCACCACGGCTTTCTCAGAGAAACCCGGTCCCTGAAATGGAAATAGAGGAGGAGACGGAGTTTCTTGACTCCAGAACAAGGAAACCAAGACCAAACGGGTAAGTTAAAAATTGGATTTACTCTTTTTCTGAAAACTACTTGGTTAGAAACTAGCAAAGTGGCGAAGGATTAGGGAGTACTAAGAATACCTAGCTTTGCTTGTATTTCTCCCAATGTATACCACCAGCAAAGCAGCTGCTGGATAACCATGGTGCCAGTGATGATTTGTATGTATTTTCAGCCAAAAGAGTCCCTTCAGTTTCCACCCAGGATCTTGTACCTACCCTCCCAATATGCACGCTGACTCCACCTCTTCATACCAGCATCACTTTTACCCAGGCACTTGGGACTGACATGGGGAGAGCACTGACATTCATCCACAGCACCAGGCAGCCTGCAATGCGATCTAATTTAGTCCTTACAACAACCCTGAGGGTGTAGGTGTTATTATCTTTATTTTACATGGACCATGAGAGATTCTATGAGTTGCCTAGAAGCCAGTAACCAGAGCAGACAGTCTAGGATTCAACGTTTTCTATCCCCAAAGCCCATACTTTCCAGCAGACACACACAAAAGGTGATTCTGGCTTTGTACAAGTACTTAACTTACTATAGGAACAAGGCAACGCCACAGCAGGGTGTGAAATATCATTCCTAATTGGCCGAAAAGTTGGCAAACAACCATCAAACCAGCGATTTAGTTATTCATTGGTCATTCGTTCATTCATTCATTAACTTACCAGTGGGTTTGAGAATCTGCTCTGTGCAATGGCCGGACAGCCAGTGGACATACCCCAGGGAGCAGGATGCCATCCCTCCCCCAGGGCCTGCCAACGCCGTTTGATGTTATTTAAGTTGCTTTTCATTTGCCCCCTTGCTTTCAGAGATAAAAGGGTAAATTGTGAAAAGTAACTTAAGCAAAGGAGTAAATCATGTTTCCCTCCTTAAAATGCAGTGGAGAAAAGATAGCTTTTGTTTCTACTCATCTGGGGAGAAGAAAGGACCGTGCACACCAGTACCCACTGCGGGTCAAGCAGTCTGCACTCCAGTCTGACTCTACCGTATCGGTTATACATTCTAGGATAACCCTAGGCTTGCATTTCTCATCTGCAAAACCTTCCATCAACATTAAATCTCAAGCCTCCCGTCAGTATTAAATCCTGCACGCTTAATTTGTGTGTAAATACAATGACTGTACCCAGGAGAGCTTTGGTACTCACAAATTACATTTCTCCAGGAAGGAAACAGGAAACCCAAAGAAAAGCAGGGGTACGTGGAGGGTTAGTAAAGTCCCACAAAGAGTTAAAAGCTGTGCCGTGTACGAGTGCGGCCCCATAAATCCAGACGTTTTCAGTTGGCCTAATCCTTTTTTCTTCCTGTCAAGCTCTTCCCTTCCAGAGACCCCAGATCTGTTATCAGAAGGAGGGTAGCAGATGGATCCCAGCAGCCCTGCTGGCATTGTTATAGATTGAGAGCTCGGAACTCAGGAAGCCTGGAGTTGGCTGAGCTATTGTTTGGCTTCTTGTCTGCATTGTGCACATGCCCCTGAAATCAGAGGATAGTGTTCCACTGTGCCACTTGCCCCTTTTCTTTCAGGGAGATTTCTTTGCTCATCCCTTTTTGCTCAGCCCCTGCAGTGATGAAAGCTTTCTCACAGTGGGGTGGGGTGGGGGGGCAGATTTTTCCGCTGGCATCTGTATTACCTGTTGCATAAGTAATTATTTGGAAATATTTGTATTATTAAAATACTAGGATTATTGCCAGTATCACTACTGTATCAAAATATTAGTACTTGAAACCTTCCCTCTGTGCTAGATTTTGGAGGAGGCAGAGGTGTTTAAAGCAGTGACCAAAAACCAGGGGCTCAGCCTCACCTGGGTATTAGTTGTTACAAGTGGAAATTAGCAGCCCCACACTGGACCTCTGAATCAAGAACTCAGGGTGGGGTCCAGCCGCCTGTGTTTCAGTACCTCCTCCAGGTGCTCAAGTCTGAGATCACCAGTCGAAAACTTACTCCCAGCCCTCTAGCTGTTTACAGTTTAATAAGGGAGTTAAATAAAAGTGAAAAGGTAAATAGTGTAATGCTTGAATGAAGATAGTCAATGACCGTGAGTTTAAATAGAAATAGCTGCCAATTACAAGCATTTTCCCTGGACCAGGCACTAAGCACTGTGTATGCATGATCTCACATTACCACGGCAACTGTAGGAGGTAAGAATTACACAGAGGAGGAACATGATATTCAGAATGGTGGAATCACTTACTCTGGTTTATAGGTAGAATGTAAAGAAGCTGGGATCTAAGTTTGAGTCTCTCTGTGTCCAGAGAGTGTGTTAATACTAGTAAGTAAGAGGAGAGGCCCCTGTGCAGGGCGGCTTTATGGAGGGACCCAGACGGCTTCCTATCCAATAGGATCAGAAGGCAGAGTGCCCAGGGTCTATTATACTTTAAGGGTCCATGAGAAGCTTTGAATTTCTTTTAAAATCAAAAGGGAAAAATGATTACTGGATACTCCTTTGTGGACTATATTTCTTTCTGCCAAGAAGGATATAAAATAAATGTATATATATATATATATATATATATATATATATATATATAGTTTGTTTGTTTGTTTTTTGTTTTTTAATGAAGGAAGGAGGGAAAAGTATCTAAGACCCATGAAAGCCCTACTGTGCTCCATGAGGTGCAACTGGAGAAGGGCATTAAATGAAGGCCATAACCTGCAAGGGCACAGGATGGGGTGAAGGCCAGCCAAGTTACCTGGGAAGAATAAGATGATGGAAATCATGGAGACAGGAAAAGAATCACAGAAGCAATATGATAAGAAAGCCATATTTAGCCAGCCCCAAACCTGGAAACATATTCTAAGAGATAATCTCATCATAGGGTAGAATACCCAAAATTAAGACTGTCCTGAAAAAAATTAAAACCTGGTCTTCAAAAATAGAAGCAGGCAGATAAATGTGCGGCGTGGCACTACAGCTACAAACTGGCTTCTTGCCCTCCCCCATCCAGGCGCAGCCCCTGTCGGTGTCCACACTGGTTCTGAGGGCAGTCAATCCTATTTTCAGAACCTGAGGAAGCATTAGGTGCTTTTTCTCCTCATCCTCTACCTACTGACTCTTGTTCACAAAACTTGGGGTGAGTGCTAAGAGAGACACTCTCTCCCTCGTGATGCCCAGCGCCGTGGGCTACCTCCCTAGGGTGAACCTTCCCAGAGGCCTTTGCCCACACCTGGTCATCCTCCAGCTGTAGACCCACCCGCTGAGGGTCGCACACTGATTCCTGAGTCCGTGGGAGACGGGCCTGACCTCCCCTATGTGGTCATGGAGAACATCTGCAGAGTACTCGGCAGCACACAAACTTTTCTGAAAATGAAGAGCCATTTATATGTTTATTTTAAAGAGGGCACAGTTGCAAGGGTGTCATGTGAAGAAAGAGTAATTTGATTGTGTGTTTGTCAGGGTCCTCTAGAGAAACAGAGCCAATAGGATCGATTGGATTAGATAGATAGATAGATAGATAGATAGACAGACGGACAGATAGATAGGTGGACAAAAAATTGTTTTAAGGAGTTAGAATTACACAATTTTAGGGACTGGCAAGTCTAAAATCTGTAGGACAGGCCATGGGCTAGAAACTCAGGCAAGAGTTACTGCAGCTTTGAGTTCTAATTCTGCGGGGCAGTGCAGTCTCTGTGTTGCAGATTTGTGGTGAGTTCCTTCTTTTGGGGGGACTTCAGACTTTTCTTTAAAGCCTCCAGCTGATTAGATAAGGCTCACCCACAGGTTGGAGGGTATTCTGCCTTGCTCAAAGACTGCTGGTTTCAATGTTAATCACATCTAAAAAAAATACCTTCATAGCAACATTGTGACTGGTGTCTGACCAATGAACTGGGCACCATAGCCCAGCCAAGTTGACATGGAACATTAATCATCACAGGTTATATTCATTGTAGGTTATCATCATAGGTTATATTCAAAAGCCTGGACTATATGCTAAGTGAGCACAAAACCATTACCATTTGTAAACTCACCATCTGAATTATATAAATATGGGACAATTGATATACAAATATTGGCCTTCTATAGGTGTGGGGCAAAGAAATTGCTATGCCGCGTAATGAAAGGCAGTAATTTCCAAGAGGACTAAGAGAGCTGACAATGCTCGTCCAATCTTTTGTAGATGCATGCAGTGGTGGGTGGGGGTGGGGAGTGAGGGGGAGGGGAGGAGAGTGGAGGGGTTGCTGTTGTGACATGCACTGGGAGTTGTGACATGTACTGTTGTGACAGTGTTTGGAAGTAACTGGGTCTTCATATTAGTGGGGCTCTCTCTATCTTGTCTCCTCGCTCTGGAAGGGGAGTTCATTGGCACTCCCTGACATAGAGATGGCCTTCAAACACAATGCATTTCATATTCCACATGACGTGCTTCTTGTGGTGTTTTCTGTGCATTGTTTCTTTTTAAATTAGTGAATTTTGAACTGTATTTCTATGTGACAAGACTATGCAAAAGAATTCATATCCTTCCCTGGGATCCCATTAGGTCTTTTTATGGTTTTCATGAGTCCTTCTGAAATCAGACTTTTTCTGCCCATGACTTACGGTTGAGGAGTTAGGGCATTGGGTCTCACGCCCATGTGAGTATTGAAAGTGAAAAATAGGTAAAGAAATCATCCGCTCACTCTTCCTCTGAGTGTTGAGTGATGAGATGTTTGGGCACTCAGAGAAGAATCAGGCTCTTTGAGCACATTCTACCCGCCGTCTAGGACCTGCTGTTTGGATGCGCTGCGTCCCAGTTCCAAACATTTGCCCTTCCCCAAGGCAAGTTGATACTCCATAAACGATAGTGTCCCCTTGTTTAGTCACTGTGTTCTGGCTTTGTCCTGAACTAAACCTGGGAGACCAAACTTGACACTGATTCTGTGTTCACTTATTATGGTAATTGTATTTAATCGTTTGGTGTGTTTGGTGAACTAATGATGATAATTATTAAACGTCTTTAAATTTTTACTTTAATTCAGGCCTTAGTCTCCTTTTTAAAATAAAATAAAAATTTTTGGTGTCTCCCCCCATCCACCCCCACCACGGCCACCTCTGCACTTCCAACCAGCCCTGCCCAGATGTCGAATAAATGCCTGCAGACAGACACACACATGATTTCTTTTGGTCCACCCAGTCGCCATTTGCAATAGGCCAATTTTTATTATCCCTATTTCATGAATTGACTCAAGTGAGCTGCTTAAAGTTATCCAGAAATGAGATAGCGTTAGAGTTGGGACTTGAATGTAAGTCCTCTCCCTTCTAGCCCCAAACAATCATTTTCTTGAACTTCTTTTATCACTTGATGCATTTACTCTTCTTCTCCCCTAGTCCCACTAAAAGGCGAATCAAGTTTAACAGCCCAACTTGAGTAGCCCAAGTTCCCAACTTACTGTTCACACTGTCATTTGACCTTCTGAGCTCTCTTCACTCCTGAGTACATGTTTCTGCCCCGCTCTCCCTGTCTGTGCTGTGTGGGGCCACCCCTAGTGGCCAGAGGCCAGAGGGAGGTGAGAGAATCAAAACCCTTCAATTTAAGTTTTCCAAATATTTGCAGATGTGGTATTTTGTGGTGGGGGATTTTATAGGAAAGAAAGCCACGAGCGCCAAGATGAGGTGGTGCAACTTAGCTGTCCCGTGGAAGGAACACCCACAGAGGAGCACTTTTGTGTTGTGTTGGCTTCCAGTCGGAGGGAAAAGTCCAAGGGACTTCTCTGCTGGAATGGCAGAATGTCAAAGTAATGTCTGAAAAAAGGCCGTCATGAAAATTGATAGCATTTTAGGAAAAGAAGAAGTTACGGCTTTTTAAAAAACTCTCATCTGAGGTTATGTTTTTTATATAGATTTGAGAGAGAGAGAGGAAGGTGGAGAGAGAAACAATGATGTGAGAGAGAAAGAAACATTGATGGGTTGCCTCCCAAACAGTTGCTTCCCAGAGGCACCCCGACCTAGGGATGTGTCCCAACCTAGGAATGTGCCCCAACCAGGAGTTGAACCCACAACTTTTTGATATACAGGATGAGGTTCCAATGAACTGAGCCACCTGGCTAAGGCCAGAATTCATTGCTTTTAAAAGCAGGATGTATTTGTGTATCGGTGACCCAGTAAGGAAGAGATGACACATTCAAGTAAAAGTAATTTGAGAACTATTTAATAAAGGGAGTATTTGGGGAGCAGTGGAGAGCAGTGAGGGGGAAATTGGGATAACTATAATAGAATGAATGAATGAATGAATGAGTATTTATAAAGATGTAGGCAAAGTGTGAGAAACCCACAAGGAATAGCACAGTAACCCAGGAATAATAACAACACAGCTATTTTTATTCTTAGGCCTCAGGAGTGAGGGGAGGAGGGCATTACCAGAACCCAGAACAGGAATTTTGGGTTGAAAGGGCCACACTGAGAAGAGCAGCGACCTGCTGAGGGACAGCCAGCACCAGGCATTCCCACAAGAGGAAGCCAGAGGAGTGCATAACTTTTATCTCCCTCAGACCTCCTGCCAGGGGACCTCATTAGTCAAAACCAAGTGCAATTCAGCAGGTGAGGGAGCTTTCTGGGGCAAGGGCAAGTGGACAAAGTAGGAGAGTGGACCCAAAGTACTTAGCACAGCCGGCTTAATTGGACAGTGGTGGCATCTCAGCTTCTGAAAAGCGTACTGAGATACATTAACATACAGGATTAGTTAACTCTTCCTCCAGTGCATAGGAGGGTCTGTTTCCAAGATCCACCTGACAGTTCTTTGAGGAAAAAAAACGTCAAAAAGTCACCCCAGGCTTGGGTCACCCTCTGTGGAAATTCAAGGTGAACCAACAGAGGAAATTAGAATGCTGCCTTCCCTCCATCTAACTTTGGCTAAGACAGGTGGCTTCTTTTCATTGTCAACTTAAGAGTTTTGTTTTAGGTAATGGCCAGGGAGTAAAATTTCTAGTTCACTCCCATGAATTATCTCAAAATGTTGATCAGCTCAGAATCAGAATTTATGGAAGATTGAGGAAAAAATATGTAATGCATGTTTCTTTACATGTTCCAAAAACTGCCCCGAATCAAGCCTAAGCCAGCAGAGAACTATGTACATCTACCACATTGCAGAAGACACCACAGAGTTTTCCTCATCCTGTATCTTTTTGTTGTGTGCCATTGGCTTACTCTGATGGAAAACCTTAGGTCAACCCAGTGACACTCATCTCTGTGCCTTTGATGCTAAGACCATGATTTTCTAATCAGAGGACCTGTGCTCTCATGAGCAAATCCAATCCAATTTTCATCTTGACTATTAGTTAAGGAATCTGGCTTCCTTTAATCAATATAATTGATCATGTTCATTCTTTTGAGGCAGCTTTGGAAGGTTACACCTCACAGCCAAATTTATCTCTCACCAATATCAAGTGTATAGAATTCTAGAATACATATTTTATTGTATTGGTTCAAGTCCTAATGCCATGTTGTGGTCCTGTCGCCCTTTGACTTGTTCAGCTATTTTTAAGTCATGTGATGGTGGGGCATTTTTACATATCTACTAACATTGCCTTCAAGTAGAAGTGGGAATAAATGCATATGTCCTCTTCATAGAACTGTTCGTGGTTCCCCGGAGAAACTTTGTTTCCTTTCTTTCCTCTTTGCTCCAATCTCAGCACCTCCTTTTAATTTCTTGCTCCCCACATTTTTTTCTGCATATTGAAATTCTACTTCTCACTGAAGACCCAGACCAAATGTCTTCCTTTCTAAAGTACTCTCCACTCTTTTCAATAAAAACTCCCTCTCCTGAATCTCCCTGCACTTTGCACCGCTTTGGCAGTCTTCCTCCCATTCTGCCTCGGGTTGTATTTATAGACTCTCCTCTTAACCTACCTGGGTGTAAGCCCCTCCCAGCTTGATTTGCCTTGTACATCTTTGTATCCCACACTGCCTTAAACAGCATTTATTTTTATTCAGTTTGACTTACAGTCAAATATTAATTGAAGGGGAATAGAAAGTCATTTAGATGACTTTTCTAGGGAATCTTAGAAACTGTAGTGGATATCTAGTTTTTTTCTATGATGTGAAATCAATTAGATGTCCATAAATCACATGGGGTTTTGATTTTCCTTCATCGTACACTTTTGTCTGGTTTGGAAGTCAGTCATATTGGCATCATAAAGCCAACTAGGGAGCCCTCCTTCCTTTTTCTATTTTTAGAATAACTTGTAGAATTTAGAAGGGATGTATAACACATAAAATTTAGGCACAGTTCACTTATAAAACTGTGCCTGTTGCTTATTTGAGGGGATAGACTTTTTACTAGTAATTTGATTTCTTTTCTTTTTTTTAATTTCAGATTTTTTATTATTTAATTTTTAAAAACATATTTTATTGATTATACCATTACAGTTGTTCTATTCCCCCCTTCATTCCCCTCCACTCGCACACTCCCTCCCCCACCATTCTCCCCCCCTTAGTTTATAACCACGTGTCTCAAGTTCTTTAGATTCTATATTTCCCTCACTATTCTCGCCCTCCCCCCTATCTATTTTCTACCTACCATCTATGCTATTTTCTGTGCCTTCTCCCCCCTTCTCCTCCTCCCACTCCCCTGTTGCTAACCCTCCAAGTGTTCTTCATTTCTATGGTTCCACTCCTGATCTAGCTGTCCTCTTGGTTTGCTTTTGTTTTAGGTGTGGTTGTTAATAACTGTGAGTTTGCTGTCCTTTCACTGTTCATATTTTTCATCTTGTTTTTCTTATATAAGTCCCTTTAGCATTTCATATAATAAGGGCTTGGTGATGATGAACTCCTTGAACTTGACCTTATCTGAGAAGCACTTTATCTGTCCTTCCATTCTAAATGAAAGCTTTGCTGGATAGAGCAATCTTGGCTGTAGGTCTTTGGACTTCATGACTTGGAATACTTCTTTCCAGCCCCTTCTTGCCTGTAAGGTCTCTTTTGAGAAATCTGCTGACAGTCTGATGGGCACTCCTTTGTAGGTGACTGTCCCCTTATCTCTTGCTGCTTCTAGGAATCTCTCCTTCATTTTAATTTTGGCTAATGTAATGATGATGTGCCTTGGTGTGTTCCTTCTTGGGTCCAATTTCTTTGGGACTCTGTGAGCTTCCTGGATTTCCTGGAAGTCTATTTCCTTTGCCAGACTGGGGAAGTTCTCCTTTATCATTTGTTCAAATAAGTTTTCCGCTCGTGGTTGTTTCTTTTCGTGGCTGTTTCCCCTTTTGGTACCCCTATAATCCAGATATTGGAATGTTTAAAGATGTCCTGGAGGTTCCTAAGCCTCTCCTCATTTTTTTGATTTCTCATTTCTTCATTCCTTTCTGGTTGGATGTTTTGTCCTTCCTTCTGGTCCATTCCATTGATTTGAGTCCCAGTTTCCTTTCCATCACTATTGGTTTCCTGTGCATCTCCCTTCATTTCAATTAGTTTAGCCTTCATATGTTCCTCTAATTTGTGACTATAATCAACCAGTTCTGTGAGCATCTTGATAAACAGTGTCTTGAACTGTGCTTCTGAGAAGCTGGCGATCTCTTGGTCGCTTAGAGTTATCGGCTCTGGGACTTTGAGTTCTTCTTGCGCCATCTTTTGGTCTGTTCCTGCCTGTTATGTAGCAGGAGCGGAGCCCTAGGTGTTCACCAGAGCAGGACAACTCAGTCGCTGGGTTGTGACGCTGTAAGTGGGGGCGGGGTCAAAGAGGAGCAATGGCATCCCGTCTGCCGCCTCCCACCGCGGCCCCCACAGGTGCTGCAGCTGCCACTGTAACCAGAGCCCAGGCGTTTCGTCCCACTGCACGCGAGTGTGCCACCGGTCAGCCCTCCACCACTGGGTTCGCCCCCTGGGGCCTGTGCAGTCTGTCTCACTGTGCACGAATGTACGACCACAGTCAGTCTGCCCCACACCCTGACTGTGTCTGGGCAACCTGTGCGCCTAGGTCGGGGGATCTGTCCTGCCCGACCCTGCTCCGCTGCTGGCTCTGCCCCCTTACCGTCCTGGTTGAATGGTTCGTTTTTGTCAGACTTCCGTATAATTCAAGTTTCTGTTCTTTGGCTGTGTCTTTGTTCTCCAAACCTTTGTTGTATTCAAATTTGGTTGTGGGAGAAGGTACAGTGTTTCCACCTATGCCTCCATCTTGGTGGAAGTCGTAATTTGATTTCTTATTGTGTTGTCTATTCAGGTGTTCTTCCTGCATCAACTTTGCTATTTTATATTTTTCTGGAAAATTGTCTATTTCATCAAAGTTTCAAATTTTTGAAATAAAGTTTACATATTATTTTACTGTTTTTAATCTCTACTTTATCTGTAGTTATATACTTTCAACTTCTAATGTTGTTTATTTGTATCTCCTTTCTTTCTAGTTCAATCTTTCTGGAGAGGCATTTATTTTATTATTCTTTTCTAATTACTAGTTTGATTTTATTGATTTTTTTTCTTATTGTTTCCTGCTTTTCTATTTTATTAAATTCTGATTTCATTATTTTCTCTGATGTTAACATTGCTATACTGGCTTCCTTCTTGGTAATATGTGTCCTGTCCTTTCTACTTATCTCAGAGATCACAGCTTTTGCCACTGAGCACCAATCACTGTTCCTTTCTGCCAAGATCTCCACGATTTAACTGTGAGTTCATGGAGTGCATGACACTCATGTGCTCCTACTGCTAACTTCTAGTTCAAGAGGTAAATGGGGGGCTGGAATTGTTTCTCAGACCTCAATCTTTCATGTCAGCATTCTGGAGGTGGCCACCATCTCCACTTTATTATAATAGTCCAACTTAGTACAATCACCTACCTGGGCCCCAAGTTCTAATCTATAACTTGTCAGTCTGGCACACACATCTTCCATCCAAGCTTGTTTGGAAGCCCTGCCCTGGGCAGCCACTAGACTCCTGTCTCCACCCTACCAACCTGGCCCCAAATCCATTCTCCACTCATGGGCTTGAGTGGCCATTTCAATTTTGGATATTGTCCTATCACTACCCACCTCCTTAAAAGCTTCCAGTTTTGGAATAGTCCTAAAATACTATAGCCTACGAGGCCCTATGTGTCCCAGTTACTGCTTACATTTCTGATCACTAAGACCACTCTTTCCACCAGCCCTCAGATTTGCACACCAGATCCATTTCCAATTTAGTGATGTAGTGCCAGCCGTATTCTCCAACTAGAACATTCTTGACATGGCTGGCTTTTTCTCATTTTTCATGGCTCCCCAGCTTCTATAACCACTTCATCTAGAGAAACAATAAGTATACCATCAGGTTATTCTAGTCCAGTGATTCTCCACCAGGGATAATTTTTGCCTCCCCACTTAGGGGACATGCGGCAATGTTTGGAGACATTTTTGGTTGACACGACACTTAGAGGTTGACACGCTGTCATCTAACGGGTAGAGGCCACGGAAGCTGCTACATATCCTACAATGCACAAGAGAGCCCCTCCCCCACCACACACAACAGAGGATCATCTGTCCTAAATGTGGATAGTGCTGAGATTGAGAACAAAGCTCCGTCCCAATGCCCTGCTTTATTTCCTCCTAGCTTTTTTTTTTTCTAAGTGAAAAGATTTTCTACTTATTGTCTGATTGATTTTGCTGTGTCTGTCTCCACCTGTGAGAATGTACTCTCCAAGAAAGTGGAAGCTTGGTTTGTCTCATCAAACAAAAACAAAAGTTTGGTCCATCACTATACTTCTAGTGCTTAGCACAGCACCTGCCACATAATAGTCACCCCATAAATATGCCTGATTAACTGAATGGAAAAGAAAGTGAAGTTTGTCCACCATAATTTGCTTTTAATAATTTCTGGTATTTGCTACTTTCTTTTCCAAGGTAGATGTGTGAGATTTAGTTTGGGAGAGTCTTCATCAGTTCAGGCTGCTATAAAAAATTTACCATAGACTGTGTGACTTATAAACAACAGACATTTATTTCTCACAGCTCTGGAGGCTGGAAGTCTGAAATCAGGGTGCCAGCGTGGCTGGGTCCTAGTGAGGGGCCTCTTCCCAGCTGCAGACTGCTGACTTCTTCCTGTATCCTCACTGGGCAGAAAGAATGAGAGAACACCCTGGGGTCTTTTTGATAAGGGCACTAATTCCATTCACAAGAGCTCCACCCTCATGACCTCATCTAACCCTAATCCCAGAAGGCCCACCTCCTAACACCATCACACAGGGGAGGGAAGGAGGGCCTCAACATATGACTATGAGGGCGCACGAGCCTTCCTAACAGAAATATGCATCTTTGTTTTTGACTCTTGCACAATTCACCTTTTCCTTTCCTTTAAAATTTGAGGCCATAGCTACCTATGTTTAGTATTCTTGTGCTCCTCCTGTTCATTACAGTTCCTCCAAGGTCTTCGCAGCCTTTCAGTTTTCCGAGGACGCTGTTATCTATGTCACTCAGCCTCCTAGAGAAAAATAGCTGCGGCTGCTCCCTATTTGTCTTTCCTGATTCTCTGTTGCCTACACCAGTTTGGTTGTCCGAGAGGAAAACTTGTCCTACCTACTTAGTCATCTGTTGTACTAGCAACTCAAGTAGCAGTTGACAATGTATAATCTCCAAAGACTTTTGGCTTTTATTTTTTAACTTAATTTGTTAGTAATCATTTGCAAGTATTAAACTTTCAAAGAATAACTAAAATTCCACTGGAGAATCTGACTTCTATCATGTCCTTTTAGTCTGTGTAATTATCAGGATGCCACTTACTACATTGAAGCAGTAAATCCTACTTTCTAAGATAGCCGTAACTGCTTCTGTGTAATGAACAAAACAATAGGTTTCCTTAAGTGGGAAGCTGACTGTGAGTGGAGGGCTGTGATGCCCTGGCATGTGAGGTCATCCTGCTTAACAAAGGGAAATATGATTTAAGATAGCAGATGTCTCCCATTTCCCCATTTAATGAAGTATTACTTAAATGTTTTAAGGGTATCTGTGACTGGCCTGATGACAAACTTCATCATTTCCCATATGAATTGTTGACTTATAGACATTATCATTATTTTGGCCCTGGCCGGGCAGCCCAACTTGGTGGAAGTGTCCTCTTGATTCGCCAATTTGTGGGCTCAATCTCCAGTCAGGGCACATACAAGAAGCAACCAGCGGATGCATCAATAAGTGGACGAACAAATCGCTCCCTCCCTTTTCACTTCCCCTCTCTCTCTAAAATTATTTTTTAATTAAAAATAATAATAAATAAAATAGACATTATTTAAAATGTATTTAGTTATAGTGTTTGTTCTTTCCACACTTACCTGTTCTTTCTGCAGCCCCCAACTGCTGCCTTTTTCTGTCTGAGAAAGGAAGCTCCTAATGAACCAGAACTTCACAAAGACTTAATCCCCATTTTTCACCCTTCACTCTGGGTACCCAGAGTAGAACCAGCCCTAAAGCCATCTGTTCTCCCCTGACGGCTTTTGGCTGGTCTCCGGGGAACACACCTAGGCTTTTGCAGAACTTCTGCCGGCCAGTGACCCTGCAAAGTCACCCCCTCCAGATTGTGCCACCCCTCATCTTCCCAGAGCTGAGAAATGGCACATGAGATATCATTTCACAACTGCTCATAATGCCAAAGAATTTGGTGAGCTTTTAATTTAATTTAATTTTCTTCCTCTCTCCCTTCTTCATGGCCCTCTCACGACCCCCAACAGGTGTGGGGAGGACATGAAATGCCCTCATTTTAGGAATAGGAACTAACATTTCTTAAATACTTAATGACCATGGCCAGGATACTCTGCCGAGTCATTCCCCTGCTCATTTTAGAGCTAGACCACTTGGAGATTACCTAAAACTGCCCTACTCCCCTCCTCCATCCTGGTCCACTCCCAACCCACCCACCACCCCCCTACCAAAAGGGAGAAGATCGCGTAACATGGGATTTCTAACAGCCCAGTTCTGACGATAGTGTCGATAGTTACTCTTTGATTGCTATGTTGCCTAATTATGACCGGAAGTCTTAACTTGGTCTCTCTGCCAGTATATTTTTTCTTTGAAGATCAGACAAATAAATGCATGCCTTTTCATTATGCAAACTTTTCGATCATACCTCCTTAGCTTTAACTACGTCGAATATTTCTGCTGGTGTTTGTAGAATTAATACCAGTATTAATAACTAACATTTGTTGTAGGCTTATTTTTAACCAAGCCTCTCTGAGATCTCTACCCAGATTATCTTATTTTAAAGTAAAATTAGTGTTATTTACTATTTGTGAACCCGTAGTCCTAGGCACCAGGCAGATTAGTAACTGGTCCAAACTCGCTAATAAGTAGTGGAAGTCAGCTTCAGATTTGGGCCTCTGACTCCAGGGTTCACATCCTTAAGGGCCACATACCTGTCTCTTAGCCAAAACTGTGTGGATCTTGGGCAAACGTCCCAACTCTCTCTAGAATCTCCAGTTGCCTTCTTTATGGATCCCACTGTACTTCCACAGAGTCCGCTGTTGTTCGCGGTCCTGGAAATGGAAATAATTGCACCACTTTCTTACTGGGTGTGTTGTGAAGTTACAGGGTTTTTTTTTTTTTTTGTCTAAATAGGCTTCAGGGAAACTAAATTCCTTCCAACCTGTGCTCTGAGCTCATTCACCTCCAATCTCAGTCACAGGAGAGGCAGTGGTATTTCTGAGCAGACCCCAAAATCAAGGCGCATTTCTGACCCCACACCCCGGGTGAGAGTGTTTTGTATTCCATGAAACTCTGTGCAGCCCCAGCTCTGTGCCCCAGCCCCAGGTCTGTCCCCCAGCCCCGGCAGTGGCGGTGACCGGTGCAATGGGAAATCTGGGAGGCAGGTGATCATCCTTATTTAGATATGCCAGGGATCATGTGACCAGAAAATGGAGGCGAGTCTGTATTTCCAGTTAACTGCTCCAGAAGGGAGATGCTGAGGAGCTGAAACAGAGCATCCTTCTCAGCCTCCTGGTAGCCAGCCTCCTCGCACCCTCAGAAGGTAGGTGGGTCCTGATGCGGCTTTAGGGGGGTGGGTGGGGGGAGAACAGATTGCAGTGGAGAGTGTCCTCCCGGCTGGTCTGTCGCTGCAGGGAAGTTGGAGGGGGAGAAAGGAGGGAGATGAGAGGATGCCGCGCTCTGCCCAGCCCCTCCCGAGTAGCAGCTGGCAGCTGCTTTTCATTGCATATCCACTCAGACTGGCGAGGCCTGTGGTCCTTTATGCTGTTCCCTGACCCCTCCCTCAGCGATCAGGCAATTAGGGAACATGGACTGCACAGCTATCAACGTTTTTTATTCGTTTATGTCTATGATGGAAATGGAGATAGGAAATCAAAGGAAGTGACACTTTGGAAACAGGTTAGAACTCTTGCCCAATGATAGGTACTATAATGTCTATTTGGATTACTTGGGAAGCTGATTGAGCCTGGTACAGTGGCATTTTTGTCTTTTATATTACTGCTAATAGTTACTGAGGGTGGTAACATATACCCCTCTTCTCCTAATGAATCTTACAGCTTTTAACGCTTACCTAAATTCTAAGCTGCAGAATAGCTCATCCTCAAAAACAGGCTTAATTGTTCTTTACTGCCTTTTCAAAACCAATGGGCAGGACACACTTCCTATAATATATCAGTATTTCCCTGAGAAACTAAGTTCTGAGAGGAACTAACAAAATTACTACCTGATCAATTTCAAAAAAAAAAGAGAAATATATAGGTTATTCAATTCTTCTGTGAAAGCTAAAAAACAAAACTATAGACTCCCACTTAAAAGGAATGATGTAAAGTATGATTCTGCCTGAGGTCAGAACACTGGTCATGGTGATTGAAAGGAGGGGGTCATCATCTTGTAAACTGCCCCTTATGAACTCTTGACAGGGGGTCAACCTTACATAAACTGCGGTTCAGTCACGGCTTCCAGACTCATTCCAACTAGATGGTCACCCTGAAGCCTCCCCTTATGACCCGCCCACCAGAGAAAAATGGACACTTCCACTAATGAGTCATTTCAAAATGGTCATATGATAAAAGTTTTCTTAAAATCATAGTTGATAATATTCACGATGATAAGAATTATTTGATTAAAATTCCTGGGAAATAAAAAAATGCCCATAAATTTGCTCTTAATTGATAACAGAGACTTCTTATCTGAGACAAAAACACTGCCTTTATAAAAATATCTCCATCAGTAAATTACACGTATTTAGGATAGTAAAAAGCTGTTTTGAAAATGGCTTGAAGCTTGTGCTGCAACTCAGAGGCAAATAAAGAACAAGATGAGGCTGCCGTCATTCAAAGTTGGCAACACCTAAACATCCCCCCCAACCCCAGAGCTGGCTTTGTAATCTAAAATTACCCTTTGTGTCCTAAATAAGGTCTAACCTTTCACAGGTGCTTAAGGATAATGAGCCACATTTTTCTCCCCATTAACAAAAAGTCAAATTAGCTCTTTCTAAGAGTTAAGGCTCTCTTTGATGCACCCCAGTGAATTTCCATTTTCATTCCATTTGGTTTTTCATTCTTGAATGGTTTGTAGTTGGGGGGGAATTTCTCTCTTATTCAAGGATGGTAATACTTGTTTGACCTCTAGACTTCAAACTTTCTAGCTAACTAGAAGACAAGTTTTGGCGTTTGCACACAGTTCCAGATACTTAATATAGGTTACCGTGGGAAGGTTGGAATTCCCCTACAGAAAAAAAAAGAGCTATTTTTTTCTTATCTAGCCTGCAATTGCTTACACTTTGTTTGACAGGCCAAGATTTTGCAGAAACTTTACACAAACCGAGCTTCTGCTAGAGTGGTATTTGGGACGGGTTCTCAATTTCTTAATCAATTGCTTACACTTTGTTTGACATGCCGAGATGTTTGCAGAAGCTTTACAGAAGCCAGGCTCCAGCTAGAGTGGTATTGCACTTAGGATGTGTTCTCCATTTCTTATCAATTCCAGTGAATCATATAGTTGGCGTGAGAAGGGACAGCAGGAAAAGTAATGGAGAACCGATTCTGTCCCTGGTATCCTGTCTGCATCAGAATTGACAACAGTTGGACACAGATCATTCTGGATTAATAATGGCAGGAACTGTGGGGTAGTGGTTGATGGGTGTGCAAAGGTGTAGGAGAAGAGGCAGGAGAGGAGGCTCCCTTTTCAAGCACCGTATCATTTGAGGGCTCTATCAGGCCATTTGCCAGCAATTTGGATAGTTGCTTGACTTGTGTATTATTCTTGCATGCCGACTTTCCACTGCTAAGGTAATATAAGCCGAAATAAGTCTTAGAATTAATTTTGACTCCTTCAGTTTACAGACAATGAAATTAGCCCTCATTAGAGTGAGTAATTGGGTCAAGATGGTTGTCGGCTGGGACCAGAACTCGGGTGGCTTATCTCTTCATCATTCGCTATTTCCTTCCACCCCAGGGCCTTTGAGAAACCCTTAGCAAATAAATTTCTCAGAGCTTTATGGGAAAAATCCTGAGTATTCTATTTTAAGGATAAAGTGGCATTTCCTAATTCCTTACAAACCATAAAAATTGGGGGGAAATGAGACCGAACAGCACACTCAGAGACTGCATTTAGAACAAGATGAGCTCCCTAAGGACTGCGTGTGGTACAGAGGTAATTAAGATGCAATCTCTCGCCTCACTCTAGCGGCAGGAGAGGGTAAAACAAATGGCTTGCAAAGTGAGAAGTGAAGTCAATTCCGCAGGAGGCATAACTGAGGGGCTCTGGACCCTTGAGGGTGGGAGACCCTTGCTCCTTCTTCTTTGTTGGAGAGGAGCCAGGACAGGATTCATGGATGAAGTAGATTCAGTAGTTGAGGGAAGGAGCATTTCAACAGAAAGGAATATAAAACTGGAGGAAGAGGACTATCAGGAAAACTTGAGAAACCAAGAGCTCATTTTGTCTGCAAGGTAGAGCATTTGAGGGCGCACCAAGGGTGTGGAGTGATGTAAATAGTGGAGCTCCCGGAGAGTCAAACAAAGAAGTTTGTGTTAAATGTATTGACTTTGGGGAGCCAGGGTTTTTATGAGCTTGTGTTGTGATTGGCAGTGGACTGGAAATGGTGAGGGAGAGACGGGAGGTGAGATGGAGCTGGGCGTTCCCCTGAAACATAATAGAGTATGGAAGTGTGTCTGGGCTGGAAGGAAGAGGGGCACTTCCAGCCCTGCAAATGTCTGCAGTGCTTGAAAACTGAGGGAGAGAGCAATCTGCTGTGGAGGTGTCTAGACAAGAATTGGCGTACCCTGTGATACATTTTCATTTCATTCCTCCTAATTGAGAATCTTCAGCCTGTTGCACTTGATGTAAGTTAATAAAGGCAAGGTGAAGAAAGCAGGAGGCTCTCTCCTCTGAGGAAGATAGAGACAGCTTTGGCAGGAGCACTTGCAAAAAGCTAAACCCACCCCTGATTAGTCAGCATTAGGTTAGAGTCCCAGTGCTGGACCGTGGTTTCTATGACAACATGTTCATTGTAACCAAGAATAGGGGTCTGCAAACCTCTATATCTGCGAAGGTGGACCTATGGGGGCATGCTGTGAAGAGAATGGTGACATATCCTCCAGTCATCCTCTTCCCCCTGAACAGTGTCTGTCTGACTTTGATCTTACAAACAGAGGAAGGAGAATATCCAGTTTGAGAACAGGCATCAGGCCAAAAGGTGCCCCTGACAAGCTTCTGACTCAGAGTGGGAGAACAGAATGAGTCTTGATTGTGGACATAGGGGCTGGAGACAAAGCAGGGCGAAAGGGAAGAGGGGAGCTCAGGTGTAACCTATCTTCACTCCCTCTCCAACCTGTCCACAAGGTCCAGCCCAAATACCACCTGTGGCCTGGAGACTTCCAGGCTCACCCTCTCTGTAGTTAGAGGAACTGGCCCCATCTCTGAGAGTCCGTGGTTGGCTCCTGCGGCATTTTACTCTATCTGAGCTGTTTTCTGTAAACCTGTATGCATCTTTTCCTCTTTATTCTCCTAAATTTTAAATTCTTTGAAGGCAGGGTATGTGTCTGAACTATTGTCTTTGTAATACATCCTCCCCTAGACTAGTTTAACACTTTACATATGGTTCTAGAACTGAAATTTTGGTGAACTTCTACCAGAAAAAAATAGCCTGGGAAGCAGTGAGTACTAGAGAAGCTAGATCTGTCGAAGCTTGTGGGAGGTTGGTTTGGAAACCCTGGGTGGGTCGCAGAAATTGTTCAGGTGAGTTTTGCCTCCAGACAGAGATCTTTCACGGTCCCCTCCAATCCAAACATTAAGAAAGAAACACAGGCTTTCTATAATGCCCTAAAAAGCATGATTTACTGTGGCCCAAACCCAACAAGGAAGCCCCCTTGACAAAGCCACCATTGCCCATGAAGCAAGAGAACCACAGAGGAATAAAAATAAAATTACACATAGCAATTATATTTTTCTATGTCCAACTCCTAGAAATATCCAGGGAAGGTTGATGAAATTAGAAGTTATAGAAATAGCTCTTCTTAAAACAGGAGTAAAACCAACATAGTGTGGTCTTAAGAGAGTACATGAATGTTAGGAGGGCAGGTAAATGGAGAAAAGAGGAGAGGTAGAGATTATTAATTCATGGAAAGGTCAGTATTGACAACTGAAAAACAGCAAGCTTGGGATGGAATAAAGCTCCATCTCTGAGCTGGTCATGGGGGAGTTTTCTTTGTGCATTAGAATAAGTTCGGGGGTGATCACAGGTTAAGTTTTTGAGATAAGACCTGAGACTGGACAAAATTTTCCAGGCATTTACCAGTTTATAAGATAAATGTTTTTTTTCTAACTAGCTTGATAGTTAGGTGGCTGATCTTAAGCTGATAATTTTATTTTCAAGTACTATTAAATTTTATTCACCTTCAAGACCTGGTAATTAGAAAGTGTAAGTGATATACCAGATGGAGTAGAATTCCATGTAATACTATAAGTCGGTAAAGAACAATTATTTAGAAACATAAGCACATTTTCCCCTTTAAATAACTGTCCACATTTGCACAATGAAGACATGCCAGTGTGAAATAGCTAAATGAAACAGATCTCCCTGTGAAATTGGCATTGCTGTACGGTTACTGAATATATATCCCTCAAGAGAGTATGCAATTAATCAAGTCTCATAAATTAGGTTCATAGAATGTGATTACACTATGCAAGCGCAGGAGTAAGTAAAGGGGATGATTTCTTTTTCTGTCTCCGGGGCCCGACTGGCTTCTCTCTCCCTCCAGATCTCCCTCCAGGCAGCAGAGCTCTCTCTCTCTCTTTTTTTTTAATCTTGATTTAATCTTTGTTGTATTTTTCCCCCATTACCATTTAGATCCCTTGTACTTCCCCCGCCCCACACTTCACCACACTGTTGTCCATGTCCATGAGTCCTTTTTCCTTTTTGCTCAATCCGTCTACCCCCTGACCCCCTGACTCCCCCCCATAGCTGTCATCCTGCTGCCCATCTATGAGTCTGTTCCCATTTTCCTTGTTAGTTCAGTCTGTTCATTAGATTCCACATATGAGTGTAATCATATTTTATTTGTCTTTCTCTGACTGGCTTATTTCACTTAGCACAAAGTTCTCCAGTTCTATCCAAACTGTTGCAAAGGGTACATTTTTCTTCTTTTTTGTGGCTGAGTAGTATTCCACTGTATAAATGTCCCATAGTTGTTTTATCCACTGATGTCCATGTACTGGTGGACACTTGGGCCGCTTCCATATCTTGGTAATTGTAACTAACACTACAATGAACACAGGGGTGCTTATCTCCTGTCAAATTAGTGTTTTGGATTCCTTCAAATATATTCCCAGAAATGGGACCACTGTGTCGAAAGGCGGATCCATTTTTAATTTTTTAAGGTATCTCTACACTGCTTTCCACAGTGGCTGCAGCAGTCTGCATTCCCACCACTAGTACAAAAGAGTTCCTCTTTCTCCACATCCTCACCAGCACCTGTTGTTTTCGATTCACTGGTGATAGCCATTCTGACAGGTGTGAGGTGATACCTCATTGTGGTTTTAATTTGCATTTCTCTGAGGATTAGTGACATTGTGTATCTTTTCATATGTCTATTGGTCATCTGTATGTCGCCGTTGGAGAAGTATCTGTTCAGGTCCTTTGCCCATTTTATAATTGGGTTGGTTGTTTTCTTAGTGTTGAGTTTTGTAAGTACTTTATAAAATTTGGATATTAACCCCTTATCAGATGTATTGTCAAATATGTTCTCCCATTCTGTGGGTTGTCTTTTTATTTTGTTGATTATTTTCTTTGCTGTGCAAAAACATTTTAGTTTGATGTAGTCCCATTTGTTTATCTTTTGTTTCCCTTGCCTGGGGAGATATATCTGCTACAAAATTGCTACAAGCATTAGGCAGCAGGGCTTTGTAGTTGAAAAGATGAAGGGAAGGACGGATAATGCCCCTTCCAGAGCTAAGATTCTTCTTGAAACTGGGTGCACCCATTAAAGTGATCAGATACTGTATTCATTTGCTAGGGTTGCCATAACAAGGAACAACAGGCTGGAAAGCCTAAACAACAGAAATTTATTTTCTCACAATTCTGGAGACTAGAAGCCTGAGATCAAGATGTCATCGGGGTCGATTTCTTCTGAGGCCTCTGTCCTTGATTTGTGATGGCCATCTTTTCCCATGTCTTCATGATGACCTTGTTTAAACTTAGTCACACATCCCCCCCCCGCTCCCCCCGCCCCACGCCAAAGACCTTATCTCCAAGTGCACTCACACTCTGAGGTCCTGGAGGTTAGGATTTCAACATTTGAATTTGGGGGGGACAAAATCCAGCTCATAACAGTTACTTGAGAAATGTGACAGTGAATGTGCTGAGAATTCCTGTTGGTCCCATGATTGGTGACTGGCCCCATCCTTCATTCGTCATACTTCCGTGCTGAGTCTAAGGGTTGATTCAGGGTTCCATGACCACCTTGGAAACTCACAGTGAAAATGGGAAGCTTAGTTTGGCCCCAAATCTTCTAATAATAGTAAGAATAATATTAAGTAATATGAATAATGTTAAATATTAGGATATGAGTAATACTTTTTGAATATTTGTATTATTTTATATTAGTTTCAGGTACGCAGCATAATGGTTAGACAATTATATAATGGTATTACAAAGTGATCCCCCTGATAATTCATATACCCACCTGGCACTGGACATAGTTATCACAGTATCATTGACTATATTCCCATGCTGAACTTTACATCCCATGAATATTTTGCAACTATCAATTTGTACCTCTTAATCCCTTCTCCTTTTTCACCCAGACCCCCAAACCCCTCCTCTCTGGCAACCATCTGTTTTTTCTCTGCATCTATGACTCTGCTTCTGTTTGTTTGTTTCCTTCTTTTATTCATTAGATTCCACATACAGGTGAAATCATATAATATTTGTTTTTCTCTGACTTATTTTACTTTTTTTATTATCATTTTTATTTAATTATTTTTTAAGTACAGTATTCTGTCTATTACTCCCATCCCATCCCACTATTATTTTACTTAATTTTTTGATATTGTTATTTTAGACTCAATTTTATTTATTTGTGCTCTGATCTTTATTACTTTCTTCCTTCTGTTCACTTTGGGCTTTATTGTCATTTTTCTAGTCCTTTATGTATGAGCCTAGATTATTAATTTGATATTTTTCTCAATTCTTGAGGAAGGCCTTTAATGCTATGAATTTCACTCTTAGGACTGCCTTTGCTATTTCCCATAGATTTTGAATTATTGTGTTTTCATTTTCATTTATCTCAAGGTATATTTCTTTTATTTCTCCTTTGATCTCATCACTAATTTATTCAGTGTTTAGTAACATGTTATGTAGCCTTCTTATGTTTGTGTGTTTTTTAATTTTTTCCTTGTAATTGATTTCTAGTTTCATACCATTGTTGTTAGAGAAGATGCTTAATATGATTGCAGTGCTCCTAACTGTGTTGAGACTTGGTTTGTGGCATAATATGGGGTCTGTCCTGGGAAATTTCCCATGTGCACCTTAAAAGAATGACCCATGCTGCTTTGGGGGAAATGCTCTGAAGATGTCAATTAAATCCATCTGATCTAGTGCGTCACTTAAGACTACTATTTTCCATGTTTACTTTTTGTCTGGAAGATCTATCCATTGATTTCAAATGGATAGACCTATAAGTCCTCAACTATGACTATATTACTATTGATTTCTCCCTATATGTCCATCTATATTTGCATTATATATTTAGGTGCTCCTGTGTTGGGTGCATAAATGTTTACAAGGGTTATATCTTCTTGTTGGATCGATCCCTTTTTCATTATGTAATGTAATATCCTTCTTTGTCTCTTATTATACCTTCATTTTGAAATGTTTTTTTTTTCTGATATAAGTATTGGTACCCCAGCTTTTTGTTTGTTTGTTTCTATTTGTACAAAATACCTTTTTTATCTCTTCCAATCTGTGTGTGTCTTTTGATCTGAAATGGGTCTGTTATAGACAGCGTATATATGGGTCTTGTTTTCTTATCCATTCAGCTACATTTTGTCTTTTAATTGGAGCATTTAATACATTTACATATAGAGTGATTATTGATAGGTATGTAGTTATTGCCATTTTATTATTGATATTTATGTTCCTTTTTTCTTCTTTTTCTTACAGAATTTCTTGTAACATTTCTTGTAACAGTGATTTGGTGGTGATGAATTCTTTTAACTTTTTCTTGACTGTGAAGCTCTTTATTTCACCTTCAATTTTATTTTATTTTTTAAAGATTTATTTTTTTTATTTATTTTTAGAAAGAGGGGGAGGGGAGGAGAAAGAGATTTAGAGAAACATCAATGTGTGGTTGCCTCTCATGTGGCCCCCAATGGGGACCTGGCCTGCAACCCAGGCATGTGCCCTGACTAGGAATCGAACCAGCAACCCTTTGGTTTGCAGCCCATGCTCAATCCACTGAGCTACACCAGCCAGGGCTCAATTTTAAATGATAGCATTGCTGGGTAGAGTAACCTTAGTTATAGGTCCTTGCTTTTCATCACTTTGAATATTTTATGCCGATCCCTTGTGGCCTGAAAAGTTTCTTTTAAGAAATCAGCTGACAGTCTATGGAAACTCCCTTTTAGGTAGCTAACTGTCTTTCTTTTGCCGCTTTTAAGATTCTTTCTTTATCTTTAACCTTTGCCATTTTAATTATGATGTGTCTTGGTATGGGCATCTCTAGATTAATCTTGTTTGGGACTGTCTGTACTTCCTGGACTTCGTGTTTTTCTTCTTCATCAAGTTAGGGAAATTTTCTCTCACTATTTCTTCAGCTAGGTTCTCAGTCCCTTGCTCTCTCTCACCTCCTGCCGGTGCCCCCATGATGTTGTTATCCCAGAGGTTCCTTCAACTGTCCTCAGTTTTTAAAAATTTTTTTCTTTCTTCAATTTTGATTGGGTATTTTCTGCTATTTTGTTTTCCAAATTGCTGATTCGACCCTTTGTTTTAAATATAACCTGCTGTTGATTCTTTCTGGTGTATCCTTTGTTTCAATGATTATATTCTTCATGTCTGACTGTTCGATGGTTTGTATGTCCTTTTGATGCTTACTCTCTCTGTGTTCAAGTTCTCACTGAGGTCATTTATTCTTCCCTGAAGTTTTTGAAGCATCCTTATGAGCATTGTTTTCAACTCTGTATCTGACAGTTTGCTTGCCTCCATTTCATTTAGTTTTGGTTTTTTTTCTGGAGATTTCTTCTGTTACTTCATCTGGGACATGTTTCTATGTCTCTTGTTTGGGCTGACTCCCTGTGTTTTTTTCCTATGTTTTAGGTAGAGCTTCAGAGTTTCCCAATCTTAGTATTGTGTCCTTATATAGTTGGTGTCCTTAGGGGCCCAGCGGCATGGTCTCCCTGATCTCCTGAGCTGTGTGCTCCATGATTGTTCCCTGTGTGTGTTATGCATACATTACTGTTGTATTTGACCCTTGATTGCTGTTGGGTGTTGTGGGTGGGGTTCACCTCAGGCTGGCTGGCTGTGAGGATTTGGCTCAGCCACTGAAAGCACCTCAGGAGGTATGTGTGTTGCATGAGGCAGGTTCTCAGGGAGTCACCAGATAAGCAAGAGTGATAGCTACTAAGTTAATATAGAATCAAACTCAATGCCAGTGCTGGGTCTCAGGCCATGTAGCCAAAATCTCAGGGTATCCCGAGACCAGCTGCCCCCTCCTGGACCCATGGGCCTTGATGGTATAGCAGTGTTCTCAGGGAGTCATCAGGTTGGAGCTAGTAGAGTTCATCAAGCTATAGGAGATTAAGATTTGGGCAAGTGGAGATTTGGGCTTAACACAGAAAAGCTGGTATGTGCCAGACATACAGGAAAATTGCCCTGGACCTAAAGTCACATAACTCATTTTTTCCCTCTGTGTCTCTGGCATCCCCAGTGGCTGCCCCAAATTCCTGGAGACATTTTTAAGAAAGACTGCAATGTAGTTCAGCCCAGCCTGGTTGCCACTGATAGAGTTTACAGCTGCGGTCCAGTTGGATAGGGCAGGGCCTCTAAGAGTTATCAGGGTGGGGC
Organism: Sturnira hondurensis; assembly: GCF_014824575.4. Lineage (NCBI taxonomy): Eukaryota > Metazoa > Chordata > Mammalia > Chiroptera > Phyllostomidae > Sturnira > Sturnira hondurensis. The sequence continues at coordinate 3,819,105 of NW_028093273.1, forward strand.
CAGTGTAGCTCACTGGGGTAATACCCTAAGTGGGTAGTGCTCCCTTTAGGAAAGATGATATCTATGGGCAATGCAGGAGTGGGACTCAACACAGGAACATTGGCAGCTGCCCCTCTAACCTTCTCCCCAAAGCCACACAACTCAGTCTCTCCGCATATGACTCTGGCACCCTCCACACTGCCATCCCTTCACTGGAGCCCCTGGTGAGTGTCTGTGAATAAGAGTGCATGTGCAGGCCTGTTAAGAGGATGCCTGGGTTTTCAGCAGCCTTCTGTTTCCCCTACATGAATGAATTTCCACTGATTTTCACAGCCAGATGTTATATGGGCCTATCTTCCTGGCACTGGTGCTCCAGGCTTAGGAGGTCAGCATGGGGTTGAGACCCTGTATACCTCAGGTGGGACCTCTGCAGCTGAGATAGCCCTCCAGATTCTCAACTGCTGCACGTTGACTTGGGGCCAGCTCATCTCACGTCTCTGCCCTTCCTACCAGTCTTGATGTGGCTTCTTCTGTAAAATCTTAGTCATAAGCCTTCCCTTCAGATAGTCTTGTGTCCAGTTTGATTGTTCTACAATTTAGTTGTCACTTGGACGTGGTCATGGGAGAAGGTGAATGCAGCATCCACCTATTTCCCATCATGGACTGTATCCTCCTGTTAACTATAGCTTTGTAAGAAGCTTGAAGTCAGGAAGCAGGAGACCTCCAATTTTGTTCTTTTTCAAGATTGTTTTGACTATTTGAGTTCACTTGAAATTCCATATGAATTTTAAGATGGATATTTCTCTTTCTGCAAAAAAATTCTCGTAGAATCCAAAGCACTTGCTTTTGGAAACTACCTTTCGATTCTAGTTTTTAGTAAAACCATTGAAATAATAGCTAGCACAATGTTTAACCCTTCTGAAGCATCAACTCCAATGTGCCTGGCGTTGTTCTCTATCCTTACCCAAATCAACTCATTTAATTTTTACAACTTCCCAAGTAGGAAGTGAAACTGAGGCACATAGGAACTCTGTAACTTTCTTAAGGTCACCAGTTTAAAGGTTCAATGCCCAGGTTCAAGTGTCAGCAGTCTGATTTCAGAGTCAAGACTTCAGCTGCTATTTTGTACCCTTTCCAGAAAAATTAAAACTACTGTACAGCAGTCCAGGTTCTTGTCTCGGAGTTGTGCTTCCTCTGAAAGAGAGAACGAATGAAAGAAAGAAAGGAGGGAAAGAGAGAGGGAAGGGGGGAGGGAGGAAGGAAGGAGAAAGAGAAAAAAGAAAAGGAAAAGAAGGAAAAATTCCATGGTGAAAATGAGATAAACAAAATCAAACAAATCCGTTTTCTAGAGGACATCTCATAGTCCATGACAGGCTCACGTGTATTATATATAAAGTCCCAAAAGGAAGATATAATACAGTGTTTCCCAAACCCACTTGGCACAGGCTCTGTTGCCTAGACCCGTGGAAGTTCTCCTCTGTCCACAGGTCTAGGAAGCTTGCACTTAAACAGTTGACTAAAGTGCCCTTGCTGTGTTTTTCTCACCACCTGGATAGCTGGAAAATCTCAGATACAGATCCTGCTCGTGTGTCTGTTTCTGTGCTTGTCCCTGTCCGTCACAGGCCTGAGCACACAGGGAACTGAGCGTGGGAGTGCCTTCCAGAAATATGCCGTATCTTGCCGCAGTCTGCTTCCTGAGGTCACTGGGGTCTGACAGGTGACTCTGTTTTAAACCACAGCCAATGACTGTGTGGGGATGAAAAGATAAAGGAACCTTGTGCTAGATGAGAGCAAGGAACAAGGAGCCCACCAAGAACAAAATACAGAAATGGGGTGCCATTACCAAAGGCACGGAACACTGGGGCATTCCTCCTGTATTTACTCAGCCACTGCTCACTAGGTGCTGGGCAGCACTCCCAGCCCCGGGGATCCTCTGAGGAGGGTGGCACCGGCTGGCCCTTTAGGAGCTGACAGTCAAGCCATCAGGATGGAGATGTTTCCATTGTCTGCCCCAGTTTTTTTCAGCTGGGAAACAGAGAACAGAAAATGACACCCTAAAGGGATGCCATCCAAAAAATTCTTAATTTCAAAAGTATAGACTTTCGGAGTCAGAGATACTACAAGGAATCAAGGACATTTTTTTTTCCTTTAAAGAAAAGAAGAATATTAAATAAAACAGTGAAATTTTCAGAGGAAAAAAAACTAAAGAAACAAAATCCAAAGTGGAAAAACAGAAACCTGCAAATCTAAGAAAGTAAACAAAGAAGCAGCATGAAAGGAAAGAATGTGAAAAGAATAGACCATCGAAAAAGAAACTGTAGTGCAGGCACTGAAAACCAAGGATGCGGTTGGATAAATAACACCCTGGTGCAAGAGATGAATCAGCAACTGCCATGAGGAGCAGGGAGTAGCTGAGTCTTATTGATTCTAATATCCTCACTATTTGCACAGGTCAGACCTTCAAAACGTGCTTTTGAGGGTTAACGGTTATAACAGACACGTGGCCAAAGGGGCAGCGACACCTCTATCATGAAGGGCTAATCGAAGGCTGGGCTTCCCCGCCTTTATTCGGTGATCCTGACATTTCAGCTGATGTGCTTTGCTCCGCCTGCTGCCTTCTATATCTACACTTTATTTTGGAAAACATTCAAGAGCCCCGATAACATGACAGTCGGGTGTGACAGCATAATATTGCTCCTTATAACCCCCTGAAATTACCACTCACTGAGCACTTAATATTCTTCTAAAGTTAACTTGAATTTGCCCAAGTGAAAACTTCTAGAAACTATGATAAAATCTTATTATATTTAAATTATCACTTTATTTTAAAATGTTGCACATACTTATGTTTTGAAAATGGAAACAACACAGAAGAGCAAGTGAATAAAAAGTAAAAATTCCTTCCTCCCAGGTAGAGGCTCAGAATACCTTCCACGAGGGAGGAGAGTATCTCACTCCCAGCTGGATGTCTGCTGAGGCAGCAGACTGGTGGGTCTGGCCTAATCCTTCCTGAGCCAGTGAAAAGAACACACAGGGGTGACCTGCACTGTCACTGCGTGGTGGGGCAGGGTGGCACAGGTGTCCTGTGAGTGCAGTGACCCCATGGACAGTAGTGGACTTGAGCTATTCTGTTGTACCTACCTGTTATGGACTAAATTATGCCCCCAACCCCCCAGTTCAGATGTTGGAGTCCTGACTCCCTATATTTGGAGACGTGGCCTTTAGAGAGGTGATTAACTGAAAATGAGGTCATTAGAAGTAGGGTCCTAATCTGATATGACTGGCCTCCTTATAAGAAGAGATTAGGACACAGACACACACAGGGAGATGACCACGTAAAGTCAGTGGGAGAACGCACCCATCTACACGCCAAGGAGAGAGGCCTCAGAAGACACACACCTTGCCGACACCCCGATCTCCAACTTGCAGCTTCCTGAATCGTGAGAAAAGAAATTTCTGTTGTTTAAGCCACACAGCCTGTGGTACTGCGTTCTGGCAGCCCTAGCAAATTCATGCCCCACCACCAAGGGCGGAAAGGCCTCAGCCTGAGGTCACGCCAGCCCCTGAGAACAGGGTGAAGACTTGGAGCCAAGTCCGATCTCCCATGTCAGAGAGAAGTGGGCGGTGGGGAGGCCCCATGGGCCCTCAAGGAGCTTGTACAAGGATGAACAGGCAGAACCAACCCCCCTCCCCAAGTCCAGACTGGGAAGAGGAATCGAAAACCAGTGCAGCCTCTCCCCAGCCCCCACCTCACCCACCCACCTCGCACCTTCTCTCGCCTCTAAGATGCTGGAGCAGGAGGGATGGGAGAGCCCATCCTATCCCCAGTTTTCTGAGGCACAGCTTTGGACAGCACCAGGGAGGAGGGTGAAAGAGATAAGATTTTAAGATGAGAAATTAGCAGTTTTATCTATCTTTACCCTTTTTAATTTTTTCCTAATTTTATTTTGATTTTTAACAACAGATACAACATTATATTAGCGTCAGGCGCACAACACGGTGATTTGCCATTTACATAACTTACCGAGTGATCGCCCCGATAGACCCAGTGCCCACCTGGCACCACACAGGGTTATTACAGTATTACTGACTCTATTCCCTGTGCTGCACTTCACGGCCCGGTGACTGTTCTATAACTGCCAGAGCGATTTGTAGTCTTTAACGGAACTGGATTTTAATCNTTGAAATTCCATATGAATTTTAAGATGGATATTTCTCTTTCTCTTTCTCTTTCTCGCCTCTAAGATGCTGGAGCAGGAGGGATGGGAGAGCCCATCCTATCCCCAGTTTTCTGAGGCACAGCTTTGGACAGCACCAGGGAGGAGGGTGAAAGAGATAAGATTTTAAGATGAGAAATTAGCAGTTTTATCTATTTTTACCTTTTAAAATTTTTTCCTAATTTTATTTTGATTTTTAACAACAGATACAACATTATATTAGTGTCAGGTGCACAACATGGTGATTTGCCATTTACGTAACTTACCGAGTGATCGCCCCGATAGACCCAGTGCCCACCTGGCACCACACAGGGTTATTACAGTATTACTGACTCTATTCCCTGTGCTGCGCTTCACGGCCCGGTGACTGTTCTATAACTGCCAGAGCGATTTGCAGTCTTTAACGGAACTGGATTTTAATCACCCAAAGCGACAAGATAACATGAAGCAGGGAAAGGGGCGTCAACATAGTACAGTTGGGCTGCAGTGATTAGAGAGAATTTAAACTGGGTCATGTTTGTATCACCCTCAAACTGATGCTGCTCCAAAACAATCGAATTTTTTTTACAGTAAACGTCTTTCACATAATATCTTGGTATACATCTGTGAGTATTCTGTGCTTACTGCATATATAGTTTTGACAAATACAGCCCCAGATGTCATTCATTGATACACTTTATACTCGCACCACCCCATTTGGGGGGCCATGGGCACAAACTATTGAAGCTTTACGACTTTTAAAATTTGGCCAGCTTTGAGAAAATACATTTTATTCAGGTTGATTTAATCTACAGTAGAGGTGAGCAAACTGGAGCCCCTGGTCAAATCCAGCCTCCCACCTGTATTTGTCCTTCAGGTTTCACTGGGACACAGCCACCCCCTTCAGGTACATGTTGTCTGTGGCTTCTCCACGCCACAGAGAGCTGAGTAGCTGTGGCAGAGACTGCCTGGCCTGCAGAGCCGAACGTAGCTAGTGTCTGGCTCTTCACAGAGGAACTTTGCTGACCCCAGTTCTAGAGAAGTTAAAGGCTGCAGCCCTCTACCACGCCCTGCACAACAGCAGATATAACTGCTGGAGCAGCAGTTGGAAGAGTGTGTAGGGGCCTGTTGTTCATGCTTCGGATGCCAGATTGTTCACGTGCTGGAATGACTTAGGGGAAGAAACTAGACCCAAGACAGCACAGCCATTGCATCGCACTGTCGGGGGAAGGGAACCCTGGTGAGCAGGGGTATATTTCTTTGGGCAGGAGATTAGGGCAAGGAGGCATTTACAGACTGGACTGCACAAAGAAATTCCAATTCCAGGTGGTGCTGAGCAGCGGAAGCAGGGATGGGGTTGGGAGTGGGGGAGCAGGTTCCAGGAGTCTGTGCTGAGGCCTCCGTCACTTGACCATCCTATAGAAGCTGCTGCTCCTGGCACTGAGGACTAATCTTCGTTTTGAAGGCAAACAGTGGTGCACTTCTGTCCCCTGTCCCTTCCTAAGAACCTCATCCATGCTTAGCCTGGCCCACCCCCACCTGCTCCTAATACTATGCAAGAGGAGCTTGTATAGTTAGGGAAGAAGGCACAAGGAAACCTACACTGAGTGAATTTGACCTATTAAGTTTTCAGCAGTTACTTCCTCATAATTCACATCGGTAAGAGTCACCTAACATTTCTAAATCATGTTTTCACAAAAACATATTATCAAAAGTAATTTGTTGGTAGAGAATTTTGTTGATCACGTTCCAGTAAGTGGAGAGAACGAGGAACATTTACCAGAAGAGCAGGGTGTCTTCGAATCTCTAAATCAGGGTGTTTGTTCAAAAGGTGTTTAGTCCTCTCCACCGCGTGCTAGGTAGGCCCGAGCTAAGCCTTGGGAGTGTCTGCCCCCTCCACTGGTCCCCCATTCACAGTCAAGGATTTAATTATTATCTCAAAGGCAAATTGTTTAAATGATGTTTAGGTTTTCTGTCTAACCCTGCTCACCATTCCTCAAATTTTAGGGTTAATCAGATTTACTGTCAAGACATTTATACACACAAGTACATATGCTACACTTCAAGGAACAATTCAAGCACTTATCCAAGGGCCATTTGTGCTACAAGTGATTTTTGCTGCCTGCACAGTTTTAGAATCCAGCCCTGGGTAAGGAGACAGCATAGTGTTCCTCTCCTTGGAGAACAGATGGCTGTGGTTTGTGGGGTTTTGCAAAATCCCTAGAGAATGTGGTTATTGGGTGAGTGCCCAGTGCTTGCCTTACTTTCATTTGCTGTTGTCTACTTTCCTTATTTTCACCCCTGTTTTTATCTGCCTCAGCAGCTGACTATTGGGGTCCACAGCCCTTCTGTTCTAGGGTGAGCGCGGCCCAGCTGGGTAGCTAATTGTTGCCAAAGGCCTCATTTCATGGGCTCAAACTCAGCTTCCTGTGATGGAACCTGAGCTCCCATCCTTTCCTTGCATCAGCTTGACGAAGCTGAGTGTGAAACCCAGTCTTGCCTCCTCGCTGAGTAATTGGATAAGTGCCCCAGGGCTTTCAGACTGCCACGCACTCTTGCCTCAGATTGTGCAGCCTCCTTTATCAGACAAGAATCCTAAAATGGCAATCCTCCAACCTTCAGGTTTTAAAGGGCTAATTTATGTACTTAACAAAGGAAGGCAAGCACCTCATGAAAGGTTTTGTTTGTTTTTTCTTTTATCGCCATGTCTACAGAAAGTAACTTTATCAGTTCTGTGCATCTTGCTTGACTAGAGGCCAACCAAGAGAATTTTAGGAACTCTGACATAAAAGAGGTTTCTCTTTATATAATCATTTTCCCCAAATATAAGAGCATAGTCATCTGGTAATTTTCTTTTTTTAATACTTTTTAAATTTATTTTTTAGAGAGGGAAAGGGATGGAGAAAGAGAGGGAGAGAAACATCAATGTGTGGTTGCCTCTTGTGCACCCCCTACTGGGGACCCGGCCTGCCATCCATGCATGTGCCCCGACTGGGAATCTAACCCACAGCCCTTTGGTTCTCAGGGGACACCCAATTCCCTGAGCCACACCAGCCATGGATGGTAATTTTCTAAAGAACAATGGATGTTTTAACCTGCTACCCTACTTCTCTGGGGTTGTAGTTTTCAGTTGCCAATCTTATAAGAATGATTTACTGCCCAAAAGGGCTGCTGTGCGCACATGCCTGTCAGGAAGCATTGCCATCTAAAAATGCTGTCTGTACTAGTGTGCATGCCAAGTCTTGGTTCACTGCTCATTTCCTATGAGAAAGAACCTGATCTCAGGCAAGGCTAATCCTTCAACAATTAAATCCCTCCAGATTCAGATGTGCTGGAAGAATACAAAATGTAGAATGTGCTTACCTTTGTACTGAGTTTGAAGGCAAGAAGGTGCATTTAACTGTGACAGAAAGTTTTGCGTTTGTAGTCCTTCACTCCATGTGTTAGGACTGCTGTGGACTATGTGCAGTGGACATAGTGGACAGTTCTTTATTAAGAAGCATGTCTGCCCAGACTTGCGTGGCTCAGTGGGTTGGGCGTGGGCCTGCGAACCAAAGGGTTACTGGTTTGATTCCCATTCAGGGCACATGCCTGGGTTGCAAGCCAGGCCGCCAGTAGGGGGTGTGCAAGAGGCAACCGCACATTGATGTTTCTCTCCTTCTTGTTCGCCCTCCCTTCCACTCTCTAAAAATAAATAAATAAAATGTTTTTTTAAAAAAAGAAACATAAGTCCAAGAAATACAAAACCTACTAGTACACCTGGGATCCATTTTCAAATTAGAGAATTCCGGGTACATCACCCTTCCCTTCTTGATCCTTTTGGGGTGCACAGATTTGGTGTAAATAGCATTGGGTCACATAAGGGCGTGGTTCTTTTTCTAGCTTCCTGTGTTGAGTTGAACCCTTAGCTAATTCGGTCTACTTTTTTCTAATATTTGAATTTAAGGCTATTTATTTTTTTTCTAGAAATTTCTCTACCTGCTTTCGCAAGTTTTAATACACAGAGCTCTATTGTTCAGTTATATATAAGTGTGTTTTGCAGTTTTCAAACTGTCTTTTGTGACTGATTTCTAGACATATGGCTCTGAAGTCTGAGAATATACTACATGTAATATTGACTTTTGGTATTTAATAAGACATTCTACATAGTCAGCTTTTGTGAGCTTTAAAAAATGGTGTACTTTTTATTGAATGCAGATCTGTCCATTAGATAAAGCTTATGTCATTACATTGTACAAATCTACATTCTTATGCATTATTTCAGATTGATTTATAAATTCTTGAGAAGCATATTCAAATATTCCCCCTTGGAATTAATTGCTCCTTTCACTTTACAATTAATTTTTGTTTTCTTTATTTCAAGCTATGTTGTTAAAAGTGTGTTGAATGTGGGTTATTACATCTTCCCAATTAATCTTTTAAATCATGAAATAATAACTTCCTTATTATTAAAATGCTTTTCTGATGATAGTCTTTTTTATTTGACATTAATATGATTGATACTTGCTTTCCTGTGGTTAGTATTTCTGATACATCTTTTCATATGACATTATTCTTTACACTTCTGCTTTATTATTTTTAACTGTTCCTTTTTTAAGCAGCATGGCTATTCAGGGGAAGTATCGCTGCCTGCTGGTACAAACACCCCACACCTCACTGCTTTATCACAGTGAAGCTCTAAACTTACTCTTTGTTCACTACAGTCTCTTTCACATTGCTGTTGTCTTTTTAGGACTTTTATTGTTAAGTCTTCTGTCTACTGTATCTGCTGGCCATCCCTCAGTGTGTCTTTTCTAGTACAGTTTATGCGGTTTTTTATTGAGGAGGGGGGATGTTTGGGGTATGAGCTTATCTTTCTGAGGATTTTTTCTCCTAAGTAGGTTTCCAGTGAATGCTAGATTGTACAAGTAGCACTTCCAGTGGTCACGGTTGATTCTTCTGCAGTCCTAGGACTGGGTCGAGGTCCTTAATCACTGTCGATGAATCTTAGTTTTAATTTCTCGACGGGGATTTGCTGCATCATTCAGGCAATGTAAACAGAGACACGGCTGACACACTATTAGTGTCGCTAATTCTCATGGGTTGCTTTTTATTTTCCACCCATGATTTCAGGCTGACTGTGCTGTCCAAGGCCAATGGGTAGAGTTTGTTTTCATCCCCTTTTCATTAAGGAGGCAGTTCTTTAGGGTTCAAGGCCATATTTAGAAAGTTCTGGTCTCGGCCCTTCTTCTAGTACCTGGAGATCACGTCTCCTGTGGGGTCCTAAGGCCAATGTCCAGTCCAAAATCCATGGACTAGCTTCCAGTTAGTTTTCTAGAGTAACTCTTATTTCTGGGATCTTTGTTTTTAAATTAATAAATATATTAAATACTTTTTGGATGTTCTATCTTACACAACATAGCTTTGTATTTATGATGGTACATGACTTAAATGACTTTTTTAAGTGAATGATTTTAATTTCCATAAATAACAGTGATAAAAATATTCCTTTCAAAATAATTTAACTAAAATAATTTGGTATAAAGAAAAATATTAAGCATGTTTGCAATTGCTAGAGGGCTATGAAGAAACCATAAAGGTGATATATTATATTCATTTTTTGGAATAGCTAAAACAACACGATATTTTTCTTAGCTTTCGTCCCCATTTTTAAAAATGTTCTTTCATGCTTTAGCAACACAGACAAGATGTGTGCCATCGACATGAACCAGGATTGACAGGATAATATTGAAAATACATTATCCAAATTAGGGCACAGTGTGAATCAGATATTCCTTCAAAACAATCAGTAAACACCAGCTGTACTAGTCAAAATGGCTAGATTAAGATGTGGTAGACTTCAGGTCAAGATGGCAGCATAGAAGACACGGCTTACCTCTTCACACAACCATATCAAAATTACAACTAGGCCCTGGCTGGCGTAGCTCAGTGGATTGAGCACGGGCCTGCGAACCAGAGGATCGAGGTTCGAATCCCAGTCAGGGCACATGCCTGGGTTGCAGGCCAGTTCCCTGCAGGCCAACTCCCAGCAGGGGACACACAAAAGGCAACCATACATTGATATTTCTCTCTCTCTCTCCTTCCCCTTTAAAGGTAAATAAATAAATAAAATCTTTAAAAAAAAATTACAACTAAAACAGAGAACGACTATCACTCAGAACCACTGGAAACTGAGCTGAATGGAAGTCTGATGATTATGAAATTAAAGAAACCACATCCATCCACTGGTAGGAGGGGTGCAAATGAGAAACGGGCTGGTCCCATACCCACATATAGTAGATAGAATTTGGGAGGGGTAACTTGGGAGTGACGAGTCCCAGCCTCACACCAGGACCCTCAGCCCAGGATTCCAGTGCCAGGAAGACAAGTCCCCACATATTCTGGCTGCAAAATCCAGCAGAGACTAAAACAGTTGAAGAAACTGCTGGAATTCTAATTCTAATTCTAATTCAGTCCCTCTCAAAGAACCCACACATGGACTCACCTATTCACACTCTCTCTGGGCTCTGGCACTGGGATAGCAGCCTGAAAGGCACCGGAGTTATACAGGGAGAAACTGAAGCGTCTGGCATCAATGGCATCTACCCATTGTCCTTTTTCTAAGCCCATCCCCCACAGAATCCCCAAGCTAGTGCCATATCTGAGACTCTACCAACCTGGATAACACTGACCCACCTTGGAGATCCCCAGAGACTCTTCCCCGCCCACCCAACCTGCTGTTCCATATGAATGGCTGGTCTTGGCTCATGCTTCACAATTTCCTAAATCCTCTCAAATAAGCAACAGCTGGCTTCAGTGAGCCCCAGGCCTGGCACTAGCAGCAGCCAGCCTGGATTCACATGTTGGCTTTGCCTGGGAATCTCCAAGCCCAGCACAAGTAGCCGCCATCTCAGATTGCTTTATAGCTCAGGCAGGGTGGCCCTGGGCAAAACACAGGTGGGGATTGACCATGGCCTATGCCACTGGGGAAACCCCAAGGCAAGCACACCCACTAGATAGCTATAGACCACATTGGAGCACCACTATCCTGCCCCTGCACAGCTGATCCTCCATGGAGACCAGAGGCTGTGCCATTGGACCCTATAGGACACATACTACATTAAGCCACACCACCAAGACATGGAGTCAAAGCAGCTCTATCTAATACATAGAAACAAACACAGAGAGGCTGCCAAAATGAAGAGACAAAGAAACATGGACCAAACAAAAGAATAGATCAAAATTCCAGAAAAAGAGCTAAATGAAATGGAGATAAACGATCTATCAAATGCAGAATTCAAAACACTGGTTATAAGAATGCTCAAGGAACTTAGTAAGGACCTTAATGGCATAAAAACAATCCAATCAGAAAGGAAAGATATGCTAATTGAAATAAAGCACAATTTACAGGGAGACAACAGTAGAGTGAATAAAGCTGAGAAGCAAATCAATGATTTGGATCATAAAAACGCAAATAGAACAACAAGAAGAAAATAGAATCCAAAAATTGAAGACAGCATAAGCAGCCTCTGGGACAACTTCAAGAGGTCCAACATTCACATCATAGGGGTGCCAGAAGGAGAAGAGAAAGAGCAATAAATTGGAAATCTATTTGAAAAAATAGTCAAAGAAAACATCCCTAATTTGGTAAAGAAAATAGACATGCCATTCCAAGAAGCACAGAGAGTCCCAAACAAAGTGGATGCAAAGTGGAGGCCTACTCCAAGATACATTAAAATTAAAATGCCAAAAGTGGAAAATAAAAAGAGATTCTTAAAAGCAGCAAAAGAAAATCAGTTAGATACCAAACAGGGGAGTTTCCATGAGACTGTCAGCTAATTTCTCACCAGAAACTTTGCAGGCTAGAAGGGATTGGCAAGAAATATTCAAAGCCATGAAAAGCAGGTGCCTACAGCCAATATTGTTCTACCCAGGAAAGCTATCATTTAGAAATGAAGGGCAGATAAACCACTTCCCAGATAAACAAAAATTAAAGGAGTTCATCATCACCAAGTGATAATAAGTTCATCACTTATTATATGAAGTATTAAAGGAACTTATTTAGTGAAAAGAAGATCAAAACTATGAACAATAAAATGGCAAAAAATACATGTCTGTCAGCAACTGATTCTGAGAAACAGACTAAGCAAAGAGGAACAGAGACAGAATCATGGATACAGACAGCCTCTCGATGGCTGCCTGACGGGATGGAGGCATGGGGGAATGGGTGAAGAGGCAGGTGATGAAGAAGTGCAAATAGGTAGTTACAGAATAGCCATGGGGATATAAAGTACAGTATAGAAAATGGATTAGAACTGGTACACACGTCCCATGGTCACGAACAATGGTGGGGGGATTGCCTGAGGGAGTAGGGTATGCTGGGTAAAAGGGGGCTAAAGGAGAAAAATCAGGACAACTCTAATAGCATAATCAAGAAAATATAACTTAAAAATGAAAAAAATAAAAAAGATGTAAAAAAGAAACCTAATGTCTCAGGAAAAAACACAGCAAAATTTTTTTCTTGATCACCTATCCAATGAGTTTTAGTCTGCGCCTCAACTCCTCTCTGTAACTCATCCTGCCTCTGCGGCCACCAAGCACTTTCTCCTGATTCTTCTAATGGGAAGTGATAACTGCCACTCCCACTCTCATTTCATTTGTCAAAGCAAGTCATGTGGCTACCCTAATTTCACAGGAGAGCAGAAAAGTACAATCTTACCGTGTACCCCAAAGGCCACAATCCAGAAACAGCCCATGGAATACTTGATTTCTAACAACTACAAACGGTTCTGGCGCCGTCCTCTAGATGGAGACGTGGAGCTGAGCATCTGTTTGGAGGTCAGCTGTAGTAGTCAGACTAGGGTTTATAACTCCCGCAGCCTCTTTGGTAGCTCCATTTTGTACATAGAAAACCCCAAATTAAGTAGGTGCTATGGATTGATAGGGAAATATGTCCCTTCACGCTGGACTGATTTGTTACGTAACGCATCCTGAGCGGCTTCCATTACCAAATGTAAAACTCCATCCCCTTCGATCGCCAAGGACTCTGACCACTTCATTTCTACAGTATTTATGGCCCTGATGTATGAAGGTGATTGAAGTATTTACAATCAGTGTAGCCTGGCTTCGGCTTTCCCTCTCTGTCCCTGGGGTTTCCTAAAATGTCCCCAGGGCCTTCTGCAGTATCCATGCATTTGTGACAGTGCCCCTCCTTTGATCCCCCCTGCTCACAGCCTTGGGCTTTTACCTTCCCCCACTCACACCTCCTCTGCCTTTCTGCCACCTTCTTGACAGGGTTTCTGCTCTGTGTTGCAAAGGAGCATTGAGAGGCAAAGGCCCTATTCACTAAGGTAGCACTCACAGGCCCTGCGGAGATTTGTATGGATACTGAAATTTTCCCTTGCCTGGGTTACCACCCAATGATAGGAACCTTAGTTATGTTTTGTTCAGTCATGGCACCTATTTCAATTAAATCACTAATCCTGCTCTTATGTTAAAAATGAGGGAAGGTAATACCTCAAACTTGCTGAATGCTTTATAATTTACAGAGTATTTTCACATGTATTTTCCAGTCATTGTAACATTAGGAATTTATTATTTCCATTTAAAATCATGAAGATAGCCATCTAATTTTCTCAGGCTTCATCAGCTTGTCAGTACTAACAGTACAACTATAACCCAGAATTATAACCTCATATCTAGGACTCTCGATTATTCCATGATGGTGCCCATAACTTACAAACATTAACAAACCCTACACAAATTTAAGACTGACACTATGTATTTTAAAACCCTTTATACTTATTTTGGAGTTAAGGCCAGTACCCTTACGTGCTCTGTCAGGTAGGTAGTGGTATGGTATCTTTTTTTTCAGGTTGATTCGGACACAGAGGACTAGAGAAAATAACGTATATATGCATTTCAGTTATTTCAACCTCGATAATTCAGTTCAACACATATGTATCAGGGGATCTGCTTCTAGCAGTTGCTGGAGACATAATGGTAAAGAAAATAGACCAGTGTTTGTCCTAATGAACTTTCAAGGCTGATGGAGAAGGCAATGATAATAGATGGCAGAAGGAGCTCCTACAGTAACAGACATTTTTGTCTTCCCATGTCATCTTCAGGCACTGCAAATTCTTCCTCCTTTCTTGGTGAGGAAACTGAGCTACTTGCCGTATGACAAGGGACAGAACTAAGACTTGAATCCAGTTGCTCTTAATAGCAGCATTTTGCCCCTTTACAGGTACTGCCGGGTCAGTGTCAAGGAGAATGCACACAGAAAATGTCAGATGACCAGGGCTCATTGTAAAGAATCCTGAAAACCTGCAGGAGGGTGGGCAACCTGGATATCCATCCTCTGGGCCCCAGGCCTTTCGGAACTGGGGCCTACTTCAGGCCTATTTTTCTTGGCTCGCCAGTCCCCCCTCTACCAATGGATGATTTGGTGTGCTGACACCCTGGGTGAAGTGTCTGTGTTTGGCACAGGTTTTCTTGTTCCTGCCAATACGTTATTGCCTTTGACTCACACACCAACCTTCTCTTGCTCACTGTGTTTCTGTGAGAGTGCTGGATACAGTTTAAAGAACATACAGAGTAGAAACCACAGCAAATGTACAGATAAAGAAACTCCCTGAGGCTGTGTTTTTGAAGGGGTTTGTGGAGTTGATGGGTAAGGACACAGGCATTTACGGGGCTCAGTGGAGCCGCATTGAGTCATAGGTGAAGGTCATCATTATTTTAACCCCTTGTCCCGTCTCCACCGCAAGAATGAGACCTGTCTCTTGTTCCTCTATATTCTCAGCACATAGTAGACAATACATATGTGTTGAATAAATGAAGAAGTACAGTTATCACTAGAAATGTAGGATTTTGTTTTCCTCATAGTGTTGTGGACAATAAGGGTTTTCACTTGAATTCTAGAGACTTTAATCATCTATATAAGCAAATTCCAAGTGTTTTGTAGACCCAGATTGAAGTGGGAAGAAGTTGCATTGAGAAAGAAAGGGAGGGACTAAATTTAGAGCTTTAACACCAAGGTTTATTATGTTTAAATTAAGATTAGTGCCTATATCCCAAGGATTCACCCTAGATGAGTGGAATTACGTGTAAGCAAGCAAGAAGAAAAATATATTATCATGATAAATGGGGATTTACTGAATGAGGGATGAGAGATGAAAATAAGTCAAGGGGAATTGACTGTGACCAGTGGTCAATTTCCTTCAATAGTGTATACATTTGTCACAGTTTTCCTCAGTATTTTTCTATTCCTCTATACTTATCATATAGGGTAATATAAATGGTCCTGGGTTTGGCATTGGTTAGAAAGAAGAGATGGTAACTCATGACTAGAACCATCTTCACCAATATGTAATTCACAATGAGTTTTAAAATTTTTAAACAATTAAGGAAAATACATTAGTTGGTACCTTCTCAAGAATGTTAGGCATTTTACAGTCATTGCTTAATCTTTCAAAAGCTCAATGAAGTAGGTGCTATATCCCTATTTTACAAATAAAGGAGGTAAGACCAGCAAGAGTATACTTTTCTCTGCCCACAGCCATTTCTGGAATGCACTCAAATTTACACAACGGAAGAGCTACATACAAAGTCAAGTCTGTCTTTACTCCAAAGCACATATGTTGCTTTCTTGCTAAATATATATGTGTGTGTGTAATGCCCTTAAATATATTTTCTTACTGTTTGCTTTTCCTGTTTCTGAGTTTTTTTTTACTTGGGGCGTGTTTGCTTCTGTGAGCTGGCAAGAGAAGTGACATGCTGCATGCACAGAGTAACACCAGGGTCCATGCTTCTCATTTACAGTAACTGAGGAAGTCTGTATTCTAACTTGCGGCCACATACAGTGGATTCAGCACATGTACTGGGATTTTTCCAAGTGAGAAAATGTTGTCCTGGAATCTCCAAGTTTCCTTTTCAAAGAAAACTAAACCCCACACAGCTCTGTGCATGCTTTGATTCGCTTTGCTTTCTTTCAGACTACTGTCAGAGGATGTGGGAATGGACAACCCCTTTGAGGAGGGAATGCTGAGCCCCGGTGCTGCAGACATGAGGCCGGGTGAGCGGAGCACTTGTTCATTTCCTTAAGCGTGTTCTGTATCCAGACAGTTTCATTATTCAGTGAGAGAAGCATTTCCTGTGCATCCAACTTGTGAAGAGAGGGGAAAAAACGTGTGAAGAAGGCGTTAGGCTCAATTTGCTTAATTTCACAGTCGACTTTGAATATTGATGCTCACTAGTGGGGGCTGCCTTTTATAGCCTGGGCCAGGGCCTTTATCTGCCAACGTTTTCAGCTCCTGTGATAATTGGCTACCATTTATCACAATACCAAATTCTAACTAACATCAAAGTTTACCAAATTTATACTTAAGTGTGAGAATGTTTAAGATTAGAAATGTGATATCAAGAAGGCCCAGTAACCTGATGAAAGAAAGAAAAGAAAGAAAGCCAGCCCTTATACTCTAGAGGTTTACAGCCCAAAGCATATTTCAAAAAACAATTTTAAATTTTCTTTTGCAATCTATATTTCATCCACTTTGTACTAGGACACCTCTTTGCACTGTCTTGCTTCGGGATGGTAACAGTATCCTGAATCCCAACCTTATCAGCCAAGCCTAAAATGGGAGTCAACTTTATCTTTTTGCCTAAGTATTTAAGTGCATTCTTCAAAATAATAGTCACATCACAGTTATTTTTAAATGTTCCATGGCCAAGTAAGAATGATAGCCACTGTAAGTGTTTCTACCCCACTCTGCAAGGTTCACGATGTGCTTTAGAAGAATAAAGGCGCTGAAGATACAGTTATCTCTTATGATAGTCATGAGCCACATGTGGCTATTTAAATTCATTAAAATTTAAAATAAATTCGAAAAGTTAAATTCTTTTAGTGGCACTCGCTTTATTTCAATTCCTTAATATTTCTATCATTACAAAACTTATTTTCTGGATAGTACTTCTCTGAGAATTCCTATAATATAGAAGTCCCTTGTTTGGCAAACTTACTGGTCACTAGAAACTTTTTTCAAGCGCTACATGGAAACATGTTGCATGAGACACAGTCAGGGTGATGTTCCATACAGCACATCTAAATGGCAAAGAAACAGTGTCGACTTCCTTAGGACGAGACTGGATTTGAATTCCAGAATTGAGAGGTCTACCAGACAGCCTTCAAAATACTTTGTGATAGAGAATCCTGAAATTTCTATTTTTAGAAGTGTTTGGTTGAGATCAACTTGATTAAAAATTACTTCTCCAGCTCTTGTGTTGAGGGAATGGTACATTAGTGACAAGACCCATATTACCATTGAAGTGTAGGAGCTACTTCCATGAGCCTTCACATAAGACTCACTCATGGCATGGGGACCAATGACAAACAGTATTGCATAAGAGGTAATGACTGCCTGATCCAAAAAAAATGTGATCTGGGAGGATACCTCAGTTTTATTAAAAATAAATACAGAACACCAGCCAAAGAAAGGCCACTGCAATCAGACAGAGTTGTCAGACACCGAAGAAAAGTATTGTGAGAGTATCTGTGGACATCACATAAAGTCTTTACCCTCCATTCCATAGGAGTAAAGTCTACATGAAACGTTATCAGATATACGTAAGCTTTACTGTTTCTCTTACACACTATGCACCATAAGAGTTCAATTCAATGTTACCTCAGTTTCAAGTTCTCACACCTGAACAGGACATTCTAAAAACTAGTTTTCTGGCTGTTTAGCAGTGGCTCCCACTTCCTATTTGTACACGGCCAGGGCTGATGGGGCTGAAACCTGCTGGTCAAGGAGAGGGTCCAAATCCCATAGCAACGACTTTTTAGCAGGTCTGCCTTTGCTGAGAAGGCTTTGACATTTTTTTCCATGGGGGCCCACACCCACTCTTGGTAGCCATGTGCATGATCTAACGCTTGACGTCATTTCTGTCTCTTCTTTAGAACCTCCTAATTCCCTGGATCTTAATGGCGTTCATCCTCAGAGGATCAAGCTCACCGCCCCAAATATCAATCTTTCTCTGGACCAAAGCGAAGGCTCTGTCCTCTCTGATGATAACCTGGACAGTCCTGATGAAATTGACATCAATGTGGATGAACTCGATACCCCTGATGAAGCAGATTCTTTTGAGTACACTGGGCATGGTAAGTCGCCAAGTTGGCAAGGCCAAGGTTATGGGAAAAGTGAGAGTATCTAAGTGGCATTAATGCAAACCTCCCATTTTGTTGCTGGTGGCTCTATTCTGTGATTTCAAGATGCTTCTATTTGTGTCCCAGCTCATAGGTGGCTGTGATTGATAGTTTAGAAGTTGACAAAGGTCACACATAGCCATTGCTCTTTCATTAAATCCCTACTCTACGCCAGGTCCTGTGCTGGACAATGGATTTGAAAGAAAGCGATTACATCCTGCATTGTTAGGGAATTGGAGCTGCATTTGCAGAGAAAAAGAATTTAATCTGGAAGTTAAAATTTGAAGGAGAGCAATCAGAGCTTACCAGTTTCTTTGTCCAAGCTCCCACTGTCTGTAATGTTCGTTCTTCCAGATTCTTACGTGGTGGCTCCCTTCTCCTTATACAGATCTTAATCTTCCTTGATCTTTTTAATCATAGGTGCCCCCCATCCCTACCCCCACCACCCAGTCACCCTCTATCCCAGTATTTATTTTATTTTCCATGTGTCACTAATTGAAATCATATCATTTAACTAACTGTTTGGCCCTGGCTCATGTGGCTCAGTGGATTGAGTGGTAGCCTGTGAACCAAAGGGTCACAGATTCAATTCCTAGTGAGGGTATGTGGCCGGGTTGCAGGTCAGGTTCCCATTAGGGGGCGCATAACAAGAAGCCATACATTGATGTTTCTCTCCCTCTTTTTCCCTTCCTCTCTCTAAAAATAAGGACATAAACTATTTAAAAACAGAAGCAACCTTTAAAAAATGTTTGTATGTGTATTGTCTTTCTTTTCCCACTAAGATATCTGATCCGAGAGGGCAGGGACTTGATTATATTTGCAGTTATATTGCTGATAAAGTAGGAAGGAAGGAAGAGATGGAGTAGGGTGTGTGTGGTGGGAGAATAAAAAGTTGTTGGATCAAACAAAAACACTCCTAATATGAATATGAGTCTCATTTTAATTCTTTCTCTTGTTCAGTGAAATTGGGTCTGTTATGTAATCTAATGAACAAAATAAATTAACAAAATAGAAACAGACTCATAGATACAGACAACAGACTGACAGCTGTCAGAGGGGAGGGGGGTTGTGGGGCTGGGTGAAAAAGGTGAAGGAATTAAGAAATAAAAAACAAACTCATAGACACAGACAACAGTGTGGTGATTACCTGAGGGAAAGGGTCGGGGGAGGTAGAGAGGGTGAAGGGGGAAACGGTGATGGAAGGAGACTTGACTTGGGGTGATAAACATACAACAATATACAGATGATTTGTTATAGAATGTACACCTGATACTTACCTGGCAGGGGAGATACCATGATCAAGAATGTACACCTGAAACCTATATAATTTTATTTACCAATGTCACCCCCATAAATTTAATTTAAAAAGTAAATTTTTAGATTCTCAAAAAAATGTACAAATGCATAGCATTTGCTTTTTAAAATGGCATCACGTTGTTCCTCCTTTTATGGGACAGAATGCTCTGACTTTATAGGATTGAAATTCAAGGTGAGAAAATCCTGACCACAGCTGTTGGCTTGATACATTGTAAAAATTCTCCTTAAAAGTAAAAATTGTCTTAATTAAAAAAATATTAAATCTTTAAAATCACTTAAAAAGAAACACCATTATTAAATGACACCTTGACTTTTAGAGCCATGTTAATTCCAGCAGTGCCGTTCATAGGAGAACGTAATAAGGAGATTCATCAAAGCAGTGAATTGATTCAACCCATGGTATCAGGCACAGGGGCTGTAAGCCTGGCCAGCGTGGATTGAGACCCTGCCGTTACAGGCAAGTGTTTGGTCTCCTTAAGCTAAAAAAAAAAGGCTTTACTACTTGTTCTACAGTTTATGATGTTTGATGTAGAGGTTTTACATCGCATTTTTGTCATACTTTTAAATTGCTGTAGTTATCTGGGTATTTGACCCTATAGGTTAAAATACACCAATAAGAGACAAAAAAGGTCTTGAATTCATATGCTTTTCTACCTTCTTAGAGGCTCTTCCCCCGCGGCTCCATCCTTCCCAGCTGCGCCCAGCTGCCCTAGCCCTTCTGCTAGGACGTTCTCACATGCGGGGGAATCATGCCCTGATTTACAGACCCACAGAAGACAGCTGTGGCATGACCCTGCTGGTCCCTCCCTCTCCTCCCCCTGTACTTTCCTGTTGCCCCGGGGGACCATATCGCACCACATCTAAAACTTATATTTTTACAAACAGGAAAACTGCCAAGCTAAGTGGTCTTGGCTGCACAAACTGGTCATTAAAGCTGCCACTTGCTGACACAGTTCTTTTTAGTTGATACGGTTACGCCAAAAGAACCAGTCTAACAGCCACAACCGCACTTTTAGGTCTTAAGTTCAAAGGACAGAATTTTAATATAACTGGGATTTTAAAGTCCACCCTGATTCTCAAGTGAAAGATGTGTGTTTAGACATTGTTTCAAACAAACAAAAACATCAAACATTGAAAACACAAAGGACAGCTGAGTAGCTGTATTTCATACACATGTAGACATTCATAGCTAACGGTGTTCAGAGAGTGGAGCACATTTTAGTCTCGAAGTATGAAATAAATGCTTGCAAGCTGCATGTTTGGGGGGTTTCTTGTGTGAGCCTTTTGAATGAGGCATACACATTCTAAATAAAACAAGATATTTTAAGGCACAGTGTTTCAAACATGTTTGGTCAGGAATTTATTCTATTTAATAGACACTTTCATGGTGCTTACTATATGCCAAGATCTGTGTTAGGTACTTTATAAATATTAACTATATTAATCCTTGTGTCAACTCTGTGAATAGGTATTATGTTCCCCTATTTTATGATGAGAATAGTGAGGTAAAGCACAGAGTGCTTAAGTAATTTACCTAAGGTCACACAGCTAGCTAATGTCAGACCCAGCACTCAACCTCTGAGTTGTTGCCCTTGATTCCTGAGCCATGGTGCTTCTCCATAAATATACTGACAATGAATAGGAGAGAGCCTTTTACTGATACACCTGAAGCCAAGCCCTCTAGTCACCCCCTCACATTTGCTCATCCTTTCATTCAGCCATTTTCATGCCTCAAGGGCTCTCGCTTGACCACGTGCTTGAAGGACTTCCAAGCCATTGCCTGTTTTACACGTAGCTGGTGACCACACGTCACTGCCAGGTTATTGCCCAACAATGTGATTTTGCTTATCAAAGAGTTTAGAATTTCACTATCAAAAGTTAAATTAGCCTTTACCTGCAAGAAATTTTCCTGAATAATTGTATCCAAATAGTAGAAAAATATGAAAGTACTGACAGAATTAAGGTTTGACTTTCTTTAGTATTTACAAGTGCGATGGATATCAGAAATACGTATGTAGATAGTGAAGGACTTTGGGGCCTTCACTGTTCTAGTCTACTAAGAAATGGAATAGATCTATTCTATTAAGATAGATCTGAGTTTTCTTTTTAATGCTTTGTTATACTAATATTAGAAACTTCAATATATTCTGAAGGTCAGGAAAGATGACCTATTTCTGCTTTCCAAACCAACTGCAAAGTTATTTTTACCATAATTCAGATCTCAGCTAAAGCTTTTCATAAGGGAAATGGAAAAATGATAACACTTTTTAGCCTGAATACTTCTGAGAAGAATGTTTAAAGAAACATTTTCTCTTCCTTAGTGATGTTTAGTGACCCCGTCTAAGCTACCTTTTCTCAAATTAACCTCTAATGACAGATCATTTTCTCTGGGAATAAGGTACTCCAGTATTTGTTTCCAGATAATCAGGGAGTCACTTCATTTAACTTCCCTACCTACTGTCTTGTATTATTTTCACAGCTCGCAGGCATCCCACTTATAAAATCAATTCCGTGTTTTAACTCTGCATATAAACTAATTTAATGTTAAGGTTATTTTCTTTTATCCACAAACAACCTCGTGCCATAATGGTGTGGTCTAAGAGGATGATTTTTCTTTGTGCTTCCATATGCTGAGATTTTACATTCAAATTTTTTGCCTGCCTGTTCTTTGTCACCAAAAAGAAAGAAAAGAAAGAAAGAACTTTAAAGACTTGTCGATTGTATCCAGAATGTCTTTCCTCTAACAAGAAAAATTCAAGCATAATGTCTTCTAAGATTATTCACATTATCAGTGCAAGGCCATAATGTAGATAGCTTGTTACCTTTCCCAGATGTAGGTGTCCTGCTAGAAGGCCGCAGCGGATGTCATCTCTAGCTAGTGCATAATGACACCCACACTGAATTCCCCACTGTGGTCTGTCCATCAGAGGATGTTCAGGAGCTTGTGTACCACAACATTTCACAGAAGACAAGAGCAGATGTTCCAGCTGACTTCTCTGCATGCCAGGGCTTAAGTGATGTCGACAGTGACCAGGGAGAAAAATGTGTTATTAAAAAAAAAGGAGACAGGGGCTTCCAGCCAAGATGGAGACATAGGTGGAAATACTGTGCCTCCTCACACAACCAAAATTAAGGACAACAAAGATTTAGAAACAAAAACACAATCAGAACAAACAGAAAATTGAACTGTACCAAAGTCTGACAACCATTCAACCAAACTGGTAAGAGGGGCAGAGTCGGCGGCCGGCAGAGAGGGGTCACGGCAGAAAAAGACAGTGGCAGCCAGATGCAGGAGTGCGGGCAGCACAGGGCTGACCATGGTCACACATTCGTATGGAGATAAACTAGGCAAAAATGGGCAGCGAGACAGACCTCACAAGCCAGGGCTCCAGCGACAGGAAATAAAGCCTAAAAGCACTGATTGAAAAGGTGCTGGGAGAGACTCCCAGCCTCATAGGGGTGTTTGTTGGAGAGACCCACAGGGTCCTAGAAGATACACAAGCCCACCCACCTGGGAACCAACACCAGAAGGGCTCAATTTGCTTGTGGGAAGCAGCAGAAGGGACTGAAATCCAAGAGAGCGCAGAACAAGTGCTATTGTTCCCTCTCTGACCCCGCCCCCACATACAGCATCACAACCCAGCCACGGGGTTAACCCGCCCTGGTGAACACCTAAGGCTCTGCCCCTCATACATAACAGGTGCGACCTGACCAAAAATGGCTCAATCAGAAGAACAAATCAAAACCCCAGAGCCAATACTTCTAAGTGACCAAGAGATAGCCAACCTATCAGATGCACAATTCAAAACGCTGGTGATCAGGATGCTCACATAACTGGTTGATTTTAGTTGCAAATTAGATGAAAAAATGAAGGTTACACTAAGTGAAATGAAGGAAAATGCACAGGGAACCAATAGTGATGGAATGAAAACTGGGACTGAAATAAATGGAGTGGACCAGAAGGAAGAATAAAACATCCAACCAGAAAGGAATGAAGAAATGAGAATTCAAAAAAATGAGCAGAGGCTTAGGAACCTCCAGGACATCTTTAAACGTTCCAACATCCAAATCATAGGGGTACCAGAAGGGGAAGAGTAAGAGCAACAAGTGGAAACCTTATTTGAACAAATAAGAAAGGAGAACTTCCCCAGTCTGGCAAAGGAAATAGACTTCCAGGAAGTCCAGGAAGCTCAGAGAGTCCCAAAGAAGGTAGACCCAAGGAGGAACACACCAAGGCACATCATAATTACATTAGCCAAGATTAAAATGAAGGAGAGAATTCTAGAAGCAGCAAGAGATAAGGGGACAGTCACCTACAAAGGAGTTCCCATCATATTGTTAGCTGATTTCTCAAAAGAGACCTTACAGGCAAGAAGGGGCTAAAGAAGTATTCCAAGTCATGAAAGGCAAGGACCTACATCCAAGATTGCTCTATCTAGCAAAGCTTTCATTTAGAATGGAAGGGCAGATAAAGTGCTTCTCAGATAAGGTCAAATTCAAGAAGTTCATCATCACCAAGCCCTTAGTATATGAAATGTTAAAGGGACTTATCTAAAAAAAAGAAGATAAAAATATGAACAGTGAAAGGACAGCAAACTCACAGTTGTTAACAACCACACCTAAAACAAAGCAAACAAAGCAGATAGCTAAAACAGGAGTGGAGCCACAGAAATGATCACATGGAAGGTTAGCAACAGGGGAGTGGGAGGAGGAGGGGGGAGAAGGTACAGAGAATAAGTAGCATAGATGGTAGGTAGAAAATAGGGAGAGGGCAAGAGTAGTGTGGGAAATGTAGAAGCTAAAGAACTTATGACACATGAACATGAACCAAATGGGGGGAATGTGGGTGGGAGGGGGTGTGCAGGGTGGAGGGGAATGAAGTGGGGGAAGTCGGACAACTGTAATGGCATAATCAATAAAATATATATATTTAAAAAGGAGACAAAGAAAATCAAGCATTTCTTAGTAGAGATGGCCTGATATCAAAAATTAAATCTGGAAGTCAGGGCATAAAGAGTTAAATGAGACCTGAACTTTTTCAAAATCGTAAGAAAATGCTAGTTTGAGGGAGGATGGTGCTTTGTAGTTACAGCAAAATTATTTTTAAGATCAGGACTATATGACTAATACAAGGAAGTCAATAAAGCTAGCTTTTCTTCTGATGAGCTTATATTGTGGACTTCTAAAACTGAGTACCGTGAGTACAACAATTTACTCCACCCCCTAGTTCTTACCTGACCGATCTTGCCCACTTACGCCAGTCCTCAGGTGGGGAAGGACAAGGGACCCCAGCAACTGGCCAGTGCCCACCCTCTGAAACATCAGCAGTAGCATTTCGCAAAAAGGCCCAACCTCAGACTTTTATACTAAAATTAACAATAATAATGTTTTTGAGGATAAACTATAGGAAAATGTATGTGTATGTGTCCTTTCTTATGATACAATAGTAAAAAACATGAAGACAAAGATTAACAGAGTCAACAACATAAAATATCACATTTCCACTTAGAAAGGACACAAATTTAAATGGTAAGCATCAGGCAGGAAAATAATTGCAATACCTGACAAAGTTCTATATAAAGAACTCCAATAAATTAATAAAAGCAATAGCTAAGGAACTTAGCAAGTGCGTCCCTCTCAGTGAGAGAAATATCAATGGCCAATCAATACTTAAAAATCCCCAGTCTTTAATAATTAAATAAATACAAATTAGAACAACAAAGAGGTTTCACACTAAATTGTCAGAGGTTGAAATCTGTGATAAGCTCCAGTGTTTGTGACAGTGTGGGGACACGGGGACCCTCATACATTTTTGGTGTGATATTTTCAAGGGAAAATGTTTGTGAAAACCTTAGGTGCTATACCCTCTGATCCTGCATTCCACTAGAGAAGTGTAGCCTATAGCAATAGGTACTCAAAAGAGGTAAGATAGCTGTACAAAGGTATTTACTGAAGCAGATTCTTTCCAAGGAACAATAAAATAAACTGAAATTTTTATTGCTATGGGATTGATAAACTAAAATACATCAATAAAATGTATTTACTCTCCAACAAGCAGAGTGGCCCTGGCTGGGTGGCTCAGTTGGTTGGAGCATCATCCTTTGCACCGAAAGGTCACTGGTTCAATTCCCAGTCAGGGCACATGCCTAGGGTGCCGATGTGTCCCTAGTTGGGGTGTGTGTAACAATTGATTAATGTGTTTTGTGGTGAACTCCAGCCAGCAGAGTCCGCCTGTTGTGGCTGAGGATGAGAATAAATGCACAGGCGACAACAATCCTGTGGAGAAAAGGGGGACGTCATGACTACTCTCTCAAGGGGAGAGTGCCTATGGATGCCTCGGCCACTCCCTCAAGAGGGGAGCGCCCCGACCCTTGCTTAGACAGGCTTTTATTGTTTTCCTGGGGTCTTACATCAGAGAAAGATTTATTATCTATCACATAGAATATTATTGTCTACATTCTAGGTAAGGAAATAAAAATAACATGCAGAGGGGGATGGTGATGAGCTGATTAGCTCCATCCTTGGGAAAAGTCACACAAGTTTTGGATATTACCTTGAAGATAGACAATACACAGTTGTTGTTTTAGACCAGGGTGGTGGAATTTTAGCAAGAGCAAGCCATAACAATCTATATGCATTTTCTAGGCCTGATTCCCTCGGGAAAACTCTGAGGGTCTGGCTCCTGCCCACCACTTCGCTTCTGTAGGTTTTCCTTACAGAGCTGAGTCACATTTGCCAGATGAAAACAAATCAGTCCCCTAGAGTTTTTCTCTCACACGATGGTGTTTTGTTCTCTCTCTCTCTCTCTCTCTCTCTCTCTCTCTCTCTGAATCAATGGATGTTATCCTCAGGCAGGGATTCAAAAATAAGTAAATAAAACAAACAGAGTTTGCATACATGGAGACAAAAAGAAACCTATGCAATAGTATTAAAGAGGACACGTTGTAGAGCAGTGTGGACAGAACATGCATGAGATTCAGAGCAATCATACTTTTGGGGGGAAAAGTCTGTGTGTCCACATGCACATGGAAAGAAGAACAGATATCAAACAATGTGCGAGAGTCGCACTGGAGATTTTTGCTGTTTTCGCAAACAATTTCTGTATTGCTTGTACTTTTGCTTTTATAACCAGAAAAAAGAAAACAATGTACAAAACTTTATAACAAACTAGCCTCATTAAAACATGCGGAAAACAAAACAACCCCACCCCAATCCCCAGGGCAAATTTAGAGCAGGCCAGAAAGTCCAAAACAGGATAAAGAGGGCTTGGTTAGTGGATGGTGAGCTCATTGCAGGGGAGAGCATGTGTGTACAGGAGCATCAGAAGACAAGCCCCCATCAGAGCCCAGAGTTCAGAAAGCGCAGCGACCAGATGGAAGAGGTAGTACCAGGAAGGGAGCTCAGATGAGCATCCAAGGTCCCGAACCCAAGGCGGAAGAGAGAAGCAGGAAGGGACGCCACACGCAGAGGGATGGATTTGCACGAGTGACGCTATGCTTGAGCTGCAGTGCAAGGTTGCTGCTTTCCATCGCAAGCGGCTGAGCGCCAGTGGGAACACAGAGGAAGCCAGAGTGAGGCCAGGCTCTGTAGGTGGTGGTTGCTGTTGGTATTGGCAAAACACCCTGGGATTGCTTCCAAACTGGACTTCATTTTACTATCCTAAGTCACAGGTAATTAGACATGTTTGAATGTTTCTTATGGAATCTTCCGAAACATAATGGCTTTGTGGTGGATTCTTGCCAGATTACCGGTATTTCCAGGAACGTGTCCAAGTTCTACTTAACCACGCGCCCTCCCAATTTTTATTGAGTACCCTGTGCAGGTTTCCAAGCTAAGTGTGGAGATGAATGTTAAAGGTAACTCAGGCGGAGTTTCTTAGCCCCAGGTACTCACAGGCTCGTAGTGAAATAAGTAAGAATGAGACAATCACATGTTCAAGTTACAATATAGAAGAATAGAAGCTCAGAAGAATAGAAAAGGTGAGGGTTTAACTATACTTGCTTTGTAACACTCTGACCTGAGGTAACTGCTTCAGTGAGTTTTTGCATTAGTATCGTATAATACCTACTACTGTGCCTGACACATGGTAGTTGCTATTATTATCAAAGTTCCATTAAAAGAATACAGGTAGCTCTGGCTGGGTGGGTCAGTGGGTGGGAGCATTGTCCCATGTTCCAAAGGGCTACAGGTTCCATCTCTGGTCAGGGCACATATGGGAGGCAGCCCATCAATGTTTCTCTCTCACATCAATGTTTCTTTCTTCCTTCCTTTCTCTCTAAAATTAATAAGCATGTTCCCAGGTGAGGATTTTTAAAAAACACAAGTAAATGAAAGGTCACTTTTTGAATGGAAAAATAAGATAGATAATATCTCACGGAACTATTTTGAAAGTTACAAGTAATGTTTTCTTTCAAATTACTTAAACCTACAAAGAGCCATCACTGCTCAACTCTGCTAGTTCTTGAAGTAAAAATAGAAACAAAATCGCTCCTTTCTCTTCCTAAAAAACTTAACACGATTGCTTTTTCTGGATGCACAAGAGTAGGGAGTGTATTTCTCCCCCAAGATGCTCAGTGGGCTTGTTTATTGCCTTCCGTACCCACAAATAGGAGCCTTGAGAATTTCTGGCCTTGGACCATTTCTGGCCTACAAAGTTATTTTCTTGCTTACTGTGAAGTCTTGCTGTGGCACATTTTGACAAATCCATAGGAAGCACATAAAACGAACGACCTGATGTGCTCCCAATAGGGAAGCAGGTTCAGCTCCAATGTAAGAGCCTTAGAACAGGGCCCGGACGGCGGAATCATCAAGATACTAAGACTGCGCACTCAGGCTACACCAGAAAATGTGTTCCAAAGAGAACAAGGTTATCTGGACCTGATAAATAGCCTTTACCCCATCATAGAAGCCTGTGGTCTTCAACCCATGTGATCAAGGTGAACTGGCATTAGCCTATACCCTCTTGGACCACTACCGACATAGGACAGCTCTAGCCTTGCATCTGCACTCAGGCTCAGCTTGGCCTGAGCAGTAGATTGGGTTGTTCAATGAGCGAGGAATAAAGCTTTACTGAGTGTCCTGCATGTGATCAGGTTAAGCTCAATGAGTCACACAAAACAGTGAGTTCCATCCCTCTGGTTGCCTCTGCCAGGAGGCAGCTGGTTGCTGAGCTGCCTTGGCTGCATGGCTTTTGCTCCTTCAGTCTGGCTCTGTGCTTCATTTCCAGAGGGTCCCACAGCCAACAAAGATTCTGGCCAAGAGTCCGAGTCCATTCCGGAATACACAGCGGAGGAGGAGCGGGAAGACAACCGGTTGTGGAGGACGGTGGTGATTGGAGAACAGGAGCAGAGGATTGACATGAAGGTCATCGAACCCTACAGGAGAGTCATTTCTCATGGAGGTAGTCCAGCTCTGTGTGAATCTGGGAACTGGGTGACAGGCAGCCATATTTTTAATCAGAAAACAAAACTGGGGTTCTCTGCAGCATGACACCCCAAAGACCCCATCGGGCAACCAATGTTTGGGGGACTAGAGAGCTAAGTATATTACTTCTCAATTCCACAAACATGAAAGCCTACCAAATAAAGATAACTTTCCAGTGTGAAAACGCTTTTCATAGCACACAACTGATAGCTATAATCTCCTATGTTAATTTCTTGAAAGCCATAGTTGTCCAATTTAACAGTGTCTGTTGGGAATTCATCTGGGTTGATTGTAGGTTTTAACTGAACAGTTTTGAATTCATACCACCACAGCCTGTAGTTAAGATCACTACATTAGAACTGCTTCTAATTACAAAATTGTCATTTAAATCCTCTTCAGAAGCTGTAGGAAATCTTTTCAGACTCAGCCTTGTCATGCTTTCCCCACTACCTGAAACTGGCTTTTCTGTAAACTCCATCACACCTATGCCCGACAGCGGCCAGTTCTAGCCGAAGCCTTCGGGACAGACAAGGGAGAGAGAAAAAGCTGAGTTTTGTATCTCCCGTGCTTTCTTGGGGCTGCAGAGCCCTGACTGATTTGGGATTCACAAAAAGTCAGATGAGCACAAGCAACACGTTTAACGTTGTCCACTTCAGAAAACATGAACAGCTTTCTCGTTTTTCCGCTGCATGCTCCCCTCTCCTGCAGACCTGAGGCACCGCCCTGACCACTCCGCTGTCTCAGAGAAGTGTAAGCTGACCAGGCAAACACTGTTCTCTCTTCCTCAACAAGGGCAGGGAAATAAGTGTCTTGGAATGACATGAAACTCATAGCTTCTGTTTTTTAACTCGCAAAAGGACATTTTGTTTTTGCAATCAAAGTTTCCTCCACCAGCCAATTACCCACTTTCCATCCCCCTATGCCTTGCTACCTGCAGTTAAGTATCTAACCACCCAGGGACTCTGACCATGAATGACAGTAAAAGAAAATGCCAATAGGCGTTCTCGACCTTCCTTTTTCCTGCTTCACTGTGTGAGCTGAAATGGTAATGTGTCCCCATGATGGCTACTGTGGGGCTGGACGGTTTCCTCTGAGGGAAACTTCTAGCTTGATCTCACTGAAGCTGACAGACATCTGGTCACAGAGTCATAACCCTTTGGCTGTGATGAAAACCACAACCTGAACATCACCCAGATGTTCCCAGAAGGTCCAACCTCCTTTGCACCGCCTACCATATGCAAAGGAGGCAAGACTTGTTTGCTTTTTGGAAATAAAAGCAAATCAAAGGCTGACTATAAAGGTACCCTGAGCTCATCCTAGAAAGTACCAAGAAAATCGTAGAAGAGTGATAATTTCTATAAATTTCTACCCCTCTGTCTTCAATGCGGACCCCTTTTGTTGTGGAGAAGACAGGCTCACTGCTTCGCTGCTCTCCTCACACCTCCCACTCTCCCAGCACTCCCGCCTGCTTGTTCTTTCCTGCATCACAGGACAGTTACGTGGGTTGAGCGGGTGCATCTGCTGCCTGAATTAAGAGAGAGTGGTTGTCCTTCGTACACTAGGGTCAGAAAAAGCCCCTGCTTCTGCCTATCACCTTCTTTGTGATAATTGAGCTGTCCTCTCCGGGATAACCTGGTTTGCTGTGCCCTCCGTCCCTGCCACCTCCTCCCCTTGGCATTAGCTCCTCTCCATGTGTGTTGTGAGCTCGGTTTTTGGCTGTGTGACTGACTGTCCAGTTTGTTCGGAAGGCAAGGCCACCTTTCCCCTCCCCAGCTCCTCCTCGTCTCTCTCCAGGTGCTGGCCTGCATGAGCGTGCCCTGACTGCACGCACCCGGCACACTAGCGAGATGCCACCTCTTCCTACACCCTCAATGGCTTTTGTGCTCTCTAGGTAAAGATCATTCAGATGTTACATCTGAATTTGCCAGAGCACTGTCTTCTGTGTTGGAAGCTCACATCACTTTCTTGGACCTTACTGATGCTAAAGCAATACTCCATGCTTACCAATCTGTGGAGTTTGTCATCCTGGCTTCTGATGAGCATTTAAAAAGCAGCACTCCATAGAGAACATAAATCTTGTCTTGGTGTCTTGCATTTCACCATAAGGAAGTTTCCCCGTTCAGGCCAATGGAAAAGTGCCAGCTGTTTGTGCTCTGTGCAACTGCGAGATGGGGGTGGGGTGATTCAAAGAGCTGCATAAATTAACTGGGAAACAAGGCCTTACCAGTGTCCATGCCAGTTGGGAATATCAGTGTGCGAGAGTGATATTTGAACAAATAATTCAGTTTTCTGTTATTGCTGGAAGCCCTGTACACATGTAACATAACAGGGTTCAAGACCCATCATTGCCACTAATTAGTCCATGACCTTGGTATGTCACTTAACTTCTCTGGGCCTCAGTTACTTCATCAGTCAAATGAGGGTGCCCTCCTAGGAGCCCATGAGCAATATTCCTGCCATCTGCTTCTATAAAAAAGCAAAGGGAGGTCTGGGTGGTTTGGATTAGCCAACAGTGAGGCCAGAACTGGCTTTATTTGAACTTGAAACAGAGAACACATTTAAATGACAAGGACAGTCACGCCAAAGCATTGTAATAAGGAGTTTCTTGTTTTTTTGTTTTTGTTTCTGTTTTTACTTCTCATTTCATTATAGGAGATTCAGGTAACCTTCTCTGCAGTTGCTGATCAAATGATCCTGGAAAGAATGAGGAGAAGAGTTGCTGGCTGGTGTGTGTGTGTGTGTATGTTTTGGTGGCAACTGTGACATCTTTCCTTCTCTCTCCATCCCATTTGTGGGCCAGCAAACTTGTGTTACGTCCCTTTCATGCTTCTCTGTTCTGCCTCAGGTAAGGTTTGCATCACTGCTGTAGAGGGTCTCAGGAAGCACCACGGTGGGGTTGCTCACGCACCTCAACACGCACACCCTGGATGCCCCTCACAGTTATTGAGAATCAAGTCTAATAAAATGCATGTTTTTAGAACCCAAACTTCAAACACCTCATCAAGTTGCTGATAGGCAACTTCACTTGGGTGAGCTGCACCTTTGGAATAGAAATTGGGTTAGTCGACCCCCTCACAGATGTCTGTGAGCGACCAGGGGCAGTGGTCCCTCGCATGCTGGTTATTGCACTCTGTCGGTGGTTGCCCTTTGTCTCCAAAGCCTCACAAGGATGGCACCAACTCTCGTCTTAGAAGGAGAACTCTCACAAGGAAGCCTTTTCCTTCCATTTCTGTTCTTACATCTCCTCCTCTCTTCCTGTTTCCTTCCTCTCTCTTCTTCCCTTCCAACTGTCGCTCTGCCCCCAAGTGCAAAAAGCCACCTTCATTTGTAAACTTCAGAAACGTTCACCCAAAGAGGCACTCCTGACTCGGGCAGTGGTCAGAAGGTGGTAACTTGGTCCTAAGGATTGGTGGAGTGACCCCCATCCGACGTGACACGTCATCCTAAGGACAAGCAGTGATGCAGGGCTGAACTGCCACGTGAGACAAGATCTGAAACCCAGTCGATAAACCTCAGGCTTTCATTTTTTAAAAATATCTTAGGAATTCTTCAGAAATAGAAAAAGAAGTCAAAGTAACTGAGCAGTCATGATCTTGAAGTTATTCTGATAGTCAGACAGCTACGTTTAGAAAGATGCTTTTGTATGTGTTTTTAAGTGGGATTCATGTTTGTCGTCTTTTTTGAGGAAGCCGCATTTTTCATCGTGCTCAGTCCACATTGCACACCTTCGTGGTGGAGGGTCAGTGTAGCTAAGTCACCTTATCCTTTATGGATTTCCAGTTAGGTATAAAGCTTCTTAAAGGAAATTCATTCCTTCTTAAAGGAACAAATACCTTTTGTGTTAAAATATATCTTCTTTCTATCATTTTTCTTCATATCACATTCTAAAAAGAAGTTCACAAGTATCAACATACTGGAAATGCTGGAACTGAGGCAAAAAGTCCAGAGGGAAGCTACTGCAGTCCGTCTCACAAACACGTGTTTCATCGGATGTGCACTCACATAGGTGGCTCTTCTGTAAATGTGGCATACAACAACCGCAAATTAGTAATACACGCGAACCCATAATTTGGTATATTTTTAGGTGGTACCACTTTCTTCCCCCACCTCTTTTGTGGTAGAATCACACTCTCTCTTTGTTGAGAACGTCTTATTAAACTGCTTTTCAAGAGTTAAGCCCATCCAAATCCGTACCCAGCCAGTGCTTCACTGCCGTGCAAACAGAGGGCTGCTTAGAGCAGGGAGACTGAGGTACGCTTGGTTCCCGGAGCGCGGGGTGGGGCGTGAGGGCGTGTCCTGTCCTCCTACTCAGCGCTTTGGGGGGAGCTCTCCTGTAATGATTCTGAAGTCCAAAACTATGTTGGCTGACAAAAATTGCAAGTGTTTAAAAGGAGATATAAGACATACGAAAATACAGCACACTGCTTCCATTTTAAGCCTGGAAAGGCACACGAGGTTCCACACTCAAACCTGTGGGGATCCAGTCAACTACCCCCATGGATTTCAAAGATGGGCTCTAAGGAACACAGCCTGGACGGAGCAGGGCTTTCAGAAGTGGGCAAAACGTCCTGAGATATCGCTCCGTGCTCCTTGACCCTTGGAGTTACAGTGATCCCACTTGTCTGCATCTCCCACTGCCTATTTTTTCACCCCGTCTGCAAGCAACCTTTCCACCCCCACCCCACCAATGTTACCAGGAAGTAATTCCCAAGTTTTCTCAAAAGCATTTTTTTTTTCATAAAACTCAAAGTGTCGGGCTTCGCCCAGACCGCCCCTTCTTCAGGGTGCCCTCTTCCTTGAGAGACTAGGCTCTGAATTCTGTGCTCAGTTATTCTTTAAGCAAGGAACTTTCCCTGCTTCCACGCTGTCTGTTGAATCTGGAGATTGTGGGGACACTCCAGGCAAGTGCACCTATCCCCTTAGTCAAAACCAAGGTGTTTCGTGTGTCTGCTCACTGGCAACTGGTCCCTGAAGTGTACATCTGAGGTTATGTTGCAGTGCAGTGTCTACGTTTTCCATTCACACTGAAAGTGAAAAGAGCTAAAAGTGATTACTCAGAACCTTGCTTCGTCATTATGGCAAAAAGCATTATACAAATTACCTTTTTAAAACATACAAAGTAGAAACCCATAAATGAGAAACTGTCATCTCCACCCTTTGATAACTTGAATATTTTTACACCCATTCGTGACTATGTACAACACATATAATTGTTCATAACATATGGGTACCCTATATATGTAAAGATACACTGTGTATTTAAAACTCTATATAACATATGTTTTCCATTGAAAGATAATATGTGTATATAGTTGTAACAGTATCGTCTATATAATACTCACTTAAAGATAGCTCTGTTTTATCTACATCCAAACACCTGCCAAGGCCCTCCAGATTTATCTTGTCGGTTAAATATTATCTTGTGAAAGCTTTCAGTGGGTTACAAATGTTCTTCTGTTTGTCCCCCAGGGTACTATGGGGACGGCCTAAATGCCATCATTGTGTTTGCCGCCTGTTTTCTGCCAGACAGCAGTCGGGCGGATTACCACTATGTCATGGAACATCTTTTCCTGTGAGTGATACTTACGGCAAAGTGCTTTGAGTTAATGTCTGTGGGCCTGTGTGGCCGATAAGCATCTTTAGTGAAAGGAAGTAAATGATGTAGAATATTCTAAGCCTTTGGTAAAAAGTCGATGAAGCCTCTCTCAAGGAACACTGCTTGAGAGACTAAAGCCTTTAGAGTCATCCTGGCCAGTGGAATGAATTGAGAACAAAACACACCCAGTGTAGACCGAGTTTGAAAATTCTGTAACGTTTCCTCTGGGGGAAGTGTTCTATTTGTTCCCTGATAACGTGTTCTGGGTCAATGGCCAACGATGATAACCTGACTTCATTTATATCTGCCCTTATTTAATCTGAATTGCACTTAGCAGATGATAACATTGTTGGCATTTTCCCAAGTCAGGTTTCTTACCCACACATTTTTTTAGTGTGCCTGCATAAAAAAAAAAGATACTCGTACTTATAAATGAACAATACTCACTCTCACAGAAATGATCTCGGGTAACTGATTCTTCTTAAGGTGAAGAGGTAATCTGCACAAGCATTCTTAAATATCATGCACCCTGTCATTTAAACGCTATATAATTATGATGCAGATAAGATGAAGTGTTTCATGTGGGAGCTGAAAACACACCTCTCCTTTCCTGTGATCAGATATGTAATAAGCACTTTAGAGCTGATGGTAGCTGAAGACTATATGATTGTGTACTTGAATGGCGCTACCCCAAGACGGAAGATGCCAGGGCTGGGCTGGATGAAGAAATGCTACCAGATGATTGACAGACGGTAGGTGGGCTCCTTTATTTAATCCCTATTTTTGCTTTCTCAATAATTCCCTTTTTAAACTCTCTGTTAATCTACCAAAAATGCAGTTACATTTCAGGAACACTGAATGGCACAGAGTTGAGATAATAACTGATAACACATTAAAGTGTCACTTAGTGCCCCAAATCTGAAGAAAGCAAATCCTCCCTAGATTTTGTTATGTTGTGACCTCAGATCTGCTGATCATGTCTGTTGTAAATTCTGCATATGTTATCACCACATGGAGGTGCAATGTGAACTGGGACACCGGTATCCATGACTCTTTTCAGGTGTCATGTGATCTTGATGTATTTATGTGCACTGGGGCCACTGTGATTTTGGAAAATGCTGTGCTCTTATTTCAGCATTCACTGTAAATTCACACTAACCACTAGCCCCTATGGTGCCTTTGGGTGCCCCTTCGTCAATGTACTTTACTTTCATTCATACTGCTTTGAATAGAACAAAACATATTATTGCCATGTACAGGGAAAGTATCCTAAACACAGAAGTTTATGATGTCTCCTTACATAACAATACATGAGTACCCTGTTATTGTAACTAAAATTTACTAACTGACCTAACCATTCATAAAGTAGCATTATTAATGTTAAAAATGTGCCTGAAAGTCACGAGCATTAAAATTGTAGCCTGAAGGCCAAACAACCACATGATATACCATTTTTATTGTCACTGTGCATAAGAAGATGTGAAGGCTCAGAGGTAGAATAATTGTGTAAGTTGCTAGGCTAGTAAGAGTAAATTCTTTTTAAAACAGTAAAGATAATGCTGACAACAATGAAAAGCATCGTTAAATGGAAACATGTCATGATGGCTGTAGATTTATACAGCCATTCTATTTTACTTTTATTCTGGGAAAATAAGGCTTGAACCATAAAAGTTTCAAATTATATATCAAAAAGTATCTTTTGTTGATTATAACTATTCTGTACTCTCCCTGCTAATAATAATAGCTTGTCCAGAATTCTTTCTATGCACTCTTATTAGAGCAAATGCCTTTAGTTGAATTCCTTCTGAAAATGGGATCTGAGTGATATTCTTTTCAAAACAGGTTGCGGAAGAACTTAAAATCGTTCATCATTGTTCACCCCTCTTGGTTCATCAGAACAATCCTTGCAGTGACACGACCCTTTATAAGGTATCATTATTATTGTAGAAAAGTAAAAGCATTACTAGTAGATTTTTAAAAAGTATTAATTGGAGCCCTGGCTGGCGTAGCTCAGTGGATTGAGCACAGGCCTGCGAACCAGAGGATCGCGGTTCAATTCCCAGTCAGGGCACATGCCTGGGTTGCAGGCCAGTTCCCTGCAGGCCAACTCCCAGCAGGGGGCGCGCAAAAGGCAACCATACATTGATGTCTCTCTCCCTCTCTCCTTCCCCTCTAAAGATAAATAAATAAAATTTAAAAAAAGTATTAATTGATCTATAAACAAGGATTCATAAACTAAGAGGTCACTTGACGTATTTGCCTCTGCCTTTTCTGGAAAGACCCTTTGGACTATCCAGCAAGAGTCCCTAATTAAGAGTGAATATTATTTCAGAATGACTACTTTCCCCCAATTATTATAAAACATGATCTTTATGTTGGCTGTTGTGAACACAGACGATGAAGGGGGGGTTTCCATGCCACGTTAAAAAAAGGAATAGACAATACTGTTAAAGTGGGGTATGGTATTTTAGAGAATAGAAAAGGCAGAGCAACGTGACAATAGAAAATAAAGACAACCAGAGGACAGAAGCAGAAGCCGTGTCTTATCTTCACTGTTCTATTTTTATTGAATGAATATCATGCAGGTCAGCACAGTTAGGTAGAAAGTGCGGGCGGCCCTGTTGGCAGCGTTTTTTGATCCGCCATTAGGGTTCTGGGTGTCAACTGAGTTCACTTCAGTGAATCAATATTCACCGGTTTGTCGTGCAAGACGCTGCATAGCCTCACATTTGGGGAATGCAAAGGAGAGAAAAATAGCCATGATATAGAAAGACTTGGAACAGTTAAATGAAAGGGACAGCATGTATTTTCTAGAGAACTTTAAAAATATAATAAAATAAAGTCTTGCCTAACATTGGGATACAGATTACATAAACTGAAAATTTTCTACCTCAAAGGTATTAATGAATCCCTAGGAAAAACTCTAATAACTTTACTTCTGGAAAAAAAAATTAGAGGTTAAAATCCAGCCCCGCCCTTTTTTACAGCGATTTTACTGTGCCTCCCAGAGTCTGCCTTTTTTTGCTCAGTGTTCACTTGTAGTTATTGAACGTTCCCATTTTACACTTCCAACCAATGAGTAGCATGATTCGATTTAATCTCCCTTCAGCAAGATCAGCTCTTTACCGTGCCTGTCAAATGGCTTTAAAAATAACATGAACTATTTAAGGTACACAAAAGCCATTTATTTTAATGATAGCAGAAAACACTTTGACAAGGAGTAGGAATCTGTGTACATTGATAAAGCTTGTAAAAAGTTTAATGTATAAAAAAGTAAAGATTAGAATTGATACTGATTTATTGATTTTTTAAAAATAATTCAGTTTTTATATATATAAAACAAATATTTCTTCTTGCTAAATAACAAAATATTTGTTACTGTAAAAACACTGAAAATGATTATAATTCAACAGTATTTATTGAAGGGAGTTCCAATATAATCATAATGACAACAACAATAAATATAAAATAGCAAATAATGTTGTGGTAAATTGCGTATAATAATGGCTTCCGTTTATTGAGTGCTTACGTGCTTTATTTTATTTAATCCTAAAGACAGACTTCTGAAGGAAGTGTTATTTACTATTTTTGTTACACAAGGAAAAGCTCCAAGGTTCAGTGAGGTCCAATAAATTGACTGAAACAGGAGCCAGCAAACCCACTCTCCAAGGGGTCCAACAGTAAATATTTTAGGGGGCTGTGCTGTCTCCCTCACAAGTACCAAATCTGCCATTGTAGGGCAGGAGCAGCCACAGACAATATGTAAACAATAGGTATGGTTGTGTTCCAATAAACTTGATATGTGAATACTGAAGTTAAATTTTTCAGAAATGCTTATATCACAAAATATTCTTGTTTTGATATTTTTCAATCATTTAAAAAACATAAAAATGATTCCTAGCTCAAGAACTGTAAAAAATGGTTAATAAGTTGCCTTCGGCCTGTGGGTTACAGTTTGCCATCCCCAGGTCTAGGGTAACATAGCCAATAAATGAGACTCTGGCTTCAAATCTAATTGGCTGCCTAATTTTAAAGGTCACACACTTCAAGTACTTCAACATTGTATCTACAGTTTCATCATGTAAGACCCTCTTTAAATATGCCGCTTCCAAATCAAGTTACACCAACTTTTTACACGCCAAAGAAGAGGCCGCTATAATGTATTGCGAGCCTATTTTATGGGTGGTTGGTAGTATGTGTTTACCCAAGACTCATCAGGAGGGCTAGAAGTGACTGTATAGAGAGGAAGGCTGCTCACAAGACATAGCCAGTGACCCAGGGTTAAAACTGCAAGTAAAATTGGACGATAGATGTATAGAGACTTGACCTTGAAAAGCTTCCTGCCAGAATGCACAGTAGTTGAACAAAAGGAAGTGCACTTGGCAGACAGCTCAGCATGACCCCAGTAGACAGGAAGAACCTTTCCATTTGAAATCATCTGAGAAAGTTCAATGCTTGATCAAGTTCCCTTGCAAGTGGAATAATTCTTTTTAAAAATATTTTATTTACTTATTTTTAGAGAGAGGGGAAGGAAAGGAGAGAGTGGGAGAGAAACATCAATGTGTGGTTGCCTCTCATGTGTCCCCTCCTGGGGACCTGACCTGCAACCCAGGCATGTGCCCTGACTGGGAATCAAACCAGTGACCCTTTGCTTCACAGGCCTGTGCTCAATCCATTGAGCTACACCAGCCAGGGTGGAATAATTCATTTTTAAAATATTTGCAGTTATACCAGTAATAGAGAAAGGTGTTCTTACCAAGTTCTTCCTTCCACAGCTACCATTTCTGTTTCTAACTCTCTTCCTCAGAGCTACATTTTTTAAAGACTTTATTTGTTATGTTTTAGATAAAGGGGGAGGGAGGGAGAAAGAGAGGGACCTGGCCTGCAACCCTGGCCTGTGCCCTGACTGGGAATTGAACCAGCGATCTTTTGGTTTGCAGGCTGGCGCTCAACCACTGTGGCACATTTCTTTGTGCTGGGGCTGGAGGCACATCTCTTTATCATTTTCAGTGGTCTCCTTCCAAGTTATTTTCTATGCATTTAACACATCGAAAATAATAACATTTAGATGGAAGTGGTTTGTAATCCAAATCCAGTCATCAAACAGTTTTTGAACTTTGGTTCATCTGGAATGAATTCCGAGACTAAAACTTTACCAAAAAAGTTTTTCAAACATTAAAATATAACTAAAACTAATAAAAGAGAAAGAGGAAAATGAGTTTATGTAGACTTTTAAAATGTATCAACATTGGTAGATTCTGAAGGAACTAATGACAAGATTTTCACTTGTTAAAAACAAACAAGCAGACAAAAGCAGACACACCAGAAACCAGTGATGGTGCAGAGTGGCAGGAACCATGGGAGGTCATGTGATGTGTGGTCGAGAGTGCGGACTCTGCAGTCAAACCACACAGGTTTGAAGTCAGGCTTTGCCACTCACTGATGGTAAATACTAAGTTCCCTGTGTCTTGATTTCCTTATTTTTAAAAAGGGAATAACAGCATTACCTACCACACTAGACTATACTAAGAAATAAATGAGTTAATAGACATAAACCACTTAAAATAATCTCTTGCACATAGTAACTACTCAAATAATGTAGCCCCTCTTCTCAGGGTGAATCCTGGGGCAAGGTGTTAAACACAGTATAATAGGATTTTCAAGAAGAGGCAGTGGCCCTGAGAGGGATGAAGGAGCAATGAATCGTGTATTTTTTTCCCTTTCTTCCTTTTGTTAGTTCAAAATTCAGCAGTAAAATTAAATATGTCAGCAGCTTATCAGAGCTCAGTGGACTGATCCCAATGGATTGCATCCAGATTCCAGAGAGCATCATCAAGTAAGTCCTGATGCTTTCCAAGATTTGGTAAGAAATGTTGCATGTTTGGGAAAGGAGATGGGAACACAATTCATTCCTTAAATAGTGGGGGAATGGCGTTATGTTATGTGTAAAACAAATATTAAATATTCTCCCAACTTGTATATATTTTTCTTA
Source organism: Sturnira hondurensis (assembly GCF_014824575.4). Taxonomy (NCBI): domain Eukaryota; kingdom Metazoa; phylum Chordata; class Mammalia; order Chiroptera; family Phyllostomidae; genus Sturnira; species Sturnira hondurensis. Next base: position 3,859,790 of record NW_028093273.1, read on the forward strand.
CAACCCAAGATCACTATTCTGTACTTTTAGACCCTCTTTCACATTATTTTCTCTTAAAATGATTGATTATTGCTCATTTTCACTTTGCATTTTACTACCATTTTGAAGAAAGCATAAATCTAACATTAATCAGCACATCCATTGCTGTGTCTTCCACTCCACAGACACATCAGGGTGTGAGCATGGCTTGGATTTCTTCATCACCTTGTATAAAGTTATTTGCTTGCATGACCCTAGGAAAAGAGAAAAAATACCCTAGGACCCTCTCTGCTTTCTTCTGAATTCTTTTTCTTCACAGTTCCCTTCAGGTGAAAATAAAGCTCAGTGGTAAGTGGCACAGTTAGGAACATTTCCTTACTCAGCACAGGGTAATGCCTCAGTATTGATGCCAAAGATTGCAAGGATTATGCTACAAAATAAGAGTGTAAATTAGCTAAATAACCAGTTGGAGCTACAACTTAAAAATGGGACACAGGAGAGTGAACTCTCCCATTTGTTTCATTGTTGCAAGGAGTCATCGCCTTCTGTGGGTCATGTTTTCCTTTCACTGTGCCTGATTCACTAGTTTTTTACTTGAAAAAATTGATAGGAAGGTTACCATCAACTCAAAGAAAACAGACAAGGATACCCCATCTTCCTCCAGAAGATGGATAAGAAAGTGGACCTTCCTATCTGGGCACCCACAGGAAAAAAAAAGAGTTCTCACTTAAAAAAGGTAAAATAATAGCGCAGAAACTGAAAGGAGAGGACTCTTATTTAGTGCTTATTTACGCTGTGTGGGGCATGCAAATGCTCTCTTTATATCATTTACAGGAATAGGAAGGTAACTTAGAACAGAGAAATCGCTTATACAAAGTATAAGTAGGAATGAGGAAAGATGGAACTAGAATTCAGTCTAATCAGGCTGACACCCAGATTCCCACACCCTTTCTACTAGTTTTCTTTGCTTCCTTTAATGTATCCAAATACAGTCAAAGCTCAGGAGTAGGTGCATTTGATTTTCCTACTTCCCACTATTAGGCATCGACCCAGGACACTGGTTGAGCTTACAGTGGCCAGTTGGCTCAGCTGAGTCAGGCGGAGTGTTCGTAAGGTCATGGCAATGGCTTTAATCCTCTTCAGCTTCTCAGGGTTCCCAACCACCAGCACACCTCAAAGCTCTGGTCTGCTGCTTCAAAAAGGTGCTCCCCGTCTCAAAAATCTACTCCTACTCTTTGGATAAAAAATGTCCTGGAGCACCCACTTCCTGTAATACTGTCTCCATTTGCCAAAGTTGACAAGGACATTCTCTTTACAAGTGGGAATGAGCAATGTCCATACTCTAGGTCAGCGATTTTCAACTAGTGTGCCACAGGAATTTTTAAAACATGCAACACCTACTTAGGGGCACTGACCTCTTTTCCCTTAGACTGTCAAATAAAAAAATGACAACAGCCAACACAACGATAGCTGTCTTGTGTGAATGAATCAAAAGTATACCTATTTGTGGTCAGATCAGCAAAAAGTATATTTATTGGTGTGCTGCAGAATTTTGGTAATTAGTTTATCTGTGCCATGATATGAATAAGGTTGAAAATCACTGCTCTAGGTAGATATGGTAATACTTCCATGGTGTGGCTGTTGGAAGAGAAGAGAATGGGCTTTGGAAGCTTAGCATCAGATGTGAAACTTCCTGCTTGCCTCTCAGTAGCTCGAAAACTTCAGGCAACTAACTAAAACTCCGAGTCTTAGCTTCAGCCTCAGTATACTGCAGAAGGAAGGCACAGTTCATGGAATGGTCCTGAGGACTGAATGAAAACAAAGTATGAAATGCATTCAGAAAGACCCCTGGCACAGGGTTGGCAGTTCAGATGTTATTTATTATAATCGTGTTGCTTGTAGAGGCTCACTATCATGTGGGAAAGTTGAATGGAAAGGTTTATCATACTCAGGGCACTTTTTACTCATCTACACACTTCAGTTTTCAAGGGCCCCATTAAAAACTTACTTCAGGAGGAAGGGTTCTCTTTGGAAAGATTTTCTTCTGGAGGAAGAAATTTATAACCTTGCATGCCCTCCTCATGTATCCATGTTATCTCTTGTCTTCTGTAACCCATCTCTGGTCGTCCTTTCTGCCATTTTTGTTACTGGCCCTCATTTTCATGATATACCATTTTCAAATGGGTACAAGCCGTAGCTCCTTCCTATTACTGCATACTATGCAGAAGATCTGATCTCACCCAATCCCAACACTCATATTCTGTTGGGATGGAGCCTGTCACCAAAGGGCTTAAATGAAAGAAAAAGTTGCCCAGTCTGGAATCAGATTTATAGTCAGTGATTATAGTTGATTCTTGTTATTTGCTGCAGTGATGTTCTAGAACACCAAATAACAAATAGTAAACTGCTGTTCCTAAAGGAAATACAAGGTTAGGTTCCTTTGAGCCTCTGGTCACACATTTTATCAACCAGTTAACATATGTTGCTTAATGTGTTTCTGTTTAAATATAATTTTTTGATATAAATTGTTGATTCATTATTATTGGTCTCATGGCCAACAACACCATAAATTGTGCCTAAACAAGGAATATCTAACAGACATATTCTCCACACAGAACACCACATCCTTCTTGTGCTTAGGATCACTATACAGCATTTTATCATTCTTTGGGGACCATTTGAAATGGCAAAATACCAACAACATTTTTTTAAAGCCACAAAATGTGCCAGTTAATAGACCACATAAGACACTTGTTTGTAGCATGAAAGTTAAAACTAGAAGGCAGAGCCTCGCCTTGTTCCACATCAGCTGGAAAAGTGTATTTCAGGTGACTCAAATTTTTTTGCCACTCTACGAATATCTTGAAGTGATCGTGAACTTGCCACAGGTATTGAGTTGGGGGTTACAAATAAAGTTTAGCAAGCAGGGAATTTGCAAACAGAATCTGCAAATAATGAGGATTGGCTGCCTGTAATTAGAAGTTCTAAATCATTGATTATATCTAATATAAATAAGGTTTCTCCCAAAAAGCAATTGGATTATTACCCAGGTAGGCTTTTTCTCTCATGTTCTGACTATTCTTTAGATCATTTACTTGTCATGTTTTTCATCTGTTGGCTCATTTTCCTCACTGCATCCATTTTTTATCTCGTAAGGTACGATGAAGAGAGATCTTATAAGAGAAGTGTGAGGTAAAATCTCCTGATCTGCAGTTCACGCTGGACCCTCTGTGTGTGTGCACCAGTGTCTTACTCGTGGGTGACCTCAACATGCTTCCAGAGCAAGAGGTCATTGTATCAGTCACTTGAGTCTACCATTCCTGTCTTTGTCTTGTGTGTTAAGCTGTTGAGGTCAACCTATGTTGCAACCGAAACCTACTAAACCAGATACATCCCTGACATGGCCCAGGCTGCAAGCTAACTTTCACTGTACCCAGCAGACTGATGTGGATGTGTTCAGCTTTATTCAGCCAGCATGTTTCTGATCTCCTTGCAACTTTTATATTCACCTTTATGAAGGAATTGGCAAAGTAAACACATGTAAACACGGAATGGGAGGAAATAATGCCATATTTAATCAAAGGAGTGTCCCTCAGTGCTCCAGAGACAGGTTTAAAAAGCACATACATTCCACTTACGTTTGGCTCTGCTTTGCTGGGTGATGGTCTCACGCTCTGCTTGCTTTTTTTTTATTCTCTACGCTGATAATTTTTGCTCATGCAGACTGGATGAAGAACTGAGGGAAGCATCAGAAGCAGCTAAGTAAGACTTGGTTTTCATTCTGCAGCTGGTGTGATGTTGGCTTGCATTTCAGGCATGAGTTGGGAGAGCCTGCATGCCTGGTGTAGTACCTTTGCATCCTGATAATAACGCTGTACTTTAAAAGTTCCCTTTGCCCCAGGATAGATGCAATTTCAGTTATTTGTACTATAGTCTATTTCTCCCATGGTCTTAATTATCTTGAAGAATGCTTTTGTTAGTGTGGTTTAATTTTTTTAAAAATGTACGTGCAGTTTTACACACCGCAGCAAAAGCATGCATCAGAGGCACACACACAGCATATGTATATAACACAGATTGTATAACAATCATTTGGTCATTATGTTGAAGCATCAAAACCTCACTAGTAGAGACAAATGATGGCAAGTGGAAATTTGGAGTATTTTTGTTGAACCAATTTTTCTGAAACATCTTATTTAGTGACTTTGGAAATATTGCTTAACTAACAGCTTTTGAGCTATTTAGATAAAGAGGAAAAATCATTGTTCACTATGGTTAAAATATAATTTTCAAAAAGGCGAAATCACAACTTTAATGCAAATATAAAAGGAATTCATGCCAGTGGTTTTATTCAACTTTACCTAGTGAAGGAAGCAATAAGTAATTAAAACGAGTTCAAAGAGCATTTGTGAAGCTAGATGTCAATGGACAACTTATAGAGGAATGTTAGGATAAGATCGTTGGTTTAGATACAAAACTGATTAATGTTCAGCAGGGGAATAAACCACCTTAGGTTATCTTATGTGCTGGACAGAAATTATTGCACTTCTGTTCAACAGAAACCTAAAGTTAACCTCTGGCCCCACAGAGTTGGAAAACAGCCCACCAGTTGAGAGTCAACTCAGCACTGCTTTGAAAGAACATCCAGTAATTTCCTTTTTTTAACTTCCAAGTTACAAATAACTTTTCTAACACTATACACTACATGGAGACAAGTACTATTTGGAATGTTTGCTGAATTGAGCTTTTTCTCCATTTCAGATGTTGCTTACACTGTTCATTTTTATGACCAGTTCCCATTTTAATAGATATCAGAAAAGCAGAAAGTCTGGACAATGTGTAAACAGCTACAAGTTCTGAAAAAAAAAACAAGATCTTAATTAGTGAAGTTTTTCTGCAATGGTGAAATGGCAACTCCTCATGAACACAGTTTATTTAGAGTTTTTCCCCCTATGGCCCGTTTTTCTTTAAGGTAACCTGTAGAATTATTTGCCTATAGTGTGGATCTTTTGGGTTAAAAATTCAAAGGAAAGTTTTTGCTTTGGAACGTTTACCATTAGGTGGGTTTACTTTTACAATATTCCTGTCTTCTAGTTTTTTTTTAAGATAACTGACACCCCCTTAAACTAGCAACACCTAAAATGATATAAATTTATACTCTCACAACATCCTCTTACCTCTAACTCAACTGTTAAAAATGAGAAGCTGCAGGAGGAAGACGTGAGCCATCGAGGAACCAAATGCTGGTGTCACGCAACCCTTCAGCACTCATCAGCCCTCAGATGGCATTGTGTCAGGAGATTTCCCAGAGAGAGAAACAGCAACGAGTTTCTCTTGAAGACCCTTTCTTCTTAGGGATAACATATTTATGAAATGAGAAAGCTGTTTTCAAGACAAAAATGGGGAGAGGCGACATCAATAATTTTCCAGCCAGACCCATTAGAAAGTCACACTGCCATGTGTATTCATTAGCACCATGCAGCCTTGCCTCCTTCAATAGACCTTCTTCCCTTCAGTACTTTCACTGTTCCTGCATAGCGACCATAGAGATCACCTATCGTATTGGGTTTCAGTGTATCGCTTTCTTTTTCTTTCTCTCAAACCCTTCATTTTGTTCTCCTGCCTATCCCGACACCACCCCCCAGGTTCTAAATGGTCTCGGGTGGCACTGAGAAGTCTTGATCTCTGTCCGAAAAGAAGCACCAAGCTCATGCCCAGTACAGGGCAGATGCTCAGGAAATTTCTGCTACATAAATGGAAGAACATGCACAAGATGAAGATCATTGCTCTAGACCAGTGGTTCTCAAACTTCACTGTGCATCAGAGTAACCTGGAGCACTTGTCACAACACCCTGTCCTGAGCCTCACCTGCAAGGCTTCTGATGTAGCAGGTCTGAGCAGCTGTATTCCTAACAAGCTCACGGTGATGCTGGTGCGGCTGGCCTCAGGACCACGCTTTGAGGGCTGCCTCCTTAAAATAGCTGGCTGAATAAAAATAATTAGATTTGTCTTAGGGAGGTCTATGCTCTGACTCTGGATTTAGTCACTGAGCCACCTGTCCAAAATCTCCTCCAATTGACCGTTTTCCTTTTGATGGTGACATTACCTGTATGAGGAATTGAACATATTTGCACATTTGAAAATGTGTAAGGAGAAAGAATTTTACTCTGCTGACCACGCTGATTATTGAAATGCCTCTGCATCCTACCGTTTGGGCACACTAACTACATCTTCTTGCAGCCTCTAAAGCAGCCCCCCAATCCTCAGACAGACTATATCTGATGATTTAGGGTTCAGAAAATATGATCACTGCAGATATAAGGTTAGATTATAGAAACCAGATAAAACGGGTTCTTTGTTATTGATGTATAGACGCATCCTGACCTTCCCCATGACCTTTCTTAGAAAGCTTCAGGCTGGTTCTAACCAAGGCAAACATATACCCCATGGGGGAAGAAAACCTACCTATTGTCTTGTCTGTTGCTTCGCTTTATCCCCTGTTTTCAAACATTCACCCTCTCCCCACACACACATACCACCACCGCCTCTAATTGACTTGTAGAAGATGATTTCCTCAGTCTGCCTTATTTTTTTCTTTAAAATGTTAGGTCTGTACAGAAAAGGAAACGCGTTTCAGGTTAAATTGTATATAAGGAGCCATTGTTATGTTGAAAGTGGTGAAGAATCCATCTGTGGCCTTTGGAGTGACGTGTGTTCACTGGGTGGCAAGTGACTGTTTACTCTGGAAGGAGAGTGCGGAGTTAAAGACCAGAAAATCTGGGTTGGGAAACTAGCCCGTTCTCGATTCCAGTCCAGCTTAGCTAGGTTTTCCTAGCACACTGTCGACACTAGCCTGACTGTCCTTGTCCAGTATATTTAGAGTTGCTAAATATACTCTATAAAAATACCAGACCCCCGGAGGCAAGGGCAGGGAGACAGGGGGATAAAGCCCTCTGCCCTTCTCAGCGAGGGATAGTCTTCTGCCTTTAAAAAAAACCCAAAACCTAATGTTAATAACTATAGCTCGTGTGCAAATACATATGTAAACTTGTAAAATCCACATTACAAAAGGAATTCTCACATGTAAAAAGGATCACAAAATCCCTTTAACTGGTGTTTGTTTGCCAACCATAAAAGACTTAACAGAGGAGGAAAAATAAAAGTATTCATCAGGAATTAAAATCTGAAGTTTGCTAACAAGGAATCTCACCAACATGGAATATCAAAAGCAACCGATATTACACCAAAAAAGGCATAAACACATTCGCACACCATAACACAACTTCTATTTCATGATTTTGTATAAAATTTTTCTTTTCTGGACACATTCAGTTCTGGTTATGGTTAGGACTCACTTGTATCGCTGGACACAGCTCAGCTCCACGGGAGTCGGGTTCCTATTATTTTTCTGGGACAACACTGACAGGCAAGCTGACACTGGCATTTTTCCTTTTTGTGTCTTGGAAATTTCTCATTCTTGTGAAAGTTAACTGTGTTTATAGTAGATAACATTGGGCTACTTGAGAGGGATTGTCCTTTGTATATAAAATACACTATTTGAGTTATAAGTAAAAACTTGCAAGATGTGTCTGGAATAAGATAGATCGAAAGCATCAGAGAAAATGTGACAAGGGCAGAAGAGCCCACTGGAGGTGGTTGGTGCTGCCCATCTTCCCTTTCCGTTTCTCAGTAATGGGCCATTACTGTATTTCCAAACTGATGGTAAAAGAATCACAGCTTAATCTCACATCAATGCAGGTGTAGATTTGCTCAATATTAGCAATGGGACAGCACGACACAGTTTAAAATGTCCAGATCTATTGCGCTTACAATGTGGTAACAGTGGAGAAAATGCTCACTGCTTCCTGTTTTTTTCCATGCACTCAGAACTAGCTGCCTTTACAATGATCCCGAACTGCCTTCTGTGGAGAAAGAGTAAGAATTCACTGTCCTAACAGCTCTGTGGTTACCTGCAGTATTACGTGGCTGGGCCCTGAAAGAGTTGTATTGAGGATTGGGTAAACCTCGTCCAGATGTTCAGCTTTTATGTTCTCTGTTCCTGAAATTAGAAACTTAAAATGAACTGTGCCAGCTTAACACTGTCTCACTGATCACCCTTAAATTCCTTACAGACAGCTATGTTTTCACTTGGCATTCTGTTCTTCCAATCCAAATATGAGGAGAAAGTTAATTTAGAACCAGATACCAGAGCATGTGGGCGAGAGGAATGCAAGTCTGCTTTCTGAATTAACATCATCTCTTTTAATTAGTGAAAGTTGGGACTTCCATTTGAACTTAATGGATGGACAGGAGAGAAACATCCATAATGGATGTTTCCTTTTGAAAATTCCAAGAAGCAGCTGAGTCTGGATGGGGCTGGCGAAAAGATCTAGTCCATCTAGTCCCATCCTGTGAGAGACAGAAATCAGACACATGCTGAGTTCTTACCATACGTCAGGCTCTGTAAAAGGTGTCCCACATACTAACCGATTTCTATTCTCAGGATAAGCCTTTGGGGTACAGTTCATATGTAAGGAGAGAGCAGCATAGAGAGACTGTCTGACCAGGCTAGCGTCTCACAGGTGTAAAAATGGCCCAGAGTTGGGATAGGAGTGTGGAATGCAGTTCCAGTGGCAGGGGTTCTGCCATCCGCGGGAGGTGCTCTGAGTGCGGGAATGTGCAACCTCTGATCTAATGAAAGGCTAGAGAGGACAAAATTGGGCACCCATGAAAAGAGTGCATCATTGGCCACGTCAGTGTCAGGGAATAAATTGTGGTCACCAGTGTGCTCGCAGAGAGAACCTGGCCACCTGGTTAGGGCTCCTAATCTGGTTTGAGTCGTGGAGAATCTCGCACTGCCCTTCTTTCCAGGAATCCAGGAGGAGCAAACATCAGATTTAAATGTGTCAGCTATTGTCACATTTTGTTCTCTGACCTTGGAGGTCACAAGGGAAGTTGGAAAATCACAGTGCAGTATATCTGCAGTTGCCATGGTGACCTTACAGTTTAAAGAAGTTTATGCACAAAAACTCCAGAGAAAAGGTCCCAACTGAAAAGTGCACAAAGAACAAAGGCTGTCAGAGGACCTTTAAAATCAGACAATTTTCTTTCTGAAGATTACACTTGTCTCACCTCTTTCAGATGAAGCCAGTTGCTTCAAGGAAATTACCACACAGAAATTCTGCAAAGCAAAACTATCTCAGTCCCTTAGTCCACCATCATTCTTTTTGCAAATCTTTCCTTTCTCAGCAAAACAGCGCCCCCTAGAGCAGGGTCCTGCACCCACAGTCAATGAGCTGTGTGGCCTATGGCTGCCACATCTGCGGGCTTACCCACTCCTTTGTCTACCTTGTCTGTTCTGTTCCTCGTTTGCATACAGGCCCCTTCGGGATGGGGAGAGAGCCTAGCACTGCTTCTTGTTTGGGTTTGTTCCAGGGCTGGACATGAGGGGGTGGAATGGATGCTGCAAATTGTTGGTGTTACTTCCTACATCTTAGAACATGTTCTCCATACTTCCCCTTTCTTCGCCCCGTTCCTGCCCAAGCCGTACTCGGCACATGATCCCAAAGCAGACGATGAGATCCGGAATGAGGGGCAAGAGAGGCTAAGCACTTTTTCTACTGGTTTCCAGCCCTCAATATGTGGCTTTCTTCAGTATTAGAATAAGGGGCTTTGTTTTCCTTTTGGTTTCTGTGTGGAAGCATTTTACACCTTCGTGTATGGAATGGTTAAACTACAGAATGGGCAAAGACTCTTCTGAGAAGCTTGATCAGGCCACAAATAAAACAAAATGTGTCCTGATTCTGCAGTGGCCTCTCATTTTCTGACAGAGTGAAGGGAAGGTTATGCCCATCTTCCCCCTCTTCCTACCTAAAACACAGAGTTTTTATTCATTATTAAACAATATTATCAACCAGGTTGTAAGGAACCTCACTGAACATGTTAGAAGCCAAAGTAGCCTATACTAAAATTATCATAAGGTTGCTAGTCTCCCTGGAAACTTGGTTATACCAAGCCCACTTGCCAAAGGTGAGGAATGTTCTTTTCATATTTCAGTTCTGATTAAAAAGACTTTTTTTTTTCTAAAAGGTGTACCATTTCCCAAAGTAACCCTAGGTGCTTTCCTCCCTCACTTTTAGATTTGATTTAATTTATTCAGACATGTCCTAAAATTTGCAACATGACTTTTTATGTTTCTCCATACAAAAAAAGCATGTATGATTCAGGGCATGTGGTTCTGTTTGGGGAGACGTAAATCAGTAGTGTTGTTAGTAGCTTCATTAGCTCCACAAGAAAACTGTTGTCTCAAAGGTTAACCTTCAGTGTGGTTTCCTGTATTTACTTAAAAATCATTCCCTTTTGACTGTCTCTTGCTTCTTTTATAAATTGGAGAAATTGGTCTCAATGTTTCAGTTTTTGTTTACCCAAAGCTGAAGGGATAAATTAAGCCCTAGAAGGTTTACAAAAAAGTCAGTATAAAAAAATTAGCTGTTTGAAAGGGGGCATCATGGTGTTTGGACATTTTTTTTTCAGATTTTTATCAGGGGTCTAGATGGTGAAGCAAAGTGCACTTTAAACTTTCCAAGATGACGCCAAGTATTCTGACCCACATCCACACTTTACAGACAGTGTATGCCCTGAATTTTGGTTTAATACATATTTTCTTGGTCTCTGAGAGAAACGGAACCATCACTATGTAGGAAAGAACAAAATTTCAGTCATCAAATCCAATTCACTGCAGGCTTCTGGGAGTAACTGCAGCTGGGAAGTATTACTTAGAAGCAAAAACAAGATCTAGATTAAAAAACATGGAGGCCGTGTTTTTTAAAAGACTACTATAAAAAGATGTAGGGGTTGTGGATAAAAAGAGGTCACCTACATGGCAAAACTCTATAGATAAGAAAATAAGTCATGTCCTTGAAGGCATAAAAAAGAGATTAATATCCAGGATGACCTGACCTTTCCTGGCAGTTAACATACCCAGGTCTGAAAACCTCCAAAGGAGACAAGATTATGACAGTAATTAAGCCAACAGAAGACTTTCCCGTTTCAAAGACACCACGGTACCACTACTATTTCTCTACTACTAGTACTACTACTATTACTACTAATGGACATTTACTATGTTCTCTGTATACAATTTAAAACACTTTACACTTAATCCTTAGCAAGCTGTGTGTGTGAGAGAGAGATGACTGTCTTATTCTACAGATATAGAAATGGAAACTTAGAGAAGGCAGGTAACTGGGCCAAAGCCCCAGAGCTAATAAGTGGCGGGTTTGCTGAGGGTATTGCCAAGGAAAGACATTTTACTACTGTAAAGCAGGTAAGCAAGCAGCGCAGGCTTCCAATGGCTTTATTGGCAAAGCCACTACGATGAACACTGCTCAGCAACTGCGAGTTCCATCAGGAGAGTAACCCCTGCACTCTGCCTCTGGAAAGCAAATCCAAGGGAAATCTGCAGATACTTCCCAATTGCCCTTTTCAACAAATGCACTTTTTCTTTTTTCGTGGCTAAACTGCCTCCTCTGAGTGTTCACTGAGTGGAGCTCTCTTCTCTGGTAGATATCAGGAAGTCATGATATGTTCGCTGAAAGGCAAAAGAGACACGGAAGTGGCCCAAGGACATTTTAGACTTACTAACTAGATGCTGGGAACTCCCTAGACAGTCTTAAAAACAAGATCTTTTTAGGTTATAAAAATTCATCTCATTAAAGTAGGCTAAATCCTTTCAGGCAAATCCTTTGGTAATAGAAAATTTGGGTTTTTTTTTTTGTTTCTTTCTTTGTTTTGCCACTGTTCTTTCATTGTTTATACTTTTCTTACTGTTTAGCACTAATTGGACATTACTTCAGGCAGACCATTTTTTCACCCCACAAAGAAAGGTCGTTTACTAAAAATTGGTAAATCCTTTAGTTCCAGAAAGCAATAACATTATAGTAATCTACTTAAGGAACAAGGCTTAACACAGTCTTTTGCCTCCTTAGATCGTTTCTAAGGCGTAAAATGCTTCCAGAAACAGTTTTGTAAAAATAAACAGATTCTGTATTTTAGAGGAAGCCTTGCCAAGCAGGGAAGGATTGTGTTTCACCAAGATTTCCTAGTATAAGAAACTTGCACGATTTATTTCCAGTAAGTTTTTTTGAGAGACAAGAAAGTAAACATATACCACCCCCAGTAATTACTGAATGTTTCTTACTCATTTTCTCGTTTTTCCCCTTCCTTCTCTTCCTTCAAGTATTGACCTGAAACTGAAAGAAAAGCCCTAAGTGTCCGTGGCCGGGAGAAGAGGATGCTTTTCTGCTTCGTGGTTCTGTGGAAACGTGTCTGCCTGAAAGAGACAGGGCTGTTGGTACTGTTTTCCGCTTTGCACTACCCAGTGCCATTCTAATTTCTAAGGAGAAAAGCAGGAAGGGAATTTGTTTACTCTGAACATGTTTTATGAAGTGGTGTGTATTTTCCTATTTTGCCAATTATGTGCCTCAAAGATTTTAGTTGAACCTTAGCAAGAAAGTAGGACTTGCCAGTTCCATATTTTGTTAGCCCTTGGTGCAGTGGTATTTCGTCTCTTAGACTGATGTTCATCAATAGGATAACTTCGATTCGCTATTAATTATAAGTGGATTTGCTTCCATAGATTAGCTGGGTTTCTTCCTGGTGATCATTGTAGGGTTAACATACAGAGGGCTCAGCTCTCCCTGGAAAACGTGTCCCCATGTCAGCCCACTTTTAAAATCCTAAACTTGCGTAATGCAGCCATAAACCAGACACAAGTTAAACCATCATCAGCTAAGTGCCCACTTGGTTTCTGTCCATGGGAATGAATGGCCTCTAGCTTCTCAAAGGAAAGCCAGGCTTTCTAGTTCACAGCAATTTTATTTTAGTAATCAAATTGGGCATCATGGGGTCCGTGAATTGCCGTATTTTGCTGTGTATAACGTACACCACGTTTTTGGCCCAAACTTTCAGGAAAAAAGTCTTTTGTTTTAATTTTTTTATTCAATTATTTATTTATATTTAGATACTTGCATTTTATATTATAAAGAAATTTAGCATTTGTTTTGAACATATTATGGTACAAAAAATTTTATGTAACAAATAATTACAAAACACAAGAAAAGATACAATGTATTTCAGGTACTACCCATGTATAATGCGCATCCTTATTTTTCCCTCAAAAATGTGGGCAACAAAGTGCGCATTATACATAGCAAAATACAGTAATTTTTAAAAATCATTTCTCCCACAAATGTTGAAGACGTCTATTTTGAGACACTTTAGAATCTTCGTCCACATTTTCGATAGCTGTCTGTGCTTCAGATCATGAACTTAATTCAAGATGTTTTACTTTAAGTGCCAAGGACTCAAGGGTAAGGTGACCCACTTAGAAATTACTTGGTGACATTCACTTACCTGAATTTCTCTCTCACATGCCTTATAAAAAGTAATCTGCTTTAAAACACTCTAATCTGATCACAGGTTTAAAACTAAATGTGGGTATGTATGATCATTTGCAAAATATCCCTTTGTGATTTTCACATGCCCTTTATAACACCAACGTGATTTTTACTCTGTGGGCCTCTAGCAGAGGGGATGGCAAACCACAGCCAAGTGTAGCCCCCACCTCTTTTCATCTGGCCTTCTGGGGAGGATTGGTGTGCTCCCTTTGGATTGAAAAAATTATTTTTGATATTTCATGACACATGAAAATCATTCAACTTTCAGTACTCATAAATAAAGTTTTACTACAACACAGCCACAAAAATATTCATCAACTTTCTGTGGCCACTTTCCTACTATAACAGACTTGAGTAGTTGCCACAGACCATGTGGCCTACACAGCTGAAAACATTACGATCTTCATAGAAAAGGGTGCCGAGCCCTGCTCCAGCAGATACATCCTTTGCCTCACTCCCCCATGTCTGTGTAGATAGTCATTTCTCTAACAGAATGCACATGTAAGTCTGCAAACTAACTTAGTCTTCAAAAACAAAGTTTGGCAGAAAAACGCATGCCCTGCCGGAAAAGGTGGTATTTCCATGACCCCCAGTGAAGCCTACCATCAAGGTTTTTGGCCATTGACAGGCATGGCTGAGGTCCTGACCTTATTCTGGGAACTCTTGTTGGTTTCCCCTATCACCTATTACTAATTAGGTAGCAAAAATAAAAATGAAATGGAGAGTGGGTGGGAACTACATCCAGGAGAGCTTTCCATAGTACTCTGAGCCCTGGGTGTCATAAGCTTTGAAATGCTCTGAAGTAGACATCTTTGCACAGGTGACTGCATTTCACTGACCTCGTTTGCTTCATGTCGGTCTCCCACCCGCCTTCCAGACAGGCCTTGTGCACACAGGCTGGCTCTCACTCCTCCATCAGCCATAGTTATCTATGTTCCCTCTTGGTCCCTTTCAGCTGAGTATCACTGAGCTGTGTTCTTTTGGGTGCTGTCCCCCATAACATCTGGTTTGTCTAATAGAAAAGCCCTAGAGCATGCCTTCTCTCACAGCCCCCCTTCACCTTTGGAAGCCCATCTTAGTGCTGACATAGGTATGGTGACCCAATATTCCGGTTTGTTCACCCATTGACTGCAGTTGCCCTGGCATAACTATTAATGATGCTTCTTGCTGCTCGGTCGTGTCCCATTTTGGAAGATGAATTACACAGTCCTCACAGCCACAGGAAGTAATGAAGAATTCAGTGTTCAGCTTAATGGTGAAGCCTGAGGACATAGAGCTGTTGATAGAGGGCTTTTGTTCAATTTAGTCAGACATGCAACAAGCTCACCATTCACATTTTCTTTGAACTTGTCCAGACTTTGCATGGAAGACTACTCATGTGGGATTCTGTCTGAAGCTTAACCTTCCTACACGGAAATTACAAGCACCTTTCCCAATCAATGATTTTATTGGGGCTGTCCTATGGGCTGTATAACCACTCTGATAGTTAGGCATTTGCTATTTTATTATCTTAAAAAGGCAAATTAATTTAATTGCATGTGCTAGAGAAAAGCCACCAGGTAAATTCAATCCAGATAAATAGAATCCTAGAAAACTCCTGGAAAAATAATCCCTAAGCAAATAGGTAGGCAGATAGAAACACTCACACCATCAGCTGTCTAGGTCTTGCATTCTGAGCATTCTTGCTTTGGTTCTGACTTCTGAGAACTGTTTTGCACTTTTTCTGTAGATTTGTAGTTAAGGGAACCAAAGGGTTATTGGGGCAAAAGTGCTGTTTTTCCATAGTGGCAACAGCTCTTTGCTTAGCTCCTTGATTAAGAGAAAGAACAAAAACTCTTGCCCAGAAGGTATGGTCAAGGAGTGAGGGCAATAGCTGGGTGTGGGAGAAAACCCTGAAGTTCCTATTGAAGCCATACAATGTTTTATGGGGTTATCTTCTAAGACATACTCCAAGATGTGTGAGGAAGTCACTACTTTAAGCCTTTGTGTTGCTAAGATCTCATTTATGGTACTGTGTCTGCAACACTCATCTAAATCACAATGCCTCAGTAGTTTGCTCCCTCAGACACATTTATGTGTGCACAGATTAATCTTTTATATGTTTAAAGATTTTCTACCATCTGTTGAATTATCAGAGTAAAGTATCTATTAGACTTTGGGTAAATAAATAAATAAATTCTTCTTAAATATTGTGGTTTAATATAAAAATATATAGCAACACTATATATATATATATATAGTCTCTGTATAATTGAGAAATAAAAATCAATTCTACAAGTTGTAGCTTTCTCTTCTTTGAGTGGGTGAGAATCTTTCTCAAGCTTCACTTTGAGGCCGCCTTATCTGAATATCATTGTAGGTAAGCACTTGGTACTTGAGGATAGTATAAATTTTGGTATTCTTATTACCCACATTTTATTCGTTTTATTTTTGCCTTCTATGCCTCAACGACAAGCTTTCAAAATGTGTGTTTACCCTCTGAATGAGCAATTTCTCATATTGGAAGTGTCTTCAGTTTCATGGCTACTGGACTGTGTCAGCCCCTCTCTCCGTTCCTTGTCTTTTTCATGGCATACAGTTATTTTCAATGAAAATACATTTACATCAAGTAACATTTTATTTTTAGTGTTTTTCTAAACTTTTACAACCTTCAGGCAAAAGCATTTGGGAATTGCCATTGTGGGTTTTTTTAAACTATAGAAACCAATCTGCTTCCGAGAACACTGGAGTAACCAAATGGGAGCGGTTCTACAGAAAGTGAAGCATCGCGTGTGCTCGTGATCTAGGAATGAGTTCTGGGGAACTCATACTGTCCCAGTGAAGGGAAGGTGGACAAGAGGAGTAGTTACAGGCAAATGAAGGGCGTGATACTACAAGGTGGACTGTGACATTCATTCTGCTCCTTGATGTCACTGGAGTAGTGGCAATTGGAGGCAGGCTGCGTGTCCAGCACTAGGAGAAAATATGTGTAAGATGTGGTAGATACACACTGTGGTATATTACGCAGCTCTTAGAAGTAACAAATTATGCATTCATGTGGCAACACTTAAATCACAGGGTAGAGTGGAAAAATTGAGAAAAAACTCACTATTTATGGCATAGTGCCATTTTTGTAACTGCTAATTCCACACACACACAATACTACATATTATATGAAACCCATTCATGTTTAAGGACTTAGCACACTCACTGGAGTGAGTGCAAGGGGTAAAGGTAGGAGCAGGAATTCAACATGAAGCTGGGAGACTAATTAAAGAACAAAATAAAAAAATATGGGCTCAAGTTAAAAGTAAATAAAACTACAATCCCTTAAACTGTCATCCATAGATGCCACAAGTTTCAGCCATAGATTATGGAAAAGCTGTGTGAGGGCACTTTGGGTCCCCAGGGGGCTGTTCCCGATGACAGCCTCCCTTGGGTTGGCCGAGTCCGTGTGCTGCAGCTGCCAGAAGCCCGCCTTGGGTTACATCATCCTGTGTAGTCATGGAGCTTTTAATTAAGCTGGTGCCTTTTGACGCATCCATCCTCACACAGCTGGGGACCATGTAGAGCAAAGAGATTGCTTTGTGAGGCCAAATTTCCTAGAGAGTTTCACTCACATTCACCCAAAATAACTCACTTTAGCCAGGCAAAATTATTAATATTTAATACATAACCTAACAATACCTAGATTAACAGACACTCATTAATAACTGCTATCTACTACCTCTCTAACCTACCCCTAGTGAGAGACCTGCATCACTGATGCTTGGTCATGTCACAAACACTTTTCCTCAGATTTGAGAACTGACTGAAATTACCGTTTCCCCCATATTTGCTGTCTATTGTAGTGCCACATAACAACTTACAGCTGATTCTCAATATTCAAGGGAGTTGTATTCTAGAAAGTCACTGAGAACACTGAATGAGTGAACACTGAACCATTGCTCCCAAAGGAAATACAGGGTCAGGTTCCTGCCAGCCTCTGGTCACATCATATCCATGAACTGATCAATATACAACCTTGCTTTATGTGTGTTTCTGTTCAGATACACCTTATCAAATATATATGTTGTTGATTCATTAACATTGAATTCACAGCCAACAGCCTGAATATAACTCATGCCTGAATGAAGTTTATCTAATATATGTATTTTCTCCACAAAGCACATCACAGCCTTCTTGTGTTTCGGAACACTAGAAATACTTCAGCACTATGCTTGGAGATCATTTTAAACAGTGAAATCGCCAACACAAATTTTAAAAACCACCACTACAGCAAAACATGGCATTAAATGGGCCATGAAATGGACACGTGTGTACAATATGAGAGTTGAATCAAAAAGGCAGAACCTTGACTTGTTCTGCCTCATTCAGGAATGTGTGCATCAAGCAACTCAAAAGTTTTCACTGTTCTGTGCATGTCCATAGTGACCGTGAAAGTGCAGTGAGAATTGATTTGGGCATCACAAAGAAATGGTGGTGAGCAGGCGAATTTGCAAGTATGCAATCCTTGAATAACGAAGATGGACTGTGTCCCAAAACTCAGTGGTCTAAAACAACGCACATTCATTCTCCAGTTTCTGAGGATTTGAAATCCAGAAATAACTTGGCTGCGTCCTCCACTTCAGGGTCTCTCACAGGCTGCAAGCAGTGTGGCCCAGGGTCTCTCCTGTAAGATTCCATCAAGGTTCAACTGGGACAGAATCTACTTCCAAGTTTATTCACATATTTGTTGGCAACTTTCACAGGTCGTTGGACTGAGGGCCTCGTTTCCTGCCAGCTTTTAGATGGAGGCTGTCCTTTAACTCGCGGGGCTGTCCAACATGGCACAGTTTTACTGAAACTAGCAAGATGAAGTCTGCTAGTACAATGGAAGTTCCAGTGTTGGGATAACCTAGTCACAGAAGTGACATCCTGTCAAGTTTGCCATATTCTTTTGATTAGAAATAAATCACTAGATCCAGACTAAAGGGGAGAGGATCCCACCAGGGTGTGAACACAAAGAGGTGGGGATCATCGGATGCCATTTTAGAAGCTGACCTACTGTATCCCCTAAACCTTCTGCCAATCAATTCCTGTTTGACTGCCTCTCACCTAAAAAGGATGCTATTGCTCAATGTTTCTCCTTCTTTGCTTTTTCTGCCATTTCCCTATGACTTCAACAACACATTTCTTCAGATTATGTACATCCTTACCTCAGTCCCAGCCTCCAAACCCTCACCATCACTTTCCCACTCATTCTCTCAGCCCCCTCCAATCTCAGGGGGGAAGGGGGATTAATTCTATCCCTGACCTGATGACACCATTTCTTTACTGTCCCATTGCCACTGAAATCACAGACATTGGGAATTTAAATCCTGGTTCTGCTCACCAGTTATATTACTTTGAGCTAGTTACTTAGCTTTTTTGAGCCTTAGTTTATTCATTTATTAAATGTGGACAAAACTTTCATCTTACTTGTTTGTGTAAAAGTTAAATGAGATTTAAATGCCTAGCCAAGGACAATACACAGAAGGCCATCAATGAACACTAGCTCTCTTCTCCACCCTATTCTTTTCTTCATCTTCCCACTCACCAAACCTTTTCTCTGTTAACTTGCCAACTTCTCCAAATCCATTGCCAAGTTCACCTTTAATTTGTCAGCTCTGTCAGCATCTCATTTCCTCTCAAGCCCCTCTTCTAAACAGACTGATTTTCTTTCATCTTTCCTCCTCTTCTTTCAGATAATAGCTTTTTTACTCCATTCTCTGCCTTTCTCCTCCCCTAGTTCCTCCCAAGTTTTCTGTTTCTGATCTTTGCTCAGTTTGTCTCTGGTTTTAACTTTCTACTTGGAAACATTCTCAAACTTGCAAGAACAGTAGGAGAAATTACTTTTCCTGAAACACTTAAAATTAAGTTGTCTACGTAATACCTTATCACCCTCAATTGTTTAGTGTATTTCCCACAAACAAGAACATTCATTCTTCTCTTAATCAAATACAACTATCAAAACTAGGACGTGAACCTTGAAACATTACTACCATCTAATCCAGAGATGCCAGTTATGTTTCATCTGTTGTCCCAATATTCTTTAGAGCAAGAGGATCCAGTTCAGAATCGCACATGGCACTTCAATGTCATGTCTCTTTAGTCTCTTTAGTCTCCAGCAATCTGGAACAAGTCTCCAGTCTTCCCTTGACTTTCATAAAACTGACACTTACAAAGATTACTCACAGTTATCCTGTCAAATGTCCCTGGATATGTGTTTGCGGGTTGGATTCCATTTATTCAACTTGAGCAACAATATCTCAGAACTGATTTGTGTTACCCTAACTGCATCTTGGTGAGGTTCACTTCGAACATTTGATTCAGATGATGCCTACAAGGCTTTTTCACTGCAAAGGTACATTTTCCCCTTTGTAATCAATCAGTATTTTGTTGGGAGGTATTTTGAATATATGTAAATATACTGTTGCTCATCAAACTTTCAATGAATTCACTCTTTTATATCAAAACAAACTCATGATGAGGACCCTATATTGTTCAGTAAGTTTTAATCTGTTATGTATGATTATTTATTTTGATTCCCGAATTGCCTCATCTGGCCAGTGGGAGTCCCTTCAATCTGGCTTCTGTGTTCTTTGATGTGTCCCATCCATCTTCAAGTGCTTTTTTACTCTCTGACACAGATATTCCAGGGTTCCAGGTTCATCTTGTATTTTCTCTACCCAAGCCTTTGTAATCACCCATTTCTTCAAAAAGCCCTTGCCCCCCTTAATGGAGAACAATATCTGGAAGCCAGATCGGAGTGTTCATCGCTAACGAGGGTGCCATTACTCCGAGGACCTCTTAGGGGCAGAGCTAGGGAAAATGCACACACCTGTCTACATCTATATTTACTTATTTATCCATCTATATTGAGATCCATGAGTTCATACTGATAGTTCCCATTCCAACGCCAAGTGACAAGATTCATTCTATTGCCCTCTTAATATTTATAATTTTCTTCTCCCATGGTGAGAAATCTTGCTCCCATCATCCTCAGCACATTTGTTACTTGGTCAGTCCCCCTGCGTGTACCCAATCTTCCATAGCTACCCCTGCCCTCTACCCAGTACCGCCTGCCTCCTTACTCCCCTCAGGCTCTGACACTGCACACAGGGCTGTCCACCTTCCAACACAGATGTGCTCCTCACCCTACTTGGAATCTGAAACAAATGCAACCCCATGGTAGAGACGCTTTCCTCAGCCTGTGCAACCATTGATACCCAGCCTGAGGGTGCCTCTCTCACCACGTCCTCCTCACCGCACCCACCCCTCTCAGTGGCCTCGGGTAGCCCAAAAGCAAAGCGGATGAGAAATGCCTCAGGCTGACAATGTAGGCACTGGTAACTCTCCACAGAAGGATGATTTTGAACAGCCCAGGAGCAGATACTCCAGAAGCCCCCCAAATTCCCATAGCCAACCTTTGGAGGATAAGTATGATTTGAATAGGAAAAAGAGAAGGGAGAGGTTAATAGCGGTACAAACACCAGGAATCTGGAGGGACTGTGCAGTATCTCAATGATGGCAAGTATAATTGGTTTTTTCTCTGTTTTCCTTTCCTTGGTTGAAGCAGAGAATTTATATTCATTCACTGTCAAACGTCTGCATGATAGTAATGTGAATGCTGTGGTGGAGGGCGGCTGTGCGGGCATGCCTTTAGGAGAGAGGCGTGACAGAACCCAGTTCTCGAAGAGCTTACCTCTGAGCAGTGGGACGAAAAGGTCAACCACCAACTACAGCAGAGGAGGAATGGACCTTCCGTGAGCTCTAGGGCCTGCAGAGGGCAAAAAAGAGTTCCGAGGAAGGGGATTACTTTTAAATTCCTGCCTGGGAGGAATTCTCATCCACACTGAACAGATAAGGGAACTAAAGTAGGTGAGCAAAATATTACATACCGAGTTACACTGATGGTTAACGATAAGCTGTAAAGATGATGCTTCATCTTTCTTTCACATATTCCTCCCAAGAATCCCTAAGGTCACAAAACAACCAGCAGGTGGTAGGGTGTGCCGAGGAACCCAGCTCTGTCTGGCTCCAAAACTCTCACTTCTCCCGGTGGGGACTGTGGATCAGGAACATTAGCAGCATCTAGGAGTAGATAATACGGCTCCATAATTTGTGTGGCCCAGTACGTAAAAATGTTGGTCCATGGTTCACAGAGCAGAAAAAAAGGCCTTGGCTGGTGTGGCTCAGTGGACTGAGTGCTGAGCCTCAAACTAGAAGGTTGCTGGCTTGATTCCCAGTCAGGGCACATACCTGGGTTGCAGACCATGTCCTCAGTTGAGAGTGTGTGAGAGGCAGCTGATCATTGTATCTCTCACTCATCAATGTTTCTCTCACTCTCCCTCCCTTCCTCTTGCTCTAAAAATGAATAAATAAAATCTAAAAAAGCAGGGAAAAAGTTCCACTGAAGGTATTAAATAAAACCTTTTTTTTCCCTCCACAGCCTCTCAACTTATTGTGGCATTTTGTATTTGCTACTTAATGTCATACTAAATAAAAAATAAAATGTTAAATTACTAGCATGATTTACCATTAATCTTTTTACCATGCAATGGCAGTTTTAAGTGGAAATGTAAATTTAACTCATGTGGAATCATCAGAATTACACAATTTGTATTTTGACACATACTGTATTCTGTTCTTACTGGAACAGTGGAAACACTGAACAAAGGAACTCAATCGTTTTTATCTCACTTCTTATAAGCACACATTCTACCAACAATCTCTACCTTCTGTTTCCTGATGAATAAGGAAGGAACAAAACTTTCCTTTTCTGTCTACGGCATCATTTTCAGCACATGTGGTAGTATACTAGAGAGAAGTAATACAGAATGGATATGAGAAGGTTTCTTGTTTATTCACATTCCTTAGAATATCATTTCCTTCCTTCTGTGTTCATAGCAAGTTCTGGCTCCAAGGCTAGCAGTGACCTCAACCTTCCTAAGTGAGAGGTATAACACATTACCCTGAACTTGCTTTAAGACTTGCCGAACTCCCACCAGAACTTTGTACTCATGGGGCATCTCAAACACTGCATGCAAACAGACAGCAGGAGGCAGGGGGCGTGCACTGCATCTGCTTCTCCATTCTCATGCAGGCTGTGTTGTCCCATCAGACTCCACTTACAAAACACAAGTTCAAACGTAAAACCATTCAGTATTTCAAGAAGGTGACAATAAAGCATCGTACCAAGCTCATGGCTCTTCTGCACACAGGACCTTGTGTGACAGCAGTGACTGCAACCCATAAGGCTGCCTCTGCCTGGGAGCTTGTTAGAAATGTAGGTTTTCAGCCCTACTTCCCTGAGCTGACTCAGAATCTGAGTCTTAATAAGTTCCCCAGGTGGTATGTGAGCATGCTAAAGTTTGGGAAGCTCTGGTCTAGTCTAGGCCACTGATGAGTCTGTCTCCTTTACTAGGTACACTGACATTATGCCCTGGCTGGTGAATGAGGATGTTGTCTCTGGTCTTCCCCTTTCCTACACTCCCTGCTGTGGGCCTAACTGCAACTCTCCCAGATGTCACCAACCCCATGGGTCTGCTGGCTCTTCTGATAAGCCATTTGGGAGGCGTTACTGAAATCGCATGCTTCATCTGCCTTCTATCCAAGGCCTTTGTATATTCATGAATCCCTGTGGCAAGGCAGAAACCACCATGGAAGGTTTTAGGGGCTGGTGTGTGGGTCAGAGATGGAGCCCCCCCAAAACGAAAGTCTTGTTAACTCCCACGTCAGTATGTAACTGAGATGTCTTTATTAGCAGGAAGACAAAGGTGAGAATCTTGTTTTCCTCTGTGTTTGCTATTTAATTTCATTTACTTCCCTCCTTTTGTCAGCTTTAAATTTTCCCAGTGTATGAGAGTTCACTATAGTCTCCTTTCTACATTTGTTTGAGATTGAAAATAATAACAAACACCCCCCAAAAAAATCTTTAGAAAATGGAGCCAAGTAGGACGAGAGAGGAGAATGAAAATAAACCTGAGAAAAGAAGTTAAATCAGAATTAAGAAACTTCGTCTTCTTGTTTCACTTTCAACCTCAGAAGTAAAATAGGATCACCCCTCAGCCAGAATAGACGGCCCCTCTGCTTGCGAGCAAAGCTTCACTGCACGTCCAGCTTCACTGCAGCTCAGTGTCGCAAGCAGATTCAGTGGTTTCTCACACAACAGTGGCTCCCCTCCTTCTGTGTGGGAGGCAGAAAAAGGAAATGGAGAGAAAGAGAAAAGACAAGAAAAGAGAAAAGAAAAGAAGACATAGGTTTGGAAAAGACACCTATTACTCCTGTGATGAGAAAGGCTTCCTTCTTCTTCAAAGCTCCATGGTCAAGACCACCAGAAGACATCTTCCAATGGGCAAGCTTGTCAGAGGCCAATATCAGCTCAGTCGCTGCTCATAATTTATCAGAACTTTTCTGACATACAGACACATCAGTTTAAAAACTAAGCTGGTATGTTCCCTGACCAGGACTAGAAATGACTAACAGAATTAAAAACAAGCAAACAAACAACCCAGCCTAGGGTGGTGAATGAGGAAGCAGGAAGCAGCACAGAGGAAGTGGGGGGCCTGACTTGGACCCACAATGAGAGTGGGAGCACGACTTGGACCCACAGAGCGAGCAGGCAACATGACTGGGACCAAAGAGAGACCTGGGGGCATGACTGGAACCCACAGAGCGAGTTGGGGTGTGACTGGACCTCCTGAATGTCTTGGGCTCTCAGCAGCTCCTTTCTCCCCCTAAGCCCCAACCGAGGCAAGGGCAACGAAGGAACACCTGAGTAATTAGCATCTTGGGGGTGAGTTTTGCCTGCATAACCGTGTGCTGTGAAGTATTTTCTTATAAATTGCCCTGCTTGCACAATGATTTCATTCTCCTGTGTATCGCCAACTCAGAACATTTGGTAGCATGAGTGACATGGACATTTTAAATTCATGGGAAATACAAAACCCCCTTTGTGGGCATTGGTTTCAGCTGCCGCCTCAGGTAACAAGAGTTGAGCTAAGTTTTCCTCCTTTTCCTTTCCTTATCCATTGATTCTCTGGCCAAGGTGCTATCAAGTAGCCTGCTGACCCATAGGCCAAGGGAGGGAGGAGGAGATGAAAAGCACATTAATTCACCAGATGGAGAGTGGGGTGGTTTCATCAGGAGACAGCTCTGTATTTCTAATGCCGGATCAAAATCAGGTTCAAAAAGTTAAGTCCTGCTGAAAAAACCGAAAGTGTGGAGATCTGAATAGGTCTGAGCTGGAGTAGGATGTGAAGAACGCTCACATTCTCTCCTCCATTTGACTAGGGCCTGGAGCTAGGAGGCTCTTGTCTGGAACGCCTCCACTGTCTGCAGTCGGGGGCCTTCCGGTTAGTCAGGCCTTGGTTCAGATTGCATTTCTGCCCTCGTGCAAGATGATATCTCTGAACCTCAATATTTTCATCGGTAAAACAGGGACAATTTTATCACCTATCTCATAGGCCTTCTGGGAGGAATCAATGAACGAGAATATGCAATAGCCTAACGGCCCAGAAAACGTAGAGCTTAGTAACAAGTAGCAGTGATCATAGTGGTAGTTGTTTTAAAGGGGAAGCTATTGCCCAGAAGTCCAGCCTCACATATTTCCAAAGGACACAATGAAAGAAACATCAGTGGGTTGTTCAGGCCCCAAGAGAGTCACTTCCTACGGAACCCCAGAGTCTGGCAGTCAACAGACCTGGTCAGGAGTAGGTGGAGCCACACCACTGCCTTTCACCAGCAGCCCCTTCTCCTCCTCCTTGCCTGGCTTCCCTCCCCTCTTCCTTCTCTCTCCTTTTTTCCTCTCTCTCTTCTTCTCCACAGATCCTGCCAGCTGCACTCTTTCTTTATAGAGCCACTTTAGGAAAGTCAGCTCATGTAGATGACCCCGTCTGCCTCTTCAAGGCAGTCAGAGGACGGAGCAGATGCTTTCTCAATCCCTTTGGAAGCCAACCTTCCACAATTATCCATTCCTCTTTTTCCTCCCTTTCCATCCTTTACCCCTCTAGCACTCAAACCACTAGAGCAAAATTCTAACCGATTGAGCTTCAGTGACATACTGCTAGGAAGGATGACAATGGAAGAAAAAAAAATACAGGGATCTTGGGCTTCTTTACTAGGAGAGCGGGGCCTGGTTTCACAGCTGCAGCGTGACTGCATGATCTGTGGCAGAGGAGGAAGTGATTCCTCCAAAGAAAGCACAAAGGAAGGATGGACATCGGGTCGGGTGGAGCTAGAAGAGACCACTACTGCAGCCACGGTGCGGACAGAACGAAATTCTTTGTATCTTTCTCTCTTTTGAATTCATGTATTTATTCAGCCATCTATTCATATATTCACATCTGAGTGTCTAGACCACTGGAGAGGTAAGTCTTACCTAAACTTGAAGATGCTGAGAAATTTTCATGTTAAAATGATTGTTAAAACATTTTGTGGTAACAATAACACAGGATCTACTCAGGAAGCCGAGTGGATCTCAAGTACTAAATGGAGCCTGCCTCAAGGCCAACCAAGTCCTTGAGGGAATGGTTGCATAAGACCAACCATTCAGAGGATCTCCGGATAAAAGCCAGCCCTATGGTTCTCAACCTGGGGTGATTCCCCGCTCCCCATTCTGGGAATATGGGGAGGGGAGAGAGCGCACTCCACTAGCGTCTACTTGGTAGAGACCAGGAAGCTGTTAAACATACTGCAATGCGCAAGACAGTTCTCCACAACAAAAAACTATCCTACCCCAAGTGTCAGTAGTGCTGAGGTTAAGAAGCCCTTGGCAGATGGGCAAGGGGCCTTTCAGTCCAGTAATCTTGGTGTCTTTCCACGAGTCTGAGAACTTTCTTCTACTAAGTACCGACTGTGGCTGCAAAGCAGTTTTGCTCAGCCAGGTGCTGGCTCCTCCACTAAGGGAATCAATGTGTCCCTGGGGGGAACCTTGCTCAAGATCCTTCCTCTTCCTGCTCTCAAGCAGCGAAAAGCTCTCAATCCAAATTCTCCACGGGACTGTGCATGTTGAGCTAAATATTTCAATATAGAATAAACAGAGTCTTCTAGCAGTCAGGGCAAGACGGATGTCGAATTCCCACTTTTTGGCTTCCTTTAGCTTCCTCACCCACTCAAAATCTAACTTTCTGGCTACTCTTGGGTCTTCTGAATGGCACCATATTCTCCCAGCAAAAGTACCGTTTTTGCTCCAATTAGCCAGCCAATTTATATTGCTTATAGTGAAGGTGTTCTAGCTGAAACAGGAAAATCTTCAAATACTTTAGCGATTTCCAAACTTCATATAACATCCTAAGTATAATCCCATCGCTTCAACAATATGGATCCCCAGAAATATCCTGGCTTATACCTTACCTTTTTGGGGACCTGCCATTCAGCATCAGCAAGCCATCAGCAAGTACTTATTGATGTCCATATATGTTAAACAGAGAAAGTCAAAATAAGGAAAAGGAACTACTATTTGTTGGTTGCCTACATGTGCCAGGCATAGTGTTAAGGTCTTTATATGTAATCTCATCTCAGCCTTGTCACTGTATTAGAGGTGGATACTGCTATCTCATTTTACTTTTAAGAGAAACGAGGATTAGAGAGGTCAATGAGCTTTCACAAGACAATGTATCTAGTACTAGTTACTAGAGTTAGGGTTTGAGCTCAAGTCTGCCCGTTTCCAAAGCTCATCAAAAATTTTTTTATTGTAGTACAATTGGCATACAATACTGCATTAGGTTCAGGTATACAGCATAGTGATTTGACATTTAGGTCCCTTATGATATGATCACCAGGATAAGTCTAGTAGCCATTTGCCACAGACCAAAGTTTTTACAATATATTGACTATATTCCTGTGCAAACCCATTTTAAACCTCTATGCCAGATATGAAAAACTGGGTCCACAGCCCCTATTTTACCCACCATTTATTTTTGTAAATTAAGTTTTACTCTAATAGCCACACTCATTCTTTTTCTCAATAATAGCAGAAATCCCTACGACGTTGCCTGCAAATGGTTTTAAGGGCTGCTTAGCAGACCCCTCTAAGCTATCTAAGATAGTTCACTTCTTCTGCCTCTATGAAAAATATTCCCCAGGTTTGTGTGAGGACCTGTGGGTGCCATGAGGACTTTTGCCAGCAGATCACTTCTCTGTCACTCTGTGAGGACCCTCACATCCTGCTCTCAGATTCATGCTTAGTGCTTTCTGGAAACCTGTCTCATGTAACTGGTCTAACATGTTACATAAGTTAGGAAGAGTTTCATGTTAGCCAAAATCAGAGCATCCAGCACCCTTGAGTCCCCACCGGATGTTGGACCTGAATGGGTGGCAGGCCTACAGCTCAGCTTTTTGGTAAAAGGAAGTGGGCCAAATGGAGGTGCTGAGAGAGAGGTACAAAACCAGATGTCACTCACGGTAGGTATATGGGGAGGGGCACTTCAAGCACTAAAAGCACACTTCACAGCCATGACAAGCAACTGCCTGATCTCCCCCCTGCAC
This sequence comes from Sturnira hondurensis, assembly GCF_014824575.4. Lineage (NCBI taxonomy): Eukaryota > Metazoa > Chordata > Mammalia > Chiroptera > Phyllostomidae > Sturnira > Sturnira hondurensis. The sequence goes on from NW_028093273.1 coordinate 3,887,716, forward strand.
TTGGTTCTATAGAACCAGGCATTTTTCTTTTCAAAAAATGAGAGCAGTAATGATTGGTTCCATTTCCTCTACAGACAGCAAGAAGGGGTCACTAAGGAAATACTATAGAGACCATCAGAGATGTCACCAGTTTCCATAAAATCACCCTGAGCTCTTCAATGATGCCATGGCTCCTGTAGAAAATCATCTCCTTGGCATAAGCCAAGCCCATGCTTTCCTCCAGCCTCATTCCTGTACACTTTCCTCTTCACACCCTTCACCGCAGCCATCTCCGGATATTTTTGGTTTCCTGCATGTGACCCTTTCTCTGCCCTCTCTGCTGGGATGCACTGCATGAATGCAGTTCATTCCCCTGCATTCATGGTTGGCCATTAGCAAATATTTCTTCTTGCCCCTCCTCCCAGCGTGTTGGTTTTAGAGTTACTTGGGTACCCTTAGCCTTCCGTGCACACTCTATCTTTCTCTTTTCCGCTCTACAGTAAGTATCTGACCTCTTACTGGGCTTTTCCCTTAGCCTGTCCCTCCTTGGATGGCAGGGGCTGGCTTTAATCTCTGTATCGCAGCACCTGACTGGGGGAACAGCAACTTCTGTGTGCTCAGAGGGTTGCTGGGTCTTCACTTTGACACAGACAGCCCAGTACGTCAGCTTTCTGTTTGCACACACATGTATGCATCTTTTTTGTGTGTATAGTATTATAATGGCACGGTATTACTTCCATGCAGAGGCAAGGCATAAATGTAGATTGTCATTCAAGAAAACAAGAACTTTGTTTTGCTCTCTGAATCAGAGGATTCCCTCGAATGCCTGCCAGGTGGTTTGGTTCCTCTGCTCGTATTTACAAGTAGGCTCTAGAAAGTACTGAGGATACAGGTGAGGCTTCCCCACAGTGGTGTCCCCATGGGGGGAAATGGCTGGGCTGTTTTCCTAGAGAAGCTCCACTATCAGAATTGGTCTTAGTTAAGCTTCCCCCAAAGCAGACCCAGGGACAAGGAGCCCAGTTTAGACAATTTATTTCAGAGGTGATCTCAGGAAAGCCTGGTAGGGAGGGGGAGAAATGAGTCAGGGAAGGAGAGGGTCAGCCCAGGGCAGGCAACAAGAGCTCTATGTTGTGCAGAACTCAAGTCAGCATACCCCTGACTTGAGTTCTTGAGCAGTCACACAGCTCAGGGTTGTCTGCCCAGTGGAAGAGCGAGGACACTGAGCTTCCTGTCCACCAACTGCAGCGACACTTACTCTGGCCTTCTGGCTGGTTCATGCAGGTGGAAAGGAGAGTCCTTCCCAACAAAGCTGCAGGAATTTGCAGGAAGGGACTTCTTGTGCAGAAGTGAGTGGTGTACTTGAGCAGGGACCACAGGGGCTGCTTCAGAATCTCTAGGTCTTCTCTTAAGCTGAACTGCTTCTCCTGAGGTAAGTGGTCCCCTCTTTCCTGCAGGTTGGAAGACCAGCTGCCAGCGGGTTAGAGTCTCACTATTTCACGTTAGCTTTCACTAGTCCATCCCATTCTCCGTATAAAAACTCCTCGGCCAGGCCATCGGCTCCCACTCTCTAGAACTGTGCTGTCCAAGAAAAATATCGTGGGAGCCATGGAAGTAATTTTAAATTTTCTCTCAAACACATTTAAAAAATAAGCAGGAGAAAGCAATTTTAATAATGTTTTATTTAACCCAGTATATTAAACACATTATCATTTCAACATGTACTCCAATATTTCAAAAAATGTCAAGAGGTATTTTACATTCTTTTTTTATCATACCAAGTCTTCAAATCCAATGCGTATCACACACTTACAGCACACAATTCAGAAGAACCACACTTTAAGTGCTAAAAACCACATGGGCCCAGTGGCTACTGTGTCAGGCAGCAGTTCTCTAGAGACTCGCTTAGGCCTGTGCAGAGATGGGGATGGGACGGGTCCTCTGCTATAGGCTTTGCAAAGTCTAAATGTTTCTTTAAAAGACTTTCAACAAATATAACCAAAGACACTGAAATAGAGAACGGGCTGACAGGGACCAGAGGGGAGAGGGGAGGGACTTTCAGGGGAAAAGGGGAAGGGTTTACAGGAACAAGTATAAAAAACACATGGACAAAAACTAAGGGGGATGGAAATGGGAGGGAGGGTGGAAGGGCTGGGTGAGTGGGCTGGGATGGGAGTAAAAGACAGAAAACTGTACTTGAACAACAATTATTTTTTTTTAATTTTAAAAATACTTTCAACATATTTTTCCATTTGCCCCTCCCCGCATTTTAGAGCTATCCAGTGTCTCCAGTTGCTGAGCATTTCTACGGTTCCATGGGGGTAAATTGAATGAATGACTTCCTTTTCACCCCTGACAGTTCAAAATTCAACTTCTTTGAATCAGCTGGGTCAGCTCCCACTCACTCAATGGCTTTCTACCTTCCATTTCCCCTGCTACTTTCTCCACTCTCTCTGTCCTAATGGGTTTGTGCTTTAAAACAACTCCTTCATGGTCATTTTAGTTGGGTCTTTAGGGAGAACACAGGTAAACATGCATTCAAGCCGCCATCTTTAATGAATAAACAATGTTTCCATACCATTGGAATTTGAGGGTTTTAAAACAAATTGTTCTACACATTTTTATTGTGCCTGGCATTTTGGTTTAAACCATCTGACAACCCTACATATATATTAATTGTTTCCTAAAATGATGAATGGGTAACTGGAGAGAGAGACCTGAGAACCGCTTAATCTTCAGAGGTCATCCCGTCCAGCAGAAACCAGTGCTACAAAGGGACTCCCTCTGAGCCTGTTCTTCCTCCCATTCATCAGCCCAGTTCAGTTATCTGCCTTGCACCTCCTGCTTATGGATACCATGGAGCTTTAAAAAAAAAAAAAAGCCCTTGCCCTTACAACTTGTCCCTGGAAGTAACTAAGAACTTGTAAAGCCACTTACAGCAAGTCTTGAGTCTGTGGTATGCAAGTGCTTTCAAGCCCATTGCCAGCTGTCTGCTAGAGCTGACCACTTCCTTACAATGTTCACACTGCCTTTTGCTTTCTCTAGGGTGGGGATTTCTTAACTCTGCCGTGTACAACTTCAATTTTTTTCTGTTGAAAGGTCTGCATTTATTTTTGTGGTTTTTCTGAAATCTTTTAAAAATGAAGCCGAAGTCTCTCTAACAGAGAGCAATGTTAGAGTCCAGTCTGTATGTGTTATCCTTACAGGACAGGTGGCCATGGGTCATTATTTGGCTTGATTGTACTCATTACTTCATTATTTCAGCATCCAAAAATAAATGAAAGCAACTTAAATATGTATTGGAATCTCCTGCAAAAATGCCAAGAGGAAATTTTATTCATAATATATAGGAAGGCTTCTTAAATCTATTCCTTTTGCATAGATAGAAGCCTTGAGAATCAAGGAATTTTCAGACTCAGAAACTACATTTAGTTGGCTTCTTTTGTTGAAGTAGGAGATAGTTTAAGCAGATGCCACACATATCTGGACAGTAGACAGTAACGAAAGAGAAGTCCTAGAAGCTGTTATAGTGGTGCCAGTACGCAGAGGAAATTTCTACACAGAAGCACCTTTGATAATAGGGGTACCGTTGGAGGAAGAATTTGGCTCTTGCCAGTTTATAGAAAAATGATCAATAAATATGCAAATGTAATTAAAAGGAAATTCCTCAAAATGCTTCCCGTGAACTCACAGTGTTCTGGTTTAAGCAAGATGCAGCACGTACCGCCCCACCCCTACCCAGTATGCCATATTTTACTTTCCCAGGACACATTTTCAACTCTGTATATTGGGCTGTATTTTAGACACATCACTTTTTTAAGTCATAAAGAAAGTAGAATCATCCTACCAAATTTTTGTATTACATTAATATTTCCTGACATGTTTTTCTTGTGCAAATGTTACATTTGCATAGATTTTTAGAGTTTTCAAACTATCGAAGAATGCCTTTCCTCACTTCACCTTCATAACCATGATCTCTAATTTGTATAAGGCAGAGAAAGGGGCTCTTCTCAGACATCTTACTTATCGATCATTTTATTATTTATCACCCTCTTTACACAAAGGACTAGAGGTAGAACAGGCTTCATGCTGGTGGCCAAGCTCGGGGCCAGGACTGGTGACTTCTAGCCTGGTTCCCATCTGCTAAAGCTTTTGATCTTCAACTCTGTGTCCAGAGATGGTCTCCAAAGCAAACCCAATCAGATGTAGAACCTTAAGCACTGACTCAAGGTTTGCCATGGTGGTGATTTAGGGCTGCGTAACCAGCCTAACATAATCCTTATGCCAAAGGGCATATTTTAGAGTGGCCAATTCTGCTCCTCTTCAGGTCACACACAAAAAGGGGAGCTTGGAACTGGTGTGAGGAATAGGGCTGAGTGAGATGAGGAACGTGCCCAGCAGCTGCTTTGGGGACTGGGAGACCCAGCAGGGGTGAGGATGGCATTGCCCCAGCAGGGAATGCCTCTTGGGGTGGCGAATGGGGGAATGTCACAGCCCAACGGGGCTATGAAAGGCAACTGCCCAGGTGTGGGAATGTCATACCCCCGTGGGATGAGGAGGGCATCCACGCGGGAGCGGGTGGCAGGGTCTAAGTGGAATGTGAACCCCTTCCACTTGGTGGTGAGGTCAGGTCCGGGCCAGGGCAGGGTGAGGAGAGCATGTGCAGGGGCAAAAGGGTGGTGGCCATGACTAGAGATGGGCTTTGTGTCAGAAAGCCAGGAAATAATAAGGACATAACAAAGGACACAGAAACCATATCAAAATAAATTCAGTATCAAAATAAATTATTATAATGCATTATCATTTCTTGAATAAAATTGAAAACCATGAGTCTTCAGCCACATGAATGTATAAATAAATTGAAAGTTTAAGAGAGAAGAGGATATTTACACAGAACCTCCCTGACAAAATAGGTGTTAGTCACAGCAAGGAAAAGAGTAAGTTCCTAGGGGGTGGGGGGCAGTTCCCACCATAATGAAATGGTCAAAGTGAACATCATCATTGGGGAAAACTGAAGTCCTGTGCTCTCGGTAGGATGCAAGGGAAAGACTCAAGTGTCACTGCCTGCCAAAGGGGCGTACATTAAATCTTCTATCAGATAAACCCAGCTGAGTGGTGTCTATAAAATAACGGGCTTATAATCTTCAAAGGCATGGAAGTCAGAAAAGTCAAGGAAAGCCTGAGGAGCTAACTGGGGCAGACTAGGGCAGATGAGAGTGATTGATAATCATGGGATGCTAAGGAGAACCATTCTGCTATCAGGGGCTCATCCCATGGTTGGTGACACTTGAATGGGGCAGACAGTTGAAACATAATGATGTGAATTTATGGATTTTCATGGGTGTATTGTGCTTTTGTAAAAGGATGTCCTTGCTTTTAGGAAATAACCACTGACTTATCGGGAGGGGGCTGGATATTATATCATGTAGTCAACTTACTATCAAATGGTTCAAGGGGAAAATATTGTACTGTTCTTGCAGTTTCTATAAAATTGAGATTGTTCAAAATAAAATTCATTGTAAAACCAAATTAGCTGTCAGTTTTAAGAAGTGCGGTAGGCAGTTAGACAGATGCGAGTGGAGCAAGGTTGAAGGGCCAGGCACAGAAGGTCACGGGGTGGTGGAAAGCCCCCAGTGCCTAGCATAGACAAAACGAGAACCTTGCTCCCAGAGTAAAATGTCCTCCCTTCAGCATGTCACTGGTCATGTGGTTTAAACTCCCTGACCTTTCTTCTTGCTGGTTGTGAGGTTTGGACCCTCCCATGAGAGCTCCTCCCCCGGCACACTGGAGGAGGAGGTTTTAGACCCCTTTAGGGGAGGAACAGGAAAATAGCCTTACACAATCCCCGAACTAACCGTTGCACCATCCCGCCCTTGAGCACTAAACCCCACAGATAACATCTCGGCCTCAGTTGAGAGCACTCAGCTGGAAAGCTCATGAACGTTCTATTGAAATCCTCCCGTAAAAATCCCCACCCTTAAAGGCCCTTAGAATGGAGGACCCAGTTCTTTCTCTTTCTAAGGAGCAGGCTTGCCCCTTTCCCCACCCCCTTGCCTGAGGCGTTTTTCTGGCCTCTCTTGCTCCCCAAAGGCCCTTCTTTTGCCTCCATAAATTGTTTCCTGAGCCCATTTCTTCTACCTCTATGACTTTCTAAATAAAAGTTCTCTCACAGTTTGAGCCTTGGTTCCGATTTCTTTCTTAGCTGGAACTCAAATACTGAGGTTGCTGAGCTGAGGTCTAACGAACACCTGGTCCTATTCTGCCAGCAACAGAAGGACAACAGCAACGGAAAAGAAAGAAGATTGCATCACATCAGAAGATACAGTGGTGGTGGGAAAATGTTGACAGACGGGAGTCCCACGGGGATCCCTTTCCCAGTAAACACATGACCTTTGCCAGAAGTGACCTACTCAGGTGGAGAACGAGGGAAAGCCACACCTGTTCCGAACAAGGCAATCAAAAAGCTTTTATTTATTCCATAACCACAGAAAAGCCTCAGAGAGAACATACAAAAGGAAGTTCCAGGAAAAGGGAAGTGTCACATTCTCCCATTATTATCGAGAAGGTATTTCTCTTGTTTTATAAATACTGCTTCTTAACTGGAAAAATAAGTTTCTCCCTTTCATGTAAAACAATGTTGGCCCAATAAAAAGCTTTGAGCTAGGAAAAACGTTCTCCAAGCACAGTTTTGGAAAACAGAGGAAGATAAAAAGCGCACCACCCACCGCAACGACTGCAGTTTGCTTTCTGTGCTCCTGTGAGCTTTTTCTGTGCTCCTTTTTAAATGGCTGTAATCCTAGGTGCAGCCATTTTCCAGGTGTAGCACAGAGGGGACACACAGGCTTTGATGTTACCCAACCACGTTCTTCATCCAGCCTCCACCACTCTGTGTGACTTTTGAGTTATTTCTTAAACTGCTATAAGCCTTAGTATTCTCCTGTATCAAATAGGGTCAAATACTCCCTTGGCCTGGGGTTTATGAAAGTATTAAATAAAATAATGAAAATAAAGCACTTAGCACAGTACATTGCATATTTTATATATTCAGTAAATAGGTGTTATTAACTTATAAGGACTTTTTTGTGTTTTTAAATCATTGTCATAATTACAATTTTTTGGGCTGCTCCTGAAGAGACACTGAAGGAAAGCTGTGTCTTTGTCAGTGGTTTGTGTGGCCAAGTCTGTCAGCTGTCCAACAAAATTGGTTTCCTTTTCCTCCTCAGCACACAGCTGACGACACTTCCCAGACTCCCGAGCAGGTGCACGGGCCATGTCAAGTGCGTTCCAGCTGTAGCGTGTGAGCAGAAGCAATGTGTGCTGTCTCCCAGGTGCAGTTCTCCACATTCTCCCTTTTATAGACTCAATGAGATGGCAACATGACACCTCTGCAGTGTGGCTTTAGAAGTAATATTTTTAAAGTGGCAGAGACAGCTTTCGATTAAACCCTGTAGGCTGTGAAGACAGAACCTTCCCCTGACAGCCAGCAACCCCACCTTGGACTGTTAATGAATGAGACATAACCTTATATTGTGTTCAAGTGATTTATCTTGCTTATCTTTGTAACAGAAGCTAGCATCACTCTCATACATAGTGCTTAGGCATGGTTTAAAAGAAGACATAGGAGAACTCAAAAACCTTTTCAATGTCCTTTCCCGACTCTGTGAGAAGAAAGAACAAAGAAGACAATTAGTTTAGAAACTTCACACTTTCTGGAGCAAGTGTTTCTTCTGTCTCACAGGCTTCCTTCTCTCTGCCTCCTCTGCTTTTTCATCTTCTTGTGTCAACCTCAGATCCCTTCACTTTTACAACACTCGTTCTCTCCCCCAAGTACTAATAAAACATAAAAACTTATTCCTTCGTCATCAACTATGACCTATGCAAATCCTCCTTGTTTGCTGTCTACTCCCTTTATAAACGCTGTGATTAATGATGGAAAAAGAAATCCAGAAAATGTTGGGAAGACATGAATTCAGATAAACAACAAAGCATATAACAATAGCCACAATAAAAGGTAAAGAACCCAATTGAAAAAAATAGGCATGCCATTTGAATAAATGTTTCTCCAGATAAGACAAATAGCAAACACATGAAAACATCCTCCATGTCATTAGTCATTAGGAAAAAGCAGCACTATTGAGGAAAAAAACACATATTTAGCCATAACCCAATAAAAGTTTTAAACTCTAAGAATTAAGAGATGATTTTATAAGCTTTCAGACAGAATGAATAAGTCATCTACTCTGGGAACAGAATCCATCAGACCACAGGCATCCCATCAGACCACAGGATGGGAAGCCAGAGAGCAGAGAACATCATTACCTAATACTGAGGGAAATTCCATAACCAGGCATCATCTCACTCGTTTGGGAGAGACTGTGAAGGAGGATATGCAAGCTATCAGAGAGTGTACCTATCACTAACTCCTTTTGAGGAAAATACTCACAAAAAAAACAATAAAATATCAAATAAGTTAGAATATAAATCTCAATGTGGGAAAAGATTAAAAAGAAGAGTGATTGGTAAGCAATGAATTTTTATATATGTATACATATTGCATAGATAGAAAGATTCTTCTAGAGAAAGATAAGTTACATGAGGACTCTTGAAATGGAAGACGTAGGTTAAAGGAATAATTCAAATGACAATCTATATAACTTAAACACTAAATGATATAAAAAATCTAGGTGATGAGAGGTAGGAAAGAGGAAGGAACTAGAAATGTCTGAAAACTCATCAGTCATGAATTTCCAGCTAAATTTTATTTACCTTTAAAAGACTGACCCTATTGAATTTGTCCCCCCTTATCTACGGGGAATACATTCCAAGACCCCAGTGGATGCCCCAAACTATGTATAATACTGAACCCTATAAATATGCTTTTTCCTATACATACATACATGGATGAAGTTAGGCAAAGTAAGAGTGTAACAACAGTAACTAATAATAAAAAAGGGTAATTATAACAATTTACTGTAATAAAAGTTATTTGGGGCCATTATTAAGTGAAATAAAGGTTCTTGGAACCCAAGCAGTAACAGTTGGTCTGATACTTGGAGCGCTACTGACTAAGGGGAGTGCACAGCGTGGAGATGCTGGACAAAGAGGTGATTCACATCCCAGGTGGGACGGAGCTGGACGGTGTGTACGGTGTGAGATTCCATCACACGACCCAGAACAGTGAGCAATTTGAAACTGAGGAATTGTTTATTTCTGGACTTGCCTACTTAATATTTTTGGACTGCTGGTAACTGAAACTGCAGAAAGCAAAACCTCTGGTCAGTGGGTAACTACATACTTTTCTGTAAACTATTGCAAGGCATAGAAAAGAATGAAAAGACCCCAACTACTTTATAAAGTCAAAATAAACTTAATTAAAGCTGATAAAGATAAGATAAAATCTAAAATTACTGGCAACCACCCTGGCTGGTGTAGCTCAGTGAACTGAGTGCGGGCCTGCGAACCAGAGGATCACTGCTCAATTTCCAGTCGAGGCACATACCTGGGTTGCAGGCCAATTCCCAGCAGGGGATGCAGGAGAGGCAACCATACATTGATGTTTCTCTCCATCTTTCCTTCCCTTCCCCTCGAAAGATAAATTAATTAATTAATTTTTAAAAAGTTAAAAAAAAACTATAGACAATCTTTTGAGTACGGTTTGAGTAAAGATATTTAAATAAAACATTAGCAAGTAGAATTCAGTCATGTATCCAAAAGAACAGACCAGGGCTTCTTCTGTGAAGAAGAGCACAGGGCACGTGGCAATACAATCTGTTACATCAGTTCTCTGAAACAGAAAAACCATACATTATATCATTAAGTGCTTAAAACTTCTTTAGTAAAAAAAAGCAGTCATTCCTAATGAGTAAAATAAAAATTAAAGAAATTATTTCATATGATAAAGGCAATTCACCAAACCAGGGGCAGATAATATCCTAAAAATACAAAATGCTATAAATAATTTTAATATACTGAAACTACACAGGGTTGTTCACCATCATTTTATGACTAAACATTGACTTGAAAGAAATCCCAAGCTCATTAACAAAAATAAATAATTGACCTGACATCAGAAAATAAGAATAGAATTCTTTGTTTTTGCTGATGATATGATTGTTTTCCAAGGGGAAAAAAGAAGCAGAAACTAAAACAAAAAAGTAAAAAGACTCAAGTACAAGTAATAAGATAATTTAGTAACATGAGTAGACAAACAGTAAATATTTTTTCTGGCCTAACAATAATTGCATAGAAGTAGAAACATGGAAAAATGTTTCATTCACAACAATGACAAAATAAAAATATTTTAGAATAAGTTTATTAAGAAAGATACAAATGCCATATGAAAAAATATGTCTTTTCAGTATGTAATAATATATTTAAATTATGTATTATAGTCATAAAATATATAAAATATACATAATCTTATTGAAGAAAGTGAAACAGCATTTGAACAAATGAAAAGAGAGACTATGTTCTAGAATAGAAAAACTACTACCATAGAAATGTTAGTTTTTACATAATTAATATATAAATTTAATGTGAATTCTATTATAATGCTGAGCTAGTTTCCTATTGATACTATAACAAATGATCACAAATCTAGTGTCTTAAAAGAATGCAAAATTATTGTCTTACATTTCTGGAAGTCAAAAGCCCAAAATTGGTTTCACAGGACTAAAGTAAAGATGTCAGCCGGAGTGAGGGTTTTTTTTCCGAGCCTTTGAGGAGAGAATCCACTTTCTTGCTTTTTTCAGACCCTTGTAGCTGGCCATATTCCTTGGCTGTGGCCCCTTCCTCCATCTCCAAAGCACATACATAGCTCTGATCTCTGCTTCTGTCATCACAACGCCTTCTCCTCCTTCCAACTCAGACTTCTCCTGTGTTCCTCTTATGAGAAATTTTGTGATGACATTTTACATACAGAATAACTCAATATAAACTTCCCATCTCAAAATCACTAACTTAACCACATCTACAAAGTCTCTTTTGCCATATAAGGTAACATGCATGGGCTTCAGGGACTAGGGAGTAGACATTTTTCTGTGGTGCAGGAAGAAGTACTATTCCATTTAGCAACAAAGAGGATTCTCAAAATTATTACAAAAAAATAAATGGCCACAAATAGCCAAGAATGCAGAAAAAAGAAAAATAGTAAGGGGTGGACATATTAAAAGGCGTTATAGAAAAATCAATAGTGTATTATAGACAAACAGGTTAATAGAGCAGAAGAGAGAATCTAGTCAGATATCAGTATTTGGGGAAATGTAACACTTTACAAAAGTGCTATTTCAGCTCAGGGAGATAAGAATAGATTCTTTACTAATTAATGCTATCATAACTATCAAGTCACAAAAATAAAATAAAAGTAGATTTGTACCTCACAAAATACAAACTGGTGTAAATTGCATGAAGAATGAAGGCTCAAATGCTAATTAAACAAAAAAAATAGTGTATGAAAACCTAGGGCTGTATAATATAGTGATAAGGAATACCTGCTTAACTGAGACTGGAATCCCAAACACCATTTTTAAAAAGACATATTTGAGCCAGCTGGTATGACTCAGTGGATTGAGCACTGGTCTGTGAACTGAAAGGAATGGAGAGGTTGCCAGAGATGGCCAGGTCCCCAGTTGGGGGTGTGCAAGAGGCCATCAACTGATGTATCTCTTGTCTATTGGTATTTCTCTCCGTCTCTTTCTCCTTCCCTTCTCCTCTCTCTAAAAGTAAAATAAATTAAAAATTTTTTAAAGTTATATTTGAATTTATAAGTAAACGAAAAACCCGAACCAGGAAAATGTGCCAGGCAAAAAATCAACCGACAAAACAATATGGTCCAAAAACTTTGTCATGCCAAAGCCAAGTACGTGTTCCTGTCTCTAACAAACAAAGAGCTCTTGCAAACAGACAGGAATGAGACAAAAACTTATTAAAGCTGGCGTGAACTGCCTGCCCGTCCATTGCTCCATTTTTTCCACCTTCCTATCTCTAAGGGAGACTTGCTCATTGCTGGGCAGAATTTTCAGAGCTCTAAAATACTATTTTTTAAAAATAATTCCATAGCTGTCAGAAATAAATAAATGATGACTTTGCTGGTGACTAATGAAAAAATGGTTATCTGTTTCTGCCAGTGAGAAAATCAAATATTTTTCACTTCTTCCTCTGACAATATTTAAACTGGAAAAAAAAGAATGTTCTTATTCATTCTTTCCCTCTTCTCTTTCTGTTGGAGATCAGATCACTTAAAACTTTCCACGATGAGCTAAGTTGTGGGTTGTTTTTTTTTAATGGACCCCATGCTACTTTGCTTTGCAGACTTATCCTCCCATCTGAGTTTCAGATTTTATGGTGAGGTATTTTACTTGTTGCAGTATGTCAACTTTCCCCCTCTCCTTTTATCCAGTAAGCTATGCTAAATTTAAAAAGAAGAAATAACCACCCAGAATTGGCAACATAGGAGGAAAATAGAGCCTCATCGTGTGCCTGAGACTGAATGCTCACTTACTTGTTAAACCCATGAAAGAACTTTCTATTTTAATTCAAACTCTTTCTCTTTCTTCTAGAATGTAAATCCAGACTAAAGACAGGGTGTGTTGCAGCCCAAACTCGATGAAAATCCACATCTAGAATTTCTGTCAATTCTAGATGACATTTGTGATGTTAAGAGTCAGAAAGAGGACACAACACAGTGGGAGGAAATGGAGGATGGACTTAAGAACGTGTCTGAGAGCCTCAGGCCTTGGTCTGAGTCTCTTACCAAGATCTTTATCCTCTCTAAGTCCTCAGTTTCTTCATCTGTAAAACAAAAAAAGAAAAGAGTATCTGTTTCACTAGGGTTGTTTTGGAGATTCAGTCAGATAATGCACATAATTTAGCCAAGATCCTGGCATATAGTTAAGATTTCAAATGGTTATTGTTATTGTTTTGTTCTTATGGGGGTTCACAAGCTTTAGATTAAGAGAGTGGCTATACGGTTGACCCTTGATCATTTTCCGGGTCAGAGGGCACCAATGCCACCCCAACTGAAGATCTGCAAACAACTCTTGACCCCTCACAATCTGTAGAGTTATCTACAGTTAACTGTAGCAGGCCCTTGGTATTGGTGGATTCAACCAAATGTGGGTAGAAAACATTATTTTCTGTAAGTGGTTGGAAATGGGAAAATACTGTGTTCTAGCTTTGGCTTGTTGAATCTGCAGATGCAAAACCTGTGGACAAAGGGCTGACTGTTGTTGCTGGGAAATGGCCTGGATGTAAGTCGACCCCCAACCTGTGTTGTTCAAGAGTCAACTGTATTTCCGTCTCTCTTCTGGGAGGACACTGGCCTTCACTTTGTGAGGTGAAGGCTACCTCACAGAGGTTCCACAGAGCCCAGAATTCCACTGAGGGGCCTGTGGGTTGTGGGAATATCAGTGTGAAGCTGTGATGATGACTGAACTTTCTTTTTTCTTTTTTTCTGTATTATATGAAAGGAACCTGCCTAAGATTCATTTCAAAAACCACTGATCCTTATTGACTCGGGCACTGGCTCTTGGTGCCCATGGCATCATGGATGAGACATGACACAAATTCACATGGAGGACCGAGTCCTGTGGAGGAAAAGGGACAGCATGGCTACTCCCTCAAGGGGAGAGCGCCCAACCCTTGCCTGGACAGGGTTTTATTGGGTTTCAATTAGCACAGGAATACAGGTAAAGTTCTTTAATCATTGTCAGGCAGTAAGGATCAAACAGTAGATAACAAAGAACTCTGAGGGCCTATTCTGAGTCAGGGTCTGTTAGCTAAAGGGCTACAAAACTTTGGGAAACAAACTCATTTCCTGCTCGGACCTTTATCACTTAACTAAGATCATGCTTAGCAAAGCAGGCTTCATAGGATTTTACATACCCTTTCTCAGGCCTTATCACCCATGGAGCCTGCCCTTTCCAGCACAGGGCTGCACCACCCTCTGTCACTGCTTCAAGCTTAATCAGGCAGAAGAGGCAATATAGCCAAGGAATTAGGAGAAATGAGGACTCAGGCTTCGTCAAAGCCGAGGGGTGAGGGTCCATCACTCCCTTTCTCCATAGCCCCCCAAGTCCTTCCCTGGGGCCCCCACGTGATTGTGCCTATCTTAGGTCATTCCCCCCTGGGGGCATCTTACCCATCATTGGCTAACCAACCAAGCATTTGGGGCCAGTTACGAAAAAGGAGCAGAAGCCGAGCTCCTGCAAGGGAGATAAGCTTTGTCTTCTTAGTAGTTTACGGCCTGGAGGTCACTCACTCAGCCTTAGTCATGAGGGGGTTACAGCTCCTGAAACCAGGCAGGGCGGTTCCCAACACTTTATAATCTGCAAGGCTATTACAATTCTATTATTTAGTGGACATTTCTCCTTTTTAACATAATTTTTCCCAACTTTTTCGTAATCTCTTGTCCTTAACTATACTTAGGCACCTGATCCTTCCTAAGAGAAAGAAAGCATTGGAGCGGCCACATGTGTGATTACTTTGATGTATTGTGTCTTCTAGGAGGTGCCTGCACTTTAAAAGTGTACGAATGAGAAGGGAGCAAATAAAGATTGCTTTTCTAGTAATAGAAATCTTGGCAATATGGAGGAGATTGGGGGATAGGGAAGGGGAACTCTTGCAGAAGTGTTAAAATGACAGCTCCCACCACAGTCTTGACAAAAACAAAAACAAAAACAAAAAACTGGCACTTGTGAAAAGGTTCCAGATTTACACAACAATTTAATCTCCATTTTCTCAGCTGGTTAACACAAGTTTCCTGCAGGGGAAATGCTACTTTTTTTTCTCATCTACATTTCCAAGCTGAGGGCCCAGGTGGCTCTGAGACCTGCTTGATCTGCAGAGCTGGGCGCTGACTGTGGTTCTGTCCTCAGGCCCACACTGGTGCCTTCGCCCATGTGGGAAGCCAGGACTGCTGATTAAGTCACAAGGCACAGACTTTCAAAAATGGCGTTTGCAGAAATGGCACAGGCAGACCCACTGGTTTTTCTGACGTTTCCCTTACGGGAATAAAGGAAAGGCTGTGACAGAACTGTCAGCTCTCAATGAGCTCTTTGTGCAAATAAATTCCAGAGTTTTTATGAACGATGATGGCAGTGAGGGCTGCTTTCACCCCAAGTAGTTGGAAAGTTGATGTTTCAGCCGTGCCTGGCATCCTTCCAGAAAACTCTTGGCCACATGCACTATGACTTGCAGACTCCCAGATCAGTGAACTTCAGAGACTGGAGAGAAAAAGATATAAAAACCTTAGGGCAAACCAAGAAGTTCTTGTTTTTCATAAGTATATGTTTCTTTCCCTGCGAAAATCTCTGGAGACACAATTTTTTAAAGTTCAAAAAAGTAGACATGAAAGTCATTTATCAGTGGGGAAAATACTGAGTTTTTCTATCATATTTACATAGAGCAAGTTGTCTGATTTGTACTTAACCCTCATATCAAGACTAAATGGTACTGGTGTGGCTCAGTGAATTGAGCACCAGCCTGCAAACAGAAATGTTGCCCGTTTCCTTCCTGGTCACGACACACACCTGGTTACGTGCCAGGTCCCTAGTTGGGGGTGTGAGGGAGACAACTGATTGCTGTTTCTCTCCTTCTCTTTCTCCCACCCTTCCCCTCTTTCTAAAAATAAATAAATAAAAGTCTTTTTAAGTATATTTTATTGATTATGCTGTTATGGTTGTCCCAAATGTTTTTTTCCCTTTGTGCTCCTCCACCCAGTGCCCCCTTCCCTCCAGCATTGCCCCTCCTTTTAGTTCATGTCCATGAGCCATGGCTTCTACCTTTGCTACACTATTCTTAATATCCCCCTGTCTATTGTGTTCCTACCAGTTATGCTTCTTGATCCCTACACAATTTCTCCATTACTCCCCCTTCCCCCTCCCAGCTGATAACCCTTCAAATGATCCCCATGCCTATGATTCTGTTTCTGTTCTGGTTATTTGCTTAGTTTGTTTTTGCTTTTTTTTTTTTTTTTAGTTTCTTACATTCAGTTGTTGATAGTTGTCATTTTAGTATTCATAGTTTAGATCTTCTTTTTCTTAAACAAGTCCCTTTAACATTTCATATGACAAGGGCTTGGTGATGATGAACTCCTTTAACTTTACCTTATCCGGGAAGCACTTTATCTGCCCTTTCATTCTAAATGATAGCTTTGCTGGATAGACTATTCTTGGTTATAGGTCCTTGCTTCTCATTACTTTGAATACTTTTTGCCAACCCATTCTTGCATGCAACGGTTCTTTTGAAAAAATCAGCTGACAGTCTTATGAGAATTTCTTTGCAGGTAACTCTTTGCTTTTCTCGTGCTTCTTGTAAGAACCTCTTTTTATATTTAAACCTTGGGATTTTAATTATGATGTGTCTTGGTGTGGTCATCTTTGCATCCACTTTGTTCAGGACTCTGCTTCTTGGACTTGCATGTCTATTTCTTTTGCCAAATTAGGGAAGTTTTTATTCATTATTTTTCAAAGATTTTCAATTTCTTTCTCCTTCTCTTCTCCTTCTTGCACCCCTGTGTTGTAAATGTTGGACCTCTTAAAGTTGTTCAAGAGGCTACTTATGCTATCCTTGTTTTTTTGTATTCTTTTTTCTTCATGTTGTTCTGATGGGTTGTTTTTTGCTTCCTTATATTCCAAATCATTGATTTCATTCTCAGCTTCATCCACTCTACTGTTGTTTCCCTGTAAATTATTCTTTATTTCAATTAGTGTATCCTTTGTTTCTGACTGGATCTTTTCTATGCTGGTGAGGTCCTCACTAAGTTCCCTGAGCATCCTTATAAACAGTGTTTTGAACTCTGCATCTGGTAGATTGCTTATCTCCATTTCATTTAGCTCTTTTTCTGGAGATTTGATGTGTTGTTTCACTTGGGCTGTGTTTCTTTTTCTCCCTGTTTTGGCAGCCTCCCCATGTTTGTTTCTGTGTATTAGGTAGAGCTGCTTTGAGTCCATGTCTTGGTAGTGTGGCCTAATGTAGTAGGTGTCCGGTATAGTCCAGTGGCCCAGTATCCCTTATCAACCAATCTGGGTATTCAAAGTGCACCCTTTGTGTGGGCTGAGTACACCCTCCTCTTGTAGTTGAGCCTTGGTTGCTGCTGGCAGATGAATGGGAGGGATTTACCTAGGCCAGTCAGCTGCAAGGGCTGGCTGTGACTACTGACCACCCTCTGATCACCACCTCTGATCCTCCACCTCATTGGAGGATCAGCTTTGCAAGGGCAGGGTTGCAGCTCTTCAAAGTGGTCTATAGCTGTCCATTGGGTACATTGGCCTTGGCCCAGGTAGTACAGGCCAATGTTACCACTCACTTGTATTTTGCCTTGGGCTGCCCTTCCTCAGCTATAAAGAGAAGGCTGCTACTTGTGCTGGGCTTGGAGATTCCCTGGTGAAGCCAAGCTGTGAAAATAATCTGGCTGCTACTAGTGCCGGGCCTGGGGCTCACTGCAGCCAGCTGTGATTGTTTGATAGGATTTAGGAAGCTATGCAGCATGAGCCAAGACCATTTATTCATCTAGAAAAGCAGCTTAGGTGGCCCTGTAAGTTGGATGGTACAGAGTCTCTGGGGACCTCTAAGGCAGGTTAAACAGTGTTAGCCAAATTGATAGAGTCTCAGATATAGCTCAGCCTGCTGGGTCTATAGCTCTGCAGTAGGAGGGCTTAGAAAAAGCACAATGGCCTCTGCTAGCCCCAATGTCAAACAATTCAGCCTCTCCGGTATGCCACCGGTGCCTTTCAAAATGCCACCCCAGCGCTGGAGCTCAGAGGGAGTGAGTCTGAGTAGGTGAGTCTCTGTGTGGGGGGTTTTTAAGAGGAACTGCTTGGGGCTCCAGAATTTTCTTCCACTGACTCAATCCCTGCTGGTTTTTGCAGCCAGAAGTTGTGGGGACTTATCTTCCTGGCACTGGAACTCTGGGCTGGGGGAACTAGTGTGGGGCTGGGCCTTCTTGCTCCCCAGATATCCCTCCTAAATTTTTATCTACCACATGTGGGTGAGAGAGCAGACCACTCCACATCTGCACTCCTCCTACCAGTCTGGATGGATGCAGTTTCTTTAATTCCATAGTTGTCAGACTTCAATTCAAACTCGATTTCTGACTTTTCTGAGTGATGGTTGTTCCAAATTTAGTTGTAATTTTGATGTGGTTGTGTGAAGAGGCTAGCCATGTCTGCCTATGCTGTCATTTTTACCTGAAACTCATATTTCTTTCAAATAAATAAAAATCTTAAAAAAAAAAAGACTGGTATGAGCCTGGGCTGGTATGGCTCAGTGGATTGAGTGCCAAACTGCAAACCAAAGGGTCGCTGGTTCAATTCCCAGTAAAGGCACATGCCTGGGTTGTAGGCCAGGTTCCCAGTCTGGCATGTGCAAGAAGCAACTGATCAATATATTCCTCTCACATTGATGATTCTCTCCCTCTTTCTTCCTTCCTTCCCCTGTATCTAAAAATAAATAATCAAAACCTTTTAAAGAATTTAAAAAGAAAAACTGATATGAGAGCAGATGTATAACAACATTTCAATACACATTGTTGAATGAATGGATGAATGAATGAATGAGTGAATATGTCCTTTAATTTGGGGCCAAGACATTATGATAGCAGAAGCAACAGAAACAATATGATGACCTTCCCTGGGATTGTCTCTCATTATCACTGACTCCTTGGAAACACCAGCAAAGAACTCAGTTGCACTCAGGGCCTTCATCACCTTCATAGTGTCCTAGCAACACATCTGAAAAAGAAGAGCCAAATTGGGATATTTACGAGGTTTGGGGATCAGGGTTGAAGGTAGGTCTTTCAATGCAAGATTGTGATATAACCATTTAGGATGAGTGGGCACAACGAAGTGAGGCTTTTGCAGTACGTTTTGAGGAGTCTTGGAGACAAAACTATCACTTGATGCTATTTAATAAAAAGTTGAACAGTCTGATGTTCACTCAGTTGGAGTGTTATACAGTTATGTGAGATTTCTATTATCTTGAACAAGAATTTCCTGGAATAGAAAAGTGACAGTGACAAAGACAGGGGAATAGCAAGGTCATGTCGATGCAGATAACAGAATAGTAGAGTCATGGTCATAAAGACTAGAGTCTGCAAACTTCAGTCCAAAGGCCAAATCTGGCCTATGGCCTATTTTTTGTAAATAATGTTTTATTAGCACACAGCCACATTCAGTGTCTTAAGTTTTGTCTGTGGTTGTTCACGCCACAAATACAGAGTTAAGTGATTATGATACAGACTGAATAGCCATGAAGTCTACAAGTTACTTTACAGAAAAAGTGTGCAACCCTTTGTACAGACAGTAAACAGTGTGAGTAGATGGTTTCATTTCTCATTACATGTATTCATTCCTCACCTATTTATTAGGCACCTACTGTGTGCATGGCATCTTTATAAGTGCTGGGAATACAACACTCAATAAGATAAATGCCTGCCTTTGTGGTAACAAATCAGAAAGTCATACAAGTCAGAGAGCGGTAAGTGCTTTAAAGAAAAACTGAGCATGGAAAGAAGATGGAGAGGAATGGGGTTGGTAGAGAGGGGTGAAGTGGATTCCTTTTGGGATGTGGGTGAAGGAAGGCTTCTCTTAAGAGGTGACATTTGAGTAAGAGCCTGAATGAAGTGAACGGACTATGTGAAGATAGAGAATAAGGCTCTGGGAAGAGAATTCCATGGAAAAAGCTACAGAAATGCTAATATCCAGAGGTGTTACAACCTTGGTGTGTGGATAATAGTAGACCAGTGCAGCCAGAGCAAGGTAAGCAAATAAATGGCACAGTGGAAAGAGCTGAAACTGAAAAGGTAGCCAGGGCCAGATGAAGCAGTAAAGCCTCGTGGGAGGGGCAGGGTTTGAATTTTAAAAGGCAAAAGATTTACACGATCTGAAGAGAAACCAGAGTATCCAGGTTTGAATTTTATTCTGAATGTGATGAAAAGCTGATTGAGGGTTTATTTATTTTTTCATTTTCTGCCCCTTGGTTCCCAGTAGGCCACTTCCCTTGATGTTTTTAAAGATAGTGATCTGTGACACTGAAAAACAACTGCTCTACCTGAAACTTTGCTTCTTTTTCCTTTTGTCATTCAGTTAGAAACAGCTTCTGATATCATTTGTGATTTCTTTTTGACCAAGATTGTTTAGGAGTATGCTACTTAATTTACAAATTAAGTTGGGAGATTTTCTACCTATATTTTTGTCATTATTTTCTAATTTAAACTGATCAGTATGTGCCTAAAGCATATATTCTATATATTTTATTTTTTTTGAAAAATTGTTTTATGGTCAAGAATATGGTCTAGTTTGGTGAATGTCCTACATACACTCAAAAAGGATGTATTTTCTGCACTTGCTAAGTATAGGTCAAAATCAACATTTTTATACATGTCTGTAAAACCAAGTTGGTTTGATAGCTATTCCGATCTTCTAAATTCTTGTTGAGTTTTATTTAGTTCTAGCAGTTTACTGTCACAGGACAGCCAAATCTCCAACCATGATTATGGACTTATTTCTCCCTGTAGTTCTGCTGATTTTACTTTGTGTATTTTGAAGATGTGTCATCAGGATCATTTAATTTAGGGTTGTTATGTTTTCTTAATGAAATGACTATCATTCAAAAATAACCAACTTAATCTCTGATAATATTCCTTGTGTTGAAGTCTACTTTGTCCAATATTAATATAGCCACATATGTCTTCATGGTGTAAGTTCTTCACCCTTTCAACCTTTTATTTTTTACTTCACTCTACTTTTTTTTGCACCCATTTATCCACCACCTTCCTCTTTAGCAACCACCAGCTTATTCTCTGGATCTATAGGCCTGTTTCTGTCTTGTTTTACTTACTCACTTATTGTTTTTTCAGATTCCTCATACGTGAAAAAAATAAGTGAATAAGTAAAACAAATACCATATCAGTGAAATCAATATGGTATTTGTCTTTCTCTGTCTGACTTATTTTACTTCCCATAATACCCTCTAGGTCTATTCATGTTGTTGCAAATGGTAAGATTTCATTTCTTTTCTATGTTAAGTAATATTCCATTGTGTGTGTGTGTGTGTTCCATACCTTTACCTGTGCATCAATTGATGAACACCTGGGTTGCTTCCCTATCTTGGCTACTGTAAATACTGCTACAATTTTAAACAAAGGAGTCACGGGGATTCAATTCCACTGCACAGGCTCAGTCTGGCTGCCACGTAGAGACAGGATTGTAGAGGAACAGAGTCAAGACAGGGGTGGCACCACATGAAAGAAATCATGCTTGGATTACACACAGAAACACGAGGTGGTTGGTGTACACCAGTGTGACTTGGTATGAATTTTAAAAGCACAGCTAACAAGACCTGCTAATGAGTTGGACATGGGGTATGCAAGAAAGAAAGTCAAGGATGATTCTGAGGGTTTAAGTTGAGTGATGAGGTAAATGATGATGCCATCTACTGAGATGTTGGGAGACATTAGAGGCAAACAGGGGTGAAATCAAGAGTTCTGTTTTGTTCTTGTTAAATGTTACTTGCCTATTACATATTCGAATGACAGTTGGATATGACTATGAACAAATGGGATACATTGGGCATAACATCTAATCGGGGATTCATCAACATGTGGATAATATTTAAAACCATGGAATTTGGTGAGATCCCCTAGGAAATAACTAGAAATAAAGAAGAGGACTGATTGCTAAACCCTAGGGCCAGCTGTGAGCTGGAACTGGCTCTAGCCTGCTAGTGAGAGCTGACGAAGCACATCTCTTCCCAGTCCCTGGTCAGTAACATTATGCTAATGGCTTGAAATCAGCCACAGTGGAAATATTTGCACCATGAAAACTGGCAAACACCACACACCAGAGATTCCCGCCCCTCCCGCCATAGAGGCAGCTATTAAACATTTACCAGCACAACACTGACTGGGACCTTCACATTTAGAGGTCAGGAACAGCAGGAAGAAACAGTATAAGAGATTGAAAAAGACTGGAACATGAATGAGACAGAAAGATTACCAAAAGAGTATGGTGTTCACGTCCAAGTTTATCATGTGATTTTATGTCTCATCTAAAAGTCAACAGATCATATGGTCATTCTCCTCTCTTCCTTCACAAAGGCTTTCGGTTGATAGAACATATCACATACAGAACATAAACTTAAATTTTAACTAAGCAAGCTATCATTCATTTAATGACTAACTCATTCTTGTAAACTCTGATGCTCTGAGAATCCATTATATGAAAAAATATTTCCATGAATTCTAATGGGAAGAATCATGATCCATTCCCAATCAACCCAAGGAAGATACTGATGGGGAGCGGCTGTTGCCCAGTGTCATGATGTTACTTACCCAACTCCAGGGGTTCACCACTTCGGGTGCTCTGTTGAAAAACAAGACTGTGGTTGTCTCAAGGTAGCTTTATTTACTTACAGCAAGTAAAGGAGACAGGGGATTGATATTCAAAGCTCTGCCTCCTGGAAGAAAGGCTTAGCTATTGCTTATATGCAGGAGTTGGTTAATTACAGGTTGATTTCTTCTTTGTACTTGGCTCCTTTCATTTGGTTGAGTTCCCATCAGCTTATCCTGTTTACTGCTACATCTGTAAAATACTGTGCTATATTTGTATACTTAGCAAAAAAATAACATTTAGCTTTAGCTAGTGTGGCTCAGTGGATTGAGTGCTGACCTGCAAATTGAAAGGTCGCTGGTTCAATTCCTGGTCAAGGCACATGCCTGGGTTGTGGGCCAGGTCACCAGCTGAGGGGTGTGCAAGAGGCAACTGATTGTTTCTCTTGCACATCCATGTTTCTCTTCCACACTTTCTCCCTCCCTCCCCCTCTTTCTAAAAATAAATAAAATATTTTTAAAAAATAAAAATTTACCTTAAAAAAAGAAATACTATTTAGAACTCTTTAAACCTTGAGACCCTTGTCCTATCTAACAATGACACAGTATCATAGCTCATATCATTATCACATCATCATAAAGTAAAAAATTGTTAAGTCCGACCATGGGACTGTCTATATACATAGCAGGACTGAAGAGTCTTAGAAAATGCTACCCGTTCATTCTTCTTGCCTGGCTCACCATGTAAAGCAGAATATATGGCATGTAATGATGTTACCTGCTCAGAACAAAATGTGTGTCAAGTGAATTGGTGACTGTGTCTTTGCCTAAAATCATAGTGTCAAATAGCAGTCCTCACGGAATATACAGTTTTTTTTTTGTTTTGGGGCATAAACTTATTATGCAAAACAAGATGGAATTGTCCCAAAGTGGCAAAACTTTTCAACATTATTGTGTTAAAAAGTCAGTAACAGGACAGCAGTTATGGAAGGCAACTCTGCTTTTGATTTTCTGTTGAAGAAGAAAGCTCTCTCTGTTGTAGAGAAAGCAACAGCTTGGCCTTTTTGTTAGAAGGTGAGAAGGCTGTCCCTTTGAAAGACTCCAGCCTCACAGAATCCCTATTATCATTATCATCATTACTATAACCACTGATTACTTAGAACCTGATACATATCAAAAAAGATAATGATTCTTTATCTCCCATTGTACAGAAGAAGCAGAGAACTGAAGGAAAAGCAGTCTGCAAAAGATGGGACACTACAGCTGTGTCCTCTAGCAACCAAAATTATAAGAAGAAATATTTTAAATAATGATTTCTGTAACTGTAAAAGTAAAAAAACTTGTTCATATGCTTCTTGACATATACACTGATTTAACAGCAGGAAAATGATAGAGTAGAACACACATTTTGTAAGAATAACTCTTTAAAATAGGAAGCTACTATGGCCGAGCATTACCAGTAAAAGGCACCTGTGAGCATACAATAATGGCAATGGCAGTTGGAGGGCACATCTTATACTGTTTTTCCCAAACACGAGATTAGCAGTTATGGGTTCTGCTCAGGAATACTAACAGACTTACTATAAACACAGAACCAACACTTGGTGGAGTAGAAACTCAAACACAGGTGCTCTCTCTGGCACCAAAGCGTACGTTCCATCCCGACTGGCAGCCTCTAGCTTCCTTTACACAACTCACAGCCCTGTATGGTTCTGGTGGCATTTCCCAAGCCCCCTTGTGCTGTGGCGCAAGCCCTGGCACTTTCTCCTCCGCCACACTTTCATTTTGCCTGGGAAAAAGAGCTCGGCCAATTCCCAGAAGTTTCCACATTCTGCTCCGTACAGAAACCTTGATCAGGAAGTAAACACCAGGGTCATTTCCCTTCCCCCAATCCCTATGATCAACCACACAAATAATATGTTCTCTTTCAACCACAGGATTGCTATTATTTTTATTATTTCTCTTCACTTGGGGCCTGATCTTCTGTTTGAAAAAAAATATGGCTCACCTCATCTGAATGTTAATGTCTTCATTTACATTGCGTGATTTGCCCCTCTCCACCCACTTCCTAATTCTCAGCAACTGATAAACAGCAGTTGCACAAGAAAAAGGAAATTCTCGTGTTCGTGTAATTCCAAAAGTTTGTGTCATCTGGTATGCTCCCTAGGTTTGGAGCTGAGACTTCATTTTCTACTATTCACTCTCACCACCAACTTGTTCCCCTGGACTACAACACCCAACTTACTATTCTCCCTTTGATAGAAGACTCACAGGGCGGAGATTGACGACTTCTAGGAGCAAAGAGCTGGAACGTGCCCTAGACAGAAATCAGAAGCCACAGTGAGCAGGTGCAAGCTGGTGCCCATTGGGCTGCACCGAGGAAGAAGCCCATATGAAGCTGAGCAGGAAAACCAACACGCCAGAAGGACAACCTTTCCTACCATGAGGATGCTATGAAATGTGGTGGAAAGAGAATTAAGGAAGAGATTGCACGTTCTGAAAGGCCCATGGTTTAAGCCTACCTTTTTCACTTGATTACTGTTGTTTCATTTATTGATTCATCCCATTAATATTTCTTGAGTAACTACTATGTTCCAAACATTGTTCTGAACTGTGTATGTATAATAAGAAACAAAACGTCTGTAGCCTCAAGAAGGCTAAGGTTAAGAGTACACTTGGTGGAGGAAGACAAAGGGGAAAAAATGAGGACATTTGTAATAACGTAAACAATAAAATAAAGTTTAAAAAACAGGACATACTTGATGTGTACTGTTGGTCAATTTACTTAACCTCTAAAATACTTGAAGGATCGACAATAACTACCTCACAGGTAAAGATGAAAATAAAATAAAATATGTAATATGCTGTGTGGTGCCATGGATGTCACAAATAAGGAATAAATTATAGCTATTACTACTATATATCCCCCCCCCACCCCATTCCCCTAGTCCCCAGGTTGCTGCTTTAGTTAAGGCAAACACTTAAAATGTCTTTGACAAAGAGTGGTATTCCAGATTTGGTGTTTGTGGTCTTGTGATTTTAAAGGCATAGGCACTTCCTGTGGGTGGGAAGAAGTCTCTAACGCCTCAGCCCAAGGTACACTGAGGCCATGCTTCAAACCTCCTATCAGGGCAGAAAAACAACAGTAAAATGGAAGGGTTTAGGGAATGGTTAAATTGTTTGGGGAGAAGATAATTACAAAATCTAACCAGAGCAATGCAGATATTCAGCTGTCAGAAGGACCACTTGGAAGAGAGGTACTACATACTTTTATGATACTCTTTTGTAGCATTGTAAGACATTTGAAAAAATTAGCCT
Source organism: Sturnira hondurensis (assembly GCF_014824575.4). Taxonomy (NCBI): domain Eukaryota; kingdom Metazoa; phylum Chordata; class Mammalia; order Chiroptera; family Phyllostomidae; genus Sturnira; species Sturnira hondurensis. Next base: position 3,913,334 of record NW_028093273.1, read on the forward strand.
CTTAGCTTTACTATGGAATCTAGCAGATTCTTAGTTAGCAGTTATGTTCATCAAAATGGAATTTCCCAGTTTCTAATAACTTGTGAATGACTTTATGTTTAAGTAAACATTTATGTGTAAATTTCAAAAAAAAGGTTAGGTGGCATAAAAATTAATCTGGAAGGAGAAAAGGGAGACTTTTATTCAAAGCTACAAAATATATCCTAGAGTTGGTTGTTTTTTTGGAGGGGGGTACCCCTTCCTCCCACACCTTCCACTGACTGCTTTAAACATTCTTTGGTATAGATGTGAAACAAACATGCCTTTATGTCTACTAATTGGGTAATCTGATCTTCAGCCAAAAAAATGTAACTGGCTCCAAATAACCAGGTGTGATGCAAAGAACATAGCTGAAAGGCAATTCTACACATATGCAAGTCAGTGAGGTGGTTGTGTGAGTCCTATAAATCTTCCAGGAAAGAAAACAGTCAGGAAAAAGAAAGTTTTGTTGCAGAGCCCTCTGGCCAAATTAGAAACACATCTGATGTGGCATTCATCCGGGGGATTGTCTAGTCTAATCCAGGCTGGCCCTGTCCTGGGGGCAGCTGTGTGGTAGGTTGCCCAGCACATCTGTGTACTAGAGGGAACACAAGGCAGAATGTGAGACCCTCTTCCTGTGTCAAGGGGACACAGAGCCCCATGTGCCAGGCTCTTTGAATTAAGAAATCTACCTTAATGTTGAGGGGTAAACTTTTAAGGATACAATTTCTTTTTCGAAGGTTTGTGAAATGTCTTTATTTTATGGCATTTAGAAGTGATTACCAAATTATGAATTGTAAATTGACAGAAACTGAGTCTAAATTGCTTTGGTGTCTAAAGAACTTGCTGTAACAGGGTAGTGCTAAGAAATGGTATTCCACAACAAAACTCCATTCTTATCTTCAAAGGTTTTGATTCTGAGAATTCACCAAACTACATTCATATACCACTGGCTCACAGCATACACAGTCACTTAGCTGGGATCTAATATAATGCATTTAAATTTTTAAATAGTGTCAGTGTGCTGATATTGTACTGATGAGTACAAATATTCCCTCTGTTTTGTCATTCTAATTACCTGTTACTGGAATACCTGAAATCAGTCCACCTTAAATACAGAACTATTTTTTTCTAAGTCTAGCAGTTATCCTCAGGGATTGCCTGATTCCAAATTAAACAGCAATAGGATATTTATATCTGCATGATTATCTCTGTCCTTCAACTTGAACAAAACTCCATGTCTTCATCAGAGGAAGTCTGAAAGTGTAGAAAGACAGAGAGTTCACCATGGAGGGGGAGAGCTGTTGGGGGCTAGAGCAAGCTCTGTGTCCTGAACACGCAATATCTCATCTTTCTCTCTTTCCAACAGCAGACCCCTATCTGTTCCGGTGTCTGCTCCTCGGGGAGGGCGACTCTTTCCCCAGTTCAGAAGTAAATCTAAGACTGCAAACTTTTTAGATTGTAACTCAGAGTGAGAAATAAATTCCACATGGCAACTCAGGACACACATGTATTCTATATAATTTTTATACAAAATTACAAAGAAAGTTTAATAAATCAATATCTACCTTTTCATTGTACTTTGTACTTAGATGTGTTTTTTAAAATTTATTTTTATGGTGATTCTGAACCACTAAACTTGGTTTTTCTAACACATTAATGAATCATGAGGCAAAGTTTCAAAACACTGGTCTGCCGCTAATAGGTCCGTCTTGCAGCTCTTGCCAATGATTGGCTTGGGGCTTGTGACCCATTCCTGAGATGTGAGGGAAGTCTACCAGGGATTTTTTCTTTAAAAAAAGTTTTTACCTTTAAGAGAGAATTAAAAGGGTGCATTATAGTGAGTTCATGGATTAGAAAAAGTCAGTATTGTTAATATGTCAATTCTTTCCTAATTGATCTATAGATTCAACACAGCATTGATCAAAATCCCATAAAGATTTTTTATATAAATCAAGACACTGATTCTAAGAGTTATATGGAAAGGCAATGGGAGTAGAATAGTCAAAAATAAAAATGATGAACTCATGCTATCTGACTTCAAGATTTATTATGATGAAGCTATATACTAATCAAGACAGATTGGCATTGGTGAAGAATAGACACATGGGAACAGAATAAAGAGTCCAGAAATAGACCCACATAAATGCAGTCTGTTGATTTTGACCAAGAGACAAAGGCAATTAAACAAAAAAAAAAATCTTCAATAAATGGTGTTGAAAACTTGGATATCCACATGCAAAAAATGTTGAACCTCAATCTGTGCCTCATGCTTTATATAAAAACAAACTTAAAATGGATCCCAGATCTCTTGGAAATTGTAAAAGTTGTAGAAGAAATCTTCATGAACTTGGATAAGTGGACTTCTTAAATATGACATCAAAAATACAATCAATGAAAGAAAAAATTGATAAATTATATTTTATCAAAATTAAATCATTTGTTTCACAAAAGATAGTATTAGGGGAATGAAAAGACAATCCACAGGCTTGGGAGGATATATTTGCAAAACATATATGACAAAGAACTTGTACCCAGACTATAATAAAGAACTCTCAAAATCAATATTAAGAGGAGGGAAAAGAAAACAATAAAACCAAGGGTAAAATTTGGACAGAATTTACACTAAAGAAGATACCTGGATGGCAGATAAGCATTTGAGAGATGCTAAATGCATGATGCCTTGGGGAAATGCAAATTAAAAACACAATGACACACAACTGCACGCACTTTATAGAAAGGGAAGGAGAAAAAACAAACTGCCAGAGCTGAATTTTGAGGGCAGGGTGGACTGCAAAGGAACAGCACAGAGGGATCGGTGATTAATGGAACTGTGCTGGATCTTGCCTGTGGGCCTGGTTACATGATTGTGTACTTGTCAAAACTCAACTGCACAACAAAAAAAGTGAATTTTATGTAAATTTAAAATTTTTAAAGAAACAGAAAGACAGAGATGATCTCTTTTTGTTCAGTGAGATGGTAGACGTGACTTCTGGAAGTAGGCAGTTACATTGTCATGGTGGGTGAGCTAAAGTGAAGACTGACATGTGCAGAAGACAAGAGAAAAGTGAAAGCACTTATCCAAACCTGAAACCAACTCACCTTTGAATTTTATTACATAAACCAATGATAATTTCCTTTCTGTGTAAGTCACTTTGAATCAGGTTCTCTGTTATTTGTGTCCCAAAGTATCCTGTGCAAAAAGTCTCAATGATTTTGTTTCAAAGACGGCTTTATCTCCACCATAAAAAAAAGAGTTTAAGAGACTTTTGAATTTTTGGGGTGGTTTGAGACTACGTTCAGGACCAACTTGTACAGTACTATTCTACAAGGGAAAAAATGCATGAGCTTCCGCAGATATATCCCTCTCAACTTATGTCAAGAATTTTCAAGTAATATATTTATTTAGCTTTAAATATAAGATTTTCCTGTGACTTTTAAAATGCAATGTGAGTGAAATAGGTGTTGGGATTGGCAGGCCCCACAGATTGGAAGAAGGTGGTCAAATCCACCCCATAGTTATCCATTCCTCTTTACAAGTACTTCATGGGCTTTATCTCTTCTCATCAGAATCAAAGTGCATTTATCATGATAAAAAGAACGATGTAATATGATCTTGAATGTGAATAATTTTGGAACCAAGGGGAAATTGAATTTCAAAATAATGCCTTTGGCATATACATGCCAGCAGGCCTTATGAAATGTAGTAATCAACACCAGCAGTGCCCCTGTCCTTACGAGCTTCCAGTCAAGTAAGATAGCTAGACATTGGATAGGTGGTTCCAAGTGTGACACATGTTGTAAACAAAAGAAAAGACGGGATGTTAGAAAAACATATAGCAGGAGTGTGAAAATCAACGTGAACACCCCAAGAATGACCCAGAAAGTAACATTTAGGCTGAGATCCGAGGCAGGGATCATCAGGTCCAAGGGGTTGGGGATCGTGAGTTCACAATGATACTTTATTTGAAAATTTAAATGGAGTGGGAGAGGGAAAAAAGAGGAATGGCTATTTTGGTACGAATGACCCCTAATGCAAGTGACTAGGCTGAAGCAGAGATATCTTGAGACAGCCACCTTGACGTGGCATTTTTTCATTTAGGGATTATTTTTAAAACTTGAGTTTTAACCAAGGATGTTGATTTTTAAATTATTCTTTTTATTACTTATTATGTGCACAACAGCGCGTCCTTACCCTAATCCTGTGGTTCTCAAGTGGGGGGGGGGTGGGGGTTGTGCTCCTCTTAAGACATTTTTGCTTGTCACAGCAGAAAGGGGAGGGGGTGCTACAGGCAACGAGTAGACAGAGGCCAGGGGTTCTGTTCACCATGCTACAGTTCATAATCCCCTGCAGCAAAGAATTATCATGCCCCAAATGTCATTAGTGCCGAAGTTGACAAACCTCACGGTAACTCCATCTCTATGCGCTTTTCCTTGTATAGTGTTCTACCTATGAGTTGAATTATTGCAGACTCTCGTTTTCATCTTTATTGTGCTCTATGTTGTTTGCATTATTTACAAATAAATATATATTACTTTAAAAGAATAGCTATAATTTTGTAAAAATTTATTAGAACTAATTCAGCTTCTTAAAGTATGTCACTTGTCCCTCAAAAAATCAGTTGCAAAATTATAAACAATTATAATGCATGTGTATTACTCAGTTAAAAGATCATCAGGCATCTACCTGAACATTCTGAGTAAAATAACGAGTCATTTTTTTAGCCAAAACTTTCTTTTCTTCCTTTTTACCCTTGAAACATCTCCCTGAAGTATTCAGCATATATCTGACATACACCTGAATAAGGAAGGCTGCAATAAAAGCTATGCATTTTTAAGATTTAATAACAGAATGTGATTACCACTATTAAGGATGCAATGTAATTGTTTAATTTATGTGCAGTCTATGAAGCTAAGGTGAATTCTTAGAGTCATCACTGGGCTTGATGTTCCTTTCTAGGTGGTCAAGAGTGGTGACTGCATCCCCGCTGATGTGGCTCAGTGGGCTGAGCGTCATCCCGAAAACTAGGAATCCATTGGATTCCTAGTCAGGGTGCATGCCTGGGTTTCTGACTGGGTCCTGGTGGGGCTGCTGCGGAGCAACTGGTCTCTCTCATATCATTGTGTCTCTTCCTCTCTTTCTCCCTCCCCACTCTAAAATCTAAGTAAATAAATAATTTTTAAAAATCAACCACTCATTTGTGAAAACAAACAAAAAACCAGTGGTGACTCCGGTCTCCTCTATTTGTGATCTCTCTCTTAGAGCCTAAGGCCCGTTCATCCTTCACCTCAGGCCAGACAGCCACGTCATGTGGGAGCGTCTCCAACATCTCTGTGAGAGACGGACACTGTCCCACTTTCTACATGATAATCAATCACCATGTTATTTCTTTATGAGGCTGCATTAAATGGCCCCAAACTGCAACAATCTCATCAAGACCATGTTCAGTTAGAGTAACTGCTGCTCAGAAATGGGGCACTGGAGCCAGCTTGAAGGGCCTTTCACTGGCCAAAGCTAGTATAATTTGGACACAAAAATAAAGAGTACCTGAATCTGTTCATGATGATACTTTATACAAAAATTTAAACAGAGTGGGGAAAGATAATTCTTCTTTACAGAAAAATGCCAACTAATAAAAGTACAAGAAATTATTGAATTAGAAAATAATCATCTTGCAATAGCTAATCCAGCCAATAATTATCAATGAATGTTAAAACTTTTGAGTGAAAGGATTGGGGGAAACTGGATACTCAAAATATCACACAAAATTTTACTTGTTAATTAAAAAAATGAGAATACCTGTACAATGGAGAAACACAGCAAACATTACCACATTTGATATGAGCAAAGTCGGGACGAACTGATGTGGTGAACTGAGAAGTTTGCTGAATGACCTGCATAGCTGAATGACAAACCCCTGCATAACACACGGTTTGTCTGGTCTTTGATTCCTAGCTCCCAGCTCCTAAAACCCTTAAAATTTCGTCAACAGTCCAAGTGTCCTTGTTATTCACATAAGGATTATCTTAAACTGGTTATTTTTTTAAAACAGCAGACATGGGAGAAGCTTTTCTTCTTGGAAACCAAGTAGAAATCACCATTTAGTAAGAGACATTTACATTTCTCAGGGAAACCTTCAATTGTGAAGGTGTCTCCCTCTCTGTACAGGAAAAGTTTGACTAAATCTCTAGAAACTCATATAAATGGAGAATGTGCCTACGTAACCCTGGATGTCTCTCATGTATACTGGATATGCACGTTATTAAATTTCTGTTTGGTTTCCTTCTGCTAATCTGATTTTTATTATAAGGGGCCTTGCCCAAGAACCCAGAAGAGTAGGTGGAAAATTACTTTCCTGCCCTGCAACAGCATTTTTTTAGTTCAGTGAGTCATGCTAAGTGAATTACTGAATTCAAGGGGGTCCTAAATGTCCCTGAATTTGTAGCAAATTGCTCAGAGTATGGCGACCAGGGGATGCCCTAAACTTGCAGGTGGAATGAATGACTATTCATTGCCCTGTTCTTTTCGAAATAAAAAAAAAGTTAGGGGAAAATTACTACATCAGAAAGACTGCCTCCAAATGTCCCCTGCATCTACCTATATCTACCTATCTATCTATGACAGGGAGAGAGAGGAGAAATGGATTGATTTTAAGGGATAGGCTCATCATTTTCTGGAGGCGGGCGGTCCAAACTCTGCAGGCTAGGCTGGCAGACTGGAATGCCAGAAGAGTTGAATCCAAAGTTAGTGTGTGGGCAGAATTCCTTCCTTTTCTGGGGAGATGGGTCTTTTTATATTCATACCTTTAACTGATTGGACAAGACCCACCCACATTATACAGGGTAATCTACTGTATTCCAATCATTCCATGATTTAAATGTTGACCTCGTCTAGAAAATACTTTCACGGAAATATCTCAAATGATGTTGGAACAAATATCTGAGTACTATAGATAAAAGCCTAGCCAACTTGACACATAAAATGAGTCATCACAGTGGCTTTTAAATTTAAAAATACTGAAGAAGCATAAAGAAGCATTTTTATCCAACTCCAGCCCAAACACAAACACATGGGAACAAGCAGTCTTGGTATTTAGTAACCAGTATTCTCAAAATTCCTATATGACTAGTGAGGTAAATAGAGGCAGAGAAAACATAAAGGAGAAAAAGCATATGCTAAAAATACTATTTTTAAGATAAAAGTTTATAATTTAACATTTCTTTAATAGGGGAAAAAGGACTTAAAGTGCAAATTCAAATAAATTTTTCTTTGCAATAGTTATGTTCATTCCTAAAAGAGCTTTCTGGGGCTCAGTAAACATATGATGAAAAGCCATTAAGAAACTGGAGTCAGATGGCTTTCTTTCCTTCTTTCTTTCTTTGTTTCTACTTGTTTCAATTTTAGATAGAATCTACTTCCCATTATGAAAGACAAAGACATTACCACAGTATATGACCTTCTGTCTCCCTCCCTCTCTCCATTTGCCAATATCCATTTGCATTTGTAAACTCACAATGTTAGTTTTACATTGTTGAGGTTTATTAAGCTTACATTATGTGCTGAATTGTAAATTCCATAGTAACTTCATTTTAGTTTTATACAAATATATTCAATACTTATTACCTTATTTTTAAGCAAATTTTCTTTATTTCTGACTTCTTAATTTCGGTTCTTCTCTTGGTTGGCTGAATTTTGTCAATAAACCTCTTATTTATTTTTCTTCAAATAATTTTTTTTTCATGAGAAGTTCGTGAGTGCCGTGTGAACTGTGAATCACCACCCTCACTTGTCTGGGACGGTTGAGTTTCATTCAGCGCTGAAAGTCCTGTTTCCAAGGCAGACTCTCAGTCCTAGCCAAGCAGGGACAGGTGGTCACTGTAGCCATGTCCTCTGAAGTTTTGTTTTATATGGAGAGCAGCTGGGGTTCCCACTTCCCTGAGAGCACCGTGACCATTGCTTCACTGATTTCTGCTACCAAGCATTGCTGTGCAGAAGTATGCAGCAGACTTACACTGTCCCCTATATGCTGCTGATCTTGTTTTTGTGGCTTTAAAGCTGATCGGGTTCATTCTTTACTCTTGACATTCCATAACTTTGGGGGGCTTTTTTTTCCCTTAGGACAAGATGCATTCTCTCATTACGTAGCCTAAACTCTTTCAATATTTCAAGCAAGATTGTTCTTGTTTTACACCTTCAAATATATTTTTCTGTTTCATTTCATTCTTTTCTCATCTCCAGGAATTCCAGCTATGTGCATGCGTTCTCCCCTTATCACTCTGCGCTTCCTTCGGAATGAATTCCTGAGTTCTGCCTGCTTTCTCAATTCTGTCCCTTGCAACATTCCCCCAGATTAGGGGACTTGTGAGAGCCATGATATTAGTAACTGGGGGGGAGCAGAGTTAGCCCTCACAGAATATGCCTTTTGGGGGATGTGGACTACCTTAAGCTGTTAATTAAAAAAAAAAAGACTCAGGCAAGGCCTTTGATTTCCTCCCTTACTGCCTAGAAGAATTTAGACGCAGGACCTGCTCCAGGAAGCGAGTTATAGCTATAATTTGATCTGAACCAGGTGTGATACACAGAGAGGAACCTACCAAATCCCATTTGATCAATGTCCTCTCTGTGTTCCATTGTTAAAAACGGCCTAGCAAACATTTATATTTTGCAGCTATTTGCTCTTCTATCTCCATGTGAATTGCCTTCCTGGCCTTTGAGTCCCAAACTACTACCGCTGCCTCTCTCACCTTAGTCCAGAATGGCACATAAGCCGTGAATGCCCAATGTGTCCTTGGGTCTCATATTCTTGGGAACCCCCATATGTATTTATGTAAAAATTTGGTCACGTGGACATTGTCTCCTATTAACCTGTATCATGTCAATTTGATTATTAGACTGACCAGGAAAACTTAGAAGTGTAGGAAGAAAATTATTCCTGCCCTCCAAGTAACTAGTAGTCATCTACTCCATCACCCCAATTGTGCGGATCTACCAAGCACACTGCTCCTGTGTGTGTGCTATTCCACCGTATTTGATTTATGCCCCTTGAAGCTACAGGATAAGGTTGAAGTGACTTTCTTCCATTTCTATTAATTAAATCATTCACTTGTCTTCTTTATTGAACACCTGCTGCATGTTGAGTGTCATGCCAGGTGTTAGAAATGCAAAAATGCATGAAACAAGGATCACCGTCCTCAAAGCAAGCCCAGTCTGGTGGGGTAGGAAACAAAATACAGACTTAGAAACAGATAAGTTGCCATCTTGTTTGGTAAGTGACAAAAGAGAAGGGTAAACTAATTCCCATAGGGTCGCCGGGGCTTCAGGGGCATGTGAGTTCTGTCTGGAAGGAAAAGACGAAATGCTCAGATGAGGCAGTAAATGCCAAGGAAGAGGGCTTCTTCCAGGCAGAAACAGGGGCACGTACTAGGTTAAAAGAGACGTATTCTTATGCTGAAGGAATCATGGAAAATCTGAGGTGGCTGGAGAATAAGACGCAGGAATTAATGGAGGACATGATTAGAGAGGCAAGTTAGGGCCAAATGGCTTCTACTCTGTCCGAATTAGCACTCTGGCCCTTGAAAATGGATGTTGGTGATTTTTAAAGTTTTTGGAAGGCTCGTATATACTCAGATCAAACTTTCTCCATAGCACTGGGCATGTGACATCAGTTACTAGTGCCTTCCTAGCTCAGCTTTGATATTTCCAGCAGATTATAAGCATGTTCTTCTACTTCTGGTTGTCTTCATTCAGCCTGCGTGAGGACGGGGAGGGTGAGTGCATGATCCTCTCTCCTAAAGAAATCAATCTAGTCCACCAGCCTGTTTCCAGTATAATGTGAGCCACGTGACAAGAGGAGAGGGCAACCACAGAAATGTAAGGAAATAGTCCTTTGCTGAACACATAGGGTGTTTTGTTTCATTTTTAGTCTGAAGGCAAACTTTCTGGCCATACCTTCCATCAGTGATAACTTGGGCAAGGGAGGGGCTGCTTAAGGGTTGGTTGGCAGGAAGGTGAAGTACGTCGATTAGAGCCCACAGAGTGGCACTTCCTAGTTCTGGGACTTGCACGAACAACCTGGGTTTTTGTTTTGTTTTTTTAGGAAAAGAATTTTAAGGGTCTAGGGTTAATGTACGTGTACCTCTAAAAAAAATAGCTGCCTGCTTTCAATAAAAGTCATGTTTGAGCGCACCGTTGGTATATATTTTTTCAAAATAGCAAATCCATTTCAGAAACAATAATTTGATAAATTAACAAATGTGGTTTTTCATTGAAATATCTGGCAAACAAACTTACAGGCAATATTCTAGTCTTAGTAAAAAGGCCGATTTGGTTAGAAATTAATGAAGTATTCAGGAGGGGCCATAAGTGAGGGGAGAGAAAATAAAGTGCTGGGAAAGTAATAGAGGAAAGTGGTCACGGGAACAACATACCTGTAGTCACAGCGGGCTAAGTGCTTGAGGTCCCTGACACTTTTAGAGACATACAAAGATATTTAATTTTTCTATAAAAGTGAAAAGACAAAACGAGCATGTTATAATGAATCCAACCTGGGTTATATTCTGCTTTATACGAATATAGTTGTAAAGTATAATTTTAAATGTTTTCCTAATGGAGGAAGGAGTCCATGAAAGCAAAAGTGTTCATGAAGCCCTGGTGGTTGGTTATTAGAGATGTTGGCTCAAAGGCCTAAGAAAACATAACCCTAATACCTTCGATGATGTTAACTGATAATATGTTTCACGGTCTGGGTGACCTCACCCAAAGAGCCACAGAATCTCGGTCCACCTCTCCAAATTGCCCCACCTTTTTCTGGATACTACTTCCACGTGCTTCATAACATGGATAACGAGATTCGCCTGTGCTTGCCCCTTCGTTAACTTCCACTGTCGAGACACCACATCATGAGATGCCCTACCAATGGTACATTAACTGGCACCTACTTCAGCTTCTCTAAGTGCTCTTCCCAAAATTTCAGGCCCTTGCGGTGTCTAAACAGCCCCGTAGGACCTTCCGTCCTAACCCAGTGTTAAGCTGTGCTGCGTACACAGAGGAATACAGAGGCCCCTCTGCCTACCAGCCGGGATGGCAGGCAGGAATTCGCAGGGCCCTGAAACACACTGCTTCCAGCCGCAGCCAGTCAGCCATGAGTCTCTGGCCCTACACTGGGGAACAGGTAGCAGACACCCTGTCTGCCTCTTTCCTGTTTGCTCCAGTCTGTTGTCCCAGACATCTCTGAAAGATTTCGTCCCTTCAGGAAAGTATACACATCCCACCCTGGTGCTGGTATGTGTTATGATGGGGCGAAAGTAAGTCTACAGTTGTGAGTGCACACCAGGGTTCACTCGGGTATTCACTCATTATTGCATTATTTTCCATACAAAAAGCTGTAAGCCTACTTTTGCTCAACTTGGCGGCACGCACACGTAATGTGTATATCTATAATTAAAGCCAAATAGTTCAAAAATAAATACAAACATTTACGTATTTCAAAAACAAACATACACACACGAAACAAACTTTTACCAACATTTTTAATACAATAATGTAATTACTCTAATATTTTTCTCTTTTTACCATTTACTTTAAGTTGTGGTGAGCAATTTTAATCAATGATACCTAGCAGAACATGGACAAATGACGGGTCTGGACCCGCAGCAAAGCGGTAAGGAAGCAGCGTCACGCTGGGTGCTGAAGCTCGACTGGTATAGCAGCTGCAAACATTCTCAAGGAAATGGTCAGAGAAACCAAAGCAAAAATCAATAGGCAGTCAGAGATTGGTGGACACGCTTTACCTTTTGAAGGATAATCTGAATAGCATTGCGCTCCAGCCTAAATATGCCACCACAGCAGGAAAAGCTGACGGTGCCCAGGGCCTGTTCTGGGGTAGCTGGTGGAGTCTAACCCTTGACCACCTGCCTTTCTCCCTGCTGCTGAAGCATCTTGCATCCTCCCTAGGGACATGCGAAGCATCTTGGAAGCCATTAATACAGCAGTTTTCAAACAGGACAGTACTCTGGAAATGCTTGAGAGCCTTTCATTTTTCAAACTATTGGCTTTTAGTGGGCAAGGGCAAGGAATACAAATGTCTCGCAAGACAGGGAAGAGTTGAGCAAAATAAGGAACTATTTCCTACTCCCCAAATTATCCTAATACCCTTATAAAGATATATTTATTTAACACCCAGGGAATTTGACTGAGAGAACTTCTTTCCTTGCTACTGTGTTTCGCTCCTATATAGATGTTAGAGGTATAGAGGGTTATGTGATACTAGCTGATATGATTTCCCAACTTGAGTGATACTTGAAAGAGAGTCAGAGGCCTCACTAAGGATCCTAGACCAGGATGGATAACACATCAAAAATGAAAGGTGCCCTGTCCTTACTGGAAATCGGGTGAGAAGGCAACTTATTGGGAACTAATCTAAGTCGATTTGGTCATATACAGCTTTTAGGTTATTTTTGCTGGAAAATAGTTGTCACTAAAGAAGTTTGACATCATGGTGATTAGCAGGTAGAGAAGGGTAAGGAGAAGTAGAGAGGGTAAAGAGGGCATAAAGGGTGAACGAAGGAGACTTGACTTGGGGTGGTGGACACCCAATACAATATACAGATGATATATTATACACCTAAAACCCATACAAGTTTATTAACCAATGGCACCCCAATAAGTTCAATGAAAAAATAGAAGTTTGAGGAAGTGAGATTTAATTACCCTCTCATAATCTATCGGGTTATGGGGAAAGCAATCACAGGCCAAATTCCGCCACCCACACAGATGTTACCAGACACGTATTCATTAGTGCACATCCAAGAGTCGATACTCTCCTGTTAGCTCCATGACATTCTAGCTCTGGACCCCTCTAGGCGATTCAATCACGCGCTGCAGGGAATGTTCACAGAAGCAGACACTTCAGAAGGAAGAGCCTGACCTTCTAACGTGCATCATCCAGAAATCCTCCTACACCAACAGCTGGGCAAAGAACCATCTAGGGACAAAGCCAGATTTCAGGTTTTCTTAAATTTTCACACCCTATTGATACAAGGGTAAGGAGCCTCCTTAAGGCATTTTATCTAATCCTCATATTTTGAATACCTTCATTATCACCAGTGAGGCCTTATTTCCAAGAATCATCATGCTAAATAATTAAGTTTATTAACAAAAAAATTAGTTTCTTCAATAAAATCCCCTTTCTGACATGCACAATGCTGATTGGCAAAGTGTTGTTTTGACAAAGCCTCCTCTGTCTGCACTGTAATCTTTTCTAATTTAAACCTGGCCAACCACTCCTGGACCATGCACTGTGGATGACCTCCTTAGTTTTGCTAAACCTAAAAGACAGATACAAAATATCACAATGCATATGCTGAAGTATTTTAAAATAAATTGCAACCACAGTGGCATCTCCACGGGTCCCAGTGCTCAGACCTGCCCTTGCAGATGTGCCACCCTGGGTACCACGCAAAGGCCAAGGAAACGTCAGGAGGTGAAGGCCAGCAAAGGACTGAAGGAGAAAGGCACGAAAGACTCCTCCCTCACTCTCAGTTACTAGCTGTGGCATAAGAATACAGGAATTTAGAATCAATGGAGAGGGAATGAGATTAGGAAGAAAAACCTGGGGAAAAAGTTGTATCCCTCATTATACAGCCATTTAACTCTGAAGAATTCAAAAACTAACAACTTGGGCTACTAATAGAATTAATAAATTTATTAACCCAATTAACAAAATTAAATGTGTCTCTTCTACATAAAGCTATTCAAACTAAAGTTCTAACTTTCAGCCCTGAATTTTGTGGACTGCCGTGACTATGACATTATACCCATTACTAAGTGATTGCTCGTTTAAGCACATGGGGTCTACACAGGCTCAAACTCCCTAAAAGTCAGAGTCGGGCGTGAGGAATGAGCTCACCTGCCATGTCTGACACAAGTCCCACCTTCAGATGGGAGTTTCTATGTGAAGCGGCAGGAGAAAGCTGGAGGATAGCCAGGATCTAGAAGCATTTCATGCCAAATATGAAATGGAAAATGGAGCAGACAGCTGTGCCAGGATCTGAAACCATCTTCTGAAATGCGTGTTTCTTATATTGTGTGGCTTCTTCCTCTTCACTTATCTCCTGAGTAAGTTTGGCAAGGTGTTTTCGAAAATTTCAGCCATGCTAAAGGAAATCGAGAAAAGAGGTTTGGTTTCTAACTGTCTGCTTGAGAGTTAGAAGGGAAATGCGCTCTCCAGGCGCCAGTGTGTTGATGTAGGCAGTGATGAAGAGACCCCTAAGAGGAGGGTGAAAGTTGGCGGCATGGATGGGCCCTTCTTGTCTGCCAAATCTTTCCACGTGGCAAATGTTTGTTTTGCTCCTTCTTAAAATGACATAAATGATTTGTATTCACTGTAGAGATGTTTAAAAGTACAAATAAAATGCTCACAAATATGAAATCATGTCTAACCTCCCCCATCCAGGGAGAGCAACTGTCAAGCTTTAAACGTTACATCTCTACAGGTCTGTTCCTACACTTTTCTGTGTGTGTGACTATTCAAAAGTAAGGTCACACTGTATATGCTCTTTTGTAATCTGCTGTCGTTTAAGGCGTTGTATTGTGGACCCCTCTTCATGGCAATGAATGTTGGTTTCCTCCAGTGGTTCTCACACTTGAGCATGCACCAGGATCACTTGAAGAGCTTGATATGATACAAGTTCCAAGAACACTGATTCTCCAGCTGTCCTGTCCTGTTCTCATGTCAAATGCAAGGAAAGCGAGGGAGGGAAGAAGCTATCCTTAGCTTCTTTTCTTTGTTTCTGCTAACTAGTAAGCAATGCTGGGAATAGTGACATGCTGAACACGAAAAGTGCTTAGCCTAGTTCTCACATGAGTCTGTCAGGCCAGGTAATTAAGAGTTCTCAGCCAAGCAAGCCTTGCTCCTAGCAGCCCGGAGAAAATTTCCATTGCGGATGATCAGAGGTGTCAAAGCAGAGCTTTAACAATAGGTTAAATATAGGGATGTTAATATGGGAATATTTGAACCTCATCGTTCCCTTTTGTACTAGTTTCCTTTTGCTGTTATAACAAATCACCACACATTTAGTGGCCTAAAACAACACGAATGTATTCCCGTATAGGTCTGGAGGCCAGAAGTCTGAAAGCAGTTTTACTGAGCCAAAGCCAGGGTGACCGCAGCAGCGCTGTTTCCTCCTGAGCGGTCAGGGGCGAACTCATTTCATTCTGTTTCCTACCTAGACTGCATTCAATACGTTCTTTGGCTCATGGCCCCTTCTCCATCTCTAAAGCCAGCAGAGTATCATCTTCAAATCTCTGCTTCTCTCATCACATGGCCTTCTCTCTGACTGACATTCCCCTTGTCAAGACCCTGTGAGTACGTCAAACTCACGTTAGATAATCCAAGATAGTCTCTCTACAAGTCTCTTGATTTAAGCACACCTCAAAGTTCCTCTTACCAAGAAAGGAAACGTAGTCACAGGCTCCGGGGATTAGGACGAGGACAGATTTGGGGGGCCATTGGTCATTATTCATTCTACCACATCCTCTTACTAAACTAACAATATAAATCGAGACGTTTTTTACTATAGATTAGTAAAAAAAGTACTAAAAACATATAACATCTGGTGCTCCTTGTTTAGCTCCAAAATTTTTCTACAATTGTATTGTCTGAAAAGGACATTAAAACATTTAAAAATTTTTTGAGGTACAATGTACATATAATAAAATATATACACCCTCAATATAGTGAGAATGAGTCTGGCACACTCTCAGCTGAGGTGAAACAAGGTGAGACTCTGCCTTCGCACTTCAGCTCTCATTCTATGAGGGTTTTTGTTGTTGTTTTGCTTAATCCCTTCACTTTTTTCACTCATCAGCTCTCATTCTATAAAGTATCATTTTCATGATCTGTTTTTCTCATTTTTGTGCTTTTTCTTAGTGACTTTGTTATTTGAATTGCCCCCACCCCCACCCTCCAGTGTAGTGCTGAAGTGCTGTCTGGTGTTCCTGAGGGCAAGAAGGCTGGGATTAGGCTTATGGAGAAAATACGTGTTCGAGAAGTTTCACTGGGGCATGCGCTTTAGAGCTGTGAGCTCAGTGTTGATGAATTCCTGTATATTGTACATCCTGGAAAGCAAAAGGAAATTTGCCAGTTTGTACGTACAGCGACCCCTGAGGTTGCCAAAGTACCACCTAGAGTGCATGATGAAACTTTTGAAAAGCAGTTAAGTTTGTGGATTCATGAGATAATAAATGATTAAAAAATAGCATTATGGTGAGGCTGAAGGCCAAAGAAATTTATGGTCGTGTTACCCAGAGTCAAGAATGTCAACCTTTCTCCTGCTAGTGCCGGCTGCCTCGGGCTTCAAAAGGCGATAAGGCACAAAATATGTTCAGCTTGTAGGAGAGGCTGGGTCTGCAGATGAGGAAGCTTTGAAACATTTTTTTAAAACAGTATCTGCTAAGTCTCTTACGGGAAAACGGTTATGCGGAAGAGCAGATTTTTAACAGTGATAGACTGACAGGTTTTACAAAAAGTTGGCAGGCAAACCTATATAGGGCCAGTGGCACTTTGGTTGACAGAAATATTCTAAGTGAAAGTTCCTGGGAACCTAACCCTGCATTTCCTCCTGAAACAATAGCTCAATATTCACTAATTTAGTGTTTATAGTGATTTCATAGAACTGAACGACCACAAAGAACAAGAACCAACTGTGCCTGGTTCACCCTCATGAATTCTGAGATGTTAGATGGGGTGAGGAAACATTTTGAACCAACACATTTGTTTGCTTCTGAAGCAGTCTAGTACTTGAGAGTCATTGATACAACTAGTTTCTATATACCTATGAAAGCCTATCATATTTTCAATAGTTATCTTTTTTTCCTTTATTAGGACCTGATGGTGGACTACTTGTTCTGCCCTCACATGAGGATTGCTTTTTCCCTCCTGTGATTGTCTAGAGAGAAGGTAACTTTTTCTTTTTGAACACTGGCTGTTGAGAAACCCCATCTAACTATTGAAACATTCTACACTCATCGTTTATCTTCTCACCTCTCAGATTTAAGATGCATATGATTAGCAACCATGAATATTTGATTTACCAGGGTAAATCTAATAACCAGTCAGTGATTCTCAAGTAGTGGATACTTTGCCCAGGCACTGGGATGGGTACTGAATTCTTCTATAAATCACTGGTCCTTGGGCAAGGATGATTTTACCTCCCAGGGAACACTTGGCAATATCCAGGGGTATCATCAGTTGTCACAACTGAGGAGACGATGTGCTACTAGAATCCGGTGCATAGGAGCCAAGGATGCTGCTATACATCCTACAGTGCACAGAACAAAGAATTATCTGGAGCAAAATGTCAGTAATGCCCACAATGAGGAAAACCTGCTTAAACAGATGTACGATAACAACGTAGTAGGTAATGTGTCCCATTCGAGTACTAACCAGGCCCGATCCTGCTTAGCTTTTAAGATCAGATGAGATCGTGTGCATTCAGGGTGGTATGACCATTGAGTCATAGCAGGCAATTTCTTATCTGAGGACACCGCGTTTCTGCCAGAGTCTGTTGAAATACCACAGAAGTACTGAATTAGATCACTCCCCACAGCCCACTAACACGCAGTAGTTGTGTGGAAAGATTCCTGGGGAAGGCTTTCCTTTCTCCTCTCCCACTGGCTTGTTGTTGTTCGTCCGAAGCCAAGAATGCATGCACTTCCCCCCACCACCACCCGAGTTTTTACACACACATCTTCCCTATTTTTATTACCCATCCTTATTTCCTTGTTTGCATTTCATACAAAGTCCAGTCCAGTTTTGTAGGAAACAGGTGTCCCCTGACCTCCTTTGTGAAGTTCCTATAAATGGCTTGGGGGAAAAAAGTGCATCTAGGGGCCCATGAATACGCTCCGCCGCCACCTCCTCCTCCCTTCCTTTCCTTCCCCCAGAGAACGAGAGGAGCTCCAACGTCCTAGGCACCCGAACTGCGACTGCACACGCAGGACTGGACCTGCTCTCCACTTACCTTCATCACGTGCTTAGGCCGTGAGGAAAGAACACCAGATTCCCAAAGATCAGGTTTTCCGAACAGAAATATTTGTGGGCAGGGGGGAAATGGCAGGACACTTTAATTCAGGTGCAGTGTTCAGTTTTCAGTAAGGTTTGGTTTCACAGAGAGAATTAAGACAAGCTGAATGTAGCCAAATGTTAGATGGTTGTGAGTCAATCTGTATTTTCCCCTTCTATTGTTATGAGTTCTGTCTACTTGAGAGAAAAAATTATATTTAAAAGGAGGTTCTTTCCCTCAAGAGTGATTAATGAAGATTGAGCAAATTAAGTGTCTTTATCCACTTAGCACATATTTAATAAATACCTATTGTATCTTATGCTCTGTGCTAGACTTGCAAATACAAAAATAAAGGGAGCACAGTCCCTGTCCCCAAGGAGCAATATCAGCTATTAACTTAACAGCTTAACATGCATTTTTCATAAAAAATACAGTCACAGACTGAGAAGAAATATTTGCAAAAGGTGTAACTGATAAAAGACTATTATTCAAAACATACAAAGAAATTCTGCAAGACAACAAAATTTTAAAATGGGAAAAGGACCTTGACATCTCACCAAAGAAGATAAACAGATGCTCAGCATCACGTGTTATCAGGGAACTACAAATTGATGCAATGAGATACTGCTACACACATTATGGTCAAAAGTCTAGAACACTGAAAATACCAAATTCTGGTGAGCATTTGGAGCAACGGGGATTCTCATTTATTGCTGGTGGGAATGCAAAATGGTGCAGACACTTTGGAACACAGTTTGGTGATTTATTGTAAAACTAAACATTCTCTTACTGTATGATCCAATAAGCATGCTCCTTGGTTACCTGAAAAAGTTGAAAACTTATGTCCACAGCAAAGCCTGCACACAGAGGTTCATGACAGCTTTATTCATAAGTGCCAAAACTTGGAAGCAACCGTGATTTCCTTAATTATCCGTAGGTGAATGGATAAATAAACTGTGGTACATCCAGGCAACGGAGTATTACTGAACACTGAAAAGAAATGAGCTATCAAACCATGAAAAGACAAGGAAGAACCTTAAATGCATGTTGTTAAGTGAAAGAATGGAAGAAGCCAATCTGAAAAGGCTGCATACTACCAGTGGTTGCTAGGAATAGGGACGGGAGAGAGGAATAAGTGGAGAACAGAGGATTTTTAGGGCTATGGATGTTATTATATATTTGTCCAAACTCAGAATGTACAACACCAAGAGGGAATCCTAATGTCAAACATGGATTTGGGGTGATATGCATCAGTGTAGGTTAATTTATTACAACAAACAAACCAGTCTGGGGTGGGATGTTGACAGTGGGGGAGGCTAAGTGTGTGGGAGGGAGCAGGGGGAAAGGGGAACTCTGTGACTTCCGCTCAATTTTGCTGTGAACCTAAAACTACTCTAAATACTAAAGTCTATTTTATAAAAAATACACCCAACTACACATACAGGTATGAGTAATGTCAATGGCCTATCTTAGATGGTGACAATAAACTCCATACATGGTGCCATGGAACACAAAAATCAGAGTGGTCATTTATATAAGGCTGCTGGTGGGGCGAGAGGGCTAATGGCCACAAGGGACCTCATAAGGAAGACAATGCCTGAATTGAATGTTGACAGGTGAGGGAATTCTAGTCTGAACACCTGGTGAAATGTGTTCTAGCAGAGTGTGTATTGTGAGTGAAGACCTCTTCTGATGCCAGTCCTTTAAAAAATTCAGCTCCATCTCTCTGAAGCCGTAAAAGACAGAACGTATTGGATCCTCTGAATGAACAGACCCGGGCTCGGTTTGGATTGGGCTTCTCAGGAACCGCAAAAGGATATAACCCCCTCTCTCTCCTTGGTTATCATTCTCTCCTTAATCAAAAACTTTGCCTGTATGTGGCTGGGCCTACTTGTCGTCCCTCTGTTTTTTCTTGTGCCTGCCTGCAAGCCAGTTTCTGAATTGTTAATGCCCGGAAGGCATCCATTCCACTCTCAAAGGACTGATGGAGATTTCCCTGGAGATTTCAAAGGAAAGACAAAGCCAAGATGGCCACTCATTTGGTTTTAGCCCTCATAGTCCCAGGTCCCAGGAACCACTCCAGCCCTGGATAAAGTCCTGGATAAATCAAGATGGTTGGTCAACCGAGGTCAAGAAGGTTAAGACTCCCTTCAGAATCTCCCCTTGCCCTCATGTTCTTTCCATAGGTAGCTGGTTCCCCACAACCTTTTACCCCCAACAGTTTTTTGTGGTCTTTTGAGCTGGTACCTCTTCCCCTCACATTTCTTTTTCTTTTTTTCAATTTTTTTATTTAATTATTTTTCAAGTACAGTTTTCTGTCTATTACTCCCATCCCACCCCACCCCCCATCCTCCCCCCTCCCTCCCATTTCCACCCTTCTCAGTTGTTGTCCATGTATCCTTTATATAGGTTCCTCTAAATCCCTCCCTTATTTCCCCTGAAATTCCCTCCCCTCTCCCCTCTGGTCACTGTCAGCCTGTTCCCTATTTCAGTGTCTTTGGTTATATTTTGCTTGCTTGTTTGTTTTGTTGTTTAGCTTCCTGTTAGAGGTGAGATCATACGGTATTTGTCCTTCAACACCTGGCTTATTTCACTCAGCATAATGCTTTCCAGTTCCATCCATGTTGTTGCAAAAGGTAGGAGCTCCTTCTTTCTTTCTGCAGCATAAAATTCCATTGTGTATATGTACCATAGTTTTTTGATCCATTCATTTACTGACGGGCACCTAGGTTGCTTCCAACTCTTGGCTATTGTAAATTGTGTTGCTATGAACATTGGGGTGCATAGGTTCTTTGGGATTGGTGTTGCCCCTCACATTTCTTAGCAAAACTCATCAGCTTGCATAATTCTCTCAGCCAATCCAAAAGAGCTCAGAGAAACAAAAATTAGCTCTGGTTCCTCACATTTCCCAGGGCTACCCTTCTTTGCTTATGTGATAGTATATTGATTACATTAGCTAGAGAAACAATAGTCATCTACAGGCAAGTATATTTAAACAGAGACTGTTTCTGGAAGTTGGAGGTTGGACACTTGCCTTATATTTATGCCAAAACGTTTCCCTCTCAAACCTCTCATGCTTTCATCCAATGTTAGGACTGACAGGACTTCTCGACACTATTCCCCTTGTGGCTTCTCAACTGCCTTCTCTATCTTTCCCTCTGACTTTTCAAGACTTATGTCTCGGGATTCCTCCCCATACTCTTCTTGGTGACGCCCTCATAACTGATGACTTTCACCATGCTCTCCACTCTTTCTCTCCTTTCTTGCCCCACACACTTCTGGGGGTGATTCCAGCAAGACTCAAGAATTAATTCCCTTTTCCATCCCTTCTATTTCTCAATGCACAACACAAGGCACAATGATGTATTAAAAAATGATACACTTGAAACTCATACAATGTTACCAACCAATGTAACCCCAATACAAAAAAAAGAGAAATGTTCAACAAATATTAGCTATGGCCATTATTACTGCAGTGGGCTTTAAGGAACATATTTCAAGGGGTATTTTTACTTGGGTGGAGGAGTAGGGAAAGCTTCCCCAGGGGGAAAAAAATTCTCCTTTGAATCAAGTTAAATAAAGGAATCCTGACTGGGCCAGGAAGCATTTACTAATCTGTCTGATGATAAAGGAAGTATGTTAAAATACTCAATACCATTTAAGCTAGTGATTATTTCTGAAGAAATAAATTCTTTTTTAAGAAAAAAATCATTTTTTAAAGAATCAGTTTCTGTATCTTAGCTCACCTTAAAGGCTAATCTTCAATAGCCTTCCCATGAAATGTACAAAATTCTCAAGCTACCCAAGATCCCTTCCTGCACCAACATTACTCATCAAAGTTACTCCCACAGTCAGATGTTCCGATGAATAAGTCCTCCTACTGAAGGGAACATCGGTTTTGCATTGGCATGCAGCTGAAAGAAGCAGACCATTGTCACCCAGAAAGCAATGAAATTAATGTTTACCTGTTATCAGAGAATGAAATCCCACATGTAAATTCTAAGGAGCTAGAGGCAAATCTGCTGCCAATCTAAGCATCCTGGGATCTAGAAGCCAAGTTGACAGTTGTTTATAGAATCATTAAATTATTCTTCTGGTTAGTGCTGCAAAGAGTTCTCTCTACCGAGGATATGCAGTTGGGGTGTCTTATGGGATTACCCTGATTATAAGGCCTCATGACACATTGCTAAGCACCAAAGCTTAAACCTAAAGACATTGCTGTGGGTGAAAGAGGGGGTCACTTCTTCCCCCCAAGTAAAGCTTGGGGGTGAGGAGTCGTAGTCAGACTCCCAAAGGCAAATCACCTGTGGGAAATACTCCAAATAAATATTTGGTAAGCAACAATTTAATGGAGCCAGAAGGAAAGGCTCTCAAAATATCAAGACATGCTATTTCAGGGAAATGCTGAATGTTCCTTTGTGTTCAATACCTTTTAAAAAGATCATTGAAATCACATTACACGTAATCTTTCATTTTATCTACTTTGCTTAGTGTACAGTAATTTCCTACGGCACTAGGCATAAGGATATTTCATAATACCACATCATGAATGCAAAAAACAGTATACTGGAAATTTATATACTTTTTACATTTCATCATTAATAAGCATATGACTAACACTGGACTTAAGTGTGAGTTCAGATCTCTCATTATCCTTTAGGATATTTTCCAAGAAGTGAATTATTGATTGAAATCTGATGAGGTCAAAGCACTTTTCAGGAGACTTGAACACTCCTTCCTGCGGTGTGAGCATGTGTTTGCAGTACAGTCCCAGGAGTGCTGAGGATGAATGCTGAAACAATACAACAACAAACCCTGCTAATGTGGTGTCTAAAAATTCAATTGCTTTTATCTTGGATTATTTTTATTGAACTTTAATTTTTCATATGAGCCACTGAACTTCCCTGTATTTCACTTTCTGTGAACTCTTGCAGCTTTTGCTCATTTTACTCTTGACATCCTCATGCTTTTAAAGAATGTATTAGTATCAGGGGTGTGAGGGATAATGGGGAATGACTACTAAAGGGTACAGGGTTCCTTTCAGGGGTGATGAAAATGTTTTAAAACTGGTAGTGATGGCTGTACAAAAGGCCTTTGAACTGTAAACTTTAAATGGGTGAATGGTATGGTATGTGAGTTATAGCTCAATAAGGCTGTTTTATAAATATTAGCATAAACAATTTCCACATGAAGGTACTTAGCCTTCCTCTTTCAGAATCTGTTGGCAAATTTTCCAGCTTTAATTGCCTTTTGCTTTCTCATATTGAGAAGACAGATACTTTTAGTTAAATCTATAATCTGTTCTTTAGTGAACATTCCCATGGCTTTATTTAGACAATTTCATCACATACTGAGATTGTCACTGATGTGTTCTTCCAGTTTACTTCCTGTCCTAATCCATCTGGATCTTGATGTAAAGTATGTGGCTATAATCTTTTTTCAACACTGATGTATTCTCCAAATAGGTACTTATGAATAAGTTTACCCTTTCTTTGCTTACTATGTTCTAATGGCAATATTATACTTATACTAACATCTATTTCTTGGTCATCATTGGCCTACAAGTTCAGATGTAAACAGTACACTTTTAATATTATTTGAGACCTCACTGGTGTAGCTCAGTGGATTAAGTGTGGGCTGTGAACCAAAGGGTCGCTGGTTTGATTCCCAGTCAGGGCACATGCCTGGGTTGTGGGCCAGGTCCCCAGTGGGGACCACATGAGAGGCAACCACACATTGATGTTTGTCTCCTTCTCTTTCTCCTTCCCTTCCCCTCTCTCTAAAAATAAATGAAATATTTTAAAAATTATTATTTGAAATATGGCTTCATATCTAGTATTACAAGACTTTATTACTTTCCTCTTTCGAAGTATTCCCAGCTATTCTTGCACATTGTTCTTTCTGGATGAAATTTAGAATAATTTTATCAACACTTTGAGAATATAATTGGACTAACATTTAATTAATAGACTAATATTGGAAGAAGGGGCATGTTTAAAACTTTTATCATCTTGTAGCACAGTGTAATATTCCATCTATACAGTCTTTTATTGTCTTCACACACATCTTCACACTTTTGTCTACACACTTGTCAGGGAGGAGAGGGAAATTCCCCTTCCCTCCACCATTCTTTAGCTCTCATGACTGGATTGTAATAAAATAATAAATTGACACAGGAGAAAAACCAACTTAATACATGTGCACAGGAGAGTCATAATACAGTGTTCATTACATAATATGAGGCAGGCTCAAGGAAATGACTGAACCAGGCAACTTTTATATTATTTAGACAAAGGAGCAATAAACTGGTAAAAAAAATTGATGGAACGAAAGAAGTTAGTGCTCATTAGAAAGGAATCTAAGCAAGGTTTGGGTATTTACTAATGAGGAATTTAAACAAAGTGGTAAATTAGAAAAGAGGCAATAAAGTTTGATTATACAAACTTTTTTGACTCTGAGTTGTTTAGTCCTCGCAATCAAGGGTGTCTTTTAGGTGCAAGAGGACACCTGTCTCATGGGAGATTTATTTCCTGCATTCACGGAGACAAAGGAGGATCTAGGTGCCCTTTTGACACCAAGTAACTTTAATTTGAAGTAATCAATATGCCATTGTGTGACATATTGAGGCAACCTGTCCTGGGCCCTAGCTGCTGGGCTGGAGGCTACAGAGAGAAAGAGAGAAATGGTTAAAAGTGGAGAGGTGAGAAAGCAGCAAAAAGGTAGAAAAACAGATTAGAATGAGAATAAACAACAGAAAAGAAATAATCAAAGTATATTTCTTCACATCCTGTTAAATTAGTTCTCATTCCTTGGAATAGGTCAGTCTAGGAAAGTGTCTTTGTTTCATGTATATGATAGAAAATAGTAATCATTTATTTTAACAGATTTAAGTTAGCTATTACTCGTCCCATATGGTTTGCATAGAAGCAACATTTTCCACTGATCATTGCGCAAGCTCCTCCTCGCTGCACAGCCCAGAGCGTGATGACTTGGGGGTACCATAGAGGCCACGCTGTTGAATTCTGGCAGGAGTATTCCCCAAGTCTGCAGAGTGCTGTTGAACTCCTGTTCCATTACCATGGAGAGACCTAAGCTCACTTTTCCCACTCATAAACTCCAGAGCTGGGCAATAAGGCCCTCAAACTGAAAAGAACTTGGAGTTGTGATATACCAGTGGATTTTCTATGATTTCATGACTACGTACATTTACATGGTACAACTTTATAAACAAAGGAGCCCAGCTTTTTAATTTGGCTGACATTTAGGGTAGAGTATTGTAGTGACGGAAGGAGCCAGGTATCTGAATCTATATCTTCCCATACGTTAGGTGCAAACCCTGCATATATTTGATTGCCACATAAAATAAAAAGACCCATGTGGCTTACAGACAATGTTCAAGTGGAATCTGTAATTCCCAGAGTTATTTCAAGATGTGTGTCCGTATCCATATGTCTCCATTCTCCACGTGTTCCTGTCAATCTGAGAGAGCAGAACAGATTGTGAAGCTGGTATAGAAGGACTGTAGTCTGGTTTTGGCAGCACTAAAGCTAGGTTCTGTTAGCTGGCCAAGTTTGTCCAGATCTTTGTCCACCCGTGTATAATATGCAGCGCCAAGCAGGTTAATCAGGGCAGCAGCTGCAATACCTCCAAGTTACACAAAGGAAACTTCCAAGCCACCCAAAACATTTGGTGGCTTGGCAGGAGTCTGGACTGAAAAAGTGAGTGCCAGAGTGAGTCAATTATGATCTCCTTGGTAGGTCTGAAGATGCCACCTATGGAATCAAACCACAGAGTTTGCAATATTGTCCTGGTATATCACCCTGGAAAAGCCCAGTATTATGTTTGCTTTCAACAAAGGGAAATTTTTTTACCTACAGACTTTATCTGGGTAAGGGATATTCCTTGAGTTTCTCCAGTTTTCCATAGGCCCAAATGACTCACAAGAAGAGGAGGCAGAATGACATTTGTCTTGTTGTGGTTATCATACTTTGTTCTTATATATTAGTTCTTGCGTGTTAGTTCTTAGTTCGGATGTTCTTATCAGCAGGAACGAAGACTAACTAGTTCAAGTTCATTTGTACTATTGAGATGTTGACACAACCAACAATCAGATTGATTAGTTAAGGTGGCCAGTGTTTAGTAAACTGGCATGAGGGGGTGTTTGATCTGTGCCCAACCTACTGGAAAAAAAAAAAAGAGTGTCCATGAGCAGGACGCAGTTTGGAGGAGAGCCCACAGTGAAGACTTAGAGAAAATATGATAGCAGAGACAAGTACCCTTCAGTCAGCCTTCTAAAAAATAATAAGTGTGTGAAGAGGAAGTTTTCTGATTTTGTTTTTTTCTTAAGAGAAGGGATTTTTTATTTGGGTATGTTAAAGAGGGGGAACAGGAAAAAGCAAAGTTTCTTAATCTGCAATCTGCTGTCATGGTGCCCTGTGCTTCTGGGCCTGGGAGCTGGCCCTGGAAATCCTTAGCATAAGGTCCTCTGTGGCAATCGCCTCCCAGTTGTCGTGAGCAGTGGCCTGGGTCTGTTTTGGTATGGCTTATGTAAATCCAGGAGCATTTTTTAAAAATAACACTGTAGGTGGTTAGCATTATGTCATAAGTTTGTTCCAGGTGAGCTGAACATGTGCTTTTTAAAAATACTTTGATGTGCATCTAATCTCCTGGTCAAAAGGGATGGTAAACCTTGTCAGGTGGTGGAGGCCATGCCTCGTACCTGTTAGTGACACGCTTCAAGCGTACTAGTTGGTTCTTGTACACAGCTAGTTGTAGCAGTAAATTCTTCATTTAAGTTCATGTAATATTCATGCAGTCAGGAACAGAAGGCATTGGGTATCCAAATAGTATTTCAAAAAAGGTCAATCATGTTTTCTAGCTGGAATATTTTAAAACTTTATAAGGGCCAAGGGCAAAGCTTCTGGCTATTAAGGTCTGACTTCTTGACAGGTCTATACTAAAGTCCTTTTTATGTCTAGATTTTATGGTACATTGCACTAATTATTGCAAATGGTATGGAGTATGAAATTTCAATGTGCACTCCAGAGTTTTTGCAAGCAGGTGGTTTATCTGTGCTGTAAAATCAGTTCCTTGGTCTAACTGAAACCATAAAGCAGTGCCAAAATGTGGAATCACCCTAATAATTTCTTTACAACTATTGTGGCATCGGCACACTTAGCTGGAGAGCATTTGGTTCACCCACTAAACATAGACAATAACCAAACTGTGAGAATAGCCTAAAACTGGGGGCAAGTCCATAAAACCCACTTGCAGGACTGCAAAGTGCATTGTGGGCTTAGAGAGATTTCCTGAACTACATTGATTGCTTCCAGAAATTTGGCGAGGTTTATTAGTGCACTGGGAAATAATTTGATCAGAAACTTAACAGATGCCAGGGCAAAACCAGCTGTCTTTTAGTTGCTTACTCATCCCACATCTGCCTACGTCCCACTCGGAGGGATATAAGTCCAAGTCAAAGAGTCATAAGAAAAGGAGCTACAGGAATCTGTTAGGCCCCTAGTGTCATCTAATAACTGTCCGGCACTCATTTGTATCCATTCGTCTTTTCCAGAGTGTTGGATATTTGCCTGGTAAGTAATAACATCAATGAGGGATAAAGGCAGATTTAAAAATCGGGGGAGAAAGGATCCGGAGGTCTATTTTGAGCTGCGTATTTCATATTTTTCAGTTCCATCACCTCTGTCATTTCCTAGATACCATTTTCTTAAGTATCGGCCGAACCGTGAACAATAGCACTTTTAGGAAGGAGATGATTAGCTTGTAACAGGGCAATTATATGCCTATTAACTATAGGAATATGTGCAGAAGTTAAGAATCCACAGGATTTCCAGGTTGTGCCCAGAGCGGGACAGACTCCGAAGGCCTGCTTGGAGTCTGTGTAAACAGTACCAGTTTGCCCTTTTGCTGACGTGCAAGAGCTGTGGGTTTAGTCACTTGGACTGATTTTTATCGTAGGCAGAGAGGATGCTTGCAGTGTGGCATGTGGGGAAATTATGGCATAGCCACTTATATCTCTCCAGAAATTCCATTTATAGGAACACATCACAACATAAAAATGCAAGTCTGGGTTCCCAAAAGAGGTGTCTGAAAGATCCTCTCATGGCTGAGACTATTTCTATACTCGCAAGGTAAGAGGAAGCAGAGTTTTGCCACCCTAAAAATGCCTCTGTGAGATATTATTTTAAGCTGGTTATTTTTAAGAAACAAAAGACTCAGAAGGAAACTTTGATCGCCCACCTTACCTGCCTAAGGAAATTCAGATAGAAAAACCTGCTTAAAGGAAGGGAAATCACCTCAGCATAATGTAACCTAGAAACATGCTCTTTGGTGACCTGGCAAGAATGGTTACCAAATGTTTGCTGTTTCTCATCTACCTGTGAGTTGCCTAGGTGTGCAAGTCTGAGTCAATTGCCTCTCTTTAAGTGTAAATGCAAAAAGAAATTCTGAGCTAGTTGCAAAAGGATTGAAAATAAAGCTGAGCAGAGGTCAACTACTGTAAACCAGGCTGCATGAGCAGGAACAGTAGCTGGATTTGGGACTGTGAGATGCTGAGGAATTACAAGAGTTTATGGCTCCTACGTCCTATACAAATCAATAAATTTTATTCCCATCTGAATCAAATTTGCCTCCTTTCTTTACTGGCAAGACTGGACTGTTGCAGGGTGGGAAGGTAAAATCAATATACTCTGTTTTAAGAGGGAGTCTATTATAGGGTTAATAGCTTGTTTGTATCTATAATCATTTGATTATATAGACTTTTCAACTCCGAGTAAAAACCCTGGAAGGAGGGGCGTGGCATCGGGCCTTCCAGGTGCAGAGTGGAAACCTTCCACATAGATTTAATTCCTGTGTTCGAGGTGGCAAGGGGGATCAAAGTGCCATTCTGGCACCAGCTGCATGTCAAGTAAATTTAATTCCAGGTAATCAATATGCCATTGGGAGATATTTGGGGGCAGCCTGCCTTGGGCCTCAACACATTTTACAGAGCTTGTTGCCATGACGAAAGAGAACACATTTCCATTATACCTTAAAACTACTTTTTTTTTTAAATGTGGAAAAACTTAATTTTTGTATATCTACAGATATTTGCTAATTTTACATTAATTCTAAAACAAGATTCCAGAGCTTTTCACTTGTACAATCGTATCATCTACAGTGATGAAACTATTTTTTTCCAATAGTTCTAACTTATCTTGGTTGGGTCTTACTGCATCCAAAACTAGTAGATCAATATTCTGATGACAAGCTGTGACAACTTTGATAGCACGTGTAAAAATTATTTGACAAGCAGCTCTATAAAGGATATGTAAAGTCCTCAAGCTTTTAAGATCTGAGATCAATATGCTACCTTCTAGTCTGTTTTGTCTAAAACGAGGCTAATGAAGGGCTTTAGCAGCTGAGGTGAGAGGACTTTGGAGCATGCGCTCAGTATTTGGGGGTGGGGGTGAGGGGCTTCTGTCAGCTGCACCCTCCACGTGTAAAACCGCAGCAAGTAGCAGATCCTGTTAGTATTGGAGCGGGAAAACTGCTCTCCTCCCTCTACAAACTAAAGCTAGTGACGTCCTGGAACGCAGTACTGGCTGTCATGAAACTGCCTTCGTCTAAATCAAACCCCTTGTCTAAGTCTTTCTGAATAATCTGCCCTTGCCACACCCTCTTCCTATTCGCCATTTCTGCCAAGAGAATTAATGTTATACTTTTAATCACTACTCGCACACAACACTGCTACATCAACTACTAAATTTAATATTTGAGTGCTGGTAGCTAGCAATAAAGAAAGAATAATTTGTGGATAGAAGGCATTGGTTTTGGAAGAGCTGCTTTTAATGGTGGTATACGGCAAGTTCCCAATGCATTCAGTCATGCTCACATTCAAAAGAATAAAACTTGCTTGGTTTGTGCGGCTCAGTGGGTTTGAGTGCTGGCCTGCAAACCAAAAGATTGCTGGTTCAATTCCACATCAGGGGACATGCCTGGGCTGTGGGCCAAGTCCCCATTTGGGGGTGTGCAAGAGGCAACTGATTGATGTTTCTCTCCTTTTTCTCCCTCCCTTCCCCTCTCTCTAAAAATAAATAAATAAGGTCTTTTAAAAAAAGTAAAACTTAAGAATAACCACATTTACCATAAAACAGTGTTGGATTTATTTTAATTAATAAAATGAGAAATAATTTTTATTTTCCCAAGCAACTGGAAACTCTAGTTCAATTGATCCGACAAATAAAATAAACTAAAAACATGGCTTTCTCCTCCCCAAATAACTACAAAAGAAATCCCACTTATGTTATTTCATGCAAGTGACTTATACTTGATAAATGACACAAATACATGTTTAGAGACCGATGATGCTTCACATTCACATGGCCGAGTGGCTGTTTACCGTGGCCTGGGAAGAACCTAGGTAACTGCCTATAGAAGAAACATTTTGTTGACTTGTCGATGATAAGTAATATTAAATCTTTCTGCAGTACTTCATTAACTAGAATAACTTTTCCATTACATAAAACAGAAGTTTATATATGTTTAAGGATTTATTTGTGCATGATTTCTAATCATTTCCTACAAAAAGATCTTAAATGAGAGTGAGGAGAAATTAGTGTTTAATAACTGACTCATGAAACTATTTAAATACTTTCTTTATCTTTCCCAAAGTACGTATGTTTTGCACCTTCTGAATGTAGTATGGGCTTCCTTTTGGAACCATTTTTTTTAGTTCTTCAAATTGCTTGTCCTGGGAGTACATATTTCACTCGCTTTTTTAGGTTACCCTGAAAGGTATAAAAGTAAGAGCCCTAATACACAAATTCTGCATAATGCCTTTAGTAGTCACTAGCAGTGGGGCAATATTCAGACACAACTCAACAGGTACCATTCTAGACAGAGGAGGTCCCACAGCTACATAAAAGACGGTGAGTCCACAGTTCCAGTGTGGGGTTGGCGAAACAGACTCGAAAGTCCTATTTTTATGTCTGGGGTGGAGAAAAATCCCTCAAAACCTGCCAGTTCAAATGTAAATCAGATACGATCATACGATAATAAGAGTGTTGAGATAAATAACTTTGGGTATTTGTAAATTTAGAAACTTTTTAATTTTCAATTTTGCTAAATTAAAAAATAATAATATTTAAAGCAAAAGGGGCATGATGTTAAAAAGCAGGACTCCAGGCAAGGATTATACAGTGTTCCCTGTAGAATTGCTTTTAACTTTCCTGTTAATTTGTGGATTTTTAAAATAAACATGAAAAAAGTCCATAAAACAGGACATCATGAATGAAGCACAACTACAAGACACAGACACAAAGTATGTGTCACTGAGTATTACTGGTTTCACAGTTACAAAGAAAATGCCTAAACAAAGGTAAAATCTTCCTGCCGCTAGAGAAAGAACGAGACATTTGATGTACCTTCAAAGAACCGGCTGCATTAGAAGGGAAGAGACAGAGCACTGCACGTAATGCCCTCACTGACATCCTCACGGGAGTGTTCAAAGCTACCGCATCAAATCATGCAAAACAGAGCAACCCACTGACTTTCATGTTTACAAATGATAACCATGAAACTTTCATTCTGGAGGGTCAGTATAACACACTTCTCCATAAATAAAAATGTTTTCTAACTTTGAGGAATAAAAATGTTTTCTCAGTTGAAGGCTTTGGAAACTGTCTGACATTATGAATTTCTCATGTACTACTTAACTTGCTTCTGCTTTAAGGATAAACTACCTGGTTTTGACTCTTGTTTAAAGCCTTAGCTAAACGATAACATTTCACATTTCCTGTTAGAGCTTCGGCTGAACAGTAAGTATCAGCTTAGCCAAAGAGAAAGCATAACAGCAACCTCAAATCATCTGTCTTTTGGTGAAAAAGGAGAGTAAAAGTCATGCACTGTGAATAATACCAATACTAAAATAATCTGCCTCAGACCTAATGGTTCCTTCCGGATTCTCGGGCTTTGAAACACAGCATGTAGAACAACAGAACACCTCTTCCTTCTTCATTGGTTCTGAGAGAGAAGGACACTTACCACCCAAGGGCTAAGGAGCGGCCAATGGGCAGGTAACACAAAGAAGCCAGGTCAAGGGAAGCCAGTTCCTTTGAAATGGACACCGGTCACACTAGGATGCAAGTTGCGGGGAGGTCAGACACAGACAAAGAGCACCAGACTTAATTTCTGCGGATGGTGGCAACTGATGGATTTTAACACTCGCCCCAGGCCTCAGATGGGGTCTGAATATGGCTCCTTTTTCTCCCCACTCCATGCCCACACTTCACTGTTTCTGTTAGTTCCCTACACAAATTACTGTCAACCACATCACATACCAGAACTGCAGCAGTCCTGGGGGGCACCATAAAACCAGTTTTTATACAGTGTGACGGCAGGGTCTGGGGAGATGGTGGGAGTAGAGAGACAAATATTTATAAAATTCAGCATTACTCTGTAGAAACTTTAATAATAAACAGAGATATCCTAACTCATGTAATAACCTAAGGCATTTCTAATCATCTAAGATGATTCACAGAATCAACTAAACTAGAAATTGCCATTTTTTGTTTTTAGAAACATGTGCACATTGGTAGAAACAAAAATCACTCAGAAGTATTTATATCTGGTCAAGCCCATTTTTCCGAGTTCCCTGAGATGACCCGCAGATACAACACACAGCACGATGTTGCAGCAGAAAGGCAACTATATTCACAAGAATCATTTACAGTGAAGTCAGACTTCTAATTCAACCACATAACCTACAATATAAATTATATCCTTATGATTGGGTTTTGCAATAAATTTATTCAAATCAAGAAAACTGTCATGTGTAAAGCTCTCAAAGTAATTTTGGCACAAGTTGGATCTTCTCATGTTGTTAAGTCCCTGAGCTCTGTAACAGGCTGGTTCTTACATCTGGCCACCAGGGCCACAAAGCCTCACCACCTGCCCCTGGCCTCACGTTAACTCTAAGTCAGCACCTAATGCCGTGAGCTCTCTAAGCAACTGTGCTCTGCGGGGACCCCGTAGCTCCTCCGACATGAAGAGCCAGAGGCCCCACCCCACAGAGCACCCCCTACAGTGTTTCCGATGTTCACTAACGGGGCAGAGGACTCAGATGGGACACATCTCAGGCAGTGCTCTCACTATTTCTAAAGTTGCGGGCAACGAATGGTCAGTGTTTCAGCGCCTCCAGGGCTTTATGCCTTAGATGTTCATCTAAACACTGGATGGCAAAGAGGTCAATGTCCACATCAAACTTATTGGCAAACAAGTGGTGGCTGTGCAATATCCAGTTCAAGTCACCGGCTCCGAAGACACACACGGAGCGCACGTGGACACCACTGCAGGGTGGGTAGGGGGCGCCCTTGGAAACGTCGCCTTCAAAGTACTGCCACTTGACAAACCTAGCAATCGCCTGCATGTCGGACGTGTCGTACTTGTGGCTTAAGGGCAGTGAGCCTGGAACTTCGGGGATCCTCTGAATAGTGGCCCAGAGATACTCATCCGGGCTGTAGGTGTCTTTTGCCCACTCCATAAACTTTTGGATTTGTTCATTCTTGAGCACGTACTCCACATACTTCCTACTGGCCACAAAATAGGCACTGCCCGAAAACAGAGGTGTTTCCAGAGGAGGGTCCGTTTTGTCAGTCCCCATGTTTGTCAGCTTTCCATTAACGACCATATAATGTTTTTTCCACCTTTCTTTTTTATGGGGTGGCATTTTCTCTGTCTCTAGGTTGTTTTCTCCCATTAGCGACTTGAGCTTCCTGACAATTTCCAGGTTGGTTTTAATTGGAAAATCCATACCACAGAGGTTTATCAAGTACTTCCAGTCTGCACTCATCCTGTAGAGGTCCTGCATACAGTTGAGGTCAGCCTGAACCCGACTCCACGACGCATACACCACGGTCTCCAGCTGACTGGCCACGAAGACATTACTGAAACAGGACGCGATACCAATCACTGCCGCCAAGAAGGAATCCTCTGATTTTCTGTCCACGTGAATGCAATAGAAATTCTGAGGCATGTAGATCGCCCTCAGGAGCCTGTCAAGCATTTCAATTTTATGATGAACCACTATGGAATATGCTATTGGAAACTCTGCTTCTTCTTTACTAAGAGGTTCTACAATATATTTGCGCCTCTTGATGAAAGAGGTACAATCCCTAGTCATGTTTATATAGTCATGAGTTGTCCACTGAGGGCGGTTTCTAAACTTCACGGTTAGAACCTCAAGCTTTACTTTTTCAATTTCATCTACATCACCCAGCAAAACCTTGGTGCAGTTAATATTACTACTGGGATTGTCTCCGACCAGACCCAAATGTTCGATGCTCACAAACTCGGGCTTTTGATAAATTCTTAAAACAGAGAAGGTGACCAGAGAAAAAACAAGAAACAAGAAGTAGTATTTAGTGGGATAAGAAAAAAGTCTCCTCCTTAGCAACCTCTTCAGCATTTCAAATAGCTGGGGACTCTCCTTCTGGAGGGGCAGTCTTCCACGCTTCCGGCAGCAAAGATGTTGCTTGTGTCCTGGCCTTGCGAGCTGTCGGTTTGCATTTATCAGAAGTGCACAGGCATCTTTAGGTGCAGAAGCACACTAAAAGAAAAACAGAAAGGATACCTATAAATACAGTTTCCACGACATCTTCTCCAGCTCAAAACCGCCCTTGTTACTATGAGGTCAGGTTTCTAAAAGACAAACAAAGTGAGTCCAACAGAGGAAGAGGGGTGGTATGACAGAATTCGTCTTAGTATCAATGGCAAATGGTTTAAAACGAAAAACAAAAAAATCCCTCAAGTATAAGGACATGCTAGAGTATCCTACAATAAACCTCTTACCTCTCAGGTATACTGAGGTGTAAACACAGAGTTGAAGACCAGGCCATGATTAGCGAACTCTCTATACCTGGTGGGTGTTGACCCTGGGCCAGATCTAATCGGCACGGCCCACCTGGAAATCATCACTCAGCTGGGCTCCTCCGGGCAGACCCACAACCGCCCACCAGTTGACACTGACAGCCCCAGATTCTGGAAGGGATCAGATTTATTTGGCTGTTCACCAATTTAAGATTGAGGTGCACTTAGGGAGATGTTCAGAAATGGCTGTGACATCTAAGAACCTTTATTTATTTATTTTTTAAATCCTCACCTGAGGATATGTTTATAGATTTGAAAGAGAGAGAGAAAGAAACATTGATATGAGAGAGAAACATGGATCAGTTGCCTTCCACACACACCTCAACCAATGATCAAACCTGCAACTTAGGTATGTGCCCTGACCAGGAATCAAACCTACGATCTTTTGGTGTATGAGCTGACGCTCCAACCAAATGAGCCACCCAGCCAGGGACCTAAGAATCTTTGAAGGAAAAGCAGTTGTTGAAGGAAGGGCCAGTCAATGGGATTCTCAGACTGAACCAGAAAGGCATGGCTAAAACCAGGCTAGATTTGGGACTGTTTGGGGTTGACCTCATGTACTTCAGCTCCGTACCAGGCATCACAGGAAGAAAAGACCCACACAGCGTTCCTTGCATTTCTCACATTGGTTATAACAGGTTATTATAATTAAGACTTGTGGAAAAAACAACATTCGTGTAAAAATTGTAATTTATGACAGAATTTATGTCTCTATTCAAATTCCAGGAACCCAACTCACTCTTATTACATAAAATGTTTACGAATAGTTAGATCTTGTTTTATTTTCAAAAATCAATTTTATAACCTGGCAATTTGTTCCATAACTAATAAGTGATACTGTTCTAACAAAGAAAACCAAATACCTACAATTGTCTCTATACTGAATTCATAACATTTAAAACATATTTTAACATAAGAATCACCATTAGAACTTTTAAACATTTGATTGGGAAATGAATTGTGAATATTAATACAAATAAAAATAAATAGTTGACAAGTATTAGTATAATGTTACAAAAAGTACCTAGTTTTTTTTTCCATTTAAAGTTAAGGAACATCTGGCTTGTTTAGTTACTCAATTCCAGGCGACATCCTGCGCCCATGCAGAGGGCCTCTCACGCAGCCAAGTCTCTTAATTCCACCAGGCATCCAGCAGTGGTGTTATGTCCCATGAGGCTTTCAAAAAAATCTGTGAAATAAAAAGGGAAAAGTATGAAGGGATGTAATGCACATGTAAATATACACACACTCAGGAAGCATGCTGATGAACTAATCCTACATATTCACTCTTCCCCCCTCAAAATTGTGGCTGATTAATTTCTTTCTTTTAACATTTCCTTCTCTGCAGTCTCAATTATTTTTCTAATGCTATGTTTGTGGATTGCTAAAGGTTTGAAGACATCCTGCAATTTAGACATCCTGGACCATCCTGCAACATCTTTCAAAGAAAACTCTAGAAGTGTGTCCCAAAGTATATGCCAGGGACATGTTTAATGGTCCAGTGATTGCAGAGTCTCATATATCTTATCCCCGCTGTGGAGATGCCCATGCTCACTGGCTCATTAAAGACAACCCTGCAAAAGAAGTAGTTGCTTAACGCATCTTCTTCTGTCTAGTCCACCACCCCACTCCAAACCTCTACTAGAAAGCAAACACTGGGAACTTTCGGTAAAATACTTAACTATCTCAACCATAAAAACATCAGATTCCTAAGGAAAATTATGCCTTCAAGCAATTTCTGCTCCTTATTGGCTCAAGGAATTTGAAGAAATCTCTGTCTAGTCATTAAGGGACCAAGACTTAAGTGACCTCACACAGCAAAGAATATAGAGTTTCAAAAATTAACTAGGGGAAGTCAATAGACAAACAGACAGCAACAACAATAAACCCTCGGTAGAGCAGGGGTAGAGGTATGATTTCCAGAGTTGCCACATTATAAAATGTGTTCTTTCAACAACAACAAAAAAAATCACAAGGCACAAAAAGAAGTATGAAACTCTGGCCCACATACAGGGAAAAAAAGCAGTCAATAGAAACAGCCCTGGAGGAAGCCTGGCATCTGACAGATGGAAGACTTTAAGTCAGCTATTATAAATATGTTCAAAGAACTAAAAAACTAAAAGAAAGTATGAGAATAATATTTGGCCAAACTGAAATTTTCAACAAAGAGATAGAAATTATAAAAAAGAACAACAGAAACCTGGAATTGTGGGTGCAATAAATGAATTGAAAAAACTGACCAGATGGGCTCAAGAGTGGGTTTGAACTGACAAAAGAAAAACACCAGTGGAACTGGGGAAGGACTGAGTCACAGTACTCAGTGAGAAGAACAAAAAAAAGGAAAAAGATTTAAGAAAAATGAGCGAAGCCTCAAAGACCTGTGAGATACCATTAACTGAGCAAAAGTTGCAGCTGATCTGAGAGATATAAACTCTTTTCTTAAATATTTTAACATATATTAAGTGCATGGGTTAAGTGATAACATCCAAGCTAGTCATGACCTTAAACTTATGCACTCAATATATGTAACAATATTTAAGAAAAGACTTTGTCTGTGTCTCTCAGATCGGTGGTGACCTCCACAGGGCTAAGCATATCAATAAATACATCATGGGAGTAGCAGAAAGAGAGGGTTGGGGGAAAGACGGACAGTGCAGAGGGCTCACACACAGCAGGGTGGGGCAGAAAAGTACTTAAATAAGGGCTGAAAACTTCCCAAATTTTAGTTTAAAGAATCAATGTGCACATCCAAAACATTCAGCAAGCTCCGAGTATGCAAAATGGTATAATCACTTTGGCAGACAGTTTGGTGGTTTCTTACAAATCTAAACATATGCTAACCATTCAACCTAGCAATCATGCTCCTAGGTGCTAACCCAAATCGAAAACATATGTCCACACAAAAACGTGCATATGAATGTTTATGGAAGCTTATGCATAATGGCCAAAAACTGGAAGAAATCAAGATGGCCTTCAATAGGTGAATGGAAAATAAACTGGTATATTCATAATATGGAATATTACTCAATGATAAAAAGAAATGAGCTACCAAACCAAGTCTTTTTGACATGGAGGAAACTTAACTTGAAAAACCTACATACTGTATGATTCCAACGATATGATATTCTGGAAAAGGAAAAACTGCAGAGATAATAAAAGATCAACGTATGCCAGAGGTTTGGGGAAAGCAAGGAACAAAGGAATAGGTAGAAAACATGGCTCTTTTTAGGGCAGTGAAACTATTCTATATGACGCTGTAATGGTAGCTACATGATGTTTTCTATTTGTCAAAACCCAGAGCTGTATAACATAAAGAATGACCCCTCTTAACTATACTCAATTAATGATAATGTATCAATATTGTTTCATTAAATGTGTGATGGGGTATATGGGAACGCTGTAATTTCTGTGCAATTTTTCTGTAACCTTAAAACTTCTCTAAAAAAATAATTAAAATTTAAAAAGCAATCAACACACTTAAGAAGCCCAATGACTCTGAAGGATGATGAACTCAAAGAAATTAATACTTAGATACTTCACAGTTAAATTGTTGAAAGACAGACTAAAAAAGAATCTTGAAAGTGACACAAGTGATTATACAAGGGGCCCTAAAAATTATCAACAGCTTCAAATCAGAAACAATGGAGACCAGAAGGTAGTGGATAACATATTCAGAAAGATAAGTATCCAGAATATATAAAGAATTCTTACAATTCAACAACAAAACTGAAAATAACCCAACTGTGGCACTGGTGGGGATTTTAAAACAAGACAAGAACTATAGAAGTACTCTCTTAAACAGACTGTTTAAGAATATGAGGACAGAGTACAGCCCTGGCTAGTGTGGTTGGTTCAGTGGATTGAGCGCTGGCCTGTAAACCAACAGGTCACCAGTTTAACTCCCAGTCAGTGTCCATGCCTGGGTTGCAGGCCAGGTCCTCAACTGGGGGTGTGCAAAAGGTAACTGATGGATGTTTCCCTCCCACTCTCCCTTCTTTCCCCTCTCTCTGAATATAAATAAAGAAAATCCATTTAAAAAAAAGAATTTAAGTGCAGGTGGTCTCGGGTGACCCTCCTGTGGGACCAGCTATGCCTGTGAGGACTCTCAGCTGAGCCAATGCAACATTGGCCATGGTCTGGGTGCCATCAGGGCCTTCATCCACTTCACCAAGCAGACCCGGGGCTGGAGCCAGCTCATTAGAGCCACTCAATACACATGCATGTTGCTTAGATATTTGTTAGAGCCTAAAGCTGACAAAGAGAAGAGGCCCAATGAGGTGGTTTCAGGCTGAAGACTTGTACCTCCTGCTGGAATGGACATATGAATTAAGCAAAGACCATGCCATACTGTGCTTCAAGACTTGCTCATGAGAGCTTTTCATAGCCTGATACGTGAGCAGAGGTCAGGCCAAGAATGGAGAAGCGGAGGGGTCAAGATTTATATATGTTTTTTGGAGTGCTGGGGTGACTTCCAAAGTTCTGAGTATTTTCTCTTCATCTGACATTCATTGAGCCTCTCCTACTACACACAGTGGGAATTTGGTGTTTTCTGAATGAATAAAAGTTGAAGGGAAAAAATTTAAAAAGGCCCAAACACACATGCAAACATGAACATACAATAACTTTGGGGCTCTGTGGCTCACTGCCTTTGCACAACCACAGCAGGTCTACTCCCAGCCCCCAGTTCTGGGAGAGGCCCCTTCCTCCACAGGTCCTGATGCCTGGGCAGGGGCTGGAGCAACTGGGCTTATGGCCTCCTAAACTGCCTGCCCAGGCACCTCTGCATTCCTGTCCTTCCTCCTCCGGAGGTAGGATCAGAAACACATCAGGCACCTTCGAGATATAAGTGCCTTTAGGCAGTGCAGTGACTTAGCAAAACAGCAGAAGCAGATAGGGAGAACTTGAAGTAAAAATAATGTGCAAGGTCACAGCAGGCCCCTGTAGGTGGCCTGTGAAAAATGAGGAAACTGATGTTTAAAAAAACAGAGGCCAGAGCCGCATCCCTCCGATTCCCAGTCCAGCCTTCCTTCTGTGGTATTTCACTGCCCTCCGGGTGGAGTGGGAGTGGGGAACTCTCCAGAATCCTGTGCAAAGAGCCTTTCTGAGAACCTGTGCTGGTCAGCAGTTTCTATTTTCTACAAAAATTAAAGGTATATCTAGGCTTATCAGCTAGGTTGCTTATTTAAAGCCATATGACAATTTAGGCATGTCCACATTAATTTTCATCAAAATTCATGTAATTAAGTTTCACGAATACTCTGCATGTAGGAGGGTTGCAAGTTTCTATGGTAAGTCAGACTTCATGTGCGTAGGGGGTTGGGGAGGCGGTTGAGTAGAGGCTACTTACCCACACGCCAACTTCCCTCCTGGGTGTTGGGTCCTTGTGACTACAGATCCTCTAATTTGAGGGAGGTGGGGTTGAGAAATAGGAGGCCAGTGTCAGCCTTACCAACAAAGCCGTCTCATTTCTCTGAGTGGAC
Source organism: Sturnira hondurensis (assembly GCF_014824575.4). NCBI lineage: Eukaryota > Metazoa > Chordata > Mammalia > Chiroptera > Phyllostomidae > Sturnira > Sturnira hondurensis. The sequence goes on from NW_028093273.1 coordinate 3,953,818, forward strand.
ACAAGAAAAGAACTGTGCACTAAATAATTTTCCCATGAATGTGATGGAGCTTCTTAAAAAGTAGACTCAGGTGCCTGGCTCTTTCTTTTTAAAGTGATCGATCAAGATGTGGGATTTGAAGAACATTCAGGCAATTTTAAGAGGAATGAGATACTCTGCCCCCCAGGAATGTGCCCTTCCCTCACCTTCCCCTTCCCTCTCTTCTGCTTCTGCCCCCAAGAGTGCAAGTCCTAAACTCCCATAGTAATAAGCCCCAACTGGTGTGGCTCAGTGGGTTGGGCATTGCTCCAAGAACCTAAAAGTCATTGGTTCAATTCCCGGACAGGGCACATGACTGGGTTGCGGGGCCAGGTCCCCAGTTGGGGGCGTGCGGGGGGCAACCAGTCAATGTTTCTCTCATACATCAGTGCTTCTCTCCCTTCCTCTTTCCCTCCTTTTCCTCGCTCTAAAAATATACAAATAAAATCTTAAAAAATAAGTAGTGATATGATAGCAAAAATTGAAAAATTCAATAGAAGCATTCAAAGTAAAGTTGAAGAAAACTCTCGTGGAGTTAAGCAAATAAGCCAACTGGTTGTGCAGCAAAAGCAATTTTAAAAAGAATAAGTAAGAGATAATTATATCGATAATATTTGCCTCGCATGTTCCTTGATCCGAATGACCTCCTTCCCCATTATATTACGGCACTAAGCCTTTTTCTCAACATGGTGAAACAGAAAAATGAATAGATTTCTAAGCACTGTGGAAACAAGGACAAGATTCCAGAAAAGACATAAGAGTGATGACAAGCATGGGCCACACCCCACCAATGATGAAAATGCACACCTATAATAAAGAGGTCCCCTGGGAAGTTCTGTGCAGAAGCAACAGCGGCGGAGGCCTGGCTCCAGGGCCCTGCTTACCCCTGGGATGGCTCCTCATTCATAAAGTGAATTTTGCTTATAATAATAAAAATGTTCAGACCATCCCTGGAAAGAAGAAACCGGGAAGAACCGGGACACTGTTCTGGAAATTCCCTTTGCAAATTGCAAGGGAACCAGTACCTACTGAGGCCCACAGAGACTAGACTTGATTTGTTGTTTATGCTCTGAGTGCCTTTTCCTTGCCCACTCCTCACACACACACACACACACACTTTAAGCGTTTGAGACTACAGATCAATGCTCTTTCTTTAAATACCCAGTGATTACTTGAAAGAGCAAAGAAGACCCAATAACTGGTTCTAGTCACTCATTTGCCTCAAAACCCAGAGGTAATACATTAAGGGAAACAAAAAAAGAAAAGGAGGAAATGGGATGGAGGCACCAGCAGCGCCAGACACGGCACATGAGAATGAACTCGCATAGGCTCTCTCCTTCCCAGAGCTGTCTCTGTACCTGTCACGTTGCCTGTGTCCCTCGGCCGTCATCAGAGTGGGGCCTGGGGCTGAAGGAGCCAGGCTGGAAGAAGACACTGGCTCCAACTCAGCACTAAGGCAGAAATGGCCATGAGGAAATGCAGGGCCAGAGAGCAGCTCCAATCAATAGGATTCTATGGTTGTGTGTCCTTAAAACTTAGTATTTGTGCTTTCCACAGCAGAAAAAGAAGTCACACTAATCCCATGAGTACTAATGCTTTCTCTGTATCCTCCATCCAAATTCTGTTTAACATAAAATTTGGTGCTAGAAATATATATGGATTTACCCACACAAGTTTTATACACTCCCTTGAAAGTTAAAGAGAGCCATAATTGTACTGAAATATCAGAGTAAGTGTGGTGTACACATACAATGGGATATCACTTAGCTCTAACAAGGAATAAAATGCTGATGCATGCTGTAATGTGAATAACTTGAAGGCATTATGCCAAGTGAAATAAGCCATTCACAAAAACACAAGTATTGTGTGCTTCTCTTTCTATGAGGAGAAACTGGAGTAATCAATTCATAGAAACAGAATGCGTAATAGAGGTTACCGGGGGCAGGAGGAGGAGAAGTTATTGTTTAATGGGTAGGAGAATTTCTGTTGAGGATGATAAAGTGTTCCGGAAAGGGAGAGTGGTAATACACTGGGAGAGTGCACAACACTGTGTATATTCTTTGTGCCCTGAATTTTCCCTCACTCCATCAGAGACATGGTTTTAGCCTCCAGGGCTATTTTTATTAATTCCCTTGTTATAATTTTAGAAAGATGTAGTTGGCTTATAACTTCGCTAGATACCTTCCAAGTTGGCGAGCACAGTTAGACAAACAATGCTACTTAGAAGAGGCTTTTAAAATTAATTTAAGATAGGATACACACACATACAGATGATCCCAGGTTGTCTGAAAACAGAACAAAACAAGAAGGAGAGGGACCTCTTTGCGTTTGGTGTCATAAAAATTTTTAGCTACACAATGATCAGCTGTCTGGTTTCCTCTCAAAAACATGTAAGTTTCTTCCTGTGAGAAAGTCTTCTTACAGTCCGATAGTAAGTCCTCTAAAGGCGGTAGAGTTTATTTGCAGAGGCTGACCTTGATAAACTCAGACAGAAATTTATCTATTTACACACACGCAAAAAGTTTTTCTAACGGTATCTTCAATCTCGCTACCACTGCATGCCAAAAATGAGTAGAAAGATCTCGCTGCTCACTTCAAAATTCCAGATGGAGAAGCAATGTTTTTCTCCCCTTTCTGTAAAATTTGAATCAAATACTAGGACGTTTATAATAGTTTTATGGAAACAGAATGTCACATATGAAAGGTATGTTAAAGTTCATTTTGTCCATTCTTACTTTTGAAGACAAGGATGCTTAGGGCCCCGAGGTTGCATGGTTGGCAAGGCCCCGAGTCAAGAACAATTCTTTAGTGGAGAAGACCTTCCTCACTTGATTGGTGGCAATTAAAAACCTGTAAAGCACAAGCACAACAGTTGCTCAAGGAGCAGGAGTTACCGACATTATCTCTCCTTTCAGCACTTAGTTCCACGTAACCATCTCTGTGAACAAATCCATGGGGGGCCGGTAAACCCCCAGGAGCAGGGGTCTCGTCTTAGGCTTCTTACCCTCCTCCACCGACTCACGCTGCTCCCTGGGCCCAGCAGAGGCTTATTCAATGGAAAGTCCAAATATTCAGAATGCACTCCCTTGCTCCCCCCAAATGTAGGAAAGTATCTTGGGTGCTTTTTTAAAAAAATGTACCTTTAAGCTCGTATGCTTTTCTAGACAAAGACACCAAATGCTCCAAATTACAGTGTGTCAGGGCTGTACCATGAATTCAGAGCACTCTGTGTTGGGTCTTAAAAGACATCTATACAGAATCCTAAAATGACTGCCTCATACTGGGTGGCTCTCAGCCTTTGTGACTGACCTCACCTTTCTTAACCTTTCTGTATTTGGTCCCCACCTGTACATGAGAGGGATTGGATTCAAGTAGGAGATTCCCCAACTCCTGAGTGACAAACCACTATTACTCAGCAGAGGGGTGATGGGCAGGGACAGGGGAGGCCGAATATTAGGAAGGTAGAGGATGGTGGGGGAGTCCTGCTGCCAGACAAAATACTAATTACTCTGTATTTCCACAAGTCCGTGAGGAGGTTCAGAGCAGGCCTCCACGAGACATGCCGCTCTCACATGTGAATTATTTGGAGAAGGCAATGAAGTTGCCACAGGCTCCTGAGAAACTGTTACTTCTCCTTCAAAGAATTTAAATTAGGGAACTCGCCCATAATAAGAATTGTCAACAGAGATAATATTTTATGACCTATCTACAGGGCCAAATGACTAGTGAACATCTGTTCTTCCTCCGCCTCTCTAAAGCTCCCAGGTGCCCCTCCTCATCCCTGGCTCAGAACGCCATACACACACCTCACTTCCCCTTTCTGTCTCTGAATCTCTTATGTGTGTGAGGTCTCTACATGTGCAAGTGTCCCATATGTATATAAGTAAGTAAATTTGTCCATTTTCCCTCGTTAATCAGTCTTTTATTTGATTATTAAGCCAGCAGGAAGAACCCCGAAGGGTTGAAGAACATGTCTATTTCCCTAACATCTGAAAACTTCGTTTTTTCTTATACTGACATTTTTTCATTGATAGGCCTTTAATGCACTGATATAATGTGGTCATTCCTGCAATGGTGTTCCTTTTCCTTTTAATTTCCTTAAAAGTTGATATTAAATTGATGGTGCTTTTATAATCAAAGTTATCTCAGAATTAGGGAAATTGTTAATATTGGTAGTCAGCATATACTTTGCCAAGCATTTTTACATACATTTCTCTTTAATTTGCACCACCCTGTGAGTAGCTATTTTTATTCTCATTTAGCAGTAAGGACACTGAGGCTTTCAGCTGCTTTGAAAATGGTCATTTCCTCCAGTTTCCCAGCAAGAAAGAAGTGGGGTGGGGTTCAACCCAGGGGACAGAAGGGACTGGGCAGTCTCACTTTCTGGCCAAGAACAACACTGGACCAAGTTATAAACACCTTTCAATTATACCTCACCCGACCCCCTAACCTTTCAAGGAGCCTCAGAACCTTCCAAATCTTCCCAAGCATCTGACTGGGACAAACCCTGCTCCTGAAGGCTTCGTCCTGAGGTGCAGCCAATGCCTTCACCCCTCAAAGAGCCCTCTGTGATCCGAGCTCTCAATGTTGCCTTTCAGAAGTTTCATGTGAGCGGCAAACTCTAACATTTTCATTTTATCTAAGTTCTACTAAAGCATACTTGTTGGATTTAAAATAATTGCCAAAGCCAAGAATGAAGGAATTCTCTGGGTCGTGACATGAGAAAAGGTTCCGCAGATAAAACAGCATTCAGAGATGAGCTGCATTTCAGTTTGTACAGAATAAAGCAAAACAAGCCTCCAAAAAATTGTAAATGTGCGCACTGGAAAAATTTGAGAAGCACATACCCTAAACTATGAAGTGACCATCTTTTTATTTGGGTGCTGGGCAAAGGCAGGTATTTATTCAAATATTTTCATAGTGTTTTAATTTTCAATTAAAAGTTGAATTTTTAATTTTCACCTCAGGAATTCTTTTTAATTGTAAATCAGGATACAACGGTCCCCATGTTCCAAAGTGAGCTCAGGTGAAATGCGTTTGCAAAGCATTAAGGTTAATTTGCAAACAAACAGAAAGCCATTTACAGCCCGGGTCGGGCCACTCATACTTGAGCTCAGATTTAACAGCAGCAGGGGTGCGGGTTCCTATTTTGCTTTTTCCATTTGACACGTATCAAAGTGTCATAATTTTTTATGCCACAATTAATGTGTGCTTGTTATCCATGGTTGGGTAGCAAGGGTATTTCCAAATCTATTTTTATAAATATGAGCTGTAGCGGGCCTGAGAACCAGACGATCGCGGTTCGATTCCTAGTCAGGGCACATGCCTGGGTTGCAGGTCAGTTCCCAGCAGGGGATGCATGAGAAGCAACCATACATTGATGTTTCTCTTCCTTTCTCTTTCCCTTCCTCTCTAAAGATAAATAAATAAAATATTTTAAAAAATATATGAGCTGTAAACACTTTGAATACACTCACAGCTTTGTCTGCCTCAGGCTTTTTAAAGGATTGCCTGGAATTCCCAAGAGAGGAGATCTTGGATCAAAACATACAAATTTCTAGGCTCCTGATTGCCTTCCAAATGTTTGAGTGCCATTTTCTCTACATTTAGTGTATAATTATCTTAATTATGTACTACATATTTATATACCATGTAATTATTTTTATCAATATGGCAACAGTAAAACTGCAAATCACTGAGGTTTCATTCCTTGTCTTTTTGGTTACCAGCGACTCGGTATTTTCGGTTCATTGTGATCACAGGTAAGAAGGAAGGTTTGTTGGCTGTGATTTCAGTTCTGGGGCCAGACGGCCCAGGTCAAAAATGGGCACCTCTGTCCACGAACTCCGACCTCTCTCTAAGCTTCAGCTTCTTCACTAGCTAAAAAATTAATTAATTTTAAGTGATTTAATTGGGATAGGGATCCTACACACCCTAGTTTTTATAAAGAATACGTGAGTCAATCTGTAACATGCTCACACTGTAAGTGACACATAAGCAGCCCAAAGGAATTAGGAATTTATTATTATTGTTTATATTTTTTCTTGTCTGGACTTTGTCCAAATCTTTTGTTTTAAAGATGTTAGTTTATTTATTTTTAGAGAGAGGGGAAGGGAAGGAGAAAAGGAGAGAAACTTCGATGTGCAAGAGAAACTTTGATGTGTGAGAGAAACATCAATTGGTTGCTTCTTGCAAGTCCCCCACTGGGGACCTGGGGTGCAACCCAGGCATGTGCCTTGACTAGGAGTCAAACTGGCAACTCTCAGGTCGCAGACCAGTGCTCAATCTACTGAACCACACCAGCCAGGGCTCAAATCTTTAATTCATGTCTATATGTAACTTTTTCAAAACCCCAAAATGAGAAACCATATTTCAGTTTACTAACAAATACCTGTGTACACACAATGTAATTCTATATTAAGCACCTATTATACAAAGCGGAATCCCAGGTTCTCATTGGGGGGGGACCCCGTCATAACTAATGCATCTCCCAAGTGTCAAGGAATCCACACAATGGTTATTTGCTGAGCCTTCTGGGGAAAATTATAGGCTTGGTCAATATGATTAAAAATTATTTTCAGAACAATGCATCCATTGTAAAGCAGAAAGGGAGAGCATCTACTCCTGCCAGAAACAGCATTGGGGGCAGTCACTGGGTCGCAGGGGTGGGGTGGATTCTGTGATCCAATATTAAGAGAAGTGTGGTCACAAAGAAAAACAGAATTCTGCACTCATGGGTCTCTTATTTCTTAGCCTTTCAGACAATAATGCTACTGAGACTGAAGACAGGGACATGGTATTCAGCATTTCTCAGACTGATTTGATCAAGAAAATAGTTTAGAGAGAGGAGAGTATTACCAGACCATAAAGGAACTTCATCTAGTCCCACGGACCCCTCTCCTCTCTAACTCAAAAGGAAGCCGCTGCCCAGGGTGGGTACAAATGACTTTCCTAAGGGTCAGCAATGAGTCAAAGGCTGATGCTAACCAGATCCTGAAACCTCACCCTATCAGAATGTGTCCTTTCACAGTGCACTGTATCGCCTAGACTTATTTCTCATTTTTCCCTGGGGGGCAGCGGGGGGAGAGCCGTTGGGAGGGCTGCCCAAAGAATCCCAGGCAAGAGCTCTGACACTCCTTTGGGGTCAATGCCCATAAAATATTTCTTCCCTTTTTCCCACTCCCTCTTTCAATTCAGAGGAAATTTCATAACCCAAAAAAAGGAGGGGGGGTAATACCTGTATGGGTCAAATATAAAATCTAATGTATTTTTTAAAATATTTACACTTTATTTTTAACCCCTCCTCCCCCCAAAAAATGGTATTACTGAGCATGAGCAATCTACCTTATAAGGCTGACTTTGCCGTGTTCCAAAAATCACATCCACCATCAAACCCTGGCCCCTTTCCTAATGGGTCCACCTTGGCACAGAAGACAATCATCAAAATGGTCAGAAATGCCTGTGCATACCAAACAAGCATTTACTTTGAAGGCACTCACCTTCAATCTGCACACGTTTTTAAAAATCCTGTATTTTTAACAGCAATGTCTCCTACTTTCAGGGAATTCAAAAGTCCTTTGATGAAAAGGCACTCAAAACAACATTGTTAGGTTGTCTATAAGGTGCTTTTAAAATACTTCCACACACCTAGGAAGACGAGAGTCAGGTTTCACCCACAGGCTGGGGGCTGGGAGGCTGGGAGCCCCAGGCGGGAGCCCGTTCCTGGGGCAGCCACACTCCAGAGGCAGCTACGCCCTACACGTGCTTCGGGCACTTTCACTGCGCACCAGAGGTTTTGTTCAACGAGCAGGAGTGTTATAACCGGATCTTCCTAGGTGATTTTAACGACTTTGATTAGCTGTTATGCTAATAACATGTGGGAAAACAGTGAAGGAAGAAGAGATCAGGTATTCCATCTGTGCGGATGGGTCAGGGACATTCTGGAGGCACAGTCTGAACCTACGTCAAAAGAACAAGTCTGTCGAGTCCAATAGCCTGGGAAGGTGTCCCAGGTGCACACTTGGGCACAGCTGCTGATTCCAGAAAATCCATGTTTATCTGACTCCGACCCAATGGTCAGCTGACCCCTGCTACTAGAATGATGACATGCGTACCTCACATGAACCTTGGGTGGGAGATAGAGCCACAGAGCTGCTGGGCACAGTCGGCCTGAGACTTCCTTTACTTGCCCAGAGAACTGCTGCCCTTACCAACCTGTTTCCCAAAAGACCCAAACTGGCTTGTGCTGGTTCATAGGCAACAGCAGTGAGGTGGCTGGTGGATAAAAGCTGAGAAAGCACATGACCTATGTTTAAGTGACTTAAAGCATTTATTCACCTGTTGGAAAACAAAGGAAGGACCATGTGACTTATGAAAATTTCCTTTTTTAAAGAGGCTTATTTAAAGGAAGTTTAACATACACATTCAAAAGAAACCACACACACACACACCGTATTCATTACTTTTCAAAGTGTGAGCACATATTTTTACTCTAGTAGCAATTGTATTTTCAATCGAATGAAGTACAGGAGCACATTATGGGGAAGAGGCAGTTTTAGATTCAAGTTACAAGGAAAGCAAGTTCTCAAATTTTCATAGCTATATTGTATCTACAGAATGTACTTTGACTCAAAAATTTTAAAGATAACCTTGCAAAATTTTTAGTACAAACAATAAGCGCTAAGGAAGTACCCTTAATATATGCATATTTCTTTAAATATTATTTGTTCTACTACACTAATAAGTTATGTGCATTACAAAACAAAAAGATGGGGGAAAGGAAATGAACTTAATAGTTTAATCACTTGTGGCACAAAACTTCTTGCTCACCACATACTGTTGGTTTTTTTTTTAAGATTTTATTTATTTATCTTTAGAGAGGGAGGGAAGGAAAGAAGGAGAGAAGTATCGATGCATGGTTGCTTCTCGTGAGTCCCCTGCTGGGAACTGGCCTGCAACGCAGGCATGGGCCCTGACTGGGAATCGAACCGCAATGCTCTGGTTTGTAGGCCCGTGCTCAGTCCACTGAGCTACACCAGCCAGGGCCACCTATTGCTAATATTTGTAATAAAAGCAGCATATTAGACATGCTTCTTTATTTTTGAAAACACGTTGTAGTTATTTCGAGCCTGCTTCCAAGCTCCGTGCATTCTATTGTAGCATTTTGTTTCAAGCAGACAAAGAGTAGAGCGTTCTTCTCTCCGCTACCTAAACCTTGATACTTAGTTTTCAATCTATCTTCCAAGCACACAAAGTTTTGTGGTAAATTCAGATGGGAAGTTTCAATTACCTATCCTTGCAAATTAGTCAGTAGGTGTCACATTTTTATAAATTAACAAACAGATTCAAAACTCTTCTTGATGGTCTTTACTCAAGAGACTGTAATAGATCACTCTGTTCTCAAGTTTTTAAAGGTTTTTAAAGAGTTTTGGTAAATCACAAATGCACCATATTTCTTGGCAACATGTTCACTTTACTATGAAAACATTCTCGAACAGCCTTTCCAAAGCATAAATTTCTTTCAGAAAGCAGTCACTCCCTCTCATTGTGAGAACGTCACATCTTATTGGAGGGTTCCTTTCTCCAAAGTATCTGTGACTACTGACAGGCACAGCAAAAAATTAGAAAAAGGCAGCAAATTTGGAAAGGTCTTTTTATTAATAAAAATGCTGATACCTGTAAACTCAACTACTCTTGGGTATTGCCCACAAGAGAAACAGGGGTGCTCTGGGTGGTATAAAAAATGGCCATGTGTCCTCTCAGAGGACTGGACACTTTCTGCCACCTGAAGCAGCAATTCTCATGTCATGACCTACACCCCAAAGGGCGACTATTGAAATCCAGCTCGCCTCGCTGCAGAGAGAGGGCTGAGAAAGACTCAATACCTCAGTGCACCTGCAACCCACTTAGGAACAAGTCTAAATATGACAGATGAGAGACACTCTGATGTAAAGCCTTTATAAAATTAAAGGAATTCAATGACGCCCTATACTTTTTAAACTGTAATACTCCACAATGTGCTTAACAGCCAGGTGAGGACCCCAGCTGGGCAAGGAATTTCCATCTCTCTACATCATGAAATCCCATTCACGTTACGGGACACAGGGCTAAGGAGGCACCACTGGCAACGGTCTTTATTTACTGATTCCATTCTTAAATGCTTATAGAATTACAAATAGAAGGTCTTCTCCTTTCTTCAACATTCCAAAAGAGTTTCATTCACATCCTGCTTTGGCTGCCCGTGTACTTGATCCACGATGACCTCAATCTTACTTTCACACACAGCTGGCAAACACAGTGAGCGTTACTCATTCGTTACACAGTGAGTGTTACTCACTTGTTACACCGTAACAAACTAGGGTTCACAGGGCAGAATGGCTCTGGCGGCTCTCAGGGCCACCCTCCCGGGGAGTGGTTCTAACCTTGGCTGAACACTAAAGCTTTCAAGTACCAGTACCTGAATCCCCCTAACAGAGACAGGATAGCATGGGTCAGGATATTCAGGTCTGGACCTCGACCTGAATGGCAGAAATTTTAAAAACTCCTAATATATAGCTAACATTGAGAACCTGGACTTGCAAACCTGTGGTGAGGAGGGAGTCTGAAAATGCCCTTCCCTTCCAGGAGCCTCACCTTCTGGGGGCTTGGACACACATCAGAGGAGTAAGCTCTCAGTCGAACATTACAGCCGTTAGTCTTCAAGGGCAAGGTGAGAGGTAGGAAACCACTGTAGAAAAGATGGTGGGAGGCTATTTTGGGTGTACAGGGCTGAGCTGTTTTTACAACACTTCTGGACACCAATGTGTATCCAGCCATCCAGTTCAATTCTGTCACTGGCTACCCAGAGTTAGCACGGACCCCACGCAGATTAAGGCATCAGTCACACAAGGCTTCCCCCTTTAGATGTCAATAGCAAGTGGGTGCTCATTGCCCCCTCATGGCTAGAAAAATGGACCAGCACAGCTAGGACTCCTGAAAACACTTCGCTTACTAATCCCAGTTTATTAGAAAGAATAAAATTCAGGAACAACCAAACAGAAGGGCTATATAGGGCACCTTATGGGGAAAGGAGCACAGGGCTTCTGTGCCCTCTGGTGGCACACCACACTCTCAGCCTTTGAGGTGTAACAGACCCAGAAGCTCTGCAAGTATGACTAGTCAAGAGTTTTTACAACCCAGTGTCTAGGTATTGCCTCCTCTTTCCAGAGGTCAGTGTGCAGGGCTGAAAGTTCCAACCCTCTTATGTGATGATCAACCCCATCCTGAGGCTACCTTGGTGGCCTGGCCCCTGCCAAGTCATCTCGTTATGGTAACCTCAGATGCTCCTGGCCAGGGTGAGGCTGAAGGAAGGGCAGGGAGCTGGCAAATAACCTTCATACCTTCACCATAAAATTTAAAAAAATTATATTATCCACCCATAAAACTTTGTGAAAGTAGAAGAGTTAGACATTTCTAAGACCTCAAAGTTTCCCAAAATTACCATCTTGAAGGCTTGCCTGCATAAAATTCATTGAGCAATAACCAGATATCCACAGAGCTTTTCCTTCTTGCCCAAACTGAAATCTATTACCAAAGTCTCTAGCAGCAGGGTAAGTGGTGGGGAGGGGGGCTTGTCTGGAACTGCCTGGGATCCTAGCAGGTAATTTACACTGATCTTTGAAAACCATTCACCCCTCCACTCCACTCTACAAAACAAACCTGCCTTTCAGAACAGCTCTGAAAGGGGGGCAGAATGCCCAGAGGAGGGGACCAGTCCCTGACCGGGTCTCTTGCCTATCACTCACCGAATTCAGGCCACAAATAGCTGTGGCTGTGTTCTCATCTCCAGACATCATCACTTTCTCTCAACACTGTATATTCTCCCAATTCGCCTCTTGTACTATTCTGGAAACGAAGACCCTCCTCCCTATGGAAAGAAGTAACAATGCAAAGAGTGCTCAGGGTGCCAGGTGACGGCAAAACTTACTTCTCCAAGGCAGTCTGTTAGGTTCAGCTGGGGTCTGCAGGGGACCTCATCCACCATGAAAGATGAGAGGTGTGGCAGGCAAGTGTGCCTATATTTTGCTCTGCATCTAAGAGATAAAGTGCTACACGGAAGGAAAAGTGCTCTGAGCAAGAGCTGACACCTCAAAGGCTAATGACCAAAAGCTGAAAGAATTGGAATCAGAAATCAGGTGCCAAAAAACAGAGAGAGAGAGAGAAGAGAGGAAGGCAGGAAGATAGGAAGTCAGAGAAAGAAAGAGAGAGAAAGGGAGAGAAAAGAAAGGGAGGGAGGGAGGGAGGGAGGGAGGGAGGAAGGAAGGAAGGAAGGAAGGAAGGGAGGAAGGAAGGAAGGGAGGAAGGAAGGGAGGAAGGAAGGAGACACCTATGAAGAGAGCAGATTGTGTTTAAGAATCACCTGATTGCCTGTTTTTGTAACAGACCTAGCCGTGCTAGTTTCCTAGCCTTGCGCGTGAAGGACAGGGAGGAAGCAGGAAGACTGGGAGAAGGCTAAGGCCTTCTGAGGTCCCCCACTCCCACCTCTACCCCAACTAACGTCTCTTTTCCATCAGTTACAGTCGCCCAGGGTGAGTCACCTCTCAACCTGAAGTCGGCTTCTTCATCAGTAAAAGGGGGATAAAGTTTTTTCGCAGGGCTATGGTTAGGATTAAATGAAGTTAAAGCCGCTGGCACCCAGGGGGCCGCAGTGAGTGACTGATCGCTAGTAGCCTACCCACGTCCACAGCTAACTCCTCCGGTTTCTAAGCTCACACTCCCCTTGCGAACCAGGGTTAAAGAGGCCAGAAAAAGTGGCCTGCGAGTGAAACTGGGCACCAGAGTGTTGGCCCCCGCCACCACTGATCGAACTGAAGAGTAGGACCGCGGGGGAGTGCCTTGCGCCATTCCCGGCCCTCGGCGCACACGCTTGCAAGGGTTCCCACCGCGCGCCCTCTCTTCCTGCACCAACTCCGCTTCCTCCGCCCAGGCAGAGCCCACCCCATTCTCGGCGGCGGCACCCTGGCTAGGAGCCTACTCCTCCTCCCATCCTTTCCATCCCTCCCCCGGCGCCGGGCGGCGGAACGGCGAAATCGGTAGGGAGTTGGTTACCTGCAGCGAGAGTCTGGCGCCGGGGGCGCAGGAGAATACGGTGCAGCGTGGCTCCCCAGAGAAGCCACACGGTGTCGTCCCTCTCCGGGCGCGGGCTCCCAGGGCTCTGCGCGGAGCTCCAGGAGTCCTGGTACCCCAACCCCAGCCTCGCGGTCCCCGCCAGCTCGCCACGCCCCCGGGACCGCCCCAGCCCCACCCACTCCCGGCTGCACCTCCCGCCTCCGCGCGGGCGAGCTGGGCCCGGGGCTCCGGGCTCCCGGTTGAGTCAGTGTGTGCCCCGGGCCGTAAGGTCGTCCGGGAGGAGTAGCGGTCTCTGCTTCCTGGGGTTCGCATTGTTAGTTCTCCGAAGGGCTAAAGGGCTGGGCGTGTGAGTGGGGTCTTTCTCAAAATTTTATGTCCCCATCCTCAGAGGCAGGAAACGTGAGTACTGCCTTTTCTGAATTTGAAAACGAAAATGTTTTATAACAAAGAAGGAAAAAATGATGCCAAGGTTCTTTATATCATATGAAGTTCAGAGATGACCATGTGTTTCCTGCCCCCGACCCCTGATGAATCTTGCTTATTAAACGTAGCGTTTGAAAGCTCATTACATTTGTCCTGACCCGGGTGGCTTGGTTGGTTGATCAGCCCCCATGGGGCGCGTGCGCGAGGCGACCAATCAATTCTCTCTCACGTGTTTTTCTCCCACTTTTTCTCCCTTCCTTCCCCTCTCTCTATAAATAAATAAGTAAATAAGTAAATAAATAAGTAAATATGCATGCAAATAAAAACTATGTTATTCTATAAATATATATATATGAATAAAAATACGTTAATGTGTATTTTCACATAAGAACTAAGATTAAGTGTGGAACAAGCCACAGTGTCATGCAAAGTAGGAAACACCTGTCTCCCGCCCTTACAGCACACAGTATCGGGTCATTTATAAAAGCTGACAGTCTCCTTTGGAGCAAGAGTAATGTTGTGTATTTGTCTTCTTCCGTTGGATTTGTTACCTCTGGTAGGGCAAAACAGGTTCTTATTCATCTCTGTATCATTTGTTCATGTAACCTACCTGTACTGAATGAAAGAACATACGCAGTGCCCGCCTGCCATGTTCTGCTGGTCTGCAGGGTAGAGCCGAGACCCTGTGAGCAGGTGCATTTTCCTGTAAGTGGGAGCTTGCTTGCTGACCATTGTTCTGACAAAAGAAAGTCGTTGCTCTAGGCATGGAGAAGCAGGGCTGGGCTGGTCTGGAGGACACCACTGAGTCTCTGAGACTCACCCTCTTGGACTTTGGACTTGAGGAGGTTAAATAGTGTGGGTGGGCAGGGAACGGTATTCTTAGGTCCCCACAGAGCAGAGGTTGACGGGGCCACCTAAGTAGGGTTAATGATAAGTGGAGCTAATGAAATATAGCTGGGGGAAGGTAAATCTCTCTCCCCAAGGAGATTCCTCCTCCAGTGACAATCTTGGAACATCGTGCTTTAATGTTATTTAGGAACGTAATCTTATAATACATTATGTGGAGGACCTAGAACTAAGGTAACACATCCGCTCCTTTTAAACTGTGGTTTTTATTTTTTTTATCCTGGAAACAAAAGTGTGAACCCAACATACCTTCTGCAAATATGCAAAGAATTTTCATTTCGGCCAGAACAACAAAAAATAAAGGTAATTGCAATTTGTTTTCTCCATCTATTACTAATCCAGATGACCGTTTTTACTAAGGAACATATGACATATTAAGATCCCTTAAGTAAAGACATTATGAAGTGAAGTATGTTGCAAAAGCCCTCATAAGGCATTACGGAATCACATTCACAAGTCTTATTAATTCACTGTTCGAAACTAAGCCTTTCACTTCTTTCCACTAGACTAACTGTACTTCCTCCATTCTCACTTGGCTGTTTTTTTTCCTTACTGAGCTAACTCACATCAAGGATATTTTAAGTTTATTTTTAATTGTCAATACTTACTATGCTGGCAAGAACACTCTTTTGCATTTCTAATGGGGTGATCAGATTCACTTGCTTTTGGTTATCAATTCATAGCATTAAACATTTGTATCTGAAAAATAGAAAAATACATACACATCCTGTGACCCAGCAGTTCCTCTCTTCGGCATACACCCCAGAGCTGTCTGATGCAGTAGCCACCTGTGGCTACTTGTGTCTGGACAGCATTGAAATGTGTGGGAGCTGTATAATACACAGAGTTTGAAAGGTTGGTATAAAAATTAATACCTTATGTAAAAATCCTTAAAAATTTGATTCTTTATAGTTGAAACAGTAATATGTTATAATATACATAATTTAATCATTTAAATATTATTAAAATTTAAAAAATAAAAAGGTGAATAAAATGTGTTATCAATAACAGTAAGAAATTGTAACCCATCTCATCATTCTTTTGACATTGTTTCTGTAAGTTGCGGACTCTTTGTAGACAAACAGCGTGTTTGTATAAGAATCCTAGAAACTAACTTCCAAAGATACATACCTCAACCTTCAGGCCTCCCAGCTCCAGGAGATTTGCTGACTTTCCACCGTGGAGCCAGGAGGACAAGAAGTCAGGATGTCGTGGAGACAGGATGACTAAGCCAGGAGGATGCACACTGACCACCACTTGCCTAATCGGAACACACTGTGCTGGTCTGCACACAGAGAACTTTGCAAACCCCTCCCTTCATCTCTTTGTTTCATTCCTCTCTGCCTCCTTATATTAAAAAAAAATGTTTGTCTCCACTGAGAGGTAGAGATGGGCTTTGTGACATGAGTCCTCATCTTCCAGGAGATGGACTTTGAGACCTGAGTTGGCTATCTTCCAGATGCCCGGCATCTGCAAACAATATCAGTACCTGCCTTTCCAGCTTTGGCTTTTGTGAAGGCAGGCAGCTGCACTTCAGTTACATTATTAGCACGGTAACTGAAACTTTGAATGTATGTTGCTGTTAAAAAAAAGAAACACAAGCCAAAATGGAGTCACTTTTGCTAGGTCACATCACCAAATGAAAGCTTTATAACTCATCTAATTTCAGTTCCACCCTCTCCCAAAAGTGGAATTTTAAACCAATCACTCTAATTTCCTGGTGAAATAATGAAGTAAACTGTCGGATAAAACCCCCTACCATCCCATAAAGAAAAATGTCCTTGCCTAAAATAACCTTTCAAAGGTAGATTGAAAACTAGCCATCAGAAACAACTGCTGCGGCCAGGGAAAAGAACCAGTGCTGGGTGACACTGGCCGTTACAGCTCACTATTATCAAGAGTAAAGTCCCTTCTCCCTGCTATCTCCTTACTGGCTTCCTGTCTCCTCCAGCCAGCGCTAACGACAAAACCTAATAGGAAGCGTGGTTTGCTGAGTCACAGCCACAGCATCACTAGGGTACCGGAGAGTGGGTTTGAGCTTCAAGATACGCCACAGTAACCCACATAGGGAGTAAACTCATGATTTCAAATACCAAGGATCCAATATTACAGATGCAGGGAAGTACTGGTAAACATAGTGAGAATTGATATAGTGAGTCATAATACATTTTTTAAATATCATAAAACTGTGGTTAAAAGTACAACTCAAATAAGGGGACAATGTTGATCTTGACCGAAACTCTGCGCTCCCAGAAGACAGTGATGGCTGAGGAAACCCCTACAGCCACACCATGTCCTGTTCCAGAAAACAGCTTACTGTAGAAAAGCTGCCACCTCTACTCAAGGGACTTAGGTGAGACTCACAAAGAGCTCCTTTGTTAGTCTGTGACACGGCTAGATACTGACCCGCCAAATTATCTTCTTCATCTCAAAAATGATTAGCTGAGCTCTTGTTCCCTCCTGACCAATCTGTACAAAATGCCTGCTGACTTTAGTGGATCCAACTTTATGCTGGTTTCCCTTATCCCCCAAGCCTTTGAGCTTTCATCCACCCTCAGGCCAAACCAGCATCAGGATGCAGAAAAAAGCCCTAACGTCCCCTTCCCAGTTGACCTCAAAGAAAACCATTCCTGACCTAGTTGTCGAACGGTGCCACCTGCTCATCCTAGTCCAGGAGACAGGATGTTTCTAGCCATCAGACTCTGGCCGATGAAGGAACAGCACTTTTCTGTCTGATCTTTCAAAAGCTCGTGGATCTTTTTTAGATCCCTGATTTTTTTAAGAGAGAGAGAAACTGATTTTTTGCTCCACCCATTCTTGCAATCATTGGTTGCTCCTTGTTTGTGCCCTGACTGGGGATCAAACCTGCAACCTTGGCATATTGGAATGATGCTCTAACCAACTAAACTACCCGGCCAGGACTCAAAAGCATGCAGGTCTTACAGTTGAAGCATTTTCCTTATTACACTCCCCTCCCCTTAGTCCAGTAAACCCCTTCCCTGACTGCAATAATCCTTTGAACAAGTCTTCCCTTTACCTAAATCCAGATTTGGTTTTTCTTTGACAGTTCAGTGGTGCTGTGACTTGGATCAAGATCAGACCACACCTAGGGATCTCCACCACTCTCATTCAACAATGTGAGGATCCTTTAGTTGTGAGTTCAATTCTCGAGCTAATGCTCCAGACATTTTGTCTGTTGAAGTGACTTTAATTCTTTCTAGCAAAGTAAGAATATTTTTCCAACAAAGATTCTTTCTTTGGTCCTCCTGTAAGACCTCCTCTGTTTTTCCCTTTGTTCCTCAACCCAGCAATTAAGCCAGAGAATTAATAAAGTAGAACTCTTTCTCACCTCCTGTAAAGTTTATTGTTGGAGATTAACTGTGTTAATCCCACAGGACACTCTTACTCTGTCAGGCACCCTTTCTCCTTTTCTCCCACTGACTACCTGTCATTATGGTACTAATTTAGTTGACTATCTTCGAGAACTGGCAACATTTACTAAAGGCCAAGTCAGGCCTTCCAAGGCCTTTTTGGGAAATTTGGCATCTTCTCACCCTGACTCATCTGAGACCTTTCCTTCTCACTATCTCCATTTTTTATCAACTTAACCTTCTCTTCAGCTGCCTTCAATCCTATGATCTGTCCCCTCTCGACACCTCTGCCGGCTCCACCTCCTCTGCGCTCCTGTGATCCCCTTCCCTACCCACTGCAGCCCCTGGAGATGGAGGCCCAGTCTTCTATGCTCCCCTTCTCTTCACCCCACAAGGGAGGAAGAACCATCCCCGACCTCACATAGCGCAGGATGGCAGAACACGTGACACTGATCCTGACAGATGAGATGGATACCAGTTGATTAGTCACGGAGACTCCCAGCCTGGGGGAGCAGGACACTGCAGGCTTTCAGGGCCACATGGGGGTTACACGCAAGGGCAGGGGCTGTGGGAGGCAGGGTTTATGGTGGGGACACCGGGGGTGGGTGACTCTTGACTCCCTCAGGAAGATGTGATAGCTTATTTGAATAATGTTGTGGGTTGGCAGAAAGGTAAAATTCCTTAGACTGAAAACCAAGAGAGGGTGCATCTGATCTGGCTGACAGGGGAACCAGGTGGGGAGCCATTCCCGCTGGGTGGGGGAATGTCTGGCAGGAGCAGGGAAACTCACGGGAAGCCTTCAGAATCCTGCGAGGATCCAGATGTCAAGGCGGCGCTTGGAAGTTTAGGCCTCGAGACACACCCTCCCACCATCAGAGGCTGGTGAGGGCTCTGGGGCCCCATCAACAACCATTTGAGCCTGAAAACGTCATTGGAAACATGACGGATATGTTAGAATATTTTATCCACTCATATATAGGCTTTGGAGACACATGGCGAGATCTTAGGATACTACATCTTTCTTCAATTCCTTGCCTACAATTAATCCACAGACTCCGTTATGTTACAGAGGAACTCTTAGAGTCTGCTCCACAAAGACTGGTGGAGCTGCTTCGGCCTCACGTGGAGCAAGTAACCACCCCCAGAAACACAGTGCTGGCAAAAACATAAAGGTGGGAACCGGACAAGCAGGCTAACTCTTTTATATGACCGAGGGGTTGAAGTTGTAAAGCTGAAGTTAAAAACTCTCTCCATGTCTGTCTCTATGTTTATGCACATGTGTTTATATAACTATATGTATATATGTTTTACGTACATGACATTTTCCTACTACGAGATGATATCACCAAGTAAGATTATAAAATTCCATTAAGGTCCTCAGTTCTGGTAGACTTGGAGATAAGTAAGTGCTTATATAAATTAAATATTCCTAAAATTCTCAGAAATTCAGGAAATTGAAGTTCTATTACTTTTTTGTTAATTTTTAAAAACTTTTTAAATGAATTTCTAACAGTTTCCAAAGCCTTCTCATGGAAAGCACCCCAAATATTTTTAAAATTCAAGTTCACATATAACTTAGGTAAATGTTTGGCAGATGAGAATAGCATATATAATGTTGTTGGTTTAATAAAAACAGCTCCATCTTCTGTGGTATGAGCACTCAGTAAAAAACAAGCATGCACTTTTGTTCTTTTTGGTGCAGGGGGTGGCACTCCGCCCAAAGAGCCACCTGGCCGGTGCAAGCAAAGCATGTTGTTAAGCTTCATTAGCCTGCAGCAATACACAGGTGTAGGGCAGGCAGCTCACAATTATGTGCCTCATAGTTTTCTTTGTGAGTGTATTGGTCTGCTAGGGCCTCCGTAACAAAGACCCAGACACTGGATGGCTTAGAGGGCAGACACTTATTTTCCCACAGTTCTGGAGGCTCGAAGTCCAAGACCAGGGTGTCAACTGGGTTGGTTTCTTCAGAGACGTCCCTCCTTGGCTTGTAGATTACTGTCTTCTCCCTATGTTTCCACATGGTTTACCCTTTGTTGTATCTGTGCTCTATTCTCCTCTTTTTATAAGGACACTTGTTATACTGAATCAGTGCCCACCTCAATGACCTCATTTAACTTAAGACCTTTTTAAAGACTCTCTAAATACAGTCACATTCTGAGGTACTGGGGGTAAGGACTTTAACATATGAATTTTGGAAGGGCACAGTTAAGTCCATAATAGTGGATGAGACTCTACTTGAAGAAATACGCCAGAAAGGAGCAACTTTGTATGCATTGGAATGTTACTTAGTTAAAAAAAAAACTGATTCACACAACAGTATGGATGAATCTCATAAACCTTATGCTGAGGTAATGATATCAAACATATAAAAGCACATAGTGTTTGATTCATATTTATATATTTGGAATTCTGAACTGCTAAATCTAATCAGTAGTGACAGAAAGTAGTTGTTGCCTGGGGCTGAGGTGGATGGACCTACTTTTGGGGGTGATCAAAGTGTTCTTTATCTTGCCTTGGCCAGTGTGGTTTAGTTGGTTGGTTGGAGCATCATCCTGTAAACTGAAAGATTGTGGGTGTGATTCCCGGTAAGGGCACATCCCTGGGTTGTGGGTTCATTCCTAGGTTGGTGTGTCTGTGGGAGTCAACCAATCGAAGTTTCTCTCTCACATCAGTGTTTCTCTTTCTGTCACTCTCCCTTCCTGCCCCTCCCTCTAACTCAATAAGCATGTCCTTCAGTGAGGATTAAAAAAGACATTTATCTTGCTTATGGTAGTAATTACATGGATACCTACATTTCTCAAAACTCAGGGAACTCTACACTTAAAATGCATACATTTTATTGCATGTGTTCAGGAGCAAAAATAATTTTATCTCTACCTTTCTAGGTTCTTGGCTGATGCACCAATGTAAAAAAAGTTTTTAAAAAGGTAAGAGTAACAGGAGAAAAACAAACTAACGTGTGATAGCATCCATCCTGTAGACGTGGGAGATGCCCAGGGAAACTGAGTGGCCCCTGAAATGGCCCAAGTCACCCCCTTTAAGTTCAATACCATCTCCAGCTCAAGGCAAAAGATGTTGGTGGAGGGAAGAGTTATGAGAGGTTACAGGAAAAAGCATAGGAAACTGGGTTGTGGTTGTTACGCAGACTCAAGTCTTTTTGTCTTTTTTTAAAGATTTTACTTATTTATTTTAGAGACCTGGGAAGGGAGAGAACAAGAGAGGGAGAGAAGCTCAATGTGTGAGATGCATCTATTGGCTGCCTCTGGCGTACCCGCAGCGGGGGGCATGGCCCTCAACCTGGGCATGTGCCCTGACAGGAAATCGAACCTGTGAACCTGTGACATTTTGGTTCACAGGCCAGTGCTCAATCCACCAAGCCACACCAGCCAGGGCCAGGTTTAAGTCTTTACGTCTTTAACAATTATCTGTCTCCACTGTTAATTGTTTTTCTAGAGTTGTAGTCACCCTCTTTTCCTGGTACAGAGAAGGAGACATCCTTACAAATGGATGTTTCTCCTATACATTTAAATGTTCTTACAAAAGGGTAACTTCTGCTTAGTTTTCAAAGTTTCTCCCATGTTTGCTGTTTCTTAAACATTACCAGCTCAGGATTATCCGTATGCCAAACAGGCACATTTTGGGGTGGCAAATTCTTCGTCATATGTAGACTAAATCTCAATAAAATTGAGTTTTAAAAATGTCTTTAAAAATACTAGAGGGATTAAAGAGAAAGGAGAGAGAGTATGTTGGGCAAGGTCTGGACACACTGAGTTTGCAAGGGTGACGGACTCTCTCGGGAGCAGAGGGGCTCTAGCCTCCTGACACAGGCCTGCTCTCCAGTATTTCCTATCTAGAAGCCACCTGGAAAGGGATGGCTGGTGCAGCTACCACACAAAATGCACTTTTTGAGGGTGAGAAGGCCCTGGAGAAACTGTGGGGTATTTTTACAATTTCGGAGGCACTGAAACAGCAAAGGACGAGGAAAGCGCTGGAAGGGGTGGAGGAGAAACAAATGAACACCGTGCCCTGGACGCTAGGAAGAGTGGGCTGACATGTTACAGGATGCGGAGGAGTCGAGTAGTTTCCGGCTGGGCACTGCAGTGCTCCTGCTGAATGAACAGGCATTCCGGGTACAAAGCGCATCTACTACGTGCTGACTTGGAAGTAGAGGTTGAAAGGTGCCATCTGGTGGTGGAATCCAAAAGCAAATGTGTAAACGTAAAATAGTTGAGGAACGTGAAAATCAGCTCTAGTTTTTATATGTTAGATGTGAAAAGTACATATAATTAATTTGTACCATGGGAAAAGCCATTAAAATTTTCTTTCATTATCTAAAATAAACATAATAGGCTTCCGTGATAAACGTTCACTCCCAGTCGAGAGGGACTAATATGAATCAGATTTACCTTCTGTTAAAAACAACAACGGCAGGCCCCAAACCCAGTTTTTATACTGACTCCTCGGTCGCTAAACCAAGACTTAACTACAACTTCAGTTCTCTCAAAAATGGAATCTTAAACAAGCATAGAGCTGACCAATTTTTTTCTTTCTACACTTCTAGGTTCTTCAGCTGGTCTAATAATCAAATTGGCATAAGACAGACTAAAAGGAGAAAAACAAATTTAAATTGCATACGTATGAGACCCGAAGGGAGGCAGGTAATTGAAGCCTACATAACAACCTGGGCTAAGGAAAGGAGGACAGGTGTGGGGATCGGAAGGGAGGAAGGTGTTTCCCAGGAAGGGGAAGGGATGTTTGGAAAACGAAGGTAACTCTGTCATGCAAGTAAGACTCTTAGGTGAAAGGTATCTTTGGTAATAACTCTGTTCCTGGTATAGGTCCCCTTTCCAACATAAGTTTAGGCAGCGAGGGAAAATAAAAAGCTTTTCTTGAATCTGCTGGGTTTTGATTTCCTTCAGCCTGAAATAATCCCCATGCCAAAGAGACATATTTTGAGGGTAGCAGACTTGTTCCCTTTTCACTCATCAATCAGGAGTCCCCTGATCAGCGTTAATTGGCTAATCCACCAGGCACGGCCCTACCATCCCCTAAGGGCAAGCACCTTTGCAATGGACCGTCTGCTTTCCCGTCTAGTATAACTTGCTTGTTCCTGCTCCCTTCTGCCCGTGAGTCTCCCATTTTTTTGTAGCAGGTCTTCGGAGCTACTTTCTATCAGCTGGATGGGAGCTGCCTGACTCATGAATTGTGGAATGAAGCCAGTAAGATCTTTAAAATTCACTCAGTTGAATTTTGTGTTTTAACACTTCCTATCTGAGACAAATAAGAAATACAAAATACATTAAAATTATTTCTGAAACCATCGTTTCCTGAAATGGAGCACGAGGCAACCCAGGACAGGGATCCCTGAGAAGGGGGAGACCATTGAGGTGAGCTTTGTAATTGCCCAGGGCAATGTTTCCAGGCTGCAGCTCAGGGGGCAGCCACTCAGGCAGAGCTCAGCAAGCTCCCTGTGACTCAGAAACAGAGCCAGGAGTCCTGGGGGCCTGAGACACCTAGACTCTACAGGGTAGAATACTGGAAAGGAGAGAACAACATGGGGAGAAAGCTCCAAAGGTCTGCAAGTGGTTCTTTTCAGACCCCGACTGGGTCTGAACCTGCAAGCTAGGCCCGTGCCCTAACCAGGAATCCAACCATCCAACCAACTGAGCCACACCAGTCAGGGCTGAGTTCTTGTCCTCTTGAATGAAAGATTTCAATCAAGAGACAAAGGTCAAGGGAAACCACAGGAGCCGGCATTCGGGCTTCCTGTCATCTACCAGATCCAAAAAGCAGGGACAGGGATTGAATCTTTCCAGGCACTTTATTCAGATGGCCAGCAATTTCAGAAGGTGGTGGTTTATGTGCACTAACAGACCATCCTACCTTTCCTTTTAAGCCAGCCTTTCTATAAGGGGGCAGAAATGTAGGTAAGGGATTTGGGACTCAGGAAAGAGGTTAATCAGATAAAAGCTGCAGTCCGGCAATTTCCCTAACATCCTTTTACCTGCTGACCCATGATTGTCTGTATTTGAGTCCTGTGTCCTGTGTCCTGGGTGACTCACTTTATCTGTGTCCTGGGCAGCAGACTGTCTCTCCCTGGAACCCAAGGGCCGGGGTACCACCTCCATTGCTTCTGGCTTCTGGCCTCTCCAGGAGCACAGCAGTCAGCCCTTGTGCTCTCCTGGAGTCTGAGTGGGCTGTATCTGCAGTTCCTGAAACAATAGCTTTTCACATGTAAAAACTACTAGGCTTATTAACTATTACCTTAAACTAAAAATTTCCCACCCCTTAGTTCCCCCGTCACAGCAAGGTGAGCAAGAATGTATTGGTGGTGCAGAAATATACTCAGAAGAGACTGAGTGAGCACCTCAGAATGTGAGTGCCCCATCAGTTGCAACGCTCAGGTATTTATGGGCTTTTCTTCCTGGACTGCTGTGCTCATGTCTCTTTGGCACCCCCATGCCCCTCATATGTCTGTGCACATGCTATGCGACTGGAACTGGTGACCAGTGGGGCTGAATAATGTCCTGAGATTGAATCTGAGATGTGGTGACGACAAGTCTGGGTGTGGTGAGGCCTGTTCCAGCTTAAAGATCTACAGGAATGTGGGAGGGTAACCTAGTCCCTTCCTCTGCCCACCCCAGCTCCCATCTAACTAGCTCCCTGTCCTAACAAATTCACATGGAGACTACAACCAAGAAATCAAAAGAGGCTGAGACTTGGAAGGGCAGCAATGGGAGAAGAAGAGAGATCACCAAACATCATCTACACCTCATATTCCTAACGACTATGAACAGATGCAAAAGTGGAACAGTGGAGAAGGCCAGTAGGAAGAAAATTGATTCGTTTCCAATATGGTTTGGGGGAAGAGCTCTAAAGGTACCCTGAACCACCAGAAAGACGAACAAGTGTGTCCTAGAACAAGTTAAGCCTGAAACATCGCTGGAGGCAAAAATGGCAGAACTAAAGTGTCCCTACTTTGGGCCCATTGTGAGAAGGCAGGGTTCTTTTAAAAAGGCAATAATGCTGGGAAAATAGAAGGCAGGGGATAAGAGGAAGACCAAATAAGAGACGGATTGACTCCATAAAATAAGCATAAATGTGAGTCTACCAGAGCTGAGCAAGGCTGTTGAGGACAGGACGTTGGGGATATCAGTTACTCACAGAGTCACCAGACATTGGAGCCTGCTTAAGGTCACATACACTCACCTGAGGCCAGGAAAGAGCCACCTGAAAGGAGCAGAGGGGATAATCCCACAGTTCACAAAAAGCTGAGAACGTGTCTGGCTTGGTGTAGCTCAGTAGATTAATTGCCAGCCTGTGAACCAAAAGGTCACCAGTTCAATCCCCAGTCAGGGCACATGCCTGGGTTGTGGGCAGGTCCCCACTAGGGGGAATGCAGGGGGCAACCACACATTGATGACGTTTTTCTCCCTCTCCTTCTTCTTCCCATCCCCTCTCTCGAAAAATAAAATCTTTAAAAAATGGCTTTTAGAATTTCTCTGCTACCTAATTCTTCAGTCCTATTCTTTGTTTGCCATCTTCATGAAGTTAATTAATTTCCTGCTTTTCTAAAAATGTCTTTGTCACTATTGTGATTCCTCCCCTCCTCTATGCATGAATTTTGCGTGTCCCTAAGGCTTTGTTGTATAGACACAAAGTATCAAGGTTGGCAGAGATCTTGGACACTATTGACCCGATCATTGGTGAACGCTTGGTGTATGCATGCAACATTTTTATCATCGAATTGTCCAACCTCTGTATGCACACCATCCAGGCTGGGTAACTCTCCCTCTCTGTTCCTCCTTTAGCAGCTCTCATCTTCAGACTCTTCTTTCTTATGTTAAATTGAGTCTCTCTGTAACTTCCTACAAAAGGCCTGGTCTCAGGCTCTTATCCCCCCTTTGTGTCCACTCCAGTCTAGACTCATTAACACCTCAGACATGGAATACTTCAATAGTTTGATGATTTTCATTGCAATTCTTCTCTCTTTCAGTTCACTCAGTGCCTAACAGTGCTTACCTGATTAATCTTAAAGCACAGTTGTGATCCTGTTATGTGTCTCTTCTACTTAACAATTTATAAGGGCTCCCTAATTTGTTTTCCTATTAACAAATGTTTTAATTTTTTTCAATGTAGTCTTTTTCTGCCCATGAATGCCATGGACAGAATTAAAAATGTATAAAAAGGTATGACCTCCACTTCTCTACTTTTTCTTCAGAGACAACCACTATTGAAAATTCTAGGCGGGGTGGGGGGTGTATTTTTTCTCCCCAGGTGTCTTTCCAGAGATGTTCTGGATATTTTATTAAATATAGATCCTTTTCCTGCCTCAGATGATATGTTTTACCAATCGCCTTTGCTTTCGAACCACACAGAGGACAATTTAATCATACCTATCTATGTTCTTTACCTTGCTTTTTTTCATTTACTACATTTTGGAAATCATTGCACATCAGTTTATAGAAAGGCTCTTTGTTCTTTCAAAGTCTGCACAGCACAGGGGATTGCTGTGCTATTTGAATAGATCCCTAATGGGCATTCAGGTCGTGTCCAGGCTTTTGCTCTTACAAACTATGCTGCTGTGCACACCTGTGCACAGATATAAAATATATGAAGAGAATACATTCTCAGAAGTGGCATTGCTTGGTTAAAATGTGCAAATAAAAGGTTGCCGTTGCCCTCTGTGTGGTTTCCTTCCAAGGTGAGGGTGATTGGCAAAAGGCAACATCAGACACGGGCAAAGGAAACAAGGCCCTTAAACCTAGGTTAAAATTACAGAATTTAAACTCTAAAAAGACCACACAGACCTGGAGATCCTGCAGCCATCTCTGCCATCAGTTAAACTCCCCTGGACACTGTTGATGAGGTGAGGATGCTAACAGGCCTTCAAAAAGTTCCCTTTGCCATTCACACGTACCTCTTTCATCCTCTGCATGTTCTGGAAACCCTAGTTGCATGCTTGACCAGTGATGGGAACTGATAATAACCCCAGCTCATTCCTGTATAATTACTGCAAGGGTGAATTTAAGGTCAGTTTCACAGGGTAAATTTCCTAGGAGGATGATTCCCTTGGAAGGTCCAGGCCTTACGGCTCCCATATAGAAATTATACCAATGTACACTCTCACCAAGAACTACGGCTGCCTATTTCTCCACATGCTTGCCTACAAGCAAAGTATCAAAGTGTTTACCCTTGCCAGTTCACATGGGTAAAAACTGAAATATAGGCTTTAAACAACATTTCTGTCATGTGTAAAGTTGCCCCTCTTTTCATAGAATAATAATAAAAGACATGTACGTCTCTTTTCCTAGCAAGGCCAGTTCTTCCACTTGGGCTCTCGGTCCCTGCCGCTCTGTCGTACCCCAGAGCATCGCCCGGCCAATCGCTCTTCTGCAACTTCAGTATTTACCCTCTCCACTGAATCTTTCTCACCCACACACGAAAATGTTATTTCCCTCTTTAAAAACAACCCTTTTTCAGGAGCCCCTTTAGCCACTGCCTTACTGTATAAGTTTACTTCTCTCTCCTCGCCCCCCTTCTTTCTCTCTCTTTCACACACACACAGCAAAGCTTGGCCCTCTTTTTCTGGAGGTAGGTAGTAAATATTTAAGGGTGGTGGGCTATGTGGTCTCTGTTGCAGCTACTGAACTCTGCCCCTACCGGGCGATAGCTGCCACAGACAACACAGGAGTGAGTAGGCGTGGCCATCGTTTGCCTCAGTTTACTGACCCCTGCTTTCCAAAAAGCTGCCCGTCCGTTCATCCTTGCAGTGATCAGTCAGGCCAGCCCTGCAGCCGTTCTGTCCTTGCCCCTGGCAGGTGTCCAGCTGGGATCTCCAGAACAGTGCGGGCAGTCCCGAGGGGCACACACCTCCTGTGAGTACCACAGAGGGGGTTTCTGGAAGACTCTGATTGTGTCCGGAGAATTGTCTGTACCTGCCGTTTCCAAATTCTCTTTAGCCCTTGCTAATCTAGCACTTCTTGCTGTGCCTCTAGGGAAACTGCTCTTAATAAATTCAGCTTCGCAGCACTACGTCCAGGAGGCATCTATCTGAACTCACCTTACTTGTCATTTCACAACATTTTCAGACAATTGCTTGGTCCTTGAAACCCTTTCTTTAACTGGGCACAGAATCCTCGCTGACTTTCTCCTGCACCCCATCTAAGCCTGCTTCCTCCTCATCTTCTGGCCTCTCACCCAGCAGGCCCTGAAGACACAGGCCTCACATTTCATCTCTTTTCTCTCTACACTTTTTCCTTATGACCCGCCCCCCCCCCCCCAGCCTCATGCTGCTAAATGTACCTCTAATTCTCATCCGTGATTTTAACATTGACAACTGCCTAATTTTTATCTGCAGTCTGGACCTCTCTTCTGCCTCCATCTTCTACTTTTAAGGACCCTGTGATGTTTATTGGGTCCAGACAGATAATTGAGGGTAATCTCCCAATCTTAAAGTTAGCTGATTAGTAACCTTAATTTCATCCAGTATCTTAATTCCTCTTACCCATATAGTGTAATGTATTAACAGGTTCCAGGGATTAGGAAGTGGTCATCTTTGGGGGCAAGATACTATTCTGTTCACTGCAGGCAGAAATCTACAGGAATTCCTCAGAGCCAGAGGAATCAACTGAGGGCGCAGCAGACTGATGTTACCAAGAGACCACAGATTTGTGAAGGAGGTTTCTGTGGGCAGTGCCTTCTGCTCCAGACCTACGGCACCTGCCAGTGGTCACCCACTCAAAACTCCCTCTCAGATGGCTGTCAACTGACAAGATGACAACCAATGCCTTCACATCAAGGTGTGGATAATAAGGTTTCCTCTCCCATGCATTTTCAGTTTTTAAGATGAGGGTTCTTTTTTTCAGCCACTTTCAGTCACAGAAAATATGTGGTTTGTACACCTAAGCATTTTGCTTTGGGGTTTGCTTTGTTTTGTTTTTAATTTTCTTTTTTCAAAATTTAATTCTTGTTCAAGTACAGCTTTCTGTCTTATATTACCAGCCCTGTGCTCCCCAGTGCTCCCCACCTCCCTCCCATTTCTGCCCCCCACCTTAGTTATTGTCCATGTGTCCTTTATACTTGTTCATGTGAGTCCATCCCCTTTTCCCCTGTGATTCTCTCCCCTCTCCCCTCTGGTCCCTGTCGGCCTGTTCTGTATTTCAGTGTCTTTGATCATATTTTGCTTGCTTGTTTGTTTTGTTGTTTAGATTCCTGTTAACGGTGATATCATATGGCATTTGCCTTTCACCGCCTGGCTTATTTCGCTCAGCATAATGCTTTCCAGCTCCATCCATGATGTTGCAAAGGGTAGGAGCTCCTTCTTCCTTTCTGCAGCATAGAATTCCATTGTGTAAATGTACCATAGTTTTTTGATCCAGTCATTTACCGATGGGCATCTAGGTTGCTTCCAACTCTTGGCTATCGTAAATTGTGCTGCTATGAACATCGAGGTGCATAGGTTCTTTTGGATTGGTGTTTCAGGATTCTTAGGATATCCTCCTAAGAGTGGAATTGCTGGGTCAAAAGGCACGTTCATTTTTAGTTTTCTTAGAAAATTCCATACTGTTTTCCATAGTGGTTGTACCAGTCTGCAATCCCACCAACAGTGAGCTAGGGTCCCCTTTTCCCCATAACCTCTCCAGCACTTGTTGTTTGTTTCTTTGTTTATGATGGCCATTCTGACTGGTGTAAAGTGGTATCTCATTGTGGTTTTTGTTTTCTTTTTTACAAACAGGACCTCCGGAGGTAGCAGCTGCTGGCTTGAGGACTTAATGATGTCAGCACCAGGGCCTCTGCAGCTGTCTTGGCTTTCCCTTGTAATCCGGAGGGGCTGCTGCAGCCCAGCGTCCCACACACATTCTAGGCAACAAGGAGGGACACAGCAAAGATGGCATCACTAGCCATGGGTCTTGCCAGAAAAAGAACGTTTGCAGGCTGCACCCGACACGTGGGATAGACGTCCCTTCATGTCAATGGCCTGAACACATCACACAGACGCTCCCGCTGCAAGGGAGTCTGGGAAAAGAAGGGACTGTATTACTTCTTTTTAGCGTAAGTATGTCATATTTTGGACATATTTATACCCACAAGTATCCACTGTTTATTCGATATTCAAATTTAACCAGATGTCCTGTGTTTTATCTGGTAAAATGTAAAGTTACCAAGGGAAAGGGGGTGGACGTTGAGCTGGGAACTCACAAGATCTGTCGCAAGGGAGACGGCGTTTTATTCCAAAAGCTGAATCTGTGTTGGAAGAATTTCAGGCCTCCACCCCTGGCTGGTGGGGAACGTCTTCCACGACAAAGTCTTCAGGTGTGTTTCGGTCTTCCAATTACACGGTTGTAGAGAGACTGCGCAACCTCCAGGTGAGACGGGTCTCCGGGGGCGGCGGCAGGGGGCGTCTGCTCTGACAGTCCCAAGTCATATGGCTGCTCCTTTCTAGCGAGTCTCTGTCCGGCCTGTCCCCGTGCAGAAATCGTTCAAGAGTGGAAAGCAAAATAGAAAGGGGACAGGAGCAGCCACATTGGATACAGATCCACTCGAATTAAGCTACATCCTTCTTTGACTGGTCGTCTTCTAGTAATGACGGAGTTAGTGATTTCCAACTTCAGTCCTCGATTAACCAGGAAAAGGTTAATTAAAAACATGAAACTCAAATTAAACCACTATCTTTTGGAACAAACACTCTTTCCCTGTCAACTTCTTTCCTCTTATTTTCTTCCCCACTGCAATGTAAGTGTTTGTAATCCGCAGGATACGGGCTCCCTGGCCTGCCAGTGCCTTCCGTCTGACTGACATTTGCTTTGAGCCAGAGCTGAGCCAGAAGCAGAAGTTTCTCCAGAATCACACGGTGTGAATCGCCACGAACAAGGTTAAACTGTTCTGATGTCCATTCTGACCACATGTGAGCATTCCCCACAGCTCTGAGTTTGAATTTATTATTAAAACCCAAACCATATTATTATTTTTTAAAATGTGTGATCATTTTACCTCTTCAAATTTCCGGTTTTTCAGATATAAAACATTCATAAGTTAGTAGACAATATTAGGTCAGTGCATGGCGATTCCATTCAAATTGCCTGCACCACCCATTAAGATGCCCTTTCTGGCCCCAGGAAACCTCAGGGAATAACACAGCGTTCACTGCGTCTTAGGCTTTCATGCGAGCGTCAGCTGTGGAGTGTGACCCCTCCTACACACCTTTCTTTAACAGTTCATCTACGGTCTTCCCTGTATGAGTCACATTTTCTCTTTGTGTCTCAAATTTGCCACCTATTGAGACAGTGTGACAAATATGTAACTCGTTCTTATTTGAAGTCCTAGACACAAAATAGAGCATTGTAGCATAGTGTGTGACGTTGTACACCGGGTAGTCCAGCAGTTCTGAAATTGCTGCACGTTGGAATCCTCAGGGAGTGTAAAAAAATACTGGTGCCTGGACTATGCACCAGGGATTCCGATTTGACTGGTATGGGGTGTGACCTTGGTGCTGGCACTTTTTAAAGCTCCCCAGATGATTCTAACGTGCAGCAAAGTCCAACTCCAGGGAACACCCCGCCCAGGTGTACCCAGTCGGACACAGGCCTCTTTTGGATGTGGCACTTCCTGGACCAAGTCCCTGAATCCTAATTCCCAGGAGGGCGGCAGGTGGGTGGTGTGCAGGCCAAGCCAAAGCAAGGGGGACTCAGGTGGGAACACCAGTCTAAAAGGCACCCTGGGATCTGACCCAAACAAGTTGGAAACTTGTCACACCACGGTAACTTAGGTTTCCTCCCTGCCAAGATGTAGAAATAGAAATTGATGTCACCCTCACTCAGCACAACCTTGGTAGGGCCTAGGGACAGACAATGCTTTTGCTCACAAGGCAAAAGTCTTCAGCCTCAATTTCCTTGAAGAAGGTATTAACTAGCAGGGGGAGTAAAGGCTTTCGAAAGCTCTGTGAGACTTGCACCAAACGTTTCTTAGTAGAAAAGTCAGCGAGAAGGTGTGGCGTCAGGAGTAGGAAGAGAGGGGTGGCCAGCCAGTGCTGAGTCACAAGAAAGGTTTGGGAGAAGAGATCAGGCCAGTGGGCAGTGGGGATTTTTTAGAAAATAAAGTCTTGATAACATTTTATCCAGCACTCTCCTCCGGCTCACCTTTAATATCTCAAGTAAATGATATGCTCCTCGCTAATGCACCAATCCTAGTAAAAGGAGAGTATTGTTTTCAATTAGACAAAAAAGGAAAGGAAACTATCAGTGTGAGTCACACTGTAAAAAAAGGGGTGCTCAGCTTTCACAAAACTTTGTTTGCTCCCATGTAAGTACAGGCTGACAGATGATAAAAGACACTTTCCTTGAAGGAATACCAGGTATTAGTCTGCTTGGACACCTGTGTGTTTCAATTCTGCACTGGGCAGAAAAATAGAGGAGAGGGAATCAGAGTTTTAAGAAGGCTGACAGCGCTGGTTTTCAGACTTGAGCAGTGTGCATCTGAGTCCCCAGGAGGGTGGATGAAAACAGATCGCTGACCTCACCCCTAGAGTTTCAGTTTAGTAGGTGGGACCCATTTCTGACTAGTTCCCTGGTGATGCTGACGTTGCAGGTCTGGGGACCATCCTGTGAGAACCCGTGGTTCACAGTGCTCTCATGGAAATTATTTCCTAGTCTAATGCTTAGCATGGTCTCTTCTCTGGCATCAGAACAGGTTTTATGAGAAAAGAGGAGTGTCATGGTCAAGTCATTTAATTTTATTTAATATTATTAAATAAAATTAAAACAGGTTTCTTTTGAGACATTAAAATAATTTATTGTTATCTGATGTTACTCTTCCAGGTAACTTTTACCCAGAAAGATGAAATGGCAAATATTTGTATCGTTTGTTCTAGGAACTTCCTGAAGACCTATTTATGTGAACACTAGACTCTTCAATTTACCCTCATTAAAATACATATACTTTCTCAGAAAAATAGGTAACCTCTGAAGATTGTTTGCCCTTAAAGACTCGTGTGGAAATTGTCCCCTTGCTCTGTCCAACAATCCTGAATAAGTGTGTCAGAAACTTGCCCAATTTTTTGTCAAGCTTTGCATCAAAACAGCTACTTTAATTCAGACTGAACTCTGGTAAATATCTTGCCCCTGCCCTCATCCTTCTGAGAAACTGGGAAGAGTTTGTGATGATAGTCATCTCTCTGATCTTAACCAGCACTGAACTAAGGCCCAGACTTCTTCACAGTTATGTGGGTGGCATTTTGAGGCAACCAGCATTCAACAACCTAGTTTGAAAGTTCCTTAGAGAGTAAATCTTTTTAAAACAATTTTTTATTTGTTGGTTTTTAGAGAGAGAGGAAGGGGGGAGAGAGAGAGAGAGAAACATCAATTTCTTGTTCTACTCATTACACATTCATGAGTTGATTCTTGTATATGCCCTGAAACTGTCTGAAATTGTAACCTTGGTGTAACAGGATGATGTTCCAACCAACTGAGGTCCCCAGCTAGGCCTCAAGAGAGTAAATCTTAA
The DNA here is from genome assembly GCF_014824575.4 of Sturnira hondurensis. Taxonomy (NCBI): domain Eukaryota; kingdom Metazoa; phylum Chordata; class Mammalia; order Chiroptera; family Phyllostomidae; genus Sturnira; species Sturnira hondurensis. Next base: position 3,987,144 of record NW_028093273.1, read on the forward strand.
AAACTATAATTATGTGAGGTGGCGGATTAACTGAGTTTATTATGGTAACAATTTTGCAGCATATACATGTATTGATCATTATGTTGTATACCTTAAACTTATGCAATGTTATGTATCAATTGTATCCTAAGAGAATGGGAAAAAAAGATTGGTAACAACAAAAGCAACTTATTGCCTTAACTTCCTACACTAGGTTAAGTACCCCCTCTCCTTCCCTGTCTTATTCACAGCCGAGCATAGTGCCCAGAAAATAATAAACATCCAATGAATATTATTTGAGTAAATAAATGTACTTTTCTTGCTATTGTGCATTGTGACTTTCTGAGTAGGAAAAGGGGAGACCGTCCCAATCTCCCTCTCATTATGAAAGTAGCATTCCTCAGAACATCTTATAGAAATTGTCCTAATTTTGTCTCACAGGTGTCTTTTTGAAAGATATGGGAACTATTGATTAACACTACCATTCTTTTTTTAAAATTATTTTAAGTTAAGGTATATCATATTTAAGCTCTTAGATCCCAAAAGGCATCTCCTTTGTTCTTTATTTACTATTAAAGATTTTTTGAAATTTATTTTTCAGTTACAGTTGACATATATTAGTTTCAGAGCTATAACAAAGTAATTAGACATGTATATACCTTACGAAATGATCACCATATGTTTAGTACCCACCTCACACCACACACAGTTACAACCGTATCATCCACTATATCCCCTCTGCTGGGCTTTGTACCCCTGTGACTCATTTGTAACTGGCAATTTGTACTTTTTAATCCTTTCACCTTTTCCACCCATTTCGCCAATCCCTCTCCCATCGGACGTTGGTGAAAAATTAAAAAGTTACATAACACTAGTGCTGTTAAGAATGTAGGGAAATGGCAACTTTCATCCACTATAGCAAATTGCCAAAAAAACCAAAAAGCCACGTATTTACCTTATTCCTGTACCCATGACCCTTTGCAATGTAACTTCGCTACTACTCCCAACAAGTGATGGAGTATAATTCTCCACACCTTGAATCTGGGCTTGGCCCTATGACTTGCTTTGACTAATGGGACATTCATAAATGTGACAAAAGAAGAGGCCTGAAAACTTTCTGCTCATATAGGACTTGTCCTTTCTTGTTGCCAGGAACCTTTCTGCCTTCATGTGAATAAGTTGGAAGTAGCTTCCTGAATGACGAGAGGCCATGTGAAGGCAGGCAACAGCATTTCCTGCTGCCTAGTCATCACAGATGTGGGCTTGGACATAAGGGTAAGTCCATCCTAGAAAATTGAGCCCCAGCCAAGTTCACCAGAACAGAAATGTCAGTTAACCTAGAGAATCATGGGGAGAAAAAAAAATAGATGTATGTTTCTAAGCCACTGTGTTAAGGAATGGTTTATTACACAGCAAAAACTAACTGATACTCAGTGGGAGTGTAAGTGGATACCACCACTTTGGAAAGCCATGAGGCACTATCTAGTGAAGTTAAAATGCATTACTCAATGTCCTAGAAATTCAAATATTAAATATATACCTGTGAGGAAAACTTCACAAAAGTACCCAAGAAGGTATGTATAAGAATGTTCATTGCAGCCTTATACATGTCACAGGAAAAAAGTTAGAAAAACCCAAGTGGTTCATCAAAAGGAAAAGATAAATTTATATTATAATGTATTCGTATATACCATGTCACAACTGGAAGGAGTAAGTTAGAGCTACGTTCAAAATGAATGGATCTTGAGAATAAAAGTTGAGTGAAATTAATTTTTGAGAATAGTTACCTTTTAGGAGATGAGGATGGTGGTGGGAAGGAAATATTATTGAAGAGAAGGCACAAAGATCATTCAGTTGGATATATAATATTTTACTTCTTAAAAAATAAGAAGAAAATATGTCAAATATTTACATTTTCTTTTTTCTAAAAATATTTAAAATTTAATATTTAAATATTTAATATTTGCTAAAAATAAATAAATGAAGGTTTTATTTATTTATTGTTAGAGAGAGGGGAAGGGAGAAAAAGAGGAAGAAAAACATCAGTGTGTGGTTGCTCTCAGCGCCCTCTGCTGGGGACCTGGCCCGCAACCCAGGCATGTGTCCTGAGTGGGAATGGAACCCGTGACCCTTTGGTTCTCAAGGGGCACTTAATCCACTGAGCCACACCAGCCAAGGCAAATATTAACACTGTCAAAATCAGAATGGCAGGTTTTTATTTTATTCTTTTACTTTTGTGTGTATTTGAAATTGCTCATAAAACTTCCATATTTTGCCATGTACAGTGCTCACTTCTTTGCCCAAATTTTTGAGGGAAAAATAAGGATGTGCATTATACATGGGTAAGTACTAATTTGCTACTGGTACATAAAATTTCTTGTACCTTGTATCTATTCTTGTGTTTTGTAATTATTTGTTACATAAAATTTCTTGTAGAATAATATATTCAAAAATAAATACTAAAACTCCTTTACAATACAAAAAAACAAATATCTAAATATAAATACATAAATACATAATTGAATTAGAAAATTAAAAGGGTTTTTTTGAAAGTTTGGGCCGAAAACATGGGTGTGCATTATATGTGGCAAAATATGGGTAATAACTTTACCGTATCGGATTCATTTGAAAAAATAGCATTTGTAGTGACTGCTCAATAGTGTAGCTTAAGGAGCTAACATTTCTGAAACTAACTCTAATTTTTTCGTTATCTAGGAGATTCACGATTTTTCATGTGCATAAACTGGGCTGTAATGAATCTCTTTGCGTAACACTAATTGTTTCCATATGATTCATTCTCAGAAGTATAGCTGATGGGTCAAAGTATTCACTTTTTAAGATTTCTAATAGCTATTTTCAAGCTTTCAGGAAGTAATACCAATTAATACTACTGACAGCAGTATAGGGCCACTTTCACAACACCGAATAACATAGCTGTTTATTTTCCCTTCGCCGATTCAAGAGTTGTAATCGCTGTGTCAATCTGCATTAGTTCGGTAGGGTTGCCAGAACAAAGCACCACACCCGGTGGCTTAAGCAACAGAAATTCATTCCTCACATTTCCGGAAGGCTGGACCTCAGCTGGAAGGCTGAGACCAAAGCACCAGCAGAGCTGGTTTCTTCTGAGGCCTCTCTCCTTGCCTTGAGATGCGTGTGTTCTCCCTGTGTCTCGTTTGGGTTCAAGTTTCCTCCAATCAGGGTACCACAGTCTTACTGGATTAGGGCCTTTTTTAATGAACGCATTTTAACTTAATTACCTTTTTGAAGACCTTAGGTTTAGGACTTCAGTGCATAAATTTGTGGGTGAAGCAATTTAGCCTGTAAGAGACAGTCAATAGTTTTTCATAATTTTATTACCCAAGTGAATTTTTCTATTGCAAATTTTTGTATTTGTGTCCTTTGACCTTTTATTATATCCTGTTATTGGGACTTTTGCTTATTGATTTATAAGAGTTTATTATATATTAAACTACTTGCCTTGAAACTCTAATGCTTTAAAAATGATTAAAGAAGACAATTTAGGTGATACCAAAAAACTTTAACACTCATGAAGTAGACAGTCTCCTTCTGCAGAAATGCAAAAAGGGGCTAAAGCAGGAAGTTTTTGAGGCTATAAAGAACAAGAGAGAGAAAAAGTATCCTCTTGGCGGGGGCCACACAGTCAAGCTTATCTGGGGAGACACGGAAGAGGGAAGGAAGTGCAGAGCCCAGAGTTGGTTTGGCCTGCGGGGGGGCCCCCTGACTGGGTGTCCTGCGCTTCTGATCTATCAGGGAACTTACAGGGACACAAAAGTTGTGCAGGTTCTGGTTTGCTAGGGCGGCACCCAGGGCAGGAGTGGCTCCAACTTGGGCCTAGGAAGTTATTTCAACAATGTATTTTTTCCCAGTCTGTCGCTAGTTATCTAATTTACATATGGGAAAGTTTAGGATTTTGTTTCTGCGCAGTTTTCTGTAGTCAAATGAAGCAATCTTGTTCTTTATTGAGTTCCTGCATTGAGTGTCCCAAAGTTTTTGAGAGTATCTGTGTACTTAATACACACTGAGAAAATCTTATTTATAATTTATGGATGTATTGTACATATAACTTTTATTACTTGTACAGCTTTTTACATGTAAGTACTTAAAATTTTGATATTTAAATATTTTATTCACATGGAATTCATTTAGTGTATGTTATAAAGTATGGAACTAATTTTATTTTTTCTAAATTTTTGTTCAGTTGCCTCAATTTGGTGGGCCAGCTTCTGAGTAAATATTAAGTATGTTGAAAATAAAATAAAAATAAAAATACTGTCCCTTGTTAGTCTTTTGGTAATGTTTTTCACATGAACTTTTGTGGTGGTTCAATGTCCTTTTATCACTAAATGTTCTGGAAAAAGTGCATTTGACTGTTGAGTTTACTTGTAGGTGGGCTGATTTCATTTTTAGTGTTTTCTGAGGTGGGGTAAATGAATCACATTTGCCTTAATACCAATATATAACTTTTGGCCTTTTGTTTTGATTAAGGCACCAAAAAAGAGATCTAGCTACTGATCACCCCCGGTTCTGTATTATTCAGAGTGTTCTGGGTCACACTAATGCTTCACTTTACAGGTTCTGTTTAGTGTTTGAAAAAAGGAAGGACTTTTTAGATATTGAAGCACTGGATACTTTTCACGACATTCCACTAGATAGTAAAGGCCAATTTTTTCCCATTGATGAAGATGCTTATTCATTTCACGAGGATGAGAAAGCTCTTTTTCGGTGCTTATCCTCTCCATGCCCCTCACTCCCCACCCCAATGGCTCCTTAGAAACCATCACAGTTCAGAAAATATGTACACAGTTCACTGCTATCACCTTTGGTTCAAAGGTAAACCAGTCTTTGAAATCTTTTTTTCTTTTAACAAGTTACCTTTTTATTTTTCTATTATTTTTATTGTTTTTAATTGTTGTTTGAATACAGTTGTCTCTATTTTCCCACCACCACTTTCCCCCACCCAGCCCACCCCCACCCCCAACCCCCCATCTTTCCTCCCTGTGGCTTTGTCCATGTGTCCTTTTTGCATGTTGTTGAAAACCCTTCCCCCTTTTCCTCCTCGTTATCCCCTCACACCTCCTCTGGTTACTGTCAGTTTGTTCTTCATTTCAATGTCTCTGGTTACATTTTGCTTACTTGTTTGCTTTGTTGATTAGGTTCCATTTATAGGTGAGAGCATATGGTATTTGTCTTTCACCACCTCATTGACATTTCAAACAATTTATTTTTTCATTCATTCATTCAACATTTATTTAGGTAACAACTCCGTGCCAGGTGTCATCTAGTAATCCTGAAATAAGATGGTGAAGATCATAATGGAACTATAAAGGATTATTCACAGAGAATTCAAAGAGAGAGAAGAAATTGTTGAGGTTATACAGATTATACAACAATCCATCCATAAAGCAATAATGAAGGGGATTATGCATGAGATTTGCCATAATCCTTTCAGGATGCAATGCGTTGCCAGAAAAGTACAACGTGATAAACACTGACGTAGGTAAAAAAGATGAGGATATATCTTGATGAATATCTGTCACACTTCTTTTTTCTTTTTAAAAAATATTTTTTTAATTTATTTTTGGAGAGAGGGGAAAGGAGGGAAAAAAACATCGGCCAGTTGCCTCTCGCACACTGCCAACCACGGGTCTGGTCTGCAGCCCAGACAAGTGCCCTGACTGGGAATCAAACCAAAGACTTTTTGGCTTGAAGGATGATGCCCGGCTCACTGAGCCACACCAGTCGTGGCTGTCACATTTCTCTGTCTGCTGTAGAGACGGCACTTCTCATCCACGTGCTTCTTTTGCTGTTGCCCTAAATTATCATCTTTGTTTTATAGTTTGAAGAGGGTCCAAGTCAGGATTTGCATTATTTTATTAACAGTTATCAAAACATCTAGTTTCCTAACCTTATAAATAATTGATTTAATGAAAATTGTTTCTTGCATCATTGTTTAGATTTGAGGCAGACAGAGGACAAATTCATGACCATATTATCCTCATACTTAATGACTAAATGCTAAAGACGCATTCTCATTCTCTTTAAAACTAAAAAAAAAAAAAAAAAAAAAAAGACAAATNACAAATTCATGACCATATTATCCTCATACTTAATGACTAAATGCTAAAGACGCATTCTCATTCTCTTTAAAACTAAAAAAAAAAAAAAAAAAAACAAGACAAATGAACAAAACCGGTCTATGTTCCAGTGCAAACAAACAGAACACTCTGCAGGGCTTCTTTGAGTTAAATATGAGGTAGTTGCTTCAGGGCCTGGTATGGCCAGGACTCAGAAAGTCAAGTGTGAGATGGAACTCAAAACACCGAGGAACAATGATTTGAGGGCAGAGCACAGTCAATCTCAGTGGGAAGACAAACAGGAAATCTCAGGGCTGTTTTCCTTTTATTTTGCCATCTGTTTACCATACTCAGTAACTGCTAGAGTTTATCTTCTACTGTTTGTTTTTAAAACCAAAACATATTTCCATTTCATTAAAACCTGCTCAATCTTCTAAGCATAGCCCAGAGGATCTGAATAAAATTTTTTAAGGATTTTTATTTTTATTTCTTTTTAGAGAGAGGAAAAGGAAGGGAGAAAGAGAGGGACAGAAACATTGATTGGTTGTCTCTCGCAGTTCCCAACTGAGGACCTGGCCTGCAACCCAGGCATATGCCCTGACTGGGAATTGAACCAATGAACTTTCACTTCACAGGCCGGTTACTCAATCCCCTGAGTCACACCAGCCAGGGCTATGAATGAAACTTGACAACATTCTTTTCATATTTTTTTAAGAATTTTAAAAAATTTATTTATCTTTAGAGGGGAAGGGAAGGAGAGAGGGAGAGAAATATCAGTGTGCGGTTGCCTCTCATGCATCCCCTGCTGGGAACTGGCCTGCAATCCAGGCATGTGCCCTGACTGGGAATCAAACCTCGATCGTCTGGTTCGCAGGCTCGCGCTCAATCCACTGAGCTACGCCAGCCAGGGCCATTCTTTTCATATTTTTAATAAAACTTCAAAAACTCAGAAGAGTTAGTTAAGTTACGTTTTTAGAAAAAGTTTACACAAATTTTACATGAAAAGGATCTTTTGATAGCATGATACAACTTTTTTTAAGATAACAGATTTAATAGTGATCTCTTATTCATCCCACTAATACAGGGAAACTAATTTACTTTCCTTTTATGTATTAGAGTTTATATTTTAGCACCAATGAGTCAGATTACATTGCCAACCAAAGAATGACAGCAGCTTGGTATATAACATAGGAACCAAACAAGATAAAAAGGATCAAGTTCTCAACTAAGCATCTAATATGAATAATATGAAGATATTAATTATATTTTTTCAAGCCAGAGCTTTTCTTACTATAAAGTAGACAAACATTAGAACTGGTACAATGATTTGCAAAACAGTGTTGCTAAATATGGTAAATATTCCAATTTCATTCAAGAGGAAGCTTAGTTTGCTTCTGTCAAATGACAAAAATGATACAATTTAGTAACAAGTTTGATGTCCTGTATTAAAGTAAAAACAAGCCACAGATTGGGGAAGCACAGTGTATCACAATCAGCGGAACACTCTGATAGGTTTCGGGCAAGAGCGAGTTTGCAGAGCCTTAGAAGGGGCAAAGCAGAAAAGCTATGATTGGCTAGGAGGTCAAGAACTTCCTTATAAGGCTAGCGGGTTCTACTTTCTAGGCTAAGATAAGTGAACTAAAGCTGAATTGGGGGACTGTGGCTGGCATATGTTAGGTTTTCTTGACAAGTGTTTCCTGTAAGTACAGGCTGACTTTTAGACTTAGATTTGTGATGTGGGCTGGGATGCCAAGCCTTCGTTTTTTAGGTCCCTATATATAAACTAACATTAGCGCTTAAATGTTTACCTGATGACAGCCTACCTCATGGTATTAGCTGTCAATGTAGAGAGCCAACTCTCTTGGGGACCCACACAAAACTCTGTAACAATGCATAACATTTTATATTACAGGATGTTTACTTTCATGCATTACATATTTAAATAGGTCCCTAATATAGCTTATTTTCAGGGCTATATTTTGAAAAATAATCAAAGTTTGAAAATCCAGTTTTGATAGGAAACACGTGCACAGATAAAAATTTCTTTTCTGCGTCTATTGACTCTTCTCCTTCCCTCTCTAGCCCCCTCAAGCCCTCAGTACATCCAGTGTTTTGTGTAAGAAGTTCTACACATATCTATTATGTATGTATCTGACACCTTGGATTCTGACAGCTGGGGCTCTGATTAAAGTTTATACTTGCCTCCTCTTGCCCATTTAAAATTTATTCAAGGGGGTTCACTTTCCAGCTCTAGGAAGACCCTTGGTGGGTTTTGCGAGGCTCAGCCCACGGGTAGCTAACATGGGACACAGTCTAAGTCAGTAATTTGCTTGTTCGGTCCCATGCATTAACAAACTCCAGTACTAAGTTAAGGCTTCTCTCTTCCACACCCAGTTCCCTTGGGAAGTGGTAGTTTCTGAGGGGACCTCGATAGCCCTGTTCAAACAAACCCCTTCATACATTCTCCCTTCTCTCAATACTCTGTTTTTCAACTCTGATTTGGATAAGGGATCCAAGGGCTCTATAATTGTCAACAATTTCCTTTGTGAATTCTACATGGTGGGAGGGGCATGAGAGCAATAGGCCCCCCCATAAAATGTCTATGGCATATGCATTATTTTGAGCTAAAGGCCATTGAGAAACAGCAGGTGCAAGAAAAGGTTTAAAAACGGCACAAGTTTTCCTTTTGGAGAGGAAATTTACATTTACAAAAGAAATTTTTGTTCACAAAAATGTCTTCCTTGCTAGGAAGAAAAAAAGCCTTAACAATTCTTATCAACGGAGGAAGAATCTGCATACCCTTGTTAACCACCCTTTTCTTGGTCACCTTTCCATAACTTGCTTCTCCAGCCTGAACCACCTACATCATTTTCCTTTGCATTAGCCTGAGTTCTAACCACCCTTTTGGGTTACTCATTGCTGGTTACTCTCATTTGTACATGTGCAGTATATATGTTGATATCCTTCTGTTTGTTTTCTCGTGTTAATGGCTCTTCAGCCACTCTCATTTGTAGGGCCTGACATGGTCTGTAGCTGTCACCTGGGTCTGTTGGTCCTAGGGTTTCCCAGGTCGTGCAGGCCAAGGTTAGCCCCCACCTGTGTTTTGCCTGGGGCACTCTGCCTCAGCTATAAAGCAATCTGGGATGGCTGCTACTTGTGCTGGGCATAGGGATTCCTGGGCAAAGTCAGACTATAAATCTAATCTGGCTGCTATTAGGGCTCCCTGAAGCCAGCTGTTGCTTGTTTGGTAGGATTTAGGAGCTAAGACCAGCCGTTTGTAAGGAATAGCAGCTTGGGTAGGCCCATTAGTTGGATGGGGCAGAGCCTCCGGGGATCTCCAAGGTGGGTCAAACAGTGTTAGCCCAGTTGATGGAGTCTCAGATATGGCACCAGCTTGCCAGCTCTGTGGAGGGAGGGTTTAGCAAAGGGACAATGGCCCCTGCTTTCCTTGATGCCAGACACTTCAGTTCCTCCCTGTGTACCACTGGTGCCTTTCACGCTGCTACCCCAGTTCTAGAGCTTTAAGGGAGTGGGTCTGAATAGGCGAGTCCATGTGTGGGTTCTTTAAGAGCAACTTCTTGGGGCTCCAGCGATTTCTTTCACTGACTCAATTCCCCCTGGTTTTTGCAACCAAAAGTTGTGGGGACTTATTTTCCTGGCCCTGAAATCCTGCTCTGGAGGGTCTGGTGTGGGGCTGTGACTCCTCACCCCTAGATATCCATCCCAACTTTTTGTCCATGTGCGTATGGGACCAGCCCGTTCCACATCTGCGCCCCTCCTACCAGTCTGGGTGGGTGTGGTTTCTTTAATTCAGCAGTTATCAGATTTCCATTCAACTTGATTTCCGACGTTCTTGAGTGATGGCTGTTCCATATTTTAGTTGTAACTTTGATGTGGTTGTGTGAAGAGGCAAGCCGTGTCTGCCTCTGCTGTCACCTTGACCAGGAGTCAAGAGTCCCATTTTTAGTGTTATATAAGTGTAAAACTGTACATATTGTGCTTCATCTTGCTTTGTTAATTTAACAATAAAGTCTTTGAAGTTATTTAGAAGTTGAAAGCTCTTGGGGCATTTTAGTTCTAAGCCATAAACAATATAGAAAATATCATCTCTTTTATAAACCATTAAAAGTCATAGCAAATTATTATATGGCACATTGTAGAGAAAAATCCCCACCTGCCTTTTGTCCCATTTACCCTAGTTGTTCTTTTATAATTACTAAGTTTATGTGTCTGTGGTCAGAATACTACATTTTAAACACCCATGTTGTCATTCACAGGCCCATGTAGGGGAATTTTTCTTACCTGATCATCTTTGGGTCCATCTACTAAAATAGACTGCTTTGTGTTTCAGAGTAGGAGAGCTAAACCCTGCGTTGATAGGCTTTAAATTTTTTCTTTCTTTTTTTTTTACATTTTATTTATTTATTTATTTATCTTTAGAGGGGAAGGAGAGAGGGAGAGAAACATCAATGTATGGTTGCCTTTTATGCATCCCCTGCTGGTAGTTAGCCTGCAAGGAACTGGCCTGCAACCCAGGCATGTGCCCTGACTGGGAATCGAACCAGGCTCCAATCCACTGAGCTACGCCAGCCAGGGGTTGGCTTTAAATTTTTTCACATCAGCATCACAACCACTCCAGGTAGAGCTGGAGGAAAAGCGGATGACACAGAGATCCTTAAGGGACATGCTTCATAATGTATGTTCACGACACTCTCCGCACGGGCTCGCCCAGTGATGTTAGGCACGGAACACAGATTTGACTAGCACTTTGGTCACAAATCACATTCCCATTCTATTTTTTAAAATACTGAATTATCGGAGAGACTTTGGTTTCTGCTCAGGCATGTAAGTAGGTTAGAAGTCACCATTCCACCTGCCCAACAAGTAAAAAGCTGAACAAACTGAAGAATAAACAACTCTTCTTTTATCTGCTGGGGAACTGAGGTCATGGGGCAAATGGCTGTACCCAACATTGGAAAAACAGATAGGCAAATACACACAATTACAACTTAATGGGTCAGAAACCTCCCCCAAACACTTGCTAGGGCAAAAAAAAAAAAAAAATCAAAATGTAACTGATGACTTGCCGGAGGCTCAGTGCAGAAAAGACTGAGATAACTTCCAGGAGTTCTGCCAGGAGGGTGCCCCCCGGAGAACGTTCAAGTCCCCTCCGGCTTTGGCAGAGTGAGGGAGAGTTTCAATTTCATAGATGACACAGTGCTTGGTTCTTCTTTACAAGGTCTGCCCTCAGGAGAAACTATTTTACTGAAGTCTAACCTATTGGGATTTTATCATAGCCTCACTGACGTGTTGGGAAATACCCAACTCCAGCACACTCCAACCATTCTGTCTCACCTAAGGTGGGGAAAATACTAAGAGGCACGTCTGAAGGTCACATCTCATGGATACAGGGTTACCAAAACATCAGAGATGTAGTCATAGGACTATAAAATGTTCGCATGCCCCTCCTTACCATCACATTATTGAAAGCACATTTACAACAGTTTCGTTTACTTAGTATATTGTCTTACTGTCAATCAGAAAAATGCAAGTCATACTGAACACAACAGAAAACAGAAGAAGCTTGGAGAGATAGAACAAGCATCTGAATTAGACTGAAGGCAGGGAGGTTGGCGTTCTCGGACTGTGAATTTAAAACAACGGGGATTCATATGCTAGGGGCTGTAATAGAAAAGGTGGACAGTGTGTTAAGAATAGTCAGGCAATATAAGCAGACAGATGGAAATTCTAAAAAGAAATCAGAAAGAAATGATACAGCTCAGAAAATCTAATAAAGATGAAGAACATCTTTGATGAGCTAAGGAAAGGATCCCTGTGCTTGAGGATACGTCAAAGGAAACTTCCGAAACTGAAAAGCAAAGACAAAAATGGAAAAGAGCATCCCCCTCCAAGAAAAAAGGGAGGGGTGGACAACTACCAAAGTTATAACATATGCATAATGGACCTACCAGAGGAAGAAGGAAGAAAGGAAAAGAGGAAACATGAAGGAATGGATAATAGCTGAGAATTTTCCTATATTAATGTCAGACACCAAACCATAGACCCAGAAAGCTCAGACAGCACCCGGCAAGACAAATGTCAAAGGAACTATGCCTAGGCATGTCATGTTCAAACTCTAGAAAATCAAAGACAAAGAAAAAAATTGAGAGAAGCCAGAGGGAAAGAAATCTTACCTATAGAGTGTCAAAGATAAGAATTACACCCAACTTTTCAGAACCTGTGCCAGTGAGAGAGAGTGGAATGAAATATTTAAAGTGTTAAAAGGAAAACCCACCAACCTAGAATTCTGTGTCCTGTGAAATTATCTTTCAAAGGTATAGAAGAAATAGACTCTCTTAGACAAGTGAAAATTGAGGAAATTTGTTACCAGTAGATCTGCCTTTAAAAAAAATGTTGAAATAAAGGTTTTTCTAAAGAGAAAAAAAAAAAGGATGTACATCAGAAACTTGGATATGCATAAAGAAAAGAAAAGTATTAGAGAAGGGATTAGTAAAGGTAAATAACTCTTCATTTTTAACTGACCAAGTAGAAAAAATAGTTGGTTTCAAAGAATGATTGCAACAATGCATAAAATATAGGTGTATATGTATGTATTTATTCATGTTTAAGTGAAATAAATGATAGCAAGGATACACAGGACAGGAGGGAAGAAAAATTAAGAATATTTTCTTCTTATAAAGTACGTGTTCTACCTGTGAGGAAATACAGTGTTATTTGAAAGTGGTCTTGAATTAGTTGTTGATATATTTTACAAACTCTAGGGTAATCACTAAAAATTTTAAAGGTCTATAATAGATATGCTAAAGAAGAAGAATGGAATATAAAATTCTCAACTAAAACCAAAAATGGTAGGAAAAAATGGAAGACACACACAGTAACAAAGAATGGCTGCAATAGAATAAAAAACAGTATCAAATATGGTAAATTCAAAGCCAACTATATCAATAACCACTTTAAATATTAGCAGTCTAAATATACCAGCTGAAAGAGATTGTCAGAGTGATTAAAAAATAAGATCTAATTGTATGCTGTCTATAAAAAACTCAATTTAAATATAAACACACATACAGATTAAAAGTAAAAGGATGGAGCTCTGGCTTGTGTGGCTCAGTTGGTTGGAGCATTGCCTAGTAACTGAAGGGTTGTGGGTTTGATTCCGAATTAGGGCACGTGTCTAGGTTGTGGGTTCGATGCCCTGTCTGGCGCAGACAATCCCCAGTCTGGGCAGGTATAGGAGGCAACTGATTGATGCTTCTCTTTGGCATCAAATGTTTCTCTCTCTCCCTTCCTCTCTCTCTAAAAGCAATGAAAAAATGTACTTGGGTGAGGAGTACAAAAAAAAAAGTAAAAGGAGAAACATATACCATGCTAATGCTAATTAAAACAGTGGGAGTAGCTAGATTAACGTGAAACGGAGCAGACTTCAGAGCAGGAAAAATTATCAGGGATAAGGGCAGATATTACGTAATGATAAAGGGGTCAATTTTCTATGAAAACATGACAATCTTTAACGTATATGTAGAGAATTTTTATGAGTTTATTTGAACCAAGTGGAGAACACTTGCTAGGAAGCAAAATCTCAAGGGATTGAGAAAATGTTCTGCAGAATGGAAGTTTTACAGCTTATTTCATATATTAGAATAAAAAGAGGAGCCACCAAAGGGAGGGGGCATTACAAAAAATTCATTGGTGGTAGCGTAAGTCGATGGAAGAAAGCAAACAGGTAATCTCTGAGATTGGATCAAGAGTACCATGGAGAAAGGCACACTTCTTTTCCATTGGTGGGTACAGGTTAGTGCACACTCACCATTCACAGCACATAGAAATGGTATTTAGGGCATGAGATAACAGTGAGGGCTTCTGTGGTCTCATGCTCTGGTTTGGTGGGTGTTCCCTGAGGGTTCTGGAAAAGAGTATCATGTTGACATTTTAAAGGTATGCTATTGTAGACGCAGAAAGACCACAGACTGACGCACTGGTTGAGGTAAAGATTGACCTTTGTCAAGAAAGCTGCAGGCCCAGGACGAGACTGCCATGATCGCTGTCAGTGAGGGATTCTTAGGTACAGACCATCCTGTGTGGTCACTTTCAGTCTGAACTTGTAAGGCCCCTCCATGGAGGCCTCCCCTGAGCCAGTCAGAAGATAAGTGAAGCGTTATCTCCACAATCTGGGAAGTGCTTAGTAGTTACTGGGAAAATAGTCTGGTGTCCTAGAAAGTTGTTTTTCTTTTTTTTTTTTTTACCTCTTCTCAAGAGTTTTTTAGCATATGTTTTCCTATATCATATTGGCACCAACTGTAGAGATAAAAACATCTTTTCTAATGGGAAAGAAGTTTGAATTCTTCCATTGTATAATTCTGACTTCTCTTCTACTCCACTTTAGCTTTGTTAATGAAACGTGTATTCAAAGAAAGCTCCAACAATCATAATTTTTCTAATTAGTGATCCATTATCAAATCCTGTTGTATTGAGAACAGGTAGTAAGCAATAGTCATGCCTCATCAAGAAAACAAATTTATGAACCAGTGAGTAAAACAAACCCTACCACTGAGTATAGAAGTACCTTCCGCCTCAACTAGTGCCTGAAGTGAGCAAAATTCCTTCAGTGATTTTTTCCATTTGCCTAATTTCAAGTATCAGTGAAGTAAAAAGAAGTGTAACGTGCCACCTGGTGGATGTATGAGGAACAAACTTATGTAGGATTTTTTGTTTTGTTTTTGTGGTAAGAATTTAATACTGTTTATATTTTCCCCCAATTATACAAGCAATAATTGTCCATTGAAAAATACACTGGAAAAACATAAAGAACAGTGGATATTCAAATATTACTGAATTATATGAAAACACATTAGTAATCATCCCAATCTTGACTTGGAGTATGCCCTATTGAAGGAGCACAGTGAATCGACAAATGACTTTTCCTAAAAAATCTTATGTTTCAGATCATCTGTTGGTCTCAAGACCTGGCCTAACATTTGAATCTTCCAGAAATATTATTAATGTTCTATTTGGATAGAATACAACACAATTTTGCTTACATTTTATACAGGTATAAACAGTTTTTAACCCTGATCTGTGCGGCTCAGTGGTTTAGGCCTCATCCCACAAAGCAAAATGTTGCCTGTTCAGTTTCCTGTCAGGGCACATGCCTGGGCTGTGGGTTCGGTCCCTGGTCCAGGCATGTGTGAGAGGCAGTAATAGGTGTTTCTCACATCAATGTTTCTCTCTCTCCTTTTCTCTCTCTCTTCCCCCTCTAAAAATACATAAATAAAATCTTTTTAAATGTTTTACTGTACTATCGACAACTCTTTATTTCCATATGTGGGGTGTACTTATCAAACACTAAACTAAACTAACATTTCACTATGAATTCTTTTCAGACAGTTTAATACAGAAGACCAGGAGATAAGTTAACTCTACCAGAAAGGGTTATCATAGGTTCACTGTCAAAGAGAGAATACAGGACTAGGTGGCATCTAATATTTCATAGATTTTCATATTCTCTTGGGTTCAGAAAGTCTCAGGCTCTAGGTCTCCATGTCCTTTTCTGTAAAATGATTGTGTAATACTAGATTAGTAATTTTCCAACTGTGTGCTTTAAGGAGTTCCAAAAATATTTATCCACATTTTATTATAAACATATTTTATGAACTTATGTTATACATTGCAGTACTAAAATGTATGTTTTGCGATTTTAGCATGTTAAATGCTAAACTGTTCTTACAGTTATAAGAACCGAAACTGGATGTATTGGAGACCATCGCATGCTGTTTAAGAGAAAACCACCTGTCGAGAAAGGCATCACTGGTGCTGAAACTTGATTCCAAACTTAGATTCAGTATCTGATCTAGTTGCAATGCAATCTTAATCAATCAATCTGGAATTTTCTAGTCAAGCACCAGTAAGTTAATGTGTGTCTATGGGCCTCTTGTTGTGTGTTCTCTCAATTCATGTGAAAACCATGACAAAAATACCAACATGACCGAACATAATTACATATTTATTTTTTTAAAGCTTCATTAACTAGGTATTTATTGCTCAGATTTTTGTTATGGAAAGGGATACATGCAAAATACAAAGCTCAGGTCCTGACATTTTGGAATTTATAGTACAGTGGGAGTGAGCACAATAACATGTGAAACAATGACAGACCATGAGAAAGTCTGAATGTCATCTGATAACAAACTCTGTAGTCCAGACTATCAGTGCCATTGAAATTCAGGGTACAGTTACCTTCCACAGTATTTTTTTAGTTTTTTAAATTGTTGTTCAATTACAATTGTCCCCATTTCCCCCCATTACGCTCCCTTGCCCTGCCCCCGCCACCTCCCACCTTCAGTCCTTCTTCCATTGCCTTTGTCCATGGGTCCTTTATACCTGTTCCTTACATCATTACATATTTAGTTATTTCAGAGTATTTCTAAAATGACTGGTGTTTCCTTTCTCCTTTTTTCACAATTAAGATATGAAATTTTAGAGTCTGCCATTTTTTTGCCCAATATATAAATAATACAACTTCTTTAAGGCATGGACTATAGCCATATTTTGAAGAGGAAAAAAAAGTATATGTATTATGGTTCAAATTGAGGCGTTGTCACTGGTCGATTGTTGTCACACTATCACAAAAGATAGTGCGATAGATTTAAACTATTCACAAAATCTTTGCCACTCCTATTGACAGGGGAACCCATTTCCACTTCCTATTAGCTGGCCCAGACCTGTCATTTTAGAACATCCTTGTGGCTGTTTTAGGTTTCCAAGTTTGCAAGGCTGTCAAGCAGGTATCCCCCATGTTTGTCAGGCTTAGCACGTGGCCCCTTTTCTTCTACTGTAGTATTGAAAGGAAAATTTCCTCCACCCTCTAAGGTTCTTCTGGCTGGTCTAATAAAGAAATTGACATGAGACAAATTAGCAAGAGAAAAATTAAAATTTAATATGAACCATAAAATGGCAATAAATACATATGTATCAGCAATTGAATCTAAGAAACAAAATAAGCAAGCAGAACAGAAACAGAATCATAGATGGGGAGAGGGTTTTGTTGGTTGCCAGATGGGAGGGGGCATGAGGGAGAATGGGCAAAAAAAGGAGAAGGGATTAAGAAATACAAATTGGTTGTTATAGAATAGTCATGGGGATGTAAAGTAAAGCATAGGGATATAGTCAATAATAGTCTAATAATTATATCTGGTGTTGATACAGAGAGATCATATCAGATCACTGGGGAGGAGTAGGGGGTGGCCATAGGAGGCAGCTGCCTGGGCAATGGTAAATAGTCTAGGATGGGACTGGTTGAGAAGCCTCCTGAGCACATGAAATTATGGGCCAGAAAATTTAAAATAAAAGGAAGGCAGAGATTGGCTCTCTTGCCCTGTCTTCCTCAAGGATGTCTGGATGAGTCTGCTGCAGCTGCCTGCTGATGGTGTTTTGGATGGTAGAAGGAATTCTAGGTGCAGCCAGGGATGGGACTGGCCTTGGCAGGGCATGGCAGGGTTATTTTTTGGGGGGTGTTCTAAAGGGGACAGGCTCCGAGGCAGAAACCTGCCATTCTTCTAAAATTGTGTAGCTTTTGTATCTTATGTTGTTTTTGTTTATAAACTAACCCTATAGAAATGAGGTAATCAAAACTAGGGGAACGATAGGGGGAAGAAAGAGTTAAAGAGTTTAGCCTTATTTAATAGGATTAAGTGATGAAAGCAGTAACTAAGCAGTTAGATCACAGGTGGCAAACACAAGGCCCTCAGACTGAATCCAGCCCTCCACCATGTTTCTACCCGTCAGGCAGCGGCTCCACCAAGAGTTCGCTTAACTGTTAAGGAGTAGGTACATTTATACAGTCCTAAAATTACATTTGGCCTTTGAAGGTAACCTTGAATCTGAAGTGACCCCATTGAAAATGAGTTTGACACCCCTGAGTTAGAGTTTACCATTAATTGATAGGCTTAAGTGACTAATGCATGTGGAAAGCTGTTATTCCAAAACTGTGTAGCTTTTGAATGAAGACTTCTTTCCTTTATTAACAAATCTTTGCCTTCAGAAATTTGCTTACAGGGTGGTAGAGGGCAGCAGGACCCCACTTGCTGTTCCATGTCAAGTGGGCAGATACTCATTTATTAAATTATGTAATATCTAATCACTGGGGTGTACACCTCAAACTATTATAATGATGTCAACTGTAACTGAAAATTAAAAGTGATTTAAAAAACTTTAATAACATGTATGTCTCCTGTATACACAGGAGAGACTCAGGAACACCAAGTAACTCATCAAAATGGTGGACGCCATCACCTTAAATGCCACCTTCAGCTGAAGGCAAAAGATGTTGGGGTTGGGAGTTAGACATGGGAGGATACCCAAAAACGCACAGTTAACAAGAGGGAGGATCTTGATGCAGAGTTCTTCATTGTTAACAGTAGATGTCCTCCTCTCCCTGGAACAGTGAGGGAAATACCATTCCATAGGGCGATTTCCCTTACAAATGTGAATGTCCTTTATAAAGGGGAACTCACACTTGGTTTTCAGAGCTTCTCCCACATTTGCTGTTTATGTTACCCAGCCTAAATAATCCGTATCCCCAAAAGGCATGTTTTGGGGGGCAAACTCTGCTCCCCTTCAACAGAGAAAGGTAAGAGAGAACAACTAAAACTTTTCTCAAAACTAAGACAGGAGGATGACCTTGTGATCAACTCCCTTGTATACCTTGTGAGCTCTACTGCCGGAGGTAATATTTACATTTCCAAAGGTCTGAAGGCGCATGAACTTGCCTCGCAGTGAAAATCAGGCCTTTCATCCGGTTTATGAAGTTCTAAAGAACGCTCACCGCCTAGGGAGGGAGGGTGGAGGGACTTGCGTCCCTCCTAGGGTAGTTGGGGGGGGGGGGGTTTACATCATTGCAACCTTCCGCTGGTCACAGACTAGGGTTTCTGCTGTGCTGACTTCACACCGTGGTCAAATGGAGGATCACTTCCCGCAGGATTCAGGAAAAACCTCTATGAAGGAATGATGTCTGAACTGAAATTTTGGAACTTTAATAAATGTTTAAGAGCGGAACGGGTGGTGAATGACAAGCAACCAATGGTTACCAAGGACCTAAAGGTTTCCACTTGACGTCAGGATCCTTCTGAAAACGATAAAAGCAAAATAAACACTACGACATCCCCAGGCTGAAATACGAGCTCCTCGCCAGGGTTCAAATCGCCTGGGCCGGTAAAAACTAAAGAAGCGGTGGATCGGCTGGGGGGGGGCGGGGGGGCGGACCGTGCAGAGGGTGCGGCCATGCTGGGGGCGGGGCTACGGAAGCCGAACGAGCTACGGGTCACAGGGCAGAGGAAGTGTGCTCAAGCCGATGTATTTCCGAGGGCTGGCCGCATTCCGCTGCAGTCCGCCCTCACTGCTATCCACGCCCGCAATCGCATTGTCCACTCTCGCCGCTGCCACCGTTGCTCTCAGAGCGGGGACACATCTGAGTTGCCAGGCAGCTTCTGTTGGGTCAGCAGCGTGAGAGGATAGACCCTGCGTGGCGCCGGCGCCTCCTGGGCCGTTGTATTCCCGCCCGGCCAGCCGGCCGAGCTCCTGCCCGTGTCCCCCGGCTGGTCCGGGGGGTCCGGGCACCACCTCCACGGCGGCTTTGCTGGACCTGCGTCCTGGCCCTCAGCCCGCACCCCAAGCGGACGGCGTCATGAAGCATCTGCCGTATTTCTGCCGCGGCCAAGTGGTGAGGGGCTTTGGCCGTGGCTCCAAGCAACTGGGCATCCCCACAGGTGAGCGCTGGAGGATGCGGAGCCTTGGAAGGCGAGGAGCCCTTGAGGCCGGGCTGCGTGGGCGATAGACGTCAACTGGAGCTTAGAACCGGGGTCGGACAGGGTCTTGGGGCTGAGGACAGTGGTGACACCCTCTCCTCTGCCTCTCCTTACGCAATTGAGTTGGAGGACCTTCCAGGGAACTGCCTTGAGGGCAGGAAGCTGGAGCTGAGTTCTGCGGTTCCACTTTGCTGCCTTTCTATCCAGGTGTGCTAGAGCTGCCAGGCATGGCACAAGCCTTGCCCATTACAAAACAATGTGAGCAGATCGGCTGAACTTTCATGCCAACTGGAGGCTTTTTATTTTAATCTGTTATTAGATTGTGTCCAAGTTAGCACACAGGCAGTTGAATGAAAACCAAATATCTTTTTTTGATCTGTCTACATTAATTTTAGTAGTCCGGACTTGAAGGTAAGCGTGATTCATTTTTTAAAATGTCGTCAGGGCTGCCCCCAGACCTAGTAAAGCAGTCTTTGAGTTTGGAGACTAGTTATGTATATTTCCAAAATGAGAATCTTTCTAAAGGATTCCAAAAGACCAGGTCTAAAAATTCCAGCTGTTCCTGTATTTGTTGTCTTCTACCTGGAGAGTGTGATCTGGTTCCTTGTTCCTAACTTAGTAACAAAAAGAGGAGAAATTCGACCCAGAATATGGAATGGTGGGATTGGTAATCATGGGCAAAGTCCTAGCAATCTTGTGAGCTTAATTATTTAGACTAGCTTTGCGTGCTATTTTTATGAGCAATATGATACCCTTAACACTCAGATATGTACTTCTGTTTTGAAGCTAACTTCCCTGAACAAGTAGTAGACAGTCTTCCAGCCGACATATCCACTGGCATTTATTATGGATGGGCCAGTGTTGGAAGTGGAGATGTCCATAAGATGGTGGTGAGCATAGGATGGAACCCATACTACAAAAACACAAAAAAGTCCATGGTAAGAATGCATTTCACTCTATAACTGAAAATGGGATGATGATTTAGAGTAATATGCGGTATTAGATGTACATATAGTGGAATGGGCTATATCAATGCTAATCACAACATAGTCTAAATTCTAGAATATTTGGCAGCATATTTGAAGGATTTAAAAGTGAAGTATTTAGTTACTATTTGAATGGAATAACTTTACATCTTTTCACTTTTAATCTATTTATGTTTGGATCTAAAGTGAATCTCATAAGTGTGAATTTGAATCTTCTGTATTTAATCATTCTGCCTTTTGATTGGAGAGTTTAACCCATTTACATTTAAACTGACTACTGATGAGTAGTCATTTGTTTTGCCATTTGTTTTCTGTATGCCTTATAGCTTTTTTTGTCCATCATTTTCTCCATTACTGCCTTTTGTGTTTAGTTGACTTTTTGTAGTGACATTTTGATTCTCTTTTGATTTCCTTCTGTGTATTTTCTGTAGACATTCTTTGTGGTTACTATGGGGATCCATTTAACATCCCGAAGTTATATAAGTCTGGTTTGAATTTACTCCAACTTTAATAGCATACACAAACTCTTCTTCTTTTTTTGCAACTCCTCACCTGAGGAGATATACATACACACAGAAGGAGGGAAGAAATTATATTTTTATACACTGTGCCCAAGAACATAAACTAATAATTTTTATGCATTTATTTTTTTAATCTTGTAGAAAATGAAAAGTAGAGGTGCAAACAAATTACAATAATATTGATTTTGTAACTGCCCATGTATTTACCTTTGCTGGAGATAAAAGTGCTTGAAGAGTATGTTTCATAAAATTCAGCTTGCCACAGTTTATGTACTTCATTCACTCCTTAATTACTTGATCTCCCTGTTATCATAGAACTGCTTATTATGTGAATGGTGCTTTCTGATAACACGGCAAGGTGATTTTCCCCCTCTTTTAAACCACTTTGAGATATACTTTCCACTCTTCTCATGGGACCCACATAGCTGATGTGCTTAATCTGCTAAATGCCGCCGAATCTTTTGATTAGCTCAAGTGTGTGGCAAAAACAGTTACAGTTCATCTAAATTTCATCCTCTTTGAAGATAGAATTGGCCCCGAACTACTTAACATCGTGCATAACATTTTTCTTATTTTTTTTTAAAGATTTTATTTATTTATCTTTTTAGAGGGGAAGGGAAGGAGAGAGGAAAGAAACATCAATGTCTGGTTGCTTCTTGTGCATCCCCTGCAGGGAACTGGCCCCTGCAGGAAACTGGCCTGCAACCCAAGCATGTGCCCTGACTGGGAATCGAACCGCGATCGTCTGGTTCACAGGCCCGAGCTCAATCCATAGAGCTACACCAGCCAGGCCATTTTTCTTATTTTTGAGTGTTAGGGATGTGAAAAATACTTGTTGGCATAAATAAAGAAAGAACATAACATTTCTTTTTCTGGTAGAATGAGGGAGAAAATAAAAGGCGGGAAGGCAACTTTGACTAATTTTTCTTTATTAGCATTCTTTTCTTTATTAGTAACAGAACTTTTGCTACAGAGCCAGTTAAGGATGCCTTGAAAGCACTTTCATAGTTAGGAGATACTCTGTTTTCCCCTGGGGGAGGTTCGTAAATTTCAGAAGTTTGCTTTTTTTTTCTTCTTTGCCAATAACAGACATATATGATGCACCTCTTCAAAACTTTTTCTTTTTATTTTTTAAAGGTTCTATTTATTTATTTTAGAGAGAGGGGAAGGGAGGGAGAAAGAGTGGGAGAGAAACATCAGTGTGTGGTTGCGTCTTGTTACATGCCCCTACTGTGGACCTGGCCTGCAACCCAGGCAGATGCCCTGCCTGGGAATTGAGCCAGCGACCCTTTGGTTCACAGGCCAGTGCTCAGTCCACTGGGCCACACTAGCGAGGGCCAAGACATTTTCTTCTTAAAAAATTGGATTGACTGTCTCAGTGACTTGAGTTCTTAATATACTCTATCTAGATCCAGTTTCTTTATTGGGACTATTTATAAATTGCAAATATCTTTTACATTGCATTGCTTTTAAGAAATCTTTGCCTCTTCCAGAGTCATAAAGATATTTGTAGATCCCCCCCCCCCCAAGGCTTAATTGTCTTGCTTTTCTCAAAAATCAAATGGATTTTTGAATATGGTATGAGGTTAAGGTCAAATTTTTTTCTCGTATGAGTATTGACCCAACCCATTTATTATATTTTGTTTTATTTTTAAAAAGAGTTTATTTATTTGTCTTTAGAGAGAGGAAAGGGAGGGAGAGAGGGAGAGAAACATGATCAGTTGCTTCTTGCACTCCCCAAAATGGGAACCTGGCCCACAACCCAGGCATGTGCCCTGACCAGAAACCTTTCAGTTTCTGGGATAGTGTCCAGTGCGCTCAGTCACACCAGTCAGGGCCCTGCCCATTTATTGAAAATAGTGTCCTTCTTGACAGCATAGCAGTGTCAACTTGCTCTTAAATCAAGTGACTTTATCAGTGTGAGTCCGAAACAGGCTCGTACATTAATGCGGCCCATCTCCCAGTTTGTCCTTCGGCCGTTGCCACGTTGTCTTAGTGTCTGCAGCTCTGTAATAGGTCTTAACTATCTGGTCTTGTAAACCCTCCAGTTTTGTCTTCAAGGTTTCTTGGATAAGTTCCTTTCACATTTCAATATGAATTTTAGAATCACTTGTCAGTTTCTGTCATTTAAAACAAACGTAAGATTTTGATTGGTGTAGCATTGAATCTGTACATCAATTTAGGGAAAGTAGACATTTTTACCATTTTTCTGTTATATTTTGTAATAGTCAGTGTCAGGGTCTTACATATTAGTTCCTTTTTATTCAAACTTTTACTGAAAAGAAAGACTGAAAGTCACATTTATTGGTTCATAGTATTGGGTGGATCAAAAAGTCTATATGGTTTTTTTCCATAAAATAAAAGGCACAGATTTCATTTTCACCAATAACTTTCTTGATTTGGATATTTTGAGTATGTTGGTTGTCTCCCATGTGGTATAACATTGACTGTTTTCAATTAATGTCTCGATTTGATCTCTATCAACGTCAACTTGTCTACCTGACCATGGAGCATCGTCCAGCGAGAAATCTCCAGCATGAAAGTTCACAAACCACCTTTGACATGTTCAATCAGTCACAGCACCTCCTCTGTAAACTGCACAAATCTTTTTTTAAAAAATATTTTATTTATTTATCTTTAGAGGGGAAAGGAAGGAGAGAGGGACAGAAATATCAATGTATGGTTGCTTCTGCCAAGGACACACAGTGTATTGTGTGTCCCCTGCCAGGAACTGGCCTGCAACCCAGGCATGTGCCCTGACTGGGAATCGAACCGCGATCCTCTGGTTCGCAGGCCCATGCTCAATCCACTGAGCTACACCAGCCAGGGCTTTAAACTGCACAAATCTTTTTTTGCATTTCAGTTGTGTTTTTACCTTTCTTGAAATAATAAGCATGATATGCTGAAAATGTTGCTCATTTTCTTCATCTTCAATATTAAAATGGCTACACAAAAATTCAGCAATTTGAATAAATTTTAATGCATGCTGATAGAACAGCTGTCACAATACAGTCTAACAAAATTTTTTTGAATGAAGTTCAAGGCAACTTCACGCTACTAGAGCCATCTTATGGAAAAAAACACAAACTTCTTGGCCAACCCAATACAAAGCAATGGGGCACCTTATGTCTTCTGACTCAAACCCCTCAATTACAGATAAGAAAGCTGAGCCCCAGAAAGGTTAAGCTATGCCTTCAGCCAGATGTGCAACTTGAGACTTTTGATTCTTAACTTGTTTATTCATACTACAGTATTTTCCTTCTAAACACTTGGAATTTAACATAGTACATAAGTTCAACTCTTCTTTTAATGATTTCATTACCTAACAAAACCAAAGCTTTGATAATAGCTTTAAGAAAAGTTCAGTTTCTTTTTAAATTTTTTTTTATTTTTAGAGAGAGGGGAAAGGGGGAGGGAGGGAGAGAGGGAAAAGAAAAGAGAAACATTAATTTGTTGCTTCACTTATTTATGCATTCATTGGTGATTCTGGTATGTGCCCTGACTGGGGATTGAACCTAAAACCTTGGCATATAGGGACAGTGCTCCAAACAACTGAGCTACCCGGCCAGGGCCTAAAAAGTTAAAAGGAAATAATATCCATGTTTCCTTTTAAATTGTTTTAAGTCAGTGTTCCTTTTTTTAATGGGCTTCATAAAATCCATAAATTCCATTGAGTGCATATATGGTGAACTTTCTGTTTGGTAAGAAAGAATTACTCAGATTTTCATGTTTGATTTCTTTTAAATAGGCCATTCTTATTAAACATAGTCTTTCAAAATATACCTCTGGTCTCAAGTTAGTTACATGTTTCTAATTTGTGTAACCTTCCAGTGCTACCGTTCTAGCCCAGCCTCAACTGTCTTGGGTATTTGCTTGCTCTTTAAATTGGTTTTCTGCCTTTTTGAACTCAGGATTCCTCTTTGTAGGTGCCTACTAAAATTCTGACTTTTCCAGAGTGTCTTTAACCTTCTGCACCACTTTGCTTCAGCGTGGGTTGTGCCCACGGTCACAGCATTCCCAGATCAGAAGCCAGCTTGGGGTGTTCTGCCCCACATCAGCCTTCAGCTTCGTCCAACCCTCAAAAGTTTCTCTAACTGGAGTGTGTCAGAGACACTCGGATCCTGATTAACTTTAGAACTAGCTCTGTTGGTGGTGACATCTCTTACTATTTCAACTATTCCCTTTTTGTTGTCTTTGTTCAGTTTTTCTGCCTTGCTAAGACTTACTTTGCTGCATGTTGTTTTTTTTCTATAAACATAATCATACCAGATTTGTGGTGTAACATCTACATTATTCAGTAATGTTTATATGTAAGGTCAGGGGCAGGGACAGGAGCAGTGGAAAAATTCAGGAAAAACTGCATTTAGATTTTAACCTGTCTTTCAAAATTTAATGTGGGTTGTTTCATTTATGTGTGTATTTAAAATTTTAGGTATTCTGCAGTCTGATGGTAATTTTCTTTTAAACATTTCTTGACTGTAGGAAACTCATATCATGCATACCTTCAAAGAGGACTTCTATGGGGAAATCCTCAATGTTGCCATTGTTGGCTACCTCAGACCAGAAAAGAACTTTGATTCTCTAGGTAAGTTCTTAGTTAGATTATCTTAAGTATTACTGTAGCTACTTCTGCTTCTACTAGTAACAACCGTAGCAGAACAGATCATGCTTGAGCATTTAATGTGTGCCAGGCATTGCTTTGAGTGCCTTAAATGAATAACTCATTCCATCCCCACAATAACCATATGAGGAATTATTCTGCCCATTTTGCAGATGAGGAGGTTGGCACACAGAAGTTACATAATTTACCCAGGGTCATGTAGTAAGTGATGGACCACAGATTCAAAACTAGCAGTAGGTTGGCTGCCTCTCCAACAGTATGCAGTTCAAATCTTTATTTCCTTTTCATGTTTTAAGGTACAAGTAAGAATTAATAAGCTGTAATTGTAGCAGACCCTGTCCATCAGAGTCCGCCTGCTGTGGCTTATGACGAGAATCAGTGCACAGGCGACAACAATCCTGTGTGGAAAAAGGGAACAGGCACAGCTGCTCTCTCAAGGGGAGAGTGCCTATGGGTGCCTTGGCCACTCCCTCAAGAGGGGAGTGCCCCGACCCTTGCCTAGAAAGGCTTTTATTGTTTTCCTGGGGTCTTACATCATAGAAAGATTTATTATCTATCACATAGAATATTATTGTCTATATTCTAGGTATAATCAAGGAAATAAAAATAACATGCAAAGGGGGATGGCAGTGAGCT
Organism: Sturnira hondurensis; assembly: GCF_014824575.4. Lineage (NCBI taxonomy): Eukaryota > Metazoa > Chordata > Mammalia > Chiroptera > Phyllostomidae > Sturnira > Sturnira hondurensis. Next base: position 4,013,802 of record NW_028093273.1, read on the forward strand.
CATTAGCTCTGTCCTTGGGAGAGCTCACACAGGCTTTGGAAGTTACCTTGAAGATCGAAAGTACACATCTTGCTTTAGACCAGGGTGAGGGAGTTTTAGCAGGAGCAACCTATAACAATCTGTATGCATTTTCTAGGCCTAATTCCCACGGGAAAATTCGGTTTGAAGGTCTGGCTCCTGCCCACCACTTTGCTTCTGTAGGTTTTCCATACAGAGCTGAGTCACATTTGCCAGGCCAAGACAAACCGGTTCCCTACATGTAATGAATAATGGATGCTTTGCAATGCTTGCTGTGAGAAACAATCAAAAACATTGTATCAAAGATCTTAGTGTGGTGTGATAGTTTTAATTGTAGTTTTCTTTTAAGTGTAAATGCTGAAGAGAATAGTGCATATTTGTTTCTTTCATTTGGTATTTGCAATGTACTTTTTCACTGATGACTTTCTCTAAGAAATTGCAATAAGATTAGAGACATATTTTGTGTGCTACGGACTTTTTACTTAAGTCTGTGAGAACAGATAGAACAGTTACTGCACAGCTAACTGCTCTGTTCCAGAGACACTGCCAGCTTTGTGAAGTGTTTTCAGGAGAGGCCGAACAAAGGAGTAGTAAAAAGTGTAGGGGTAGTTTTTATCATCTTTACCTGGTTTGTTCTCTCTGCAGAATCACTTATTTCAGCAATTCATGGTGATATTGAGGAAGCTAAGAAACGGCTAGATTTACCAGAACATTTGAAACTCAAAGAAGACAATTTCTTCCAGGTTCCTAAAAGCAAAATAATGAATGGCCACTGAGGAAAAGTCGTCTTCCTACTCATTCATTGTTTTCCAGTGTTTTACTGCTCATGACTTCAGTCTCATCTTGGTTAAAAATCAAACATTTTCCTACAGCTGTGAATTAATGTAAACAGTACAATGTAATTATCATTATGCTCTAAGTGTTCAATTAAACCCATCATGTTATAGTACTAAAAGGATTCATTTTAAAAATCAAGATTCTTTTTATGTAATGTGTTGATTAAAGTTACCACTAGAAAGGTCTTAAGTGTCTTATAAGGGAGATGAAATATATATAGTTATGGGTAAAGAGGCAAATCACTAGTTTGACATGAATACTAGTTCTCATGATGGTATGTGCTTATCGTGCTGCTAAACAGTCGGCTTATGAAAGTAAATGTGTTAAGGAGAGATTTGATAGTTGATTGTAAACCTAAGGGAGGAAATTCATACTTTGTAATTTTGATATTTTGTGCATTAATATATTACTACAAACATGAAGACTTGTAAAATTTCAATGAGTCATTTTCGTTATGAGGTCAAGTTGTATTGTGTGTGTGTGTGTGTGTGTGTGTGTGTGTTTTACAGCTGCCTTAGTTCTAATTGGTCTAGACTCCTGCCAATCAGTTTTTTTCTTTTCATTTGTCGAAGTGTTTTTCAAATTTGTAGTTTTATTTTTGTCTTATATAGCACTTTTCTCTTTTTACAAGGAGACGCTCCTCACCTTTTTTCTTGACTTTCTTTTTTTTTCTTTAGATAATTGCCATGTCAATTTTTTTTTCATTCAGAATATCCTGTGGCTTACAAAGGATTGCATCTATCTCTACTATTCCGTCCCTACATTATATGAAAAAACCCTGAAAGTTTCATCTTTAGGTTTCTGCAAAGCTTAAATGAACATATAACAGTTCACTTTTCTCTACCAGGTTCTTAAAGAACAAAAAATACTTGTTCCCCCCACCCCAGGGAAAGCGTTTTAAGAGTCCATTAAACTATGAAATAGAAAGTTATTTATTTTTAGCATGATTATATGTTCCTGAGCAAACAAACTGTTGTAGGTGTGTATGCACAATATAATTAAATGCTAAGAGTGCTTGTAGCTTAGGGGGAAAGTATAAATAATAATAAAGTTTTAGTTAATTCTCCTGCTATGCATTTTTTCTTCCTAACAACGAAGTGGTTTTTGGGCACTGGAGACTTGTTTATGTTGGCAGGAAGTTGACATCTTTGGATACTTAGGAAATTAAGATTACAGGTTCTTTGGGCTCCTGAAGCAGTACATTGTATTACTCACTTTGGTGCCAGACTTGGTTGGGGGATGGAGACAGGTGTATAAAAGGGTTTTTGTTTTTGTTTTTGTTTTTTTTTTGTCAGTCTGTTCCATGTATCCAAGTCTCTTGTTTCCTTTTTTTATTGTATTTTTCTCCATTACCATTTAGTCCCTTATACCCCCTCCCCCACTGTAGTCCCCACACTATTGTTCATGTCCATGAGTCCTTCTTCCTGTTTGCTCAGTCCCTCCACCCACTTACCTCCCCTCCCACACTGTCAGTCATCTGTTTATCTGTGAGTCTGTCTCTGTTTTCCTTGTTAGTTCAGTTCATTAGATTCCACATGAGGGGGCAACTTTGCTTGCAGGTCCCCTCGTCTGCCATGGAAAAAAGTAAACTGCCATGACATGATCTGCTTGGGGAGGAGAGGTGGCCAATCTCTCAGAGGAGAAAGACCAAGAGCCCCTTCCTCAATGGTTTTTATTGGGTTGTAATACACAGGAACACAGGCGGTAAGGATCAAACAGTAGATAACATTTCAAAGAAATCTGAGGGCTTAGTCTGAGTCAGTGTCTGTCACGAAAGGGGGTTGCAAAAACTTTGGGAGACATAGCCATTTCCTGTTCAGACCCTTAACATATGAATGAAAGCGCTCTTGGCAAAGCAGGCTTCATTAGGACTTTAGGAATTTTTTCTTATGCCCAATCACCCCGGAATCCACTCTAGCTGGCAAGGGGCAGCACCACCTTCCCCATCATAGGTTTTAGGCTCAAGTGGATTAGAGCCAGGAAGCGCTTCTCCCAGACGGAAGTGGGGACTCAGGCTTTGACAAAGCCGGTGGGGGGTGGGGGGCGGGGGGCGGTGAGAATCCATTGCTCTTTGTTGCAGTCCCTGAGTCCTTCCATGAAGACCTCCTAAGTGATAGAGTCTGGCTTAGGTTGCCCCCCCTCTGAGGGGTCTTACCTGTCTCTGACTAACCGGCCAAGCGTTGGGGGTAGGGGTTGAAGCAGAAGCAGCATTGCTGCCAGAGACAAGCTTTGTCTCCTTAGTGGCTCACAGCCCGAAGGTTGTTCACTCAGCCTTAGCCATGGGGGGGGAAGTTACAACTCCTGAAACCAGGCAGAGCGGTTCCCAGCGCACACGAGTGAATTATAGGGTGTTTGTCTTTCTCTCACTGGCTTATTTCATTTAGCATAATGTTCTCCAGGTCCATCCATACTGTTGCAAAGGGTAATTTAATAGGAGATAGTTTTAAAGGTAATGTAAGTAACTTTTCACTAATCTGCACAGATAGAGCACTGATTTTAACCAAAATAGAAGGTATTTAGAATAACATGATGTTGGGGAAAGAGAAACACGGATACATTCAGTGGGATTGTTTTACTTTTCGATGTGTGGATTTATGGCAAATAATGGAGGTAGCGTCTTCATTTCTTCTCTGTGAAAATACTTACGAGATGTAATTTAATGTTAGGAATCCTCAACGTGAAGGAAGCCTCAGTTACTGGGGGCTTTGTGAAGCAAGGGTTAAAGCAGATGCGCTTGTTTGGGTGGATTGCTGCTAGTTGGGTCCTCGGTGAGTGGGTGTAAGTTTTCTGATACTTTGTTATCTTTTGTGAAATTGCCATCACTTTTGAAAGTCATATAGTGTGTGCGTTAGCAGTTAGGGAATACCATCTAATGTTTTTTTTTTAGTTTTAGTTTAAATACTGATGTAAGAAAGTGCAGTACCAGTTTTGATTGGTCTAAATGATTTCAGGCTTTGAAATAAATCTTGACTAACTGATGTCATAATTTTGCTGACCTTATTCATTTGTTCATTCTGTAGACAGTTGACATTCCTTGTTTTATTTTTATTTCAGGTGTATAGCACAGTGGTTAGACATTTATGTAATGTATGAAAAGTTCCCCCCAGTAATTCTAGTACCCACCTGGCACCACACAGAGTCATTACAATATTATTGACTGTATTCCCTGCACTGTACTTTACATCCCTGTGACTACTCTGTAACTACTGACTTGTACTTCTTCATTCCTTTTCTTTTTCACCTGGTTCCCCAATCCCCTTCCCATCTGGCAGCCATCAGTTTGTTCTCTGTATGTATGTCTGTTTCTGTGTTTATTGTGTTCTTTAGATTCTACATATAAGTGAAATTATATGGTATTTGTCTTTCTCTGTGTGACTTATTTTACTTAGCATAATATTCTCTAGGTCCATCCATGGTAAGATTGCATTTGTATATATGGACCACATCTTTATCCAATGATGAACTATTAGGTTGCTTTTGTATCTTGGCTGTTGTAAATAATGCTGCATTAACGTGGGGGTTCATATATCTTTTTGCATTAATGTTTTGGATTTTTTCAGATAAACAACCAGAAGTGGAATTGCTGGGTCATAAGGCAGTTAGTTCTGTTTTTAATTTTTAAGGAACCTCTATCATGTTGTTCATAGTGACTAGGCCAGTTTACAGTCCCATCAACATTGCACAAGGGTTCCCTTTTCTCCATTCACCAACACTTGTCGATTTATAATATGATGGTCATTCTGACGGGTGTGAGGTGACACCTCATTGTGGTTTGAATTGCATCTCTGATTAGTGATGTTGAGCATCTTTTCACTCATCTGTTGGCTATCTGTATGTCCTCTTTGGAGAAGTGTCTGTTTAGGTCTCTGCCCATTTTTTAATTAAATTGTTTGGCTTTTTTGGTATTAAGTTGTTTGAGCTCTTTATAGATTTTGGACATTAACCCCTGATTGGATGTATCATTGGTGAATACGTTCTCCCATTCAGTGGGTTGTCTTTTCAGTATTTTTAATCATTTTCTTTGTTGTGCAGAAACTTTTTGGTTTGATGTAGTCCCATTTGTTTATTTCCTCTTTCGTTTCCCTTGCCCTCATTGCTCCCCTTTATAAGTCATATGATGTAATCTCTCACCTGTCCTACTTGGAATGGGGATCACCCCTCAGTTCAGCACATCCACGCTGTATTGGCTCCCTGCCTGTTGGTCACTTAGTAGGCAGCTGAGTTATCACAGAGAGATCACATTCATATAACTTATTACAGTATATTGTTATAGTTGTTCTGTTTTATTATTAGTTGTTAATGTCTTATGGTACCTAATTTATAAATTAAACTTCATTGCCCTGGATGGGTAGCTTAGAGCATTGTCCCAATACACCACGGTTGTGAATTCGATCCCCAGTCAAGACACATAGGAGAAGCAACCAATGAATGCATAAAGAAGTAGAACAGCAAGTTTATGTTTTTCTCTTTCTCACCCCCAATGAAATTAATGAGAGTAAAATTTTAAAAAGTAAGACTTTATCATTGTATAAGAAAAAATGTGGCGTATGTAGGTTGTGGCACTGTCTGTAGTTTCAGGCATCCACTGGGGTCCTCGGAACGTGTTTCCCACAGATGGAAATACGTTGGACTTCCCCCTTGGACTTCCTCTCTAAGTGCCTAAAAGAATTCAGAGGACTGATCCAGGCAGGGAGATACCATCAAAGATAAGTTTAATATGAGTGAGGTGCTGGAGACAGGAAGGAACCTAGCAAGGCCCATTTGGTCAAAAATCTCCCTGTGTCCCATTTCAAGATGGTCCAGCAGACAGTTGTTTACTAAACACTAATTCAAGCTTCTCCTTGTAAATGGCCTGCCTTTCCCTGTGTCATCCTAGACCCCAGCTTCGCCTTCCTTAGTCCAGAATGAGATTTAAACCTAATTTTGCCTCCTTGTCTTTGGAATGTTCATGCTTAATATGACTTCCCTGTGTACATGTATTAACACTTGATTTTCTCCTGTTAATCTGCCTTACGTTATCTTGGTTATTAGTCCAGCCAGAAGAAATTGAATAGGAGGAAACATTTTTTTTCCTCCGGCACATCTGCAACCCAGACCTAAGCCTCATGTGTTACCGTTTGGGTTGGAAATCTAACTGGTTGCTTGTAACAAAAACAGATTTTGGCTGATTTAAGTAGAAAAGGAATTTATTGGGAGAATCATGGGTAGCTCAGAGTGAATGGGAAAGCAAGCTGGAGACTGGGTGAGAAAAAGGAACTCACGGGTCAGAACCAGAGGCAACAGCACACCACAGGGCCAGTTAATTGAGGACAGTGCCACTGGTGCTGAGCACGGATGCTAGAAATTTACACAAGATGCCACCAGAACCACATCCTACACATAATTAGCATCTGATTGTCTGAGCTTCAGGCACCTGTTCACATTCATTAGTTGCAGGGTGGGGAATGGAAAACTGAGTACCTGCTTGTTTCAGCTTCTGTATGGAGACATGCTTTTCCACCAAGACTTATGTGGGGGGGCTCTGCCCACAGAGCCTTGCCATCCGCCACAATGAGAATAAGTACAAAGACCTGATCTGCTTGGGGAGGAAAGGTGGCCTATCTCCGAAAGGAGAAAGGCCTTAAGCCAGTTCCTCAATGGGCTTTTACTGGGTTCAATTTGCACAGGAATAAAGGTAAAGCTCATCAATCATTGTCAGGCAGTAAGGACCAAACAATAGATAACATACAAAGAACACTGAGGGCTTATTCTGAGTCAGGGTCAGTTAGGTAAAGGGCCATAAAACTTTGGGAAACAAACTCCTTTTATGCTTGGACCCTTATCAGCAAATTGAGGGCATTCTTAGCAGGGCAAGTTTCACAGGACTTAATGCATTCTCTCTTAGGCCTTATTGTCCCAGAGAACCACCCATTCCTGCCCTGAGCTACACCACCTTCCAGCATTGTTTCAGGCTTAAATCAGGTGGGGGAAGTAAAGCAGCCAAGAGATTAGGAGACTTCTTGCAGACAGAATGAGGACTCAGGCTACGTCAAAGCTGAAGGGTGAGGGTCCATCCCCCCTTTTTCTATAGTCCCCCAAGTCCTTCCCTGATGGCCCCAACATGACCATGCCTGTCTTAGGTCATCCCTCCTTTGAGGAATCTTACCTGTCATTGGCTAACCAGTCATCTGCCCGGTGCCAAGCAGGGTGAAGTAAGGGGACAGAGCCAGCACCCCTGCTGGGAAGATAAGCTTTGTCTTCTTAGTGGCTTAGGGTCCCAAGGTCTCTCACTCAGCCTTAGCCATTGGGGGTTACAGCTTCCGAAACCAGGCAGGGCGGTTCCCAACAGACTTACACAGTGGAAAATAAATCCCTAAACATAGGAAGGGCCAGAAAACTGAGCAGTTACAAAAAAAGGACAAATATCTAGTATCATTATCTAACTCAGAACGAAATTATAATCTGAGTACGTGCTGTCTATTCAGTCCTTCAGCCATTTGTAAAAGCATTTCTTATACTGTTAAGACCACAGGTGGCAAACAAGGCCTGTGGGCTGAATCCGGTCCTCCACCTTATTTTATCCAGCCTGGCACCTTGTTTCTACCCAGTGGCGGTGCCAAGCTCTCACTCAAGTATTAAGGAGCAGTTACATTTATACAGTCCTACAATTACATTTGACCACTGAAGGCAACTGTGAAGCTGATGTGGCCCCTGGTGAAAATGAGTTTGACACCGCTGTGTTAGACTGTTCCAGAGACTGATAAAACTTTCTTTTTAATTTGAAGAAGAAATAAAAATAATCTAGTGTTTCCCTTTTTATCTTGGTTTGCAGGAAGCTAGCACTAATAATGTTCAGTCACAGTCACTCTAATAATCCCCTAGAATTGTGATTTTGAAAATGTTCTACAAAGATCCTGAAGGCGTCTTGGAAGTGCCCTGGGTGAAGGGCAAGCAAAGGAATCTCTGTTCCTTCCCACTCTACTTACTTTAAGACAGTCTCTTAACTTTTGTTTTCTAAAGATTTTATTTATTAGAGGGTAAGGGAGGGCGAAAAAGAGGGAGAGAAATATCAATCAGTTGCCTCTCATGTGCATCCCAACGGGGAACTAAACCCACAACCCAGGCATAAGCTGTGACTGGAAATGGAACCAGTGACCTTTTGTTTTGCAGGGCGACGCCCAACCAACAGAGGGACACTGGTCAGGGCCTCTCCTCTCTGTGGGTTCTACTGAAGACTACATTGACTAAAGGCCTCCATTTAAACTTTTGTTTGAATTGATTAGCTCACTTGCCTCCTCCTCTCTCCAGGTTCCCATTCTTTATTTCCTTGTTGACAACTTCATTTTGTACACATAATAAAACCATAAGCACTTTTCTGGAAGCAAGTGAATATAAATGCTAACAGAGTCTGCACATAAGGTGCAATGTGCAGACTCTGAGGGGGCCCTGCTCAAAGAGACCAGACTCCAGAGTCCAGCATCTGCCTCACCTTATGTGCAATGTCCCGCTGGGGTATTGGGGGATTTCCTGGAGTGGGTTCCGGTTGGATCCTACTAAACAAAGACCTGCTGCTGAGTCACTCACGGGAATTCCTGGCTGCAGGCCTCTGTAGGCCTCTGTGTCCCTGCAGGCCTCTGGGCCTTCCGTATATTTTCCATTGCTGCCCTGGGAGTTGTTTTGCTTACGGATTTGCTGGTGTTTCAGATTTGTTAAAGGTTTCCCATCCAGTGCAGTGTTCCTGTCAAACGGTGTGTTTGTTTTCTTTCTTTTTTTTTTTAACATTTTATTTATTTTTCTTTAGAGGGGAAGGAAAGGAGAGAGGAGGAGAAACTTCAATGTATGGTTGCTTCTCCTGCATCCCCTGTTGGGAACTGGCCCCTGCCAGGAACTAGCCTTCAACCCAGGCATGTGCCCTGACTGGGAATCGAACCGCGATCGTCTGGTTCGCAGGCCCGCGCTCAATCCACTGAGCTACGCCAGCCAGGGCTGTTTGCTTTCTTAATTATGTTTTTGATTCTACCTCCTCACCCCAACAAAACCTAATACTAATATTCTCAGGCTTCCCTCATATTTCAAACCCAGTACTTTTACCTGACCTTAGCCTGACCGGGTAGGCCTGTTCATTATTGTTCCCTATAGATTTAATTTGAACACTTTTTTGAAGTTTTAGAAGTGGGAAGAAAGTGCTATCGTGGATTCTGTCCTTTTGGAACATCGATTTTCCCTCCTTTTCAGGCAGTCTTGCAAAGGGGTGGATAACGTAAAATATCTGTTACTGTGGCAGCTTAACTACTCTGGGGACATCATTCATGTTCTTTGTACGGACACAGTTTTAGATGTCAAACACAGATAACTAGGTGCACGTTGGACATTCAAAACAGTATGATCCCCGCAGTAATGAGAGATGCAAGATGTAAGTGACCACATCCTTCCCATTTCACCTACTGCCCAGGGGTAAGTTTTAGAGTTTGTAGCAACCTCAGTGTGCTTTCATTTATGTCACTTCATGGTTCTCCACAGTCAGGGTGAGATATCTAGCTAGATGTTATTGCTACACTTCAGGTGAAGAAACAAAGCCAAAAGTAACTCCGTGACTCAAACTGCAGAGGTAGGAAAGGTCGGAGCTGAGTGTGGAACTCGGGCCTTCAGCCTGTTCCGGGAGGGAAGCGGTAGACTCAGGCTCAGCTGCCTGGCCCTGTTGAAGTTGTGCGCGTGGGACCCTGGGAGCTGTGGGCGGAGGGGCGGGGGACGATGACCATCCCGAGGCCCACCAATGGGCAGCTTTTACAGGGCCTGGCAGTTCACCCTTTGCTTGTCTCTGGTCTCTACTGGCTGGTGTGTTTCAGGCACAAGGATAAAATTAGCAAAGCTGAACTCAAACTTTTGGCAAATGCATCCAAAAAGCAGAAAGTCCACAAACACATAAACCTTATTGACTTGACAACTGTGGGCAGGAACAAGGTCAATGACTCTGGAGCAATTGAGATGTGACAACCCAGTACACAGACTGGACCAGCAGACAGCTAATGTCCAGGGAGAGGGCCCAGACTTAAGCTCTAAGACCCTGGCAAGCTCCTTGGGCTACTTGTTATTTCTCTGGGATCCATCTTTTTTTTTGTTCCTGAAGAGTTCATCATACACAGATTCTCCACAGCAAATGCATGATCCCTAGTAATCTGCAAACTCTGATTAGTCCAGACTCCAAGCCCTTGCTCATTTTCTTCCTATTCCCTCCCCCTATCCATAGCCCACTCATCTGTAAAGTCATGTGAATATGGAACTCTTTGTCATATTCCTGGAAGAGCCCGCCAAGGGTAAAATCTTTGCAGTAGATGATGCAAATCCCCCATATTCCAATACTGAGTCCTAAAAAATTCAGGTCATGCTAAGAGAATGAGACCTGTTCTGCCCATCTCCCTCCTCCTACTTCTAGAGGAGTGGGTTGCAGAGGGGAGAGAGGGAGAATTCCTTTGGAGATAAATATCAGTGTGTTCTGTCTGTCCTCTTCAAGAGTATCCATGGGAGCTTGTGTCCATTGGGAGGTGGGATAAAAGAATTGTGTGAGAAGCTGTAGCTAGATTGGCTTCAGAGAGCAGAAGAGAGAGAAAGGGGAGGTGGCACTGTCACCCTCAGTGAAGGGGGAGAGGGAAGGAGGCAAATGTGTGTCCTTTACATGCACCAGATGTGGCTTGAAGCCATCCCTGAAAGAGACAGTAGCCTGGAACAGTGAAGTGACCCAGAGGGCAGAGGAAAAATTTCTAGAAGCCCAGGGTCTGAAGAGTCTAAAGGAGGCTTTGGGTGCACCAGACACTGCAATTGAATTGCCCCGGAAGAGAAAATTCAGAGAGAGACTCTACTCTGAGCTCAGCAGGCTCAGGGTCAGCCAGGTAAGGCTGGGCTCTTTCCCCTAAGTCAAGGCTCTTAAAGGTGTGTGTTATAAAATCAAATGAGTGGATTCTGAGCACCTTAAAAATAATAACTTAGAGCATGATAAAAGATAGGTAATTTGGATAAGTATTTCCTGAAACTTTTGCTTGAAGTTTATGAATAGGTGTTTGGTGTAAATTTTATTTTCTCTTATTGTGGATCATAATAAAAAAAAGTTTGAAAGCCTCTATTTTTATGTACTCTCCTTGTGTTTGGTCCTGGGGGGATTAAGCAGCTGCATTCTGGGAGATTAGAAACATGACCTCTGGAGCTGCTTTCTGTGCTGATTGTCTCTCCCCTTTGGGGTTTAGTGTCTTATCTGTGAAACACTGGATAACAACAGTGCCTGCCTTATGGGTTGTTGTGATTAAAAGGATTAAGCAACCTAATCTAGGTAAAATGTTCTTTTTTTAAATTTAATTTATTTTAATTGTTGTTCAAGTACAGTTTTCTGTCTTTTACTCCCAACCCAGCGCCCCCCCCCCCGCCNCCCCCACCCCAGCCCCCCCCCCCCCCCCCCCGCCGGGCTCCCCACCTCCCTCGCATTTCCACTCCTGTTAGTTTCTGTCCATGTGTCCTTTATACTCATTCCTGTGAATCCTTCCCCTTTTCCCCTGAAATTCCCTCCCCTCTCCCCTCTGGTCACTGTCAGCCTGTTCTCTATTTCAATGTCTTTGGTTGTATTTTGCTTGCTTGTTTGTTTTGTTTTTTAGGTTCCCATTAAAGGTGAGATCATATGGTATTTGTCTTTCACTGCCTGGCTTATTTCACTCAACATAATGCTTTCCAGTTCCATCCATGCTGTTGCAAAGGGTAGGAGTTTCTTCTTTCTTTCTGCTGCATAGAATTCCATTGTGTAAATGCACCATAGTTTTTGGATCCATTCATTTACTGTCGGGCACCTAAGTTGCTTCCAGTACTTGGCTATTGTAAATTGTGCTGCTGTGAACATTGGTGGGGGAGCATGCATAAGTTCTTTTGAATTGGTGTTTCAGGGTTCTTAGGATATAATCCTAGCTCTTTTCTTTTAAAGATTTTATTTTTTAGAGAGAGGAAAAGTGAGGGAGAAAGAGAGTGAGAGAAACATCAATGTAAGAAACATTGATTGATTGTTTCCCTAATGCACCCTGACCCAGTGCCTTCAACAGGAGTCAAACAGGAAAATTTTAACCCTTTTGTTGGACAATGCCCAACCAAATGAGCCAACACTGATCAGGGCCAAAGTGCTTTTAATAGTACCTGAAGACTTGTATGTACTTGAAAAATGCTAATTATTGTTGTAATGGTGTTCTCCTGGCCAAAATTAACATTGTAACTTGCTGCCATCTTGAAAAGACACAGCAAATTTTTCCCTATGTTATACAGGGTGGGGCAAAAGTATGTCTACAATTGTTAGTATGGAAAATAATACAATCACTAATAAATAACAATATAGGAATAAACTCTGTGTTTCTTGGACTCACAACTGCAAACCTACTTTTGCCTCACCCTATGTGCAAAGTCCGGTTTTATTCATTTGTAGGCAATGATTTCTATGAACAAATAGGTACTTCACAAATATTTATGGGGCAAGGGACACTCTGCTACGTGCTAGGGGTACAAAGTGGAATAAGATGATGCCCCCAATGTTGAGGAACATAGTCTCCCAGAGAAATTCCGATTTATTTGACTTCATTTCTGTCATCCTCATATGGTTCCTGGTATTTAGATCTCCAGGAAATATGTGCTGAACGCATTTCCACGGAAGGAATCAGGCTCTCCTTACCTCACCAGACACAGCAACGAGGGGAGCATGATGTTCCTTCACTTTTCCTGGTACCTTGAAGGGGGGGGGGGGAAAGAACAGCATAGGAGACTTTTCTGCAAATGCCAAAGGTCTCTAAAAGTCTACATTTGAGGAAAGATGAATTTGTTCTTGTAAACATCTTCTGGTGTGCACTTTATCATGCGTATTGAAAAAAATTTTCAGGAAAAGAATGAGAAAGAAACCAGGGCTCCAAATGACAGAGGAGAACCTTGCAGGTTTCTTCTGTTGTTGCAGCTCAGAGAAGCTTGCAAGCCAGCAGGAAAAAAGAGCAGGAGACTCGGTGTGGCCTCCTCCCCCGTTTCCCACATTCCCCATTCTTGAGCTACAGGAACAGAGCTCTGACGTCACAAGCAGAGAAGGTCAGGCTGGCTGAGCATGGCCAGCACGTCCTCCTACCTGCTCCTATGCATTAGAGTGTGGCAAAGACTTCTACAAATTAATGAAAGGCAGTTTGTTTTTTGTTCTTGTTTTTAGCCCAGAGGCTGTAGAAACCAGGAAAACTTAAAGGAAAAAAAAAAGCTGATTTAGGACCGTGTAACTGCCTGCCTGTCTATTACCCTGGATGGAGTGTATAGAGCTGCAAGTAGGTGAGGCCCAATGCCAGAGTGTGTGTGTCTGTATTTATTTGTTGGCTTTGAATTTTATAAGTTTATTGGAGCCAAATTGATGACAATTCTGGGAAGCAGGATCTCAAATGCTCTCATGTGTGTCTTTTTGAAAGGGCCAACAGCAGTTTACACATAGTTTTTCTGCACCTTACAAGCTTACAATACAGGAGGCGCGTACATTATCTCAAGTGACTTGACGAGTGTCACACAGAGCTAAGATGGAAAGGAAGATGTCCTGCATTCAAAGACCAGCTCTCTTTGAATTAGCCCTTTATGTCTTGAAAAGAAATTCTTCCTCTTCCATATCAAGCCATCTTCCTCAGTGTTTTTCTTCTATCTAAAAAGCATTTGCTTTATAGCTCTTGAAAAGCTCTGTATCCCTTTTCCCCAAAGCTGCCACTTTCGGTATCTAAATTTTTTGATCCCCTTGGGGGTTGAGGTAGATGCAGTAGCTGATGCATTTTGCAAGCCTCCCGGTGCTCTGAATATATTATAGTCAAGGTCGGCTTCATGGGTGGGCCTTTTGGGCAGTTGCAGACAGAGGTCCTGATGCTTCGGAAGGGTCTCACATTTAGTTCAATGCTCTGCTTCTGCCATCTTCAAAGTCTCCATAGTTTTTACATTGAGCACCACAAATTGTGTAGCCACCTCTGACTGACCCAATTGGTTTTCTGAGACACCACATCCCACTGGCTGGTCTGAGAATATTGTCTGATTTCTTCCAGTTTCTCCAGTGTAAGTGACATGCCTGCCTAGAATGGATTACAGGTGGACAGGGAAATAATAACATTGATGTATCTTATTACAGTTTACAATGACATTTACATGTGTTATCTCTTTTAATTCTCACAAGAAAATGTCAAGAGGCAAGCCTATTTAAGGCCATTAGAAATCCATCTACAGAGGATGAAACTGATTTGACAGACAAACATGTCTTTAAAAGTGAAAAGTCAACAGAAACACAGGACAGAGAAATTATCCAGATGTTATACAGCTGTGCTGCTAAGGAAGTTACAAAGTCAATGAAGAACTCGGCATGGAGTATGGATGGCTAAAGGGATCACGGGAGAGGGAGAGAGAGAGAAACTGCTCTCAGCACATCCTTGAAGCATCAGGCACAAAGATCCTTCATGATCCCGCACAGTCTAGGAATAAGAAGTCAGCTGAAAATGCATTTGTCAAGGATTTTATCTGCCTAGTCACTTCCTCTTTAGCAATTTGATTTGGTGTTTGTCCTTTTGTTTCAGGAACAGGTCAACACTGAAAACCCTGCTCAAACCACTTTTATAAATTTGCTATCAAGGGGACAGAAATCTGGAACTCAGACCAAAACACCACCTTTGACAATCTTGCAGCACTCAGATTGTGGGTTTTTACTTGCTTCCAGCTAATTGTCTTTTTTTTTTAAATCTTATTGATTTGAAAGAGAGAGATCAATTTTTGCTCCACTTATTTATGTGTTCATTGGTTGATTCTTGTATGTTCCCTGATGGGGACTGAACCCATGACCTCAGCAAATTGGGTTGATGCTCTAACCAACTGAGCTATCTGGTCAGGGCTTCATCTAATTGTCTTGACTTTCTGATCTCCTGCCCCTACCTGCCCCATTTGCACAGCTCCGGTTCCAATGTAGCATCTGAAGCTCAGGCCACTGCAGGTGTTGCACGTGTGGGCTGGCTGGACTTGAGTGGAGGAGCATGATGAGCTGTGGCTTTGTCCTTCAGATGCCGCCATTAGTTTTTACTCCAGAGTTCAGACAGGCCTGATGCTCCAACTCTATTCTCATGCCACTTTTATTTTTTTACTTATTTTTTAAAAGATTTTATTTACTTATTTTTAGAGAGAAGGGAAGGGAGGGAGAAAGAGGGAGAGAAATATTAGTGTGTGGTTGCCTCTTACATGCTCCCCATGGAGGGACTGGCCTACAACCCAGGTATATGCTTGGACTGGGAGTCGAGCTAGTGACCCTTTGGTTTGCAGGTCGGCACTTAATCCACTGACCCACTCAAGCCAAGGCTCATGCCACTTTAAAATCCTGTATTGTAAGGGTTTTCCTACATGGATTAAAAGTAAAAATGACCTAGGGAAAGACTGGATTGCTGCCCTCCTTCCTTATCCAGTGTTCTCAGCTCACTCCTAAGATCACCTATGGCTTTGTGGCTGAACTCTTTAACATTTGAGTTTTTTAAGACTTGGGGAGAAAAAAGGGATTTTCTGTAGAAGCCTGAATTCTCTTGGACAATCAAGGTGTAAATAGGATTTATATTGAGAAACTGCTCTGCTCTGATTTGTGTAGTGGCTCAGTGGGCTGGGTGTTGTCCTGTAGACTGATAGGTTGCTGGTTTGATTCCTGGTCTGGGCACATGCCTGGGTTGTGGGCCAGGTCCCTGGTTGAAGGCATGTGAGAGGCAACCAATTGATATTTCTCTCTCACATTGATGTTTCTCTTCCCCTCTCTCTCTTTCTCCCTCTCTTTTCTTCTCTCTAAAAAATAAATAAAGTCTTAAAAAAATAAAAAAATAAAGAAACCGTTCTACTGGGGTGGAACTATGGTTGATTTTTAGACAATAGATGTCATTAAAAGTCAAGCATTTGGCCAACATATTTATTGAATGTATGGCTCTTTAATCAAAACTTCTATCACTTCAGTGAAGGTCAAACTTAATTTTCTCCAGGTTTTGGAAAAAAATCACTGCTTGGGTTTCTGAAAGAACAATCTCCTGTTTCTCTGTCTTCTGAGAAATCATGTAAGAAAATCCAGTTAATGATCTGGTTACTTAAAACCACTCCTTGGAGTGTTATTTGCTTTGCCAAGAAGAAGAAAGCCTTGTGAGCAAGCACTGAGGGTGTGTCCTTGGTTCCAGATTAAGTGTACAGAGCAAATTGTGTATTTTTATTCCTCCCATGTAATCTTACTTCACAAATCCCTTCAAAATAGTAGGCTTATGGGAGGGAGACTACTAAGCCGATTTCACTGCTAGTAAAATGATATGGGATCATATGGGAAGGGGTAGGGGCAGTTAGTACTTATGGAGCCCCTCTGTATAGCAGGCCCTCTTGCGAATGTAATCTCATTTATTCCTCCTGGCAGTTTGGCAGGGCTGGAGTTCAAGTTTCCCTAGCACAGCAGAGAATCACAGCACAGTAACTTGGCCAAGATTCCAAACAAGAAAGAGTCAGACCTGAATTCCATTCTAGGAATCTTTATTCCCCCAACTTCTGGTATTTCTGTGACATCAAACTACCTTTATATACCAATAAATACAGGAATGGTGAATCCAATCAGGGTGCTCCTATCAAGATAAAAAAATAAGAGAGCTTCATAGTTAAGAATAGTTTATGAATGGATGGAATATAAGATGTGCTGTTGGAACTGAAGTAAGGACAAAGTTCGTCAAGCTGATATTGAGCCAAAGTTGTTTTTATGTATTTAATTTTATTTGTTTATTTTTGGAGAGAGGGGAAAGGAAGGAGAAAGAGACAGAGAAAAACTGATCAGTTGCCTCTCCTGTGTACCCTGACCTCGGGACCGATGGAACCCACAACCCAGACATGTGGCCTGACTGGGAATTGAACTGGTGACGCCCAACCAACTGAGCCACACTGGTCAGGGCTGAGCCAATGTCTTTTGACATATGTGGAAGTTTCCCACTTTTTAGGCTCACCAGTGCTTTGAGAACAGGAGCATAAGAAAGAGATGATATAGGACAAGAAGCTACTTTCTATTTGCTTTGTTTATCTTGCCTCTAATAACTTATCACATGTAGTAGAAATTGACCTGTGATTTCCAGTTCAGGTGAAAAGTGCTTGCCACTTTACAGACCACAGGCAAGTTGCTACAGAGACTTGCTGCTCACTCTTACTGAGTTCTGCATACCCCTTTTATTTTCCCAAACACTTCCCTCAGCTTTTCTCCCAAAATATCACAGATGCAATTGCTTTTCCTAACAGTCTCTGCATTCCAATGGTTTTATCGTTTTCCTTTTCCCTGAATTAGTGCTTTGCTTGAATTCTCCTTCATTTTGTGGTTACTTGTACACATGTCTTGTTTTCAATATTGAGCTCTTTGGGGATAGATGATGTTGTTTATCTTTGCTTCCTACAGTTTAGCTTGCATAATTCACATAGGTGTTCAACTTTAGAAATACACTTGAAATGGTAGTACACATAAACTTTTATTTCTTGCTTATTTTTATATGTAACCATCATAGCATACTTTGTATAGTCTTTATAAACTTACTTGTAAAGTGTTGTGAAGTAGTTTTAAATTATAAACAAAAATGAACTTTTTATTGTGAACACTTTGGTTCTGCTTATATTTTCCAGCAAGGAATTAGATGATTGAAATAGAACGCACATTGAAAAGACTTGACACATTTGGCTAAATCTATTTCCAAAAGAGTTTTGTAGACTATGGTAGGCAGAGTCCTAAAACTGTCCCTCACGATTTCTCACTCTAACCCCAGGACCCTGAACATGAGGAGGTATCCTGCCTACAATTATGTTGCCTCACAGCAAAGGGAGATTTGGGCCTAATCTAATGGCATGAGCCCTTTCTTATAAAAGCAGACTTTTCTCCAGCTGGTAGCAAGAGGACAAGTTGGGAAGATTCTGAGCATGAAAAGGAATCAGTGTTATGAATGTCTGCTTGAAAGGAACAAGGAGGGACATTCACAAGACCAGAGTGTGGCTTCTCAGATCTGAGAGTGACCCTGACCCACAGCCAGGAAAGAAGGCAGGGATCTCATTCTGATAGCCACAAGAAACCAAATTCTGCCAGCAACCTGAGTCCTTGGAGAAATTATTCCTCAGAGCTCCCAGGTAAGAGCCAGCCTGTTTGACACCTTGATTTTGACCCTAGGGAACCCTAAGCAGAGGACCCAGTCAGGCCCACCTGGACTTTTGACCTATGAAACTGTGAGATAATAAATGGATGCTCTTTTATGCTGTTAAATGTGTGGTCGGTTGTTATGCAGTAATAGAAAATGAATGTGCTGGCTTACTAATCTATAGCAAGTATGTAATACATGAAATTGCCCACATCACTAGGGGCAGCAGTGAATAATGCTCCAGAATTACGTGCTATATTAAAAGCCTTTGCTGAGACAATATTGATTAAATTTGGGTTTTTTTGAATGCTGATGGGAATGAGCAAAAATAATAATAATAATTTTGTAGCCCTCTGAAGAAAAGACAGGAAATTCTTGGTGAGAGATGTGATATTGAGAGGAAAACAAAACAATCACAGAAGAAGAGATTCTATGTAAAAAGAGTGGTGTGTTGTGGGGGCAACTTTGCCAGCAAGTCCCCTCGTCCCCCATGGATGAAAGTAAACTACCAAGACATGATCTGTTTGGGGGGGAGAGGTGGCCAATCTCTCAGAGGAGGAAGGCTAGGAGCCCCTTCCTCAATGGCTTTTTATTGGGTTGTAATACACAGGAATACAGTTGGTAAGGATCAAACCATAGATTATATTTCAATGAAATATGAGGGCTTAGTCAGTGTCTGTCAGGTAAGGGGGTTGCAAAAACTTTGGGAAACATACTCATTTCCTGCTCAGACCCTTATATGAATGAAAGCACTCTTGGCAAAGCAGGCTTCACAGGACTTTAGGAACTCTTTCTTATGCTCCATCACCCCAGGTCCCACTCTAGCCAGCAAAGGGATGCACCGCCTTCCCCATCATGGGTTTTTAGGCTTAAGTGGATCAGAGCCAGGAACCGCTTCTCCCACATAGAAATGGGGACTCGGGCTATGTCAGAATAGCTGGGGGGTGAGGGTCCACCACTCCCTCTTTGTTGCAGCCCTCCAAGTCCTTCCATGATGGCCTCCCAAGTGATCATGTCTGGCTTAGGTCGCCCTACCCTCTCTGACTAACGGACCAAGTGTTGGAGGCTGAAGCAGAAGCAGCGTTGCTGCCAGAGACAAGCTTTGTCTCCTTTATGGCTTGTATTCTGGAGGTTGCCCACTCAGTCTTAGCCATGGGGGGCAGTTACAACTCCTGAAACCAGGCAGAGAGGTTCCTAACAGTGTGTTGAATCTGGTTTGTCCCAGTTAATGAATGCCATTGTTCATTTTTAAGAAATTGTTTAAGTTACTTGTTAGATACAGCTATTATTAAAATTTAAGTTATAAGATTAAAAATTATATTAAAAACTCAGGTAACAAATATCCAAAACTGATCGCTGCCTAGTTATTTTATATTTTATTATGAGCTATGCTTATTGAGGTTATTTATATTGAATGCATCTATACTGTAGAAAAACTGTATAATGATTCACTTTACATTTCTTTCCATCCCCTCATTAAGTGACATCACAGCTGAAGCTTGACATCGGCAACGATGGGAGTATTTATACAACGGAAGCTGTCAAATGCCTTTTCTGAGTCAATAAGATAACACAGAAGTTTTTCTGAGACTTGGATCAGAGATAGGGCCTTTTCCCTATTGGACGTGAACCCGAGAGGAGGTGAAGTCTGGCACACTGGCAGCCATCCTGCCAGTGTGAGAAGTGACCTCCAGCGAGAATGGAGCCGGCATAACAAAAGATAGATGTGAGAGACAGCGATAAACCAATCCTGCTGCCGGGGTGTGAGCCCTATTTCCAGCAGCACCTGATCCCACTTCTAGACCTAGACTTTTTGGCTAAGTGAACCAATAAATTCCTTTTGCATTTAAGATAGTTTAGATTGAGTTTTCTACCATTTATAACTAAAAACAGCCAAAAGGATACAAAAGAATTCACATCAGGTCCAGAATCACTCCTGGCCACCAAAAAGTCGTGACTGATAAGAATAACTTAGAGGGATGGTAATCCTCCTGACTTCAGTCTTGTTCTGTTCCTATATCATAATTCTGTGTTTGACGAAGATAATATTTACTTTATTTAAGGGTTTAATACGCCTTAAATACATCATTTTCCTTGCAGGCTGAGATCACCATGAACGCTTAGAGTGAGAGGCATTCTCCAGGCTCTCTAACCAGCCCACCAGCCCTCCCCTCCTCTTCTTTGATATTGAAAAGCTTGTATGTGGAGCAGCAAAGCCCCAGAAGATGAGTCATGATTCCCTAACCTCCTCCTCATCATTTCCTGACCCTTTACCAGATAGAGTCAACCCTTGAATAACTTGGGGGAAAGGGGTACAAACTCCCTCAAAGTTGAAAATCTGCATTTAACTTTTAATTCTACAGTAGGCCCTGCACATCTGAGGTTAGTTTAACCCATCGATGTGAAACTCACAGACACAAAGAGCCAAGTGTATTTACTGGAACAAAAAAGATCCTCATGTAAGTGGATCCATGATGTTTGACCCTGTGCTGTTTAAGGGTCAGCTGCACTACTCTCAAGTGTAGGCACGTATGCTTGTGTCTTATCTTTTAACAAAAAATTTTAAAAAGTAAAAAGAAAATAGAAAAGTCTATAGAATAAGAATATAAAAGAAAAATACTTTTGTACAACTCTACAATGTGTGTTTTAAGCTGTGTTATTACAAAAGAGTTGAAGAGTTAAAAAATTAAAAGTATATAAAGTAAAATAAGTTGTGGGAGGCTAATTTGTTATTGAAGAAAAACACTTTTTTTCAAATGCCGTGTAGCATAAGTGCGCAGTGTTTATGAAGCCTGCAGTAGTGTACAATTTGTTATTGAGGAAAAACACTTTTTTTTCAAATGCAGTGTAGCGTAAGTGCGCAGTGTTTGTGAAGCCTGCAATAGTGTACAGTTACGTCCTAAGTCTTCACGGTCACTCCCCACTCCCCCACTCACTGACTCCCCCAGGGCAGCCTCCAGCTCTGCAAGCTCCCTTCACGATAAGCACGTGTGACAGGCGTACCACTGGATTTTTACTGTAATTTTTATGTGTTTAGGTACACAGATGCTATTGCTGTAATTATCTACAGCATTTAGTACAGTAATATGCTGTATAAAGTTATAGCCTAGGAGCAATAAGCTATATCACACAGCCTAGATGGCTGTACCACCTAGGTTTGTGTAAGGGCATCTACGATATTTACACAATTAAATGGCCTAAGACACATTTCTCAGAAAGTATCTCCTTCATTAAGTGGCGCTCGATTGTTCTAGTGCATACAAACTGCTCAGAAATAGTCTGTTAATAAATCCCCATAGAATTATCCAGTCTTGATTTAATTTTATTTCCAATTTTAAAATTATTTTCTATGAACTGGAACCCTTTTGCCCAGGCTTTTGATGTATTTCCAGTCCACAAGGATGCTCTTAATATTTCCAAGTTATCTGCAAACAGAAAACCAAAAAGCGACTATGTTTTCCAAGCACATATTTACCTATTTAGACATTTGCTGGCACAGTATTCACCTGAAGTCTGAGAATGATGTGACATGACTAAAACCAAAGAAGAAAAGATGATAAACTGAACCAATGCACAGCATGAGCCTTCTTTTCAGCTCACATAGAGCAACAACGTAACTTTTCTTAATATTTAAGGTCTTCTTGACCTAATTCAATCCTTAACTGTGTATCATAAATGCCTATTTTTGGAGAACGATTTTCAGGCTACACAAAGAAATGTCAAACTCAATCTATCAGAGCTTTGGAATTGTCAGGAGAGATGAAAAACAGTATAAACAAAATTATTTATTTTTACAGGCTACCTTTGTAATTACACAGCAAGAGATGAGAAATTCTTCCACTGATATAATGGCCATCTTACATGTATTTTTATTTATTTCTAAGAATTACAATGGGAACTAACAAAGCTTCAAGATATTTTAAAGAAATGGTTTAAAATGATCAAAAATCTTGAAAACATTTTGCATCTGTGTGTGGTATACATGGTCTCTTAAAATTTTTTAAAAATTAGGTCAGCAAAACTACAGTCTAATGGTCAATTCTGGCCCATCATCAGTTTTTGTACTTCTAAAAAGCTATGAATGGCTTTTATATTTTTAAGTGATTAAAGAAAAAATCAAAAGAAGAATAACCTTTTACGATATGTAAAAATGATCTTAAATCCCAATTTTAGTGTCTACAAATAAAATTTTATTGGAACACATCCCACCCATTTGTCACAGATGGCTTCATTCATGCCACAGCGGCCAAGTTAGTAGTTGTGCAAAGCCTTGGGTATCTACTATCTGGCCCTTTCCAGAGAAAGTTGGCCAACCTTTATGAGCTTTCCCCTAAAGGAACACTGAGGCCCTGGCTGGTGTGGCTCAGTTGGTTAGAGTATCATCTCATAACTGGAAGGTTGTGGGTTCAATTCCCAGTCAGGGCACATGCCTAGGTTGTGGGTTCAATCCATGGTCCTGGCACAGGGGCATGTGATTCCCCCCCTTCCTGATGCCCACCAGCTCCTGACACAGGTGGTACCTGGTCTAGCACTGATCTCCAGCAGTCTGGGCATATATGGGCGTGTATGGGCATGTTGTGCCAACCATATAATGTTTCTTTCTCTCCCTTCCTCTCTCTTTAAAAGCAATGAAAAAAAATGTTCTTGGGCAAGGATTTAAAAAATTAAATGAAAAAAGCAACACCAAAGCCTTCCATAAGCCACAGACTTCCTCACAGAGATTTCTTGTGTCAGTGACACATCATGTTTAAAAAAAGAATTTAAAAAATGCACAAGTTTAGTAAAGATAATATAGTTACCATATTCTAAAATAAAATATTAGGCATGCCTTTATTAGGTTTAGAATGTTTTTCCCACTTTATGCCAGTGTAGCATAATTATTAAGAACATGTACTCTAGGGTCATTCTTTTTCCTTGAATCTTGATTAGCTTTCTGAGACCTTAACCTCTCATAAGCCTTGGGTTTCCTGTATAACAGAGTGATAATGGTACCAACCACATGAAGTTATGGTGGTATTAAGTAGGGTGATCTCTTTTGAAAGGTATTATTAACTCAGTACCTAGCACATAGTAGGCATGCATTACATTTTTTTAATAATTATCATCCTCATCTGAAAATAAGTTGTCCAGAAGTGGTTGTCCGCTCCTGGTACTAGCTGTAACTTGTGTTTTAACAAGGAAACCCATAAAGCCCTACTTAGATAATGTCACACAGTAGGGCCTCTCTCTCTGTATTTATTACATGCAGGAAAACTGTCCCAGGTGCATGAATTCAAGTGTATACTTGTCAGGAACATGGAAAAAGGAGGCCTAGAATATCTAGAAACAAAAATCATAGAGACAAAAAGTGTTGGAAGGCTGGGCAGCAGCTGGATTAAGCTCATGTCTAGAAAGTTGGGATTTATCCATGTGAGACTCCATTCCAAGTTTTTCTCTGGGGTGTCCACAGTTCTGTGACAGGCTATCCATGAAAGCTGTCTGAATTAGTAGCTAATGTCTTTTTTTTAGAATTTTGTTCATTTTATCCATTTTATGTAAGTTAACAAGGCCATTTTGTTTTTATTACTTGATGCCTTAGTTGATGTTTCCAACCAGATAGGCGCTTGGAAAATCTCGCGGGTGTAATGCTGCACTTCGTGGAAAGTTAGCCACTTCCCCCGTCGGGTTTGCTGCTCTCTCCTCCCTGAGCTTCCTTTATCCTCAGGAGCGCGATGACTCTGGATTAACACAGACAAATCGGAGTCCAGCAAACACGATTCCTCAGCTGCGATGCTACCTCGTTTTTCTTTCCTCCTCTCTAAACAGATTGTGACTGCCTCGGCAGAGGTGGTCTCTTTTGATCACCAGGGGCGATCTGGGGGCAATTGTTAAATGGTTGAGGAGGAGAACCTTCTCTAGCTCCCCACAGAGAACGAATCTCTGCCCAAAGAGAGCTATCAGGGGAGACAAATCCCCCAAGACAAACAACACTCCCATCTCCTTATCCCCCCAAATCATTTACAGAAATATCAGAATTCCAGAAGGCAGTAGGTATCTCACAATGCAGCCACGAAACAGATTTTCTGTAGGTCTACTTCCTTTTTGGGAAAAAATGACATAAAACAGTCTGTGCAAATCTTATTTTACTTCCTGTGTTTTGTATTTTGACATATTGTTTTTAGGAAAATCCCTCCAGATTTTATCCTTGTATCTCAATTATGGTTGAATCATTCTGGTGTATTGGGTTTAGTCACTCAAAGGAAGAACAAAACACTTCAGCGTTTTTATATAATGTAGTTGGAATCATGGTGAAGAAGACAAATACAAACACCCACACATCAACCTAGTGTGTGAGGATAAAACCCCAAACTGTCAAGGTCACACTCATGCCTGTGAGGGGAAGGGGTGGGGTGGCCTCTGTTACTGGTAGGAGTAGCTCTCATCATCGTATTCCAGCTCATCTTCATCTTCATCATCTAGCAGCCCATACTTAAATTTCCTGTAGACAGTGCCATCTTGGCCCATGTAGACTATATCATCATCGTCATCCTCATCATAGTCACGGTCTCTGTACTCAATCACCTGATCCTCTTCAAAGCTGGTGCTCTCGCGATAGTCGCTCTTATAGGAGTAAGACTTGCTTGGGTTGGCCAGCTTTTCATAGCCCGACTTCTCCGCTGACTGAGCTCGGCCCCGCGATTTCCTCCAGACAATCACAGCTACCCCAAGAAGAAGCACCAGCATAATGAGGGAGCTGATGAGCAAGGCCGTCTTGGAATGCTCAGGGGCAGACTCGATCTCTCTTGCTGGAAGGATGCACTCATCTGTTGGAAGAAGACGCCAAAAGGAAGATGAGAGAGAGAGAGGATGAGAGAAGATGAAATGGGAAAAATTAGTTTCCGAGGTCAAGAACTTCACATTTATCTTTTAAATCTAAAATGGTGGAGTCACTCTCTGATTTTCTTAAAAAGCGCACCACTCTGCAGAGCTGTGGTGAGGACTGCACGAGAGTCCCAGTCTATGTCAGATGCTGCCATCAAACCCTTCTGGAGTGAAGGTCATTGAGATTCAATGAGAGATCTTCTCCAAAGGGAGCCCCCTGCATCCCCATACCTCATGGGTCAGCTGCTAAGTGTCCAGCTTTACCAATCGATTCTTCTATTTCTCTCCTGAGAAAAATAGTCCATCTTGGGCCGTGATTCACTAAATGCCAAATAACTAACTTTGACTTTTGCTAAGACTTGAGACTTTTCCCCAGCTACTCTGAAGCCTGGTCCAACATGATTGTGCCACCATTCAAAGACAGAACATTATTTATAACACCCATTGACTCATTTCTGTGCGGAACTTTAGATTTACTTACGTCCCAATGTTGCTTGACAGTTAAGAAACTGAGGCCCATTGAAATGAAGTGAATTTTCACATTGTCAGAGCTAAGAGTTTGTAGAACAATCAGAATTCAAACTCAAAGATCCTAACTTCATGCTGTAGTCTGAAGATGTTAGGATAAAACAGTTTGACAACTGTTTTTGACTTTTTGGTATCCTGTGGCCCTAGTCTAGTGGGCAGGGGAGAGAAGTACCACCTTTACAATTCTTCTATCATCATTAAGATTGCAGACCTTGAGAGCTCTGCCTGTCATTCATCAGCTTCTGTTTTGATGCCTTAATTGAGAACATGGACTAAAAAAACTGTCACAGAGGGAAAGATAAAGCCATAATTTCAGTGACGAGTTCATTTTTCTTACTTTTCACCCATTTATTCAAGTGGTATGACTTGAGTAAGCTGCCTAACTTTTTCCCCCCTCTTTTTTAACACACCCACTGGGACTGCAAGAGAAAGTATAAGAGAACTAGAAGAAAAAGAAAAAAACAACAACAAGCAGGCCACATTGGACGTACAAGCTGAAATACACAGTTTTCCATAAATCCTTTTTGAGCCATCTGAATCTTCCTCCACGGTTATTTTATGAGAGATTCTAGGTACATTGTACATACTAGCTTTAATGATGTGATATTGCTGACAACTATTTTAAGGGCAATTATTTTTGCTTATTAGATATTGGCTGATTACATCTGATTCATCACCACGATATCTTTCTCTTTTCGTTAGTGATAAACAAGTTTTCTGTTTTATTGCAACTTCCATTCTCATGGGATTTTGCCCATTAAGCTAGTTTCTTTTCTAAAGTAACAGCACTGTCATTATGGCTTTCATTAGCAATACAGCACAGAATTTTTCCCTGGAGGAAATATGAAAGCACCAGAGGGACGGATAAGCAATCTGTGTGCGGTACTTGGAGACAAATACTGCCTGAGGCAGAAGAATCAATAAAAGACCTTTTGAGGTTGGTTCAATTACTAGGGCACCGTATGCAATCACGTCTTACTGCCCTGCAGTCTTCGGTCTGCAGAGTCAGGGGCGGCCCCTGTGATCTGGCCTCAGTAAAGAATGAGTAGATAATCAAGAGTGCTTAGACTTTTGCAGGGTTGCCCCAGGTGGATCTTTGAGAACCACAGAAGGCCCAGGAAAGCTGACTAACTGGTATTTAATAAGAACAGTCTTACAGAAAATCTGCAGCCAACATGCACACATTTCTGGTTTCATTTAAAGCCATCGATGTAATTAGGGTTATTATTCTTAGCTGACACAGCGTGCGTGTTAGGCAATCAGACCCTGAAGGTGGATGTATATGAGGAGCTGGGAAAATCAGCCATTTGTGGGGGTGGGAAAGCTGAAAGGAGTAAATCATTAGTTTTTGGAAAGATGCTATTTAGAATTTAATTGAAAAAAGCTAATTAGAAAAATAAAGTAGAAATGGCTGGTAGCATTTGTGGATTGCGGATCTACTTCCTTTATAAATGTATATGTTTCCATAAATATGCTGTGAGTTTTTGTCCATGATACAGGACAAAATACAGGCCATGATACATCTGAACCCCAAGGAAATGCTCTACTTCTGGAACAGAGAATTTATTTTAAGAAGTTATTTTTAGACATGTCTTGCCTCCTCACACAACCATATCAAAATTACATATGAAATATAGAACAACCATCACTCAACTTTCAGAAATCAAGTTGAATGGAAGTTTGACAACTACAGGATTAAAGAAATCACATCCATCCAGACTGGTGGGTGGGGCGCAGATGCAGAACAGGCTGGTCCCTCACGCACATGTGGTGGATAAAAATCTGGAAGGATATCTTGGGAATGAGGAGTCCCAGCCCCACACCTGGTCCCCCAGCTCAGGGTCCCAGTGACAGGCAGATAAGTCCCCTCAACTTCTGGCTGCAAAAACCAGTGGGGGTTGTGTCCGTGGAAGAAACTTCTAGAGTCATGAGCAGTTCTTCTTAAAGAAGCCACACGCAAACTTACTCAGACTCACTCCCTCTTATCTCTAGCACCAGGGCAGCAGCTTAAAAGGCACCAGTGGCATACAGGGAGGAAGTGAAGTGTCTGACATCAAGGTGAGCAGGGGCCACTGTCTCTTCTCTAAACCCTCCCCACAGAGCCAGAAGGCTGGTGTCACATCTGAGACCCCGTCAAGCTGGCTAATCCTGTTTGCCCTACCCTGGATATCCCCAGAGAGTCTGACCCACCCCATTTATGGGCTCACCCAAGCTGCTTTTCCATGTGAAAGGCTGGTCTTTGCCTCACAAGTGGTGAAGCCAAGTGGTTTCACCAAGTGGTGGCTTCACAACGTCTTAAATCCTCTCAAACACGCAACAGATGGACTCAGTGAGCCCCCAGCCCTCATACCTCTTGCTAAGTGGCCCCAACCATGGTACTAGAAGTAACCACCCTAGATTCACAGCTTGGCTTGCCTGGGAATCTCCAAGTCCGACACAAGTAGCAGTCATCTCAGATTGCTTTATAGCTCAGGCAGGGCGGCCCCAGGCAAAACACAGGTGGGGGCTGACCTTGGCCTGCCCACACAGTGGACAGCTACAGACCATGCCAGAGCACCACTCCCCTGCCCCTGTACAGCTGATTCTCCACAAAGGATCAGAGACAGAATCATGCGTACGGAGATCATTTTGATGGTTGCCAGATGTGAGGGGGTTGTAAGGGAGTAGGTGAAGAGGTGAGGGATTAAGGAATACAAACAGGTAGTTATAGAATAGCCATAGGGATGTAAAGTACAGTGTAGGAAATGAAGCAGCCAAAGAACTGCTTTGACCCGTGAACAAGGGTGTGGGGATTGCCTGAGGGAGTGGGGGGTGCTGGGTGGGGCAAAGGGAGAAAATTGGGACAACTGTAATAGCATAATCAATAAAATATAATTAAAAACAACAAATTATTTTTTAAGAAGAAATGATTTTATTTGGAATGATTCTAAGTTTGTGGCCAATGAGGACCAAATACCCATATGGATAAAGTTAGAGGTGGAAGACATTTCGGGGGCTGGGAATTGGTTAAAAATGTTTGTTTCCACTTCACCTTCACCGAAATCTCATTTCTAACATGATTTAAGTCTCTAATGGGAAGGCTACATTCAGGTTGATTTTTGTAGCATGATTCTTCAAGATAATATTGGCATTAGCTTCCTTGATAGTTGATTCTTTTCCTTTTTTCTCAGAAGTGAAGAATAAAGAGAAAAGATTCAAATAAAAGACATTTGTACAGATAAAACTCAGGCCTACTTGAGCTTTAATATTGAAGGTAGCACAGTAGTGGAAAAAATGCAGGCTTTGCAGACCTATGGACCCACATTCTAATTCCAGATGAGCCTCTTAACATTAGTGTAGATGGGCATGCTCATCATACCTTTCGAGCCTCAGTTTCCTCATCTGTAAAATGGGATTAATATCTTCTTAGATGATGAAAAGCAAGTTTTTTTAAAAATATTTTATTTATTTATTTTTAGAGAGAAGGGAAGGGAAGGAAAAGGAGTGGAAGAGAAACATCAATGCCTGCAACCCAGGCATGTGCCCTGACTGGGAATCGAACCGGTGACCCTTTGCTCTACAGGCCCATGCTCAGTCCACTGAGCTCCACCAGCCAGGGCTATGAACAGCAAGTTTTAAGTACAGTGGGCAGGCACATATCAGCCATTCTCTAAAAGGGTAGTTATGTTGATTTTTCAGAACTTTCTATCCTTTTCTCCCTCCAGCTTCCAACAGCATCCTGAGGCTACATCCTGCCTCTGCAGGCTGCTCGTGCTCCTCCCTCACCTGTGGTATCCTGGCAGTCACAGCACTCTTGGGAATTGCTGGGATCATTGGTGCCACAACAGTGCAGGCAGCGGCTGTCATCCATGAGCAGCAGCAGGTTGGCAGGGCACACAGTACAGTTCTTGGCACCAGGTCCTTTGCATTCTACGCAGCTCTCGTGGCATTTTTCACAGTTAAATTTCTCCCCCTGTGAAGAACAACCAGGAAATTCTTTTTGAGTGAGGAGGGACTTTCAAGACCCTGGAGATCCCACATGGGAGTTCTATCTTATCTCTGTAAGGAAGGGAGGCACATGGCGGACAAGAGAAAGGTGGTCAGTTCTGGATGAAAGACAGAACTAACTCTCAGCACTTGGATGGATCCATTGCCGGGCCTTTCCCTCTGAGACCCACGGGTAACATACTGGGAGAACGGGCCTCAAGAATAGCTCAGGTTACAAACTGATAGCTCATGCTGTTCCTAGTCAAGGACAAGTTTTGTCTGGCCCACTTTATATTGACCTTCGCAGATTAAAAGTATTTTCATTCATTGCCCACATTTCAAAGTTGGGGTGTTCCACATGTAAATTCATCATTCCCACAAGGCAATGCCACTTTTGTATCTGATGCTCTCCTACTTGATATAACCAGGGGTGTCCAACCTTTTGGTGTCTCTGGGCCACACCTGAAGAGGAGTTATCTTGGGCCACACATTCAATATACAAACACTAATTAAAACTGATGAACAAAAAAAGGTTTTAAGTAAACTCAAAGTTTGTGTTGGGCTGCATTCATATCCATCCTGGGCTGTGGGTTGGACACTCCTGCCACTTGCTCTGATGTCACCAACACATAGGTGACACATCAGATTCCACCATTCATCAGTCTTGCACTGGGGTTTTCTTTGACCAAGCACCTTTGACTCATTACCTGCTTGGCCTCTGTCCTAGAATAATATGAACTGTGATTGTTTAACTAAAGCAGTTCAATCTGGGTGGGAAGAGGATTGAGAGATGAGGAGAAAGTGGCCTCCCTCCTGCCAAGTTGCTCCTTCACTGGTGCTAGAAATGAAGATGACAAAAGATAGCTCCCATTTCACTGTCTCACTTTGGAAAGATGGTACAACAGAAAACAAAGGAAAGGGCATTGTCTTTCTTGAGCACCTGGGCCTGTTTTGGGCACTGACAAAGTATTTTCTCACCTATTATTATCTCATCAAATCCTGGATTAGGAGTCGGAATTCCTGGGTTCATTCCCAGGAATGAACTTTGTTATAATACTTACTACTCCTGTGGTCTTTACCAACGATTTAATCTCTCTAAACCTCAGTTTCACCAAAGTGTAATGAGTACTAATATCGGAATGTAAAGAGACCTCATACATGAACATGTTGCATTATGTTCATTTCACCATGAGACATTTACTAAATTTCTAGAGCTTGGAAACACAATCAAGAAGTTAGTGGATTCAGAAATCCACGGTTTCTGGGCAAGCAAATAAAAATATATCTTAATACACTGTGGAGAGATAGAGGAGATGAAAAATAACATCAACTATGTAGTTCTAACATTATTCAGATGTTTCACAATGCGGTAAGAAAGAAGATATTTCTAATTTCTGACATAACATTCCTATGTAGACCTGAAACTTCTAAGGTTATGAGCAATGAATGTAGAGTTAATTCTGAGGCCCTCATTACTGAATTTCCCCATTGTCGATTTTATATCTTCTTTGTTCCTTTGATTGAAATTAAAACCACAGGTAAATAGCACCTTTAATCTCTGATGCAATAGTAGATTTTAAAATATTACACCGGCACTACAGAGAGTATTTTAGGCCTTTTTTTTACTTTGCCTAAGTGACATACAGAAAGTAGCTCGCTTCCTTCCCCCTGTGGAAGGGCAGAAGCCACCGCGCGCGCAGCACTCAGTACCTCTCCCACTCTGTACTGCCCCACGAGACAGTCCGAGACGCAGATCCCTCCCGCCAGGTGGTAACTCCACACACAGGACGAGCACTTCAGTGGTTCTTCTCCTGAAAGAAAAAAGCGAGTCTAAGTCATGTGACTGACCTTACATGTCTGCCTTTGTCTTGGTTCCAGAACACTTGGGAATAAGGAACATGTCAAGTGAATTGAAGTAGAAGGGTGAATTGATCGAGGATATGAAAAAAGTCTACAAGACACCAAGTGAACACCTAGAAATTATTCATTCAGTTCAATCGATGTAAACTTTCCGTTTGGGAATTGAGGATTTGGAGATGACAGATCTTTTATTAAAACGATGGGATTTTCAGGGAATGAGAAATCATGTAGAGCATTTATAAAACCTTCAATTGTCATTCCGCTTATTTTCAGCTTGTATGGAGGACAAGGATGAATACCAGCTGATTTGGGGGTCCTAAAACTCAGTAACTGGTGATTAGGCAGCTCCTAATTGAGGAACAACACCAGACCTGAAACTTAAAATGCTAGGGCTAAGAGAATTTGAAAAATATGTTTTAGAAAAGGTTTTATTTGTTTAATTTTAGAGAGGGGGTAATGGAGGGTGAAAGAGAGGGAGAGAAACATTGATATGGGAGAGAAGCCACACAACCCAGGGCGAAAAGAATTTAACAGATCACTTTGTCCATTGGTTCTTAATATGGAAGTGGTAGTGATAGTTTCCTTTGAAATTCTCTTGAAAACAATAAGCTCTTTTCTTGGAAATTTGACATCTTATTTGTTTATTTTTTTTAAATAAAACTGAGGCTCAGATATGTGAAATCACTCATTCAACCGTTACATAGGTAATGGTTGAGTCATGATCCAAATTCAGGTTTGTCGACTCACAGTGCAGTGTTCTTTCTGTCCTATTTTCTACTTTAGCACAGGAACCGCCAAGTAGAAGAAGGCTGGAGCTATAGACTCTCTTTCCTATGGAGGTAATTCCCTTCTCCTCATTCAGAAACCCAGAGAATGGCTGACCCAAGCATTTCTTTCCATGCAGCTGTCAAAGGATAACTTCTGGAAAGCGTTCAGAGACAGGAGTCCTGAGTTCTAGTTCATTCTCTTAGGAAGGCCCTGACATTTTTGCCGAGAACTTTAAAATAAGCAGAGAGACACACAGGATGTGGAATGTGCCTGGTACTGTGACTTGGAACTTGCATAGGTCTTCCAATCAGAAGCATATTATTGTAAACAGTGCTTAGTTAAACTTGAATGAGAACTGTGAATCCTGTCCTGCAAATTCACTATGGAGATAAACATTTCATGCCTGATCTGCAAGCTCAATCATTTATAATGTTTCCATGGAAAATGAGTTTTGAGCTATAAACAACATCTTAGAGAATAAACCTTTATTACTCAGCTGCTTCTTTGCTTAGGGCTGCCTGTAGTGATATAAATTCAAAGCCATTCTATTTTTATTTTACTTTTAGCTTCATACAGAATTTCCTACATGTCTGGAACATAATTATAGTCTCTGATGAAAGAATTAATCTTTCCCTTCTTTATTCCTTTCTACCCTACATTTTTCTAAAATATAGCTTACATGTCTTACTCCAATTTTAAAATATGGAAGTGTGGAGTTTGTTTTGATTTTTGTTTTCTTTATGAGGCAAAATTAAGGGTAGGAAAAATGAAAAATTAAAAGAGGAAAAAATGTTAGGTTGCAAAATGCGTGCCTTAAGGTTGGTTCTATTTTTCTGAAGACCAGCAGCATTTTGGCTGAGGCCTAGATCTTGGGCCATCCCAGAGGGTACTATCTGTCACCTTGGGTAACAAATCAGTGACTCCATTTACATCTTCTCCACTGATTTATTGCAAAACCTCCATACTTAGGGCACCCAGGGTCTTTTGCGAAAGGCAGTTTGTAAGTTTCCAGAATGTTTTCTATTGTTTTCAAGTTTAACATCCTACATTTATCATTGCTTCTAAGGATCTGCAGGAGCCTTGGGGCCTATAAAGACAGCTCTGGTATTTCCTTAAAATTCAGAGCAGCTCGCCATCTGCTCTTTCTTGGACTGACCCCCATAGGATGAATTCACCAATGAAATGATTGAGCAACCTCCTGGGGGCTGTTCGTGGCATTATTCACACAGAGAGGAGATTTAGGAGGGTTTGGCTTCTCAGCCTGGATTTTTATTTCAAACAATTTTGTAAGGAGGATAGGTAAAAAGTTAAATGTCTAAAGGCAAGAAATGAGCTAATTATGGAAGATCCAGTTGTACACAAACATACATACACACATACACACATACATACATATGAAGCCTTGGTGTGCTGTACCCCGGCCCCCCTCCCCTGCCACTCAGTGTTTTTACACTTTTTTTATACCCTAATATTATTAGGGAGTGAAATGTGAATAAAATATAATGTAGTTGACAAGTTACTTATGTAGGTTGCAAAATTTTCCTCTTTCCTGATAATGGTTTAAGAAAGGAATTCATACTTTTTTAAATCAGCATATAGCTCAAGAGAGAACCTGTCCTTAAATTTTGTACACTCAAAGTCCATAGTTTACAATAGGGTTCACTCTTGGTGTTGCACATTCTATGAACTTGGACAAATGTATAGTGATGTATCCATTATTACAGTATCATGCAGTGTTTTCATTGCCTTAAAAATCTTCTGTGCTCAGCCTATTCATCCTCTTCACCCCCTGTCCCTGGCAACCACTGATCCTTTTATTGCCCCCATAGTTTTGCCTCTTCCAGAATGTCATGTAGTTGGAATCACATGTAGCCTTTCAGATCGGCTTCTTTCACTTAGTAGGAAGCATTCCAGTTTTCTCCATACGCTTTTATGGTTTGATAGTTTGTATCTCTTTAGTACTGAATAGTATAGTCTGGTTGTACTGATGAACTTTTGGGACTAGAAAACCATCATCCTGAATCTACTCAGGAGATATCAAACCCAGTTACAGAAATTTACACTTTTTAAAAACACCATATGTACAACATCACTAATTACTCTAATCCCCACAAAAGTCTTAGAAAGCTGGTATTCTGTTTTGATTGAATGACCTTAATGATGGTTGACTGATCTTGATTAGAAACCAATTTTCCTCCTCTTCTCCCCACTAGCCTACTGCTCTGTACTAGGGGTTGGGAAATCGTTTTCAGACTTATCAGATGAAAACACAGTATTTTATCAGGCAATTCTAGTTTGGAAAAAAGCCCTACACATTCAGTAATGGTGGTACCAGGGATACCTTCAACTTTTCAAAAACCTGACAGAAAGCCAGTATTTACTATGATGTGGCCAATGACAATGCCAACTTTCTACCACCCACTGCAGCCCCAATTCAGTGTCATCTCTCATTTGTTATTTTATTCTGATTCAAAGCCTTGAGCAGCAACTCTCTGTGGCTCTGGAATGAACCACACCTCCCCCCCCCCACACACACACAGACATACACAAATGAATACTGACTTAATGCAGTTTGTTTGGAAGGGAAATTATTTCCAAAGTTGAAGTTAATTGCAAGTGNTTATCAGATGAAAACACAGTATTTTATCAGGCAATTCTAGTTGGGAAAAAAGCCCTACACATTCAGTAATGGTGGTACCAGGGATACCTTCAACTTTTCAAAAACCTGACAGAAAGCCAGTATTTACTATGATGTGGCCAATGGCAATGCCAACTTTCTACCACCCACTGCAGCCCCAATTCAATGTCATCTCTCATTTGTTATTTTATTCTGATTCAAAGCCTTGAGCAGCAACTCTCTGTGGCTCTGGAATGAACCACACCTCCCCCCCCCCACACACACACAGACATACACAAATGAATACTGACTTAATGCAGTTTGTTTGGAAGGGAAATTATTTCCAAAGTTGAAGTTAATTGCAAGTGAGGAGTGTGAACCTCTGTTTGTAGAGTTTTCTTGGAGTTGTCTGGAAATGGTGGGGAGAGGCAAATGCTGGGTGTGAGATGGGACCCTGAGCTACCTCCAGTGCTCCAACCAGAGCAGCTATTCCTTGGTCAATTTGCATGAGAGGATTCAGGCCAAGATTTCATCTGAAAATGTTACTTGGAACCACTGTTCTAAATTAGAGATGCGGTATCCAATACATTAGCCAACAGTCACCTGTGGCTATGAGCACTTGAAACACGGCTAGCCCAACTTGAGTTGTGCTATACATGTAAAATAAACATCAGATTTCAAATACTTACAAAAAGGCAGTGTAAAATATCTCAATTTTATGTCGTTTACATGTTCAAATGATACTAATCTGATGTTAAAGAAAATATATGAATCCATTTTACCTGTTTTTTAAAATGTGACTACTAAACATCTAAAAAACTATACATGTGGCTTGCATTATATTTCTATTGGATACCGTTGAAACACCATGCCTTGAGATACCTAAAAGAAATGCTAGAACTGGGTTGAATAGCACGTGCTTATTTCCAGGATAATGTAGATTGTTCCCTAGTCTAGGCATTTTCTAGCTAAGAGTAATTTTTTTAAGGTTTTATTTATTTTTAGAGAGAAGGGAAAGGAGGGAGAAAGAAAGGGAGAGAAACATCCATGTGTGAGAGACACAGAGACTGGGTGCCTTTCCCACCACCCGAGCTGGGGACCTGTCCCGCAACCCAGGCATGTGCGCCCACCACCGGGAACTAAAGGGGTGATTCTTTGGCTCCTAGGTTGGCACTGAATCCACTGACCCACATCAGCCAGGACTAGGTAAGACTAATTTAATGTTTATATCACTGAAGGTGACTTTCTCTAGTTTTCTTCCCCCTTCTCAGTATGAAGACATTTCTTTAGATTATGGTTGCAACTAGCAGAGGAAAGTAGAGGCTGTGCCTGGCTGCGCTTTTCAGAGGAACGCAGGGACCCTAGCACAGCACAGGCCAAGGCGGCTCGGTGCAGAAGATTCAGACCAAGCATTCCACTGCTCCCAGGCAGCCCGAGGGACTGCAGAATCCCGTTAGCCAGCAGGATCTTTCCCTCGTCCACTCTGATCTTTTCTGGTAGCTTTTCCTGCTCCTCTGTAGCTTCCGGAGCCCTTTCTGATTGCAACACTGAAGTTTACAGTCCCTCTGGTTTTGTTCCCTCTTGTGAAACTCCTCCTCTCTTCTTTGTTCTCTAATCCTTCTAGTTCTGTCTCCTCCGCCTGTTTACCTCGGCGTTTACTTTTCTCCTCTTTGCTGTTCCAGCTACTGAAGTTCCTGCCTTCCAGGTTGCTGCTTCTTGGCTGACACACCAGTCTCCTGTTTGGTAGAATCAAAAGGAGCCTCGAGGTTGAGGGCAGGTCACGCTGCGCTCAGTACAGCGCTTCCCCCGCGCAGGCGCTCTGGGTCTGCATGAAGCCCGCGCACGCGCGGTCCGGGACGCACCCTGGAAGGTTCAGGGTCCCACGAAACCAGGTGTGGAGCTTCCATCCTGACCTCTTGTTGTAGGGATGGAATGTCCGGAAATGGAAACTCCGGAATGTCCCTGTTCCACGCTTCCCCGCGCGTCGCAAACACTTTCACTGAAACCTTCTCACTACGCTTCTCTGAGCTTCGTTCCTACCAGACGAACCGTCTTGAGGGTAGTCCGTCCAGGGAAATCCTGACGGCCCCTCTCCCTGCTGCGTCGTGGAAGGAGGAGCCCCAATGGTGGCTGGTGCACACCTTGATTTTGACCTTGGTGGTGCGCACCTTGAGGATGGTTTTGCCCTCGAGGCAGGCGACTTGACCAGACTCTTGTTCTCCACTCCACCCTTGAAGCAGATGAAGGCCACAGTGCTGTTGGAAATCTGGCGGGCGGAGAACACCTTGCTTGTCAGCCTTTCTGTTATCTCCCAGTTGGATGTGGGCTTCCCTGATGCTTCAGCTGCAGATGGGCCACACGGATGGTCATCTTTGTGTTGGGCTGGAGGTGGAAGCCATACAGAGGGCACAGCTCCATGGTCTGAGATGAATCATGGACTAGGGTCGCCGCTGCCATAGCTGGGGCGTTGGGCCGGCGCGGGCCTCTGCCTGAATCCCAGGCCATTGCTGTACGGGCTGGAGCCTGTGGCTGTCCCCTCAGGATCCCAGCAGGTACAAATGACCTCCCTGCTTGGTGCTGCCACCATCTGCCGAGGCGCCCCTGATGTGACCGGGCAGCCTCTGCCTGCAACAGTGCTCCGTTCTAGAGCTACAAAGGTAAGACAATAATTCATACCTTTGATGACTTCAGTCTACAGTGAGGAACAAAGAATAAGTAAACCATTACAAAATATGCTTTCTGGGCTTCAGAGACCTTGACTGTCATGTTCATAGTTGTATGGACATTGTCTGGGCCTTCGTCGTGGGTAAATATTTGTTGAATTAGTAAACAGATGAATGAATGCAGAGTACTGAAGGAATACAGAGTGGAGGTTGTTAGGGTAGGCTTTCTAGAGGGAATGTTGATGATAAAATGTATATAGAAAAAGAGCTAGAAATAGCCAACATAGTTTTGAAAGGATAACAGGAATGTACTCTACCAGCTATCAGTATTAAACTCAAAAGTTTTAACAATTGAAATATTGTAGGAGGTAGTGACCTAAGAAACCTCCAAACCTGTAGAGACTTTTTATGAGTTTATTTGAGACACTGACAATTGGCAGGCAGCAAAATCTCAGTGGACTGAGAAAATGCTTTGGTGAATGACCAAAGTTTTGTAGCTACATTAGAATCAAATGAGGAGATGTAAGGAGAGTTACATGGAATCCACTGGTGATAGTTAAGGGGGTAGGAGAAAGCAAAGTGGGGAAATCTCCAGGATAGGATAAAAAGAAAAAATAGAGAAACACATACTTTGTTTACATTGGTGGGTACAGGATAGTTAATAATTCGTATTTACAGCACATGAGGTGATATTTGTGGAAGAAGATGACAATGAGTGGTTTTTGTGGCCCCATGCTCTGGTGCAGGGAGTTGGTGGCTCGAGGAGTCTGGAAAAGACGATGACGCTGACGTTTCAAAGTTATGTTATCTTAGATGCAAAAAGATAATAGACAGGCTCACTTAAAGGAAAGACTCACCTTTGTCAAAGAATGCAGGGCTAGGACATGACTACCAGTTATGATCCTTTTTCAGTTAGGAATTCTTATGTTCAGACCATCCTATGTGGTTACTTTCAGTGTCTGAGTTTGTAGGGCCCTCCATGCAGGCCTCCCCTGAACTTGTCAGGTTTAGGATGTGGCCCCCTTTTTTTTTATCTACAGAGGCATTTCCTTCCTGAATGTTGAGCAATTATCATGATCACATTTATATGTCAAGCTATGGCAAAAAAATGAGCAGATAGGGGTTTCAGAAAGATCACTGTGGCACTATGGTACAGGATGACCTGGGGGAAGAGCTCAAGACCAGAGCCAGGGCGTCATGCTGGCTGTTTCAGAAAGTCGGCTAGAAATCCTGAGAATGGAGAATGAGGATAGTGAGAATGCAGAAGAATATCTGAGTAAATGCTTAGGAGAGAGAATGTTTAGGAGAGACAGTTAATAGACCTTGAAATTCACCACTGTAGAAGGGTAGGTAGGTGGGACAGGAGGCAAGGGGTAGATAACTTCAAGGTTTTAAAACTGGGCAGTTGGTTGGAGAGTGGACCCATTATCAGAAAGAGTGAATATCAGAGGAAACCCAGATTGGGTTTGCTCTGGGACATGTTGACTTTAAGGGGCAAATAAATAGGTATCTGGAAACCAGGAATGGAGCTTGGGAGAGTTTGAGGCAGATAACTAACTGTTGAAATAATGAAAATATATAAAATTTTGCTAGGCAGCAGATTCCATGCTCAGCAGGTGGAGAAAGAAGACAGACTAGGTGTAAAACGCTTCCTGGAGGAGACAATACCTGTGTCTGGGTCTTGAAGGATGGGAGACTCTGACGAGGCAGCAGTGTAGCCCAGGTCGGAGGGCAGCTGCAGACCCGCAGAGAACACAGAGGGTGCTGAAGCGGTAGAGGATTGGTTATGAGGTTGGCAAGCAAGAGGAACCACTAAAGGTGGTGGAAAGAAAGAGAGGGGCTAAGCAGGAAGGAAAACTTTGTACCTTTCCACTCACACATGCAAAATGATAAGTGCACCCTCACCTTCGCATTCATGGCAAGTCGGATGGCATCTCTTACAGGTCTTTGTCCTTTGATCTGCGTAGTAATGCTCTGGGCAGGTGCGAAGACACTCTCCCTTGGATTGGAGCAGAAAGAAAAATGTATCGCAAGTCAGGCAGTCCATGGGCCGCGGGCCCCGGCAGGCCTTGCAGCTCTTGTTGCACCTTTCACACCGTCCAGTGGAGTTTTCTGCATAATATCTGCAACCAAGGAGGGAAGCAAAGACTGAATTCTGAGCTTTGCTCCCAAGTTGGGTGTGGCGGGAAAATCATGGTTAGTCCCACAGTGTCCATTTAGTTATAAGCTGAAAGAATTAAGATTCTTTACTTACAACCTTAATTCATTAGATTTATTACTAACTAATAATGCTAATGATTCTCAGTTTTCTTATCTGTAAATTAGGTATTACAGTCTCCCCCTGCTATTTATGAGGATTAAATTAGACAACACACATGAAAGGACCTTGTTCTTATCACACGTAGTAGCGCCACAATGATTATTAACTACCATTGCCTTCTATACACCCTTATGCTTCTCCACTTGAAAAATTCAAGCTTTAAGCTGTGTTGAATGGAACCGGAGAATGGAAGACATTTTAAATGTACCTCTGAGCGGTTCTTTTAATTTCTCAATTTAAAGACCATCTGGAAATAGCAGGTGACATAAGTGATGTTGATGTTTTCATAATAACAGATGTAATTTCTATTGAAAAGATTTTTGTAGGCTAACTATGACAGTAATCACTGTTCATTAGGTTTCTGCTATATACCTAATAGTACACTAGGAACTTGATACACTTAATATTTTTCATCTTAGTGAACCTAAAAATGAAACACTAGAGTGTGGCAGTTAGGAGCTTTCCCTTTGAAACTAGGTTACCTGGGGTCAAAGCCCAGTCATATCACTAATGAGCTGTGTGAGCTTGGACAAGTCACACAACCTCTCTGTGTCTCAGATCTGTAATATGGGGTAATGTACAGTAAGTACCTAAAGTTAAACAAGTTGTTATTGAGAAACTTGTTAGAACTGTGCCCAAAACATTATGAGTAATTAATGTATATTAGTGATAATTATGAATTTTATGATTAATCCTCATAGCAAGCCTTATGACATTTGTATTTTACATATGTAAAACCCGAGGCTCAGAGAGTTTAGGCAGTTTGCTTAAGGTGAGACTGCTAGTAAAGTGGGAAATACAGTTTGAATTTATCTGTTAGGTGCTACTGTAACAAAGCAGTGCATTATTTGAAGGTAAATTTAAAAATTCACATAAGATAGGAGCGAGAACAGGAATCATTGTCAAAGATGAATTCTAGAGGGCCGCCTGAGCTGTCTGGGCATCTCTGGACCTCTGCACTCTGAAGTTATCCTAGAAACCCAGAGGTTCCACCCTTGGTTTCTCTGGTGCAAAACTAATTAAGGATTATTTTGGTTGTACTGGCTTGTTGAAAACTACTCCATGGCTATGTAATGCTGAGCCTGCCTCTCCCTAGCCACCTGTCACTGATCTGAGTGAGGACACTTGGACCTCAGTGGCCCGGCTTGTAGCAAATAAAGCCTTGTTCCCCTTTCTGCATTAGGTGGAGAACAGTTACTGAAGAGCAGTAACAATGAATCACTCAGTGACATTCTGAGGTATTTGAGAGACAAGATGATGAGAGAACAAAAGAAAGCACCAACCGCCAACTGAAGAGTCGATAAAGATCACAGAAGATTTCAAAGAGAAAGCAACAGGGAAGAGTGAAAAGCCATACAGAATGGAGGGAATACACAGGATTGCAGTCAGGAGATCTCATTTTTGGTTTTAACTTCACCATGTATAAGTAGCTATGGGACTTTGACTAAGTCATTTAATCTCTCTGAGCTTTGCTTTCCTCATCTGTGGAGAGAATATTATCAACCTCATAGGATAGTTGTAGAATCAAATCATAAAGTAAAGACACATAATGAGTGGAAATACTATATAAACTGTAAAGCAGCCTACAAACATTCTTTACTAATGTTATGAAGACAAAAAGAATCAATAGGACCCTATGGGTTAAAAGCTTATCAATACCAAGCAGGTTTTAAAAATTATCAAAGGGTAATGCTGAGATGGACAAAGACTTAACCTGGGGTGCTGAACACACTGTACATTGTACCGATGATGTGTTGTGGAATTGGGAACATGAAACCTGTGTAATTTTGTTAACCAGAGTCACCTCCAATATATTCAAGTTAAACAAAGGGTAATGCTGAAAGAAAGAACGTGGGGATTTTACCGGATCAGATTAAAAGAAGAGTACAGTGCCACTGCTTACTT
Organism: Sturnira hondurensis; assembly: GCF_014824575.4. Classification (NCBI taxonomy): domain Eukaryota; kingdom Metazoa; phylum Chordata; class Mammalia; order Chiroptera; family Phyllostomidae; genus Sturnira; species Sturnira hondurensis. The sequence continues at coordinate 4,055,295 of NW_028093273.1, forward strand.
TGATGACTCTTTACATAAGGTGACTGTGAATTTCTTGAGCCTGATCTTGTGCATAAGCACAAACAGTTAACTGGGGCCTTTAAGATCCTGCTCTGAGGCCAAACACTAAAATACCTGTGTGAGTTGGGACCGGGTACAGACAATTATATACCTGCCTTTCCAAGGCCAAGAGAGTTAACATATGAAGTTTATGCAATGCATGTGGATCATGGATTTTACTAGAGGAACAGTTTCAGTCAAATATCTCCACTTATACCTTATTAACACCCTATTTATTCTCCATTAAAAAGATTTATGGCAATCCATGCCTGTCTTCCCAATGGGAAGAAATTGGGAAAGAAATTCGCAGACAGTGGAAAAATCGACTTCTTAATTCCATTGTCTGCAATCTATTTAGATCACAGGATTATACTCCCTTTCTTGTGCACAAGAATATTGAAGGACTTGATTGGAGGAAGATTACTTACTCATCTTACACATACAAGGTGCTCCTCACTAGGCATGTGTTCAATGAAGGAGCAAATGAACGAGGTAAATCAAAACCCAAGGCAGGTACAGTACCAAAATGAGTCATACAAGCAGTGATCGCCATAGAACTAAAGAGATGCTCCAGTTTGGGCACAAGCACGTGTGGAAAGTTTAAGGTTACAGCTTTTCGATTTGGGTCTGGAAACTCTCAGTGCTCTAGGTTACTTATTGGGAAGAAGAGTTAGCAAAGGCCTGTAATCAATCTTTCTTTTTACTGCGAATGCCTAGGGGTGGAAAAGGGATGACCCAGTCAAATCTTCTTCCAAATAGGCTTGTCAGCGGACTTTCTGATAAATATGCTAATAGTTTTTCCCGGCAGAAAAATAATAGAGAGTTCATATTTGTGAAATGCTTTTAGAAGGATACACCTGTGTGTTCAGGTTGCCTGATAACTAAATCTAATTTGTGGGTTTAAGGGGGGCATGGCAGATAAGAGAATTAGTGGAGAGTTGAATGGAGATATTTAACTGTAATTATTTCTTTTGTGAAAGCAGTGTTACCCATACATTGCTTAGACCTCACACATTAACTGTGATCCGAACAACTCTGAATGCAGAAGAGAAAGAACCTACATTCATGGTCTTGGATTTCTCTAAAGGAAGAATGCTTCACTTCTAGTGATTGCTCGTAACCTTTGAATTTTCAGGGATGTTTGGCCCATGAGTCTGATTTGACAGTCTGACCCTTTGTGTTCTCTCATCAAGTTGGCCTCTCCTGTTTACTTTTTCCGTTACTCTGAACTGGCAGAAGTCCTTTAGAGACTATTAGGCCTGGGTGGACTCTCATCCTTGTCCCTTCCTGGCAGTGAGACTTCAGTCTGGCTCTGTAAGTGTTCTGAGAGTAGCTTCCTCACCTGCAGAATGGGTTTGCTGATAGTGAGTTCTGGAGTGGTTATGGGATCAAATGAGGGAAAAGTGTGTTGAACAACTTACCCTTCCCTGCACTGGGGCAGGCACTCCTTTCCCAGCTGGAACCAGCCTGGTCGGCAGGAGAGGCAGTGCATGCTGTGTCTCCCTTCGCATGTCTTGCAAGAGCTGTGGCAGGGGGCACACTGGTGGCTGTCCTCATCAGCATAGTAGCTCTCGGGGCAGTCCTGCACACAAGTTGTGTCTGCCAAGGAAGGAAGAGTCTGTCTTGGGATCATGTGTGACACAAGCCTCCCAGACCTCCTCTGTATGTTCCCCACTCTCTACCGTGGGGGAAAAGGGGGTGCAGGAGGGATGAGACAGTGTCCTGTGTGCTGATGGGTATCCTTGGGAACTAAGATGAATATCCAAGCAATAGAATCAACCATAAGGCCTTTAGAAGGTGAGAGAAAACGGAAGTCAGAGTGGACTGGCCGTGTTGGGCAGAACAGAAACCAGTCTGTCCAGATAAGCCAGAGAATGTATGGGGCCTCCCAGGAGAGGGCATACATTTAAGGCAGGGGCTGAGTCAAGGCTTCGCTGAAGAAGGCAGAACATGTAATGACACCTTCCCACAATTTCAACTTTCTAGATAGTCTTCAATGTATTTCCTTTGATACATGTCAGATTTAACACTCAGTTCTGCTGTGCTGCCAGCACACTGTGGCTCTTGAAATTTAAGTGAATTTAAGATGAAATAAAATTAAAACTTTAGTTCCTCAGTTGCGTGAGCCCAGATATAAAGCATTTCTATCAGGGCAGACTCTATTTTGCCCATGTATTTAACAATTAAAATCTTAAATCCTCTGGTCCTGGCTGGTGTGGCTCAGTGGATTGAGTGCTGGCTTGTGAATCAAAGGGTCACTGGTTCAATTCCCAGTCAGAACACTTGCCTGGGTTGCAGCCAGGTCCCCAGTAGGGGGCGGTGTGCAAGAGGCAACCACTCATTGGTGCTTCTCTCCCTCTCTTTCTCCCTCCCTTCTCATCTGTCTGAAGATGAATGAATAAATCTTTAAAAGAAAAACAACCTTAAATCCTCTGCTCTGTACAGAGAGTGAATTGGAGTTGAACTGTTCAGGCCCACACCACTGCTGTCCTTCCTCCACCAACCCTAGTGGAGCCACTGATTCTTATCATCTTCCTTAACAACATTTAGGGGTGAAAATTGAGGGTGATTCAGTTAGAAAGCAAAAAAAAAAAAGGAAATTTGCTGGCTTTACAGTTTAGCATGCAGCTCTTAGAAGCACCTTCTTCCAGCTCAGCTTGACTTCACTGAGTGGAAGTCAGGCTGTCCTGCATTTTCAGTGTTAGCCGCTGGTCAAGTCTAGACCAGACCATGAGCCAGTTGTTTCTGTAACTTCAGTCAGCAGTAAGCACAGGCACTAGTGGAAAAGCTAAATCATATTAGAGCTTCAGTGGACTCAACTTCTGTACTGGGAGGCTCTGTGAGCTGCTTGAGGGCAGGTCATGCCATTCTTTTCCAGCACCTGGCACAGGGCCAGGTACCCACTCAGTGTGTGTTTGGTGGCTAGTTTGTTAAAGGTGGATGCTGAGGATGGTTCATTGTCTAGCTGATGCATCTGGGTAACTAGGGGGAGTCCTTAATCCCTTAAAGATGAGACAGCTCTGTGTTAGTTTTCTATTGCGATTGTAATATTTCTGTATTACCACAAATTTAATGGCTCAAAACAGCACAGCAGTATTATCTTACAGTCTGGAGGTCAGGTTTCTAAAATGGGTCTAGAGGGCTGTGTTCCCTGCAGAGGCCCTGGGGAGAATCTGTTTCTTCGCCCTTTTCAGCTTCTAGAGGTCACCTGCACTCCTCGGCTTATGGCTCCTTCCTCCGTCTTCATAGTCAGAACGTAGCATCTTCTCTCTCTCTGTCTCTATCTCTCTGTTCTTTTGCTCTGACATCACATCGCCTTGAACTACTAACTGACAATGCTGCCCCCTCTTTTATGTGGACCCTTGTGATAACCCAAGATAATCCTCCCAAATCAACACTACTAGAGCAATCACATCTGCAAAATCACTTTTGCCATGTTAGGTAACATATCCCCAGGATCTTGGGATTAGGATTCGGACATTTTTAGGGGGTGAGTCTTGTTTTGGGGTGTTTAGTAATTGTTCAGTCTACCACAGCCTTTGGAGGAATCATCCAGTTCATGCCTAGCCTGACCCTTGAAAGGGCAGTGCTGAGGGATGGGGTGGGAGAATATGAGAAGACCAGGCCTGAGCACGTCCTGTACCCAGTCCTCGGGGGACTGTGTGCAGGGTTACACAGTGTGTTCTGTATTATACCTTAGCACCGAAGTCTCAGTTCTAGCCCGATTCGTATCCCTACTTTAAGAGAAGACCACCTTGTACTGATAAGACGTCTTGTCTGCGTGAGGGCGCCCCAGGTGATCACTGGTAGTGCTCTAAGTTGAGGGTAATTAGAAAAGAAGGTCTTGTTGGTTGGTATGATACAGAGGTCTGGCATGTTTTTAAAGAAAAGATTTTACTTACTTATTTTCAGAGAGAGGGGAAGGGAAGGAGAGAAACATCGATGTGTGAAAGAAACATCAGTTAGTTGCCTTTTGCCTGGACCCAAAGAGGAACCTGGCCTGCAACCCAGGCATGTGCCCTGACAGGGAATCAGACCAGTGACCTCTTAGTTCGCAGGCTGGGGCACAATCCACTGAGCCACACCAGCAGCCAGAGTGTGGAATGCTCTTATGAAGCAGTAACTTCTGGAAGAAAGTTCACTGGGATTTGTGTAAGTGGAGCTAAGATGGATGGATAGGGAAGACTGATGTCTTGGAGTGTTTTCTGTTGGGAGGTGATCAGGAATGTTATGAGGATAGCTGGTGCTGTGTCTTAGCTGGGAAAAGGTGCCCCGGCTGATGACATCTCAACCAGAGAAGGAAACATTGTCACATTTTTTTGAGTGTCTTGCTTCTCAGGTCTGCTCTACCGGATTGGAGAGATGAATTTTAACGCTTTCCAGGTCTTTAGCATATTATTCTTTTTTGCCTATCTTTTCTGTACCCCTCCACTGCTCCTTCTTTCAGTGGAGTACACTTTTGTTTCATTTTTTTCTTCCATGATTAAGCCTAATCACGGTATCCTTGGAAACCTGAGGGCATTGCCTCATATTAGCAATAACCTTCATAGGTGACCTGTGGAGGAGGCCAACCTCAGACCGTGACATACTTTGTTCAAGATTTATTAATCAACAGATGCTAAATCAAGGGGAATAATTACTTCATTCTCACCTGAGGACTTCTTTTTCATTGCTTTTAGAGAGAGAGGAAGAGAGAGAGAAACATCAGTGTGAGAGAAACATCGATTGGTTGCCTCCTATGCATGCCCAGACCAAGGATTGAACCTTCAACCTAGGCATGTAGTTTGACCAGGAGTCGAACCTGCAGCCTTTCAGTCATGGGATGACACTCCAACCAACTGGCCAGGACAAGGAGAACTTTTGAGGAGGAGCTGAATATCTGCATGTTCACAAAGCGTCTCTTCACAGACCACTTCTTTAATTATAAGGAAAAACAGTAACTATGAAGTGGAGAAGTTGGACAGCACCGTGAACAGGTGACCAGAATTACCACCACCAGAGAGGGTCGTGTGAACATCGTGTGCCTTCAGAAGGACACGGCATCATCTGTGCAGTATTCCTCTGTGGGATGTGTCCGATTAAAAGGCTGAAAAAACGTGGCACCTAAAGGGGAATTGACACAATTATAATTTGGGTGGTGTATTAAAGTATTGTATAAGTGTTAAATTAACTGGAGTTGACAGCTAGTCACTGTGGTTATGTAAGAAAGCATCCCTATTCTTAGGAAATAAATACATAATGAAGTACTTGTGGGAATGTGGCTGTGATGTATGTAATACATCCTCAGATGGTTCAGAAAAGACGTATTGTGAATTATGTATACATACACATGGAGAGGGAGGAAACGAGCACGAGGAAATGGTGAAGCAAATGGGGTAAAAGATGAAAAGGATGAGGCGGGTAGAGGGTATATGTGGTGGTCTTGAACTGTCCTTACTCTTCCATTTTTACTGTAGGTTTGAAACTATTTTAGACACAAAGTAAAAAGTTAGAAAGAAAGGCACAAACATCTGGGTGCCAAGCATCATGAAAAGTAGTTTTCCAGATGGAGGGAGAGACAAAGCCCACCCAGAGGAAGGCGACTCACTGAGAAGGAGGCTGTGCCTCGGGCAGGTGTGACACTGGTCCTCTGCGGGCCCCGTGCAGCGGAAGCACTTGGTGTGGCAGGGCTTGCATCCCAGCGCCTCCGCATCCCAGTAATCGGAGGGGGGACATTCCTTGTGGGGCACGCAGACCCCGTGGTTGTTCAGCCTCCAGCCTCCCAGACAGGTGGTGCAGGCCCCGGCAGATGAGCAGGTTTGGCAGGACCTGGGGCAGTCTGTGGGTGGGAGGGGCAGCAGAGCGTGAGAATGGGCCAGAGTGCCCTGCTGGGGAATAGTTCCCCTGGAAAGTGCAGTCACGTGCCTTCCTCGTTTCTTCCAGGGATTTCTAGTGCTTTCTGCCAGTGGCGTGGAGCCATGAATTGGGTACAGTTCTTGGGCCCTGGTCAAGCATTCTTATTGCAAAATGGGAAAAAAATGGCTGTTTTCTATTCTCTGTCGTAATTGCAGAGTCCCTTTCTGCAACAACCACCTCAAAATATTAGTAAGGTTCACTATAGTTGCTCGCTATAAACTGCAACAAAATGGTAATAAGCGCTTTGGCAGCAGAATGGTCACACCCTGCTTTGTGGCCTTTTCACCAATGTATTGTAATAATTCCCATTCTGTGGTCCTCCAGTGACCTCCCAGAATACCTTGAGCTTATCATTAGCATTGATATATATTATAATTGTCTGTTGACAAAAAAGGCCTCTTTAATATTCATTTATGGATACATAATGCCTAGGAGAGGGCCTGACATATAACAGGCACTCAGTAAATATTTGTTAGACAAACAAAATAAGAACTGTTTTTTCCCACCTTGGGGCTTTAGCCATTGCCGTTTTCTCTGCCTAGAATTCTCCCAGCTTTATGTGTGGTTTACTCCTTCCATTTATCAATGGTACCTTCCAGGCCACCTTCTTTCTAATTTCAACTCCATTCTCCCCAACTCCCTGTCCCCCTTTCCTGCCTTCTTTTCTCTGTTTAGTTATCTTGTTTAGAGTCTGCCTTCCCCAAAAGTCTGTGAGCTCTGAGAATACAGGACTCTGTCTGTGTTGTTCCCTGCGCCCCAGGCCCATGTGGTATATAGTAGGCCCCCCTCCAGCACTCACTGTGTGAGTACCCACAGGGATATTGTGATCATCATCATCTCATGTTTATCTATCTCAGGAAACTGAGGCTGGAGGTGCTGAGTCACGGGGCTGGAAAAGGAGGTGACCCCAGGACCTTAACAAGAACACCTGCTATTTCTGCCCCGGTGCCTTGGGAAAGGTATGAGAATCTTAGAGGTGTCTGTGCTGTCTCATAGGGGATAGTTGGGGTGATCAGAATGGATTCCAAGTCCTTGTGTTTCTTAAGGGGATCTTGTTTGGTTCTGAATGCTTCCCTATACCTACCCAAATCTCAACTTTTTAAGTCAGGTCCATTGTTTGCTTCTCTGTGTAAAGTCAGATGGTCACCTGTTTCTTCTAGTGCCAGCTTCCCTCAGCCTCCCTTTGGACTGGGAAGGCACAGTAGTTTCGCAGGGAGAGACCCCCAGTCAGTTTCCGACAGTGGGGCTGACTGAGTGAGCGCAGGCTTTGGCATTTTTGAAAAGCTCTGCAGTTGATACCAGTGGGCAAACAGGGATGAGAACCAGAGGCCTTTCTCAACGAGAATGAAGTCCAGCAAGTAACTCTGAGACCTGTAAAGATCTCTATACGGCAAAGAACACCAGAGAAAGGCCAGAAGTTGACCTCCAGTTCCTGCCCTAGTACAGGCAAGATGGCAGTGCCTGCGAGACCTTTGGTGGAGTCTCTGTACTTCTCGGGGGAGCTGACTCCTCAGCTCAACAGTCTGCCTCCCGTGCACACTCCCTCCCCGCTGCTACAGGGGCACAGCTGCCCATCTGAAAGTCTTGGTGGGACGTCGACACTAGAGAGTGTACATAATACAAAAAAGGTATATCCTGATCATAAGGCTACCGCGGAAGCCTTCAGTGGTGAGATACATCTCTGTGTCCCACGAAAAACATTTCTCTGATTGCCTTCTTGGACATGTTTTTTCCGGCTGTGTGCGTTTACCCTCAAACTGTGTGCTCTCACAGTGTTTACGGGGCCTGCCTCTGGATATGGGTCCTGTGCTTACTCGGGGGCAGGCCTGGGGGCTAAGCCGCCACTGTCTGCCTCGTGGGAGAGCGTCCTGTGACTCTAGTTAACAACACTGTACTGTACACTTGAAAGTTGCTAAGAGAATGGATCTGAAATATTCTTCTGAAAGAAGTTATTTCCTAACACATGTGTATATCAAATCGTAACATCATACATCTTAAACGTACACAATGCTATATGTCAATTATATCTTAATAAAACGAGGGAAAGAGTTCTTTTCCCCAGAATGCCTCTCTCACTTGCTTGAGAATTCCTCTAGTAATGGGCAATTCATTAAAAACTTGGTTCTCTGAAAACAAATAAGAGGCAAAGAATTTGTGCCCAGTTAAAACAGACGAAGGCATAAATAATAGCAGCTTCTTTCTAAAACGTGTAGAAATGGAAGTGCCAAGTGCAAGATGGGCCAGTGGACCCCTGGCAGGAGGAGTTGGGGTGATGCCGAAGGAAGGGGGGGCTTTGGGGAGGCGAATGATGAAGGGAGACAAGAGGCCCCCAGAAAATCCTCCATGGCACAGCCCTCCATATGCTGCTAGAAACTTTTGGTAGGTTAAAGTCTTAAGAAAAATTTCTCATGTTGGGTCACTTGTGAGGACTCATCATCTCTTGTAAATCTTCATGTGAGAATCCAATCAGCCACTGTTGTGACGAGAGTCAACATCATTCATTGTTGATAAAGTTACGTAATCAAAACTAATGAATGACTCATTTGAACAAAAGATAAGAGCAGTTTCCAAATAGAAAGGCAAGGGTTGGGACAACAGTTCTGGGGCTGGAACTGTGGAAACCCCAGGTCCAAATTCATCTTGATGGAAACCCAGGTGTCATCCCATTAGGCTCCCTGGGACTTGGCGCTCAGTCCTGTACCCCGGAGTCTTTACCTTTGCAATCCTTAGTCTCTTTTGCGTAGTAAGTTCCTGCTGGACACTTGTCCAAACACTGCCCGTCATAGAAAGCGAAGGATGACTGAGCACAGCTTTCACAGTTGTCAGCCGAGGGGCCATTGCACTCCAGACAGTCTTCGTGGCAGGGAAGGCATTGGCGCGCATGCGTGTAGAAGCGTGGGGGACAGGACTGATGGCATGTGTCCTTGTACAGGAAGGATTCAGGAACGCACTCTAGGGGTAGGGCAAACAGCAGTTATCCCCACAGAGACAGGAGAAAGGAGTTCATTCCTCCTGCAGTGACTAGCCCACCCCCCACCGTTTTGTCTCATTTGACCTGTGTATACATTTGCCCCATCTCCACCCAGCCAGGGCACATCCATGCCCCCGAAGCCCTGCCTTTGGATTGGAGATCACATATGGCGGCCCATTTAGATGATGTGGGGTTTACATCCTGAAATGATCTGCCCTGGGAGGTACAAAAGATTGTGGTGCTGTGGCAGAGCAGTGATGGCTGAGATGCTGGCGGTATTGTTTCAAAAACCCAGAAAGCCTGACGGATTTTTCAAGCTGTATTGCGCACCGCAGGCTTTATTTAATACAAAAAGCAGGTTAGGAGCTCTTGGATTAATTAATTTTTCATTTACTGATAGGGTAGACCACTGAAATATACATGGTTAACCAGTATGAAGAATGCATTGTGGGTTTGTGTGTGTTCTCTTATTTAAAAAAAAAAAAACACTTTAATTTATGCCAAGAGAACTCTTTGGATAGAATAGCACCAATTACATGAGTCTGTCTTACTCCGAAGAGGAAATTAGCCTTTTGGGGTGGGATAATTCCAGAGAAAAAGTCCTTAGCCAGAGTATTAGAGTTAACAGTACTGTACAGCACAGCCACAGGCTTCACCTGCGTCAGCTCTTGGCATACCCTAAGTGCTCAGTACACATTTGAGGAAGAAATCACGTCTCATCTGTCTTAACTTGCAGGATCCATAATGGAAAGGATCTTACCCTTAGCTTCCTCAGTGATGTGCACAGAGGTAGATAAACTTCACATAAAGTAGGGAGACTGGTTTGCCTGGTTCTGCTTGGACACCCTGCCCTCAGAGAGTTGGCCCCCAGCTGGGGTGGCTTGGTAGAGTCATGCTTTCCCCGGGGCTGCTCCCAGGTACCTTTGCATGTTTTCTCATGGATACACTCCTGGCACATCTCTGGACAAGGCTTGCACACCCCTTCCATGGCCACATGCCTCTCAGAGCAGGTTTCCTGGCATGTTCCTTGGTCCAGGATGAGGCCTCCTTCACAGGAGTGGCAGTTGGTGGCATTTTCTTCACATGTTTTGCAAGGAGAGCTACAGGGTTTACACACGCCATCTTCTGCATAGAAGCCCCTGTGGGGAGAGGAGAGAGCAACTGGGAAAGCCTTCCAAGTGAGAAAATGATTCACACCCGGTGGCAGAGAAATCCGGACTGAACACGAAGGACTGCAGCTCTCGCTGGACAAAGTGGATCTATCAGATTTCCTGAGGAAGTGTGGTCAAAAATCAAGTCTGGAAAAATCAAGTAAAAGGGATAGATATCATCCTTGTGAATTTGGTTTGTTTGAAAACAACTTCGATTAATGTGTGTAAATCTTATTCATCTTCTGATTTCTTTATTTTTATCTCCTAGTTTTTATTTCTTTTCTTTTTTTCTATGTTAGAGTAGAAAATGCTCTTCATTCAGTTAATACATTTTAAAATAAAAATTCAGTTTAACAAGTTCAAAAAAATTACTTTCAAAAGGCTCAAAAGGTTTAATGCCCTATAAAATTGGAAGCACTTTTTTTTTTTTTTTTTTGCTTTTGGATGTTCTGAGCCAACCTCTGATGGCTTTTTCAAAAACATAAGACATTTGCACACAGCACCCAGTATTTGGAGCATATACTGCTATTGGAGTATATGTTGTGTGATTGACTCCTTCCAGGTGGAATTTGATGTCTGCACACATTGCACCCCTGAATGATTTAACTACCACACCATAGAAATCTCTCACTGGTGTGTGAACACAGTAAGTCTGAAAACACTCCAACCCTCTCAACTATATTTTGGAGATGAGAAAAGTATAGACAATGTTTCTTTGAAGGGAAGAGCTGGAACTTGCAGAAGTGATAAAATGATAAACCAGTTTAAACACTATGGTCTCCTGAGGTTCTAGGTACCTCTTCCAATTGTTTTCTCTAATTATCCTTCTATCAGTCAGCTATCACCCTAATAGTGCTTTGTAACAAAACAGCCCAAACTTGTTGCCACTCCTATACCTGTAGGCTGATCTTGTTCTCAAAGAGGCATATGTGACTGAATAGGAAGAACTCAGGCATGCACTCTCGGGGAAGGAGGCTGGACTCCAAGCTGCACACTGCGTGCAGGTCTTCTTCACCTCCTTGATCCTCCCTGGCACAGGGGACTTGTGAGACATGTTCTTCTCTTAGCCTTGGCAGAAGTAAACGAGGGCAAGTTCAACAAGGCAAACACATTTTAAGCTTCAGCTTCTCTTCTGCTAATATCCCATTGGCTAAAGCAAGTTAAATAAGCCAGCCAAAACTTAAGGGCCAGGGAGTCCATTCTATCTCTCATGGTGGTTGCTGCAAAGTTACAGGCAGAGGGCGTAGATACCGGGAGGAGCTAAGGATTGCAGCAAATAATTCAATCTACTGGATCCTCTTTGAATCCTAAAGCCAACAAAGGGCCTATAAAGCATCTTTACTTGATGCTTTAATTAATTCACTCATTCACATTCATTCAATCATTCTTTCATTCACTAATTTCTTTTTATTATTATTCATTTATCTTTAGAGGGAAAGGGAAAGAGTGGGAGAGAAACATCAGTGTACGGATGCCTGTCATGTGTCTCCTCACTGGGAACTGGCCTGCGACCCAGGCATGTGCCCTGACTGGGAATCAAACTGAGATCCTTTGGTTTGCAGGTGCGCGGTCAGTGCACTGAGCTACACCAGCCAGGGTGTTAATTTCTTCTATTTGTTTAGTAAACAAACATATCTTGAATGTGTCAGGAAGAAACATGACAGGGGTGAAGAAAAGTCACATTTCTAACGTGGTTTCAAGAAAGAAAGATGAGAGAAGAGCAGTTGAGGTTGAAGAGGGGGAACTAAACAGTGTTCAGATGAAAGCTAAGACCTGGCTTCCTTACACATCTTGGACCATGATGGAGAACATGGGAAGAACAAAGACACTGCTACTTTGTTCAAGCAAGTCAATCTCTTAAAAAGGAGTATGAAAAGACAGTGGCTAGAAATGTAGTATATGCTCACAAGAGTTTGATTGAATTTGAGGAATTTGAAATTAAGAGAATTTAGTGCATTCTCAAACATACACATCTTCTACCCGAAGGAGAATGTGGTGGATTCCCTGTTTCTGTGTGTGTAGTGAAGAACTTGGCCTCACCCACAGAGAGATCTAGCCTGTCATCCTAGCTGACGTCTGAACTCTCGGGATTTCCCACGTGGTAAGATGTCCCGGTCATTCATTGTTGGCCCCTCCAGCCACACCTGATGGTTGATGCTAACAAAATTAGTCGGGGTGGGGCTGGCCACACCCTCTAGATTTAGGGTGAGGATTGACCTAGCTAGAAGGATCAACCTATGTTTAGTGGTTGGGGACTTGGGGCCATGTGATACCTATCACCTGACCTCTGGGGAATTTTTACTGCTAGGCCTGACCAAAGCCTTTCAAGAATAGTTTCCAGACACTGACGAGCATTCCAGAATTTGAAAAGATGCAACACAAAGAAACCTTCTTCAGATTTTTCTCATAAGGGTGTCAGTGGAAGTTGAATGATATGCTAAAAACAATGGAATGGATTCAAGCAAAAAAAGAAAAAAACTCATTGAAAATTACTGCTAATTCAAAAATACACAAATCTCAGGAGCTTCTCAGGAGGCAGGCGGATGCCCGTGTGAGAAGGTGCCTTTCAGGGAGCCCCTTGGCTGAAAGCAGCCTTCCTCCCGCAGACCTGCCCAGTAATCTGCCCCTTGTCTTCTCCCTGCGTGCACAACATTTTTTTGTAAGTGCTTTATTTCACAGTTATTTTTATTTAAGAAGACAGATGTTTCTTTTTCGAAGAAACGGCCACCTGCATTAAATTGCTACATTCGAAGTAGTTTATGTTGAAGTCTTTTGGCTCAGATAAATAGATGGAATGCGAAAGCTGTGTGGTTGTGGAGCTTCGCCTGTATGTTAGGCACCGAGACAGTGACAGCGCTTAAAGCAAGACCGATTTCCTTCTACCAGCGCCTCCCATCTGTTCACGTTTGGTGAGTATGAGTACACCTTAGGTTTTGCAACGTTTTCTAAACAATCACCATCATGATGTATGTGACTACTTAAACTGTTTTCTTTCATGAATACATACTGTATTTGAAAAAGCTGTGGCCACTAGTGCTGACTTATAAGTCATTCTGAATACCTGAATGCTCGTTCATTGCAGGCTGTGTTCCTGTCATGCATCTCATTGCTGTTTTAGGATGGATTGCACCCAAAGGGGGCATTGCTCAGAAACAGTAATGACTTGAAAATACTATGCTGTAGAAAAGACCAGTCACAAAAGATCACATTTTGAAGCATTCTGTGTGTAGGAAATGTGGAAGAATAGGCAAATTTATAGAAACAGAAAGTAAATTTGTGATTGCTTAGGGCTGGGGGAAATTGGGAGTATCTGCCACAAGGGTAGAGAGTTTTCTTTTTCGGGATGATGGGCATATCTTAAAATCAGTTGTGGTGATGACCACACAGTTGTATAAATATGCTAAGCACCACTGAATTGCATACATTGTTTGGTGAGTTGGGTGGTATATGAATTATACCTCAACAAAGCCGTTATTGAAAAGAGAGGCACCCCAGTTGGATGAGAATGTGGTGTTGTGCAGTGGTGAAACATGGGCTGCGGAGGCTTGGGTCGGAGTCCTGACCACGTTGTGTATTAGCCGAGTGGTGTTGGCCATGCTTACCCCTCCCCTCGTCTCAGAGTGGGGGGCGGGGAGACAAACAATATCTGGGTAAGAAGGTTCACGTGAGGATTTCTGGATCCCACACTGCAGTGCTTTGCGCAGGGCTGAGACATCACAGACACTCGACAAGAGACTGTTTGGGGATGGTTTCTCTTCCCTTGGAATCTCCTAGCCTCCTGTGTGTTTAGGCCGTGAGAAGTACGACCGTAATTGCTGTAAACTTCCCCTACTAGATTGCAGGCCTTTTGCAGGCTCACACTTCCTCCACATGATCTTAATGTAGCTTCCAGAATTGATTCCTGCACACCTAGTGGCTCCTAATATGTATCTGTACTGTTGACTTGAATGCAGTTGGCTTCTACACTAGATTGGAGGCTTCTTGAGGGTAAGTATCCTGACTTGTATTTGAACGCTACAGGGTCTGTCTCAGTAGTGGGTGGATACAAATAGGTCATTAGGAAATAGGTGCTGTTTTCATCATCAAGTTTCAGTCAGGAGGCAAATGAAATTTCTAATTCCTTAAAGTAGTTTCTGTTGGCTGCTTCCCCAAACTCATTTCTCATCTCCCTCTCCAGTCATCTCGGCGGTCAGTGTTCCGATGTAACTTGGGTTTTCAGGGATGAATCTTGTTCAGCCCAAACCGATCCTTTTATTTCTGTTCTTCCTGCCAGCGAGGTAAGGTGCACGTAGTGCATCCTGGCTAATGAGATGTGAAGAGAGGTCTGAGGAAGTTTTTTCCCCCTGAAAAAAGATGAACTAGGAGCACCAAGTCCTTCTCTGTGCCTGGTGGTTGCAGGGTGGGGTGGCGGTGTGTGGAGATGGGCAGACCACGTGGCTCAGGGGAGGGCAGGCTGAGGAAGATGCAAGAGCAAAACGGAAGGATTGTGCGCTTTTAGTGAGGTGTTGGCCACTGAAATAACCAATATGGGATTTCTAAACATGTTGTTATGTGAGATAACAAACCCTGTTTTGTCTCAGTCATTCTACTTGGCATTTTTGTTGCTTGGCACTGAGAGTTTCCTGATGTACTTTCTCATTTGCCGTTCCCTCTTTCCTTTTATGTAAATCCTGGAAGTGGGAACATCGATAGAAAGGAAAGGAATTATAAACCAGGGGACTTAGGAAGCCATGAGGAATCAATAAATAATTAACCAGGTCTTTTCTTTATCATCTTTGATTCACATGTCACCTACTTTAAATGGAAGAGGTTCATGTGTTCCACAGCCTTATTTTTGTGATGGGAAAACGACAACTCCTTGATCATAAAGAGAAGGTGTAAAAAACCAATTTCACAAAAGTAAAAACACACATATAATCATCACAAGAGAGAAGCGTGCATCTGGCATTGAGTGTTGGCTCCTGTGGCCAACAGTGATGTTCGGCAGTCAAGAAGGGACATCTCTGCAGGCGTTGTAACCAGGGAGGAGAAGAGCTCTTTGGCGAATAGGGAGAAATGGGGCCCACATTACTGCAGGAGAATGAACACCAGCAGGGAGAGAAAGGAAAGGAAACTTACGTCGGGCAGCTGGAGTGGCACCTGCCCTGGTGGAGGAAGAGAGGGTACTCCACCTGCGTCCGGCACTGGTCGCAGAGATCGGCTCCAGAGCAAGAGGCACAGTCCTCCGTACAGTTCTCACAGCTGCCACTGCCCACTGAGGGCCAGGTGCCTTGGGGGCAGGTGGGGGTGCAGGCCTGAGCCCACAGATATGTGCCTAGAAACCCAAGAAAGAAGGCGGATCAGGTGGTCGTCATGTGTCTGCTCTGACAGCACACCCATCCATGCAGAGAACTGGCGCTCGCAGAAACTGCTCCAGAGACCCCAGTATTTCACGCCACCAAAATATGTAGCAATGATGCTAAGTCTGGCAGGACGAGTTCGATCTCTGGGATGGAAATTGACAGCAGGAGGCCTTTGCCCTGTTTCTTTTACTTTCCTACTGATATTGGTGCGGGTTCCTTGGGGGCTTCCCTTTGCCTAGTTGATCAGCCTATTAACACCTTCACCTGTCTTCCTGGTGTGAGACAGTGTATACACACACAGCGTGGTGGGGTCTGTTCAGCTTCCCAAAGCCTGTCTCGTTAGGGCCTAACACAGTGGCAACTCTTTCACCCAACAGGCGGTTCCTCTATTTATTTATTCATTTATTCATTCATTTATTTATTACTGATTGATTTAAGAGAGAGAGGAAGGAAGGGCAAGGGGAGAGAAACACTGATTTGTTGTTCCATTTATTTGTGTATTCATTGGTTGATTCTTGTATGTGCCCTGACCCGGATTGACCTCGAAAACTTGGCTTATCAGGACGATACTCTAACCAGCTGAGCTACCTGGCTAGGGCAGTCCATCTGTTTTTTTTTTTTATTTAAAAAATTAGCGCTATGATAAAAGAAAACCATTTAAAAGTCACTGTCAACTCCAACATTCCAAAACAGTTCCTTCAGTTTTTGTATGTAAACTGTTCTATTTTGTAGGAGCAGAATCATGGCACCGCTGTCATTTTAAGTTCTGTTGTTTTATCGTCCCATCTCACTGTTAACCGTTGCACACTCCAACAGAATGACCACTTTCGTGGGAGCATGCCATTCTTAATTCTTAATGTTAGTTAATGCACCATGTGAATAAAATAGCTCCCTAGTTCAGGGAGGTTGCTATTTCTGAAGTATTGTTTTTATCGATGACAAAGCAGTTAATTTGAGGTGTTAGGCACTGCTCTGTGTCTTTGTTCCTCTAGATTCAGTACCAGCAATGAAGAAAGAAAGGAGAGGTAGACTACTTTTCCTGTCCTAGACCCTCTACTTTCAGTTCTCTTGTTCCAGCTAATGCACCCTAAAAAAGCAGGGGAACCTCTGGAGACGTCAGGTACCCAGACCCCCTAACAGATTCTGTGGCCAGAGCAGTTGCTACCTTCATCACGTTTTTGGGTGAGAAACATTTCTTGTTTTTGGTCCTGTGGAAGCCAGTTTTTCTTATAGGTCAGTATTCAGACCACTGTACTACTCCAGAGTAGCCACCGTGATAGGAACCTGCGATGGGGCTCGATCCAGTCTTGCACAGCCCTTACTTAAAGATGCTAATATACACAGGTCACAGTGAATTGGCTTGGCCACTGCCACCTCCAGTCGCACTCCCCACTAACCTTTTGGACAGGAAGTGCACAGGGTTGCAGATACATTGCAGGTTTTGCAAGAAGAATGACAAGGCGGTGGTTTCCTCAATGTGTCTGTGTAGGGAAAAGAACAGAAGTCAGTCTCCTTGAGCAGGTCCCCAGTATTCCAGTGCCAGACAAGATCACACAGGCAATCTCGCCTCCTTTCCTGCCCCAAATAGAGTCCCTTCAACTTTGCATCAGCTAAAATTTGGTACCAGGCCGTGGCCTGCCATGTGGACTTCAATGACTTCACTGACAAGTGATTTTCAAGACTTTCTTTGCAAACTTCCAGAGACAGGATAGCCTCCAAGACTAAGGGGATACTTGAACTGACAAGTGTTCCTTTTTTCACATGTTAAAAAAGTGTGGGGGTATTTGTGTGCTTGTGTTTATGAATATGTGAGCAAGTTTTTGAGTCAAAGACAATCACTTATTTCCCCATGATTCTTAGGTGGCCAGTTTTTTGTGCTCCAAGGTGATATCTGAGAATTCCTTGTGTTTTGATGAAAAAATTTTTTTTTGGTTCTTGGAAACAAGATTTCTTAATTGGTCAATGTTTGGGTCTCTGTGTTCTTCAGATTAGCCATGGTGGAATGCAACCTAGATTCATCTCACCTTAAATTTGTCCCAGGTTGTTGCTAAATATCACCCAAATGGAGCAGCCCACGAGCTTTCTGGCTGGTCCGGGGATAAGCAGGCGAGCCTGGGAAACATCGGAGCCGTTTCCCCCTCTTTCCCTCCAAGAGCATTGCATGGGCAGGCTCTCCAAGGAAGTCAGCAACTCCACCGGAAGTTTCAAAGGCATACTTAGTAGCCTCAGTGATACCACTCAAACAATACACACCGGATAGGGACTGAATTTCTGGGGAAATTTCCCCTGACACGGGATAATAAAAGAAGTTCTAGCTCCAACTGTGTGATAGGAATGACCCTGACCCTCAGTTAGCTGTAATGTTGTCATCGCCGTTCCCCTTTTTCCCTTCCTTCCTTCCTTCCTTCCTTCCTTCCTTCCTTCCTTCCTTCCTTCCTTCCTTCCTTCCTTCCTTCCTTCCTTCCTTCCCTCCTTCCCTCCCTCCCTCCCTCTTGCCTTGCAGTTCCTTTCTTCTCTTTCTGAGAGTCAGTCTGGCAGAACTGGCTCTCCAGTCACACCTGCCTTCAGATCCCAGCTGTGCTGCTTAGGGAGGGTAACCATGGATACAGTGATTAAAGTCTCAGAGTCCTACTTTTCCGTGTCTCTAAAATGAGAGAACGTGATTCTCCCCCTACAGAACTGTTGTGAAGACTAAATGAGATAATGTGTGTGAGGTGTGCACGTAGGTTAATAAATGGTAAATGGTGGTACCTTCTGCCTCGTCTCACTCCTCTCTCCTGATTTTCTTACTTCTTCTCATTCCACCACATTTCTGAGGCTTTTGTTTTGTTTTCCTTCTCCCTCTCTTCTGTTCTATACCTGGAGTGGCACCAGGAGGCATGGCTTGGTTTCCATGATGGCGCTCACGGTTAACTAGCTGGAGCCTTGCTACTAAGAAGACTAGATTCAAAGGTAGGCGGGTGAACATGGGTGTAGATATAGGGATGTATGTGACTGTCCATCCTGCCATGCTGAGTGGCCTAGTTTGGACAGAAAAATTGCCCTGGTTTTCTAGTAGATGGATTGACTGACTGATACAATCTCCCCAGGGTACCCGTTAAGGGCTCAGTTAGCCCTGTGCAGAGCAATGCTGGTAGCGGGATGTTCACGAAAGTGACCCATAAACACTGAGTCTTTCCCTGAAGGTCCTTTTAGCCTGACAAATCACTTAACACAAAAAAGAGGGCAGCACAGAGATGAGCAACAATTCTGTGGCTGCCATGTGTTGTCACTAATCAATAGAGAAATGCAAATCAGAACCATAGTGAGATATCACTCCACCCCTGTTAGAATGACTGTTAGCAAAAAGACACGAGGCGTGTGCTGGTTAGGGGTGTAGAAAAAGGGAACATCCCGTGGACGGTTGGTGGGAATGTAAACTGGTGCAGCCACTATAGAAAGCAGTATGAGTGTTCCTCAAAACATCAAAAAGAGAACTGCCATATGACCCAGCAATCCCACTTCTGGGTAAGTGACTGAAGGAAATGAAATCACTACCTGAGAGAGAGGTCTGCACACAGAGTTCACTGAAGCATTACCTAAAGCAGCCAAGACGTGGGAGCAGCCACGGTGTCCATCGGTGGGCGAGTGGGTGAAGGGGGTGTGGTGCATACGGGGTGGGGAAAAAGTAGGCGTACAGTTGTGAGTACGCAAAATGCAGAGTTTATTCTTGTATTGTCATTGATTGTTATTTTCCATATGAACAACTGTAAACCAACTTTGCCCTCCCCTGTGTATGCAGTGGGGCAACATTCAGCCATAAAAAGAAGGAAATCCTGCCATTTGTAACAACATGGATGAAACTTATGGGCATTATGCTGAGAGAAATATAGAGAAAAACAAATACTGTGTGATCTCACTTTTATGTAGAATCTTCAAAAACCCAAACTCATAGAAACAGAGTGGTTGCCAGGGCCTGGGCGGGGAGGGGTGGTGGAGGGAATGGATACAGGTGGTCAAAGGTTACAGATTTCAGTTATAGGACGAGTAAGTTCTTGGAAGGCAAGGTACAGCATAGTGACTATAGTTAAACACACTGTCCTGTATAATTGAAAGTTGCTGAGAGACATCTTAAATGTCCTCGTCACCGAAAAGCTAACCATGGAGGTGATGGGTGTGTTAACTCATCTTACTGTGGGGACCATTTGCAGTGTGTGCATGCAGCAGGTCGTCACGCTACACTCATCGAAACTGCCTGTGTTGTAGGTCAGTTATGTCTCAGTGAGGCTGGGAAGAGAGATGCTCACTTAATGGCCGAGAGCAGTTATTAAAAAATAATAAAATAATATTTGTCAGACATTGAGAAATTGAAAATCTTCAATGTATGTCCCAGCCATGGGCTGATTTGTTTTTATCATTTTTATGCTAAAACGTTATAGTAACACAGATATTAGGTTTTTATTGATTTTTTTATGTTTGTGTAAAATATCATGTGTGTATCTACACATACACATATATTTGCAATTACGCACTTCACATTCTGGCAATTCGATGTTTTACTGGGATACACTCAGTATAAAATTCTGTAATGTTCTCATGCTTCCACTAGAGGGAACTCTATACACACAGTTGACAGCAATTAAGCATGGGCAATGGGTAGTCATGCCTGGCCAGGGCTCTTTGTCATAAAAGATTAGTGACTTAATCTCAACAAGTAAATTTTAACCTTGACCATAGTTTCTCTTTTTTTCTGCTCCAGAAATTATAGACTTTACAGGACCTCAAAACCAAAGATCACCTTGACCAAGAAAATGTAGTGTTCATTCTTTAAAAATAATTATAGCTCAATTACATAAACAGGGGTTCTTTGTGTTTTACTGTATTAAATAAGCATTACTCACATGGTTCAAAATGTACAAAAAGTATATATCATGAAGCCTCTCTCAGAATCCCTTCTCCATTCTTTTTATACAAACTGCATCTGTTCACACAGTTTGTCACATTGCCTGTTTTTTTTTTTCTTTTTTTGGTAACTCCATATATTTTGGAGACCAGTCTTTCCCAGTACGTAAAGAACCTCTTCATTCTTGTTTATGGCTCCACAGTATTCCATTGCATGGGTGTACCATACTTCATTTTTCTAGTCTTTGATTGTAACCAGTTGGTTTTTTCCCAGTGCTATATCAAATAATGCTGCGGTGACTAAAAACGTAAACAGTGCGAGGACCGAGGTTTTCCTGGGAGCCTCCCTTTCCCAGGCATAACCACTTAGCACCTCGGGAGTGTCTTTGAATGCTCTAGAGGTCTCCTTCCAGAACACCGCTGCGGCCTTCCCCGAGGAGCACCACTCGTACTCTGTGCTGTGGTTTCTCCTTTCGTGGTCTCCTCATCCCACTTGCTCCTGGCCGCCCAGCTTCCTGGGTTGATTTCAAATCACAGAGACTCCTGATTTGTCGTGATTGCCTTCTCCTCCCTATTTCCCTGTTACCTCTTTTGATTTGAAACTTCCACCTTCGTCGCTCCTGCAGCAGGCTCTTCATCAAAGATGGGCTTGAAGTGAGCACAGGTTCTTTTTTATTAAAAAAAATAAAGTGTTTTACTTTTTTAGTGCAAAAGGATAAAGAAGATAAAGTTTGCTTATCACCTTACCACCCAGAAATGTCTGCTGCACAGACTTCGGCCCATAGTCTATGTGTGAGTGTAGTTATACCTGTGTACACGTGTCATCATTTACATCTTCTGCATACAGAACACTGACCCTACGTTTTGCATTAATATTATAAATTTTATAGATATTTTCTCTTGCAATTGAAATTCCTTGTAAACATCAATTTTAATGGCTTGTATATTTATTTGCATGAACCATAATTCATGTATTTTTTTCTTTTAAATGGAAAATGTAAGGTCAGTGTTGTTAGTACCAACCCTACATTTTGCATTAAATATTGTAAACCTTACAGGCATTTTATCTTGCTATTAAATTCTTTACAAACATCCCTGGCTGGTGTGGTGAGTGCTGGTTTGTGAATCAGGGGGTTGCCGGTTCAATTCCCAGTTAGGGCCTATGCCTGGGTTGCAGGCCAGGTCCCCAGGAGGGGGCGAGTGAGAGGCAGTCACACATTGATTTTTCTCTCCCTCTTTCTCCTTCCCTTCCTCTCTCTCTAAAAATAAATAAATAAAATCTTTAAAAATTTCTTTAAAACATCATTTTAATGGTTTGTGTATTTATTTCCATGAACTGTAATTCACTTAACATTTGCTATATTGGATTGGCCAAAAAGTTCATTTGTGTTTTCCTGCAATGTGGCTCTAGTAGCACTTAGTTATCTTTAACTGCATTCAAAAAAATTTTTGTTAGATTGTATTGTGATAGCTGTCGTATCAGCATACATTTGTTAAAAAAAATCAAAATTGGTGAATTTTTGTGTGGCCATTTTAATGTTGAAGATGGAAGAAAATGAACAACGTTTTCGGCATTTTATGTTTTATTATTTCAAGAAAGACCAAAACACAACTGAAGCACAAAAAAGACGTGTGGTATATGGAGAAGGTGCTGTGGCGATCAAATGTATCAAAAGTGGTTTGTGAAGTTTCCTGCTGGACATTTCTTGCTGGCTGATGTCCCATGGTGCAGTAGACCAGTTGAAGTTGAATAGCGTTCAAATCAAGACATTAATGGAGAACAATCAATGTTATACCACGTGGGAGATAGCTGACGTACTCAAAATATCCAAATCAATCAAGTTATTGGTGAACATGAAAAATGTGTTTTGTATGGAAAAAATAAATGAACTTTTTGGCCCAGCCAATAAATAAAGCTGCTATCAACACCCTTGTGGGTGCACATCCTGGGTTGGGTCAGGACCCCGCCGGGCATCGGGCGTTCCAGCTGAGCACCCTTTGCCGCCTTCTCTCTGGGACGGGTTCTCCCAGACCTGTGTTAGTTTCTAGGCCCCCCGCTTTTTTTCATGAGCTAGGGAAGGCTGTTTGGAAAGTGAACTAGTGTTTCATGTGTTAAAACTGGATCAAGTTAAATGGTTAGGGAATGGATTAACTTTTATTGTGTGATATTGTGTGCCTGGAGCTTTAGGTGTGTTCTTTCATTTCATTCTCAAAATGACCTTGTGTGAGTTTCATGTTCTCATTTTAAAGATGAGGAAACTGAGGCTCAGAGAGAATGTGTAACTTGTTCAAGGTCACGTAGCTAGTAAAGAACAGCGCCAGGATTTGAATTCAGGCATGCCGAACTCCCATTCATTAGAGAGATGTTTTAGTAATTAGTTTGGATTGTAGAATTGTTTGGTAGATGCCAAAGCAGGGCTGTACTGATAATATGGCTCTTTGGAATACAAAAAAAAAAGAAAAAGAAAAAAAGTTGGTTTTTTTGTATTTGCCAATTTCTGTGGTATAAATACTCCCACCACAGCTGATTTCAAGCTGCTGATGATTTTACTACCCACTTGTAAAGTTCCGGGATATTTGACAATCCATGCAGCTGGATGCACGGGGCTTCTTTGTACCAATAGGGTAAAGGTCAAGTTACCCAGACACGTGTTTTCTGCACTCATTTCAGAGGGAGGCAACATCTATCAAGTCCCAGTAAAGATCAGGTCTCATGGCACCTTTAAGGTTCTCTAATTTAGTTACTTTAGTTACTCTTAGGCAACATATTTCCTGATATTGAGATTTTTTTTCACACCTGAGTGTTTGTGACTGACTGGGACTCCAGTCCTTCTCAAAGCTCAGGAATTCAGATCAAAAGACAGGGCAGTGATAAATTGTTAGGATGTGGTCAAAGATAGAAAGTTAATTCACTATATCTATGCTTTGTAGATTGGACTACCATCGGAATATGTAATTAGAGCCTGCTACAAATATGGTTTTAATCAATGATGGGACTAGGTGGGTAGGGAAAATATGGAGGACTTTCCGGCACCACCAGGGGAAAAACCACTTAACAAAGTCCAAATGATTTCACAGTAATGGAATAAACTGTTTCCATACCCAGCAATGGTTGCAGAAAACCAGCTGAGCCCATTATCCTCTTTCAGAGCCCATGACCTGCCACACCCGAACGTTTCCACCATTGGCAGCTCAGTGTGATGCCGAGTCAGAGTCACTGCTGAAGCCATTAGCAGTCTACTTAATGCTGCTACTGTTACTGGACTAATTAATCTTTATATATCAGTGACCGGAACCTGGGCATGATCTATACTTTTGTGTAGTGCCCTTTGGTGGCATGAAGAACAGAGAGTTGAGCAGCTCTTTGGAGCTTGCTTAGTCGAGGCCAGGCCTGGTCCGATGCGCAGGGAATTCTCCACTCCGGTCCTACTGTGGGAGGTCTTCCCACTCTGTTGGTAGCTGACAAAGCGTGACGGCCCTCCCACCACTGTCACTCCCATCGTGAGTAGCCACCTTATTAAAAGAGATGTTCAGTGAACTCTGGTTGGATTTTTATTTCAAGGGTGTTTCCCCAGTACGTGCCGACTTAGACACGGGGGCGTGTCTTCGGGTGCCAGCGTTAACTTATTGTTTCCACTAGGGCAGTGATTTTTCAACCGGTGCGCTGCAGGAATTTTTAAAACATGCAATATCTGGCTGTGTAGTCAGGGGCACTGACCTCTTTTCCTTTAGATTTTCAAATAAAAAAATGATCACAGCGAACACAATAGCCATCTGATGTGAATGAATCAAACTTAATACCTGTCTTTTTGTTGTTGTTAGATCTGCAAAAACATATTTTTTTGGGGGGGTGCTTCAGAATTTTAGTGATGAGTTTATGTGTGCCATGAGATGAAAAAGGTTGACAATCCCTGCACTAGGGAGCAGAGTGGGGAAAGAAAGGACCAAAGTGTCCTTCATCTCGCCTTCTCTACCTGGACCTGCCTCTGGGTTTGAAACACACCACGGCCTTGTTGCTGGCACCCAGGCAGCCACACTCGCTCAGAAACACTCTGTCATTGGTCCGGGCTCCCTCTAAGTTCACCCAGGACGACTGCAGTCTGCTTTCCATCATCTTAAAGGTGTGGCTGCTTAGTGTGTGTTCTCTGGAACCCCCACCCCCTCTCACGTTTCACCCTCCATCTTGTATTTTTAAGGAAAAGAAGTGGGGAGAAAGACTAGGCCTCACTCAGAAACTCCCAGGGCTTCGTGGGGTGCCCTTCCCGCTGACTGTCCGTACAGCGGTGCCTAATCTGTGCTGTGGAAGCAGAGTCTTACCTTTCAGCTAAGGAACAGATTTTTCTCCCTGTTAATGGTCTGCATGTCTTATTTCCTAGATCATGGAAGTGGAAAAGTGCAGCCATGTCCTTGCCTTTATTGCTTTTGTCCAGCCACGAGAAACATTCTCATCTGCTTCCCGACTCCTTTAGTAGTGCTAAATCCCCAAATGGACTAATTCCTTTCTCTCTTCAAAAACACTGCATTTTGCTAGTAGAAAATGCAGAGTGGTGGGCGTGGCGCTTTGACAAAGGGGAGCCATCAAGGCCTGGTCTCTGCTTGCAAAATGCGTAGTCCAGTTGAGAGGGACGTGTAATCATTTGGGAGATCAAGTCTGCTCTGCCTCTTGGCTCTCTGGACTTTTTCATCATCTGGATGCCAGATAAAATACAGATGTTCTGAGCTAGAAACACAGCATCGGACTATTTTCCCCTTGGCCTGCACTGCCTCTTACAGCCTGAAGAGCAGACAGACTCGTTTTCAGCATTTTGGTTCAGCTGTAATTCGTGGAGGATACCCCAGTCCGCATTGGAAGGTTTTCCTCCCAGCTCTGTCTCTGAAACCGGCCTGTGTTCTCCGTGGCCTTGGGCTGCTTGCTGGGTTTGCGATGGTCTCCGAGCTGCTTTTCCCTTGTCGCATATGCAGTGCCATCGTCGTGGACAGCAGCCGCAGGCATCCCTGCTCTGAAACCCAGCGAGAGCCCCCACTGCTACCCCAGGTCTCTCGCATTCTCCAGCTGTTAGGAGACCCGCCCTGAGCAGACCCCCTTTCTGTTGCTGTTGCTTCTGCACGGAAATGACCCTTGAAACAAATCCTTGCCTCACAATCAAATAGAGAGCACTTCCTGTTCGCATGAGGGTCTCTGCATTGAAAGTGAGATAGGTTTTCCCCGCAGGAAGAGGATTTTGTTTTCTGACCACCTCAGACGTGAAGAGGCCACCGAAGTTTGTGACCACCTTGCAAGGAAGCCTGTGGCTGAGGCTCCGAGGTGAGGAGGCCTGTTCTGAAGACTCAGGTAGGAATGAACACATGCAGGCCTTTCCTGTTGAGAGTCTAAGCTCCCACATTCTTCCTCACTCCCACCCCTTCTCAGGACCCCCACTCTCCCCTCTGCAACTGGAGAGGGTGACTTTTAAAAGGCAAGCTTGGATGATGACGACGTCTAACTCCACCCAGACAGATCAGCTGCTTCAGCTTTAGTTCCAGCACTGGAACAGTTCTTCCTTGCCTCACTGAAATAGACTACCCTACTGGCATTTTTCTGTACCTTATGAAGAGATACGTGACTGATTGAAGCTATTCAATCTTCAAGAAAATGAGTGTCAGGCCATTTCTCTCTCTGACTCTCTGTGCTCAGGGGTCTGCTCCACCCTGGTGGAAACTCAAGGGGCCAGACTGATCATAAATTACCCTTTGGGTTTTCCCTCCTGGCCACATGCCAGCTACAGCCTCCTTTCCTCTCCCGCCCGGAGCATCAAAGAGACCCAGTCTTGGTTCTCATTCCAAGCTTTCGTTTCACTGCCCAGCAGCCTTCATCTCTTGGCATTCCAAAAGCAAGGGTTAAAGAGGGAGGGAAAGAAAGAGGGAGGCGGAGAAGGCAACTAGACACCTGCGATGTCCCTCGAGAGACACATACCATTCCTGAGTGTACCTTCCATCTGCGACTGGGCGGGGCCCACGCATGTCCCCTGCTGCAGCTGCAGCCCTGCTCGGCAGCTGCTGCACTCCGTGTCACGGGGGCCGCTGCAAGTTTCACAGGCCCGGTGGCAGGGCTCACATTCGCCCATCTCTGGGTCGCCGTAGAAGCCGGGGCCACAGCTCCTGACACAGCTGCCACCTACAGAGGAACACAGACAAGAAGCATAAGGGCGGGACACTGGCGGGTTTAGCTCGGTGCTCTGTTCAGGGCCAAGTTCTAAATGGGCCCAAGGGGAGCTCAGGAACATTTTTGTTTGACTTTGTTTTAAAAGAAACCAGGATGGCATTAGTTTACTTCCACTAATAGACATGTCTTTAAAAATCGGACATCTAAAGCCGCCTTTTACCTGAGAATTTACACTGGCTATCAGCTCAAAGGGTTGAGAGCGTGGAATAAAAAAACTGACATTCTTGAAAATCTGCATGGCAAATGAATCTCTAACAGCACAGCAGGAGGCCACACCAGGGGGGGGTGGCTCCTGACGCATTGACCCCCACGAGCATTCAGGAGCACTGGACTGTGGTTCTGTAATCACAGTGTATTTTCTGCCTAACCACCCGTTTTCATCGGAGTCCGTGAATTGACCGAAACCTAAGACAAAGGGTCTTGTTCAGCTTTTATGGTGCTCGGAAATATACAACCTGGATTACGTCTCAAGGAAAGAGTCACGGTTCCGAACACCCCAGGTGACTTAGATCCCAAAGCACTGTCTTCAGTGCCCCGCCACCCCCCTCCACCACCCCGCGTTCCTTCTTGCTTCCATCAGTTTGGAGACGTTGAGGTTAATTAGTGACATAGGGACTAGGCTCCAGTATTAGGAGCAGGAGGAAGTTGTCCTGGCTCACGTTTATTTTCAAATCAAATGAAACATTTCTGCTTGGACAAGAGGCGCTGGCGGACTGGGACCCGGGAGCCAATCACACAGCTCCCTGTACGTGTGGCGCTCTGGGGCCCCGTTTCACTTCGTCCGCGCCGTGCTCGGGCTCACCCGAGAGAAAGAAGCCATCCTCGCACCAGTAACACTCGTTCCGGTCACAGTTGCAGCAGTTGGTGTCGCACGCTTTGCATTCAAATTCTTCACTGTAGGTCTTCTCGGGACAGACTTCATAACAGTGGTGTTTAAACCTTGGGGAGAAGATAGAGTTTCTTCCATGAGCTGTGTTGATGTATTTCTCTTAACCACCATAGTTTAACCTCCTTATGTATGTCTACACATCGTTTTTTAACAGGTGTAGATATTTGGGTTTTAAGGGTGAACACTTCCCCTTGGTCTTTGCGTGCCTTCCAAAAGAGTCATAAACCACCTCCCTCTGGGCCGCTGAGCACCCTTATCAGAGCCGCTGAGAGGCCACTGGGGAGAAGAAAGCAGTGCTGATACTTATTTATGGAGTAGCGGCTATGTGTCAAGTATTAGCTCATTTAAACCTCCACACCATCCCCATATGGTAGCTATTACTTATGTTTAATTTTCCGATCAGGGAACTGAGTCTCAGGGTTAAGTGCTTCAAATCACATAGGTTAAAGGTGGGATTGGGGTATTAACCAAGGTCCGTTTGAACAGATGGTTTGCATGCCTTTGCCCCATGGTACTCACATGGTCTGAACAGTTTAGTGTAACAAGATTAACATGAAGATCGGAGTGCCTGAGTTTTTTTGTGTACATACTTTTACATATATTGTCCGTTCTTATTCCACAGTAGCG
This sequence comes from Sturnira hondurensis, assembly GCF_014824575.4. NCBI lineage: Eukaryota > Metazoa > Chordata > Mammalia > Chiroptera > Phyllostomidae > Sturnira > Sturnira hondurensis. The sequence continues at coordinate 4,083,292 of NW_028093273.1, forward strand.
TACTTTCCTGAATTACAGGCTTATTTGAAGAGGGAGTGGAATGAAGCTGATTTTTGCCCTTTGGTGAATTTTGTAGCGCCAGCAAGGTATCAGAGGCAGGCTTTGCATTTCTTCCATACCAGCTTCTAATGTAGACTGCTTTACTAGCTGTATCGAAAGTCACTAAATATTCTAAAAGGTTATAGATGTGTGCTTCTTGAACTAAATATCTCATGTTTTACCCTTAGCAATATTGGGCATGTCTTTTTTAGTACACAGTTGGCCCTTAATGTGGTTGTTAGGTTCTGCAACTTCAAGAGAAATAATGTGCAGTGCAATAGGCTAATTGATATAAATAAGGGTTAAGTTCCAGTGGCATCTCATCAGTGTTATCACAAAATGTCGTGGAACAAAATGAAATTATTCTAGGCTCTGCTGTTTCTGTTTCTCAAAGGGTTTCATGAAACACACTCATTCGTGGGCGTGGCAAGCTGGAGAGGCCCACGCCACCGGCTCCAAACTTGGGCGGAGGATGCTCTTAGGCGACAGAGGAAGTTGGTGCCCCTCAAGGGGTGTCCTCTAGGGTCAAAATGAAGAAGGGTCCAGTTCAGCTGCAGGGACACAGGAGTCACCCACTTCTACATGGTCACTATTTCTTTGGGTCTGAGTGCTTTTTCCCTGGTCCTGCAGGGGACAGTTTGTGCCCCCAACCTCATGACCTCATCAGGGAATGCTCGAATTTCTTCTGTTTGTCTCTGCTTGGGGTGTCTCTGGCAGACCGAAGGCTGGGTGAAGGCCAGCTACAAACTGCTGACAAATTCCTTTCTGCTCCTTTACTGTCATCTGGTCTACCTTCTAATAATCAAGTCTGGGAGCCTCCTCTCCACCCCTCCTCCCCTGGTTAAATGGAACAGTAATTTAAATCAGTAGGTCAGGGGCGCAGTCATGTAGAGACAACACACAATGTAGAGAGTAATAGGCAACTCTGGGAAAGTTGAATTAAAACCATAAGGTTAAGTAATGATAAGGTTAACTGGTCATTTTTAATATGTTTCAGCTTGTTGGGGTTCCCTTTCCTTCCCATCCACCTCACCCCTTTGAATGTCTTCCTGCTGCATTTCAAGCCTCTTGGAATCAAGCCCATTCAAGTTGAGGTCACTCCACTGTAACCCCCACGCTGCGACTGGCTTGTGATATATCATGAGGGAACCCACAGACTCTCTGAGATTCATTTTTCTCTTCTGGAGGATGACATCGACCCTGTGTTACTGACAATGTTTTTGGAAAGGTGAAAGGAAGAAATGAATGTGGGAGTTTATCATAAGCTCTCCAGTTCTTAGATGATAGGGAAGAATTGTGCAGCCTGTACATTATCTGGGCCTTCCTTTTCTTTTCATCTCCCTTTCCTTTTCTTAGTTTTTCTTCCAAGATAGGCATCCGTGTACCCTGGAAGGGAGACTAGACTGGGAAGAGGAGATGGCATCTAGGCATGCCATGTTTGATTTGTAGATTTGGATTAGAGAACTTTGTGGGTGATGGTTATCTGTGTTTCATTTAACCTAGTGGTCTGTGTCTTTCATTACCCAGGGAATGACTGAGCGCTAATGTAGCACCTGACTTCATCCTGGACCGTCCGACTCTTGTTAAGGACAAGGTCTCCATGCAGACATCTGGAAACAACTTGTTTGGGGTTGGGCCTATTATTAAGTCTGTCCAGAATCAGCAAGGTCTGAATCTTGGTCACCCGTGGCAAAATTCCTAGACATCAGTGTCAGTTGGTTGCCTTCCAGGACCAAGAAAGAGAAGGCCTCCTTTCCAGGCAAGAAAACAGCTGGGCTCTTATTGCTAAGTCCAAGAATTATTCATTAATAGCCTGACAGGGTAGAGTTGCTTTAGGCTGCAAGGCCTCTTTCCTTTTATCACTAAATTAGGCCTAAGTCAGTAATGCTTCAACTGCAGAAAAGTCAGTGCTGTGAGAAAGGTAGCCAGACTTACATGTAATACCCCACAACACAGGATGTGCAGGTTCCTGGATCATCTGGAAAAAAATGATAATAATGAAAAATAATCACAAAGTGTTCATCATTTGGAAAAATGGGCTTTGGAAAAGTTGTGGCTTGAGACAGTCTTCTGGGACAGTTTTGTGAAATGCACTGTCCAGAAATGGTTTTTGAACAGATGGCACCATTTTTAACTAGTACCAAGCTATATGCTATGATTTATCTTTATCAAAGCTTGTAAAATAAAAGTTCTCACAGATACTTGGCCCTGACTTTCAAGGAGGAATAGATGCAAGTTATCAGGTCTTCAAATTTCAGACCAGGAACCATCCATGCTGAGAAACTCCTGGTCTCTGATGAGGTAAAGGCATCAAGCACACACACACACACACACACACACACACACTTGAAAAGGGGCTTCAAGCTTCTAACCCTGAGTGGTGGGTTACCCATGAATTACCCCAAATGCCTGCCAATGTAAGGGATTGCTATCTGGGAGGTTCCTTCGAAATTTGGACAACTGTTTTCTTTCCAATACAGTATTCACTTTGGGTTCTGCACTTTACAACCTTCTTAAAGAAACTGTCCTGCTCTCCTTGAGTGTAATGGTTCAATGTTTCCCTGTTGGCTCAGAGAAGGACTCTTTCCTACAGCTTTCAGGGGACTTCATGAAAGAGAAAGGACTTTGAGAATTACCGACTCAGTCTACTTCCCTCTGTCCTAACCCTCCCGAAAACATGCCAACCCCAGGTCCAATTATTAGGAGAATTCTATGACTTCTTCTGGTCTTCAAATATTGGGAGTAACAGTTACCTCTAGCAAGTTTTTTTTTTATCTGTTATTCTCCAGTCTTGCTTTTTTCATTCTAATAGGAGATGGAACACAATTGCTCCTCTTTAAAGCATACCTCCTGGCACATGAAGATTTTATGTTGCCTTTAACTTTTTAAGGAGATTCTCTTTGAACTTTCTTTCAGATCCACCTGAGGCTCTATTTTGATTTCACAAAGTCTGCCCTTTGGTAGAGCTTCACCCAAATCTTTAGCCAGACGTTCGTCTTGGGTCCTCCTAGGGATGTTGTAAAGATGGTGCTATTGTGTATCATACATGGTACAGCTAGTGTATTGCACCAAGAGTTACAGTGGAAACATATTTAGAAGAGACCCTGCCATTTACACAGGATCTTCAGAACCCTCTGGAGATAGCCTCGTGCTGTTGCAGAGGAGAGGGTACTGGCCTGGGAATTGGGCTGCCTGTTCCTAGTTGGAAGTTTTAACCCTGACTTAAGTGTCTTGAGAACTCACATACACTTCACTCCACTTGCTGGGTCCTGTTTTCTGCAGCTGTAAAATGGTCTGATTGGATAATATGGTTGCAAAGTCTTCCCAAAAGTCAAAGATTTGGAAGCCGAGTCTAGCAGGAGTTAGCAAACTATAGCCAACCCGGGGCCACATGTGGCCATGCCCTTTTGTTTGCATGTTGCGTGTGAGTACTTTCCTGCCATAGTGTTAGAGTAGAGGAGTTGCAACAGAGGCAGAAAACATTTACTACCTGCCACTTTACTGTACAGAAAATGTTTGCTGGCTAGAGCATGATTGGGTCACGATTGGGTCACGATACCCACCTTTGTTAGGTAGCACAGATGTAAATGTTATTTTCTTAATGGCTGGCCCCAGAGTTCCTCTTGGGGTGAAAACTGTCTATATTTAGGGAAATAGCTTGTACAACAACTTGGGGTAGAAGTTGAACTGGGTGGATTAAACAAGAGCCAAGATAGCCAAGGAGATAGCCAGGCCCTTTTGCAGGCAGCCATGACTTGCTCATGGGAGGACAAAGGTTTTCCCGTCTGGGTCAGCATAGTTTGTGATAGAGCAACTAGAGCAGGGTGGTGGCATGAGCCAGGAGCCAGGCTAATGAAGTAGAATCAGAATCTGAAGCTAGAGGTACCACAAAAAAGAAAAACTCATGGAAATTCTTTAAATTCTTGGGGGAGGGCTTTCCAGTTCTACAGTCCAGGGATTAGGGATCTGAATGCGTTAAAAGAGGGTTGCAAAGACCCCAGTGAACACTGGTGGTTCTACTGGATAAGCTTATTTCCTGCCGTGAGTCCATGTTTGCATCTATTTTCTTTTCATTTCTGCTCCTAAGCAAGTAGCTACTGATCAGTTTGCATTTGGATGACTTACTTTCCCCCCTCCTGTCCCCGGTGAACATATTTGACTCTAACAGTTTTGCTAATTTGTCAAGGGCTGGGAAATTCTAATCCTGCTCTCTAATGTTTTGGCCGTCCCTTCCATCTAGGAACTTAATGAGTTTGCTCTCTGCTCCTCTAAGCAGGTCAACTGATGAAAATGTTAAATAGAACCAAGCCTCAGAAATAGGCAACCAATATAATCTCCAGTCCAGACACTTGTCAAGCCCAGTTGCACAGTGACTTGGTAGCTTCATGACAGTTTGCATAAATGAATAATGCATAGGACAGGAACTGTCTTAGAATAGTTTATGTATTCCCATTAGTTTTCCTCATTATTACTAGTTTTTTTTAAAGAGTAAGAATTATTTTGTAAAAAATTTCCACCCCAGAAGTACTCCAAGTCAGATGGAAACTAATGGATTTAGTTCAACCATTGAGAGGCACCTGTTTTGGGATGAGGGAGAAGTAACAATCCCAAATCCAGAAATTGACTCTAAGACAAGTTGGCATTTGGATGGTAAGGAGGGGTGGCTTAAGGAGAAAGATGGATTCGTGTGTGTGTGTGTCTATGTGTGTGTGTGTGGTGGGGAGTGAGCTATGGAAGAGTCTAAGTCTAAACAAGCTGGAATTGTTAACTGTCTTGGAAGGTGTTATCCAAAGTAGGATGTTTAAATAGCTCTGGTTATTTGATCTTGTCAAGTTTTTGAGCTGAGAGAGCATAGTTTGAAGGGGGGGAGGGTAACAGTCAGAATTCAGAGCGAGCCTTGCACATTTGGAAAAGAGCCTTTAGAAACAGTTTTTGGCTTCCAGCTGCTCACACCTCCGCTAAGGAGAATGTGTGTGCAGATGCCTTGTCAAGATGGGGTGTAGGGGTGGCCTTTCTTTCTTGAGGAAATTCATTTTTATGGGGTGGGGTGGGATGGGCAGGACCACGATGTCCACTGTGTTTGGAAAGGTCTTCATGACCCTCCGCATCATCTTTCTTCTGTTTTCTTGGCGACCATCAGGGCTGCAACTCATGGCAAAGTCACTGTCCCCACAGAGACATTGGCTTCTGCGGCCAATGTTGCCTGTGGTCGTCTTCGCCATTGACTGTGGGTGGGTTAGGGCTATGTGAGGAGTCAACATACATCCAACTCACAAAATGTACTGGAAAAGGGATAGTTTCAACTTGAGGAGAAATGCAATTTTTAAAAATGTCCAGCCAACAATGATTTCTTTTAAGTTTACATAAACTTTGAGTTACACAATTAAAGAGACATATAATCAAAAATGACTCTTATTTTGCTTTTTCTAAATTTACTGTTCTTATTGTATATTGTATTGTATTGTATATATTTTTGATTTGGAGGAAAGAGAAGAAACTTTGTGTCTTAAGAGTAGCCCTTTATCATATAATAAATATCTAGATGCCAGAACTAACCATGGATTAGGTATATCGGTTAGGCAAAACTGACTGTCTGCAAAAATGTGGGGAAAAGTTAATGTTGGAGTGCACCTACCTTACCTTTGACTGTTTCTTTCAAGATTCATTTCCAGGCCCGCAGGCCTTTCATTCCCACTGCATGCTCACCAGGCCTCCTTCTACCATGGCCCATCGAAACCTGACTGTGCTGTGTGCCATTACTGTAAAGACCTTCTAGGTTGGTACTTAGGCCACTGACTGATGGGCATGTTAAACTTGTGCTTTGGGGAGGCTCCTGAGCTCTTACCTACCTCTGTTCCTTCTCAGGTGTCCCAGATCCATTAAGGCCCCTTCTACCTTGACCTTTTAGGGCACAGCTATATATATTTCATGAAACAGGACCTGCCTTATTGTACTAAATTTATGTGCTAAAGCTACAGAGGGTTGTGGAAATGTGGGAGAAATGGAATCTAGTTATATCATTCAAACACATTCACTCATATCTATATTTCCAACTGATCTCCCAACCTAAACCTGCTGGGTGAACGAGTTAACTGGAAACACATACTCTGTCTCTAAAGAGAGAGGAACTAGCAGCCTAGTGCAGGGAGTCCTTATAAACATGCAAATGTGTGAACCCATCAGAGAGCCATTCCTTCCCTTTATAAGGAGCCAAATGTGAAAACAGTTTTCGGGAGGTTAATGTATGAATTCACAGCTCAGATGTGGCGTTTTGGTTAGGTGTGGCCCGAGTCACTGGTCTCTGAAGAGAAACATGACAGGCAGTTTATTGGGCTGCAGAAAAACAACTTATGTTTCATTTATTTTGGTTCACTTCTTAAATTTTCTACTTTAGCATATCTTTTTAATGTATGTAAAATGTTCATGTACCAGTACATATAAATAATTTACACACACACACATATGCAATGAAAGCATGTGCTAATACATTTTTAAACCAATGGGGTAAATGGAAAAGTATGAAAATCACTGCTTTAAATTTCTTTTATCATGGGACTTGGAGAGCTTCTGGGGCTGGAAACCTGTGAAGTACGGACAGAGCCGTCATTTTGGTCTAACACGTAGCTTACCTATGGGAGGCATCGGGAAGGTGAATAAAGCCACAGGCTTGGTTGAGCCTAGGATATAGGTGTTTGGACCTGGGAAGGTGATGGAGTCGAAAGGCTGAGATTACCCGGGAAAAGCAGGGTATCTTGACTTATAATGAGTGGGCGCTGTTTCATGATAGATACAAATGATATGACTAGATTCCACTTTTCCCACCACCCTCTATGGCCTTAGTACGTAAATTTGTTCCCCAAACCAACTTCTTGGGTGAAAATAACCACTGATTGTATCTCCGTGAAAGACAGCCCGAAAATTCATCTGTTGAAAATAGGTTTTAAAAATGTGGTACATTGACACAAGATGGGCCAGTAGTCATTCAGATCTTGTTTCTCAGGAGTATTTAATGATATGAAAACATTTTCATGATAGATAGGCTATGTGAAAAAGAGTGATAACTCATATACAAAATAGATTTGTATATAATATGTATGTATATCTATCTACATGTATAGATGTGACTCTCAAAAATCAGCAAAAAGGCGCCCTGGCTGGTATAGCTCAGTGGATTGAGCATGGGCCTATGAAGCAAGGGGTCACTGGTTCGATTCCCAGCCAGGGCTCATGCCTGGGTTGCAGGCCAGGTCCCCAGTGGGGAACACATGAGAGGCAACCACACATTGATTCTTCTCTCCCACTCTTTCTCCTTCCATTCCCTTTTCTCTAAAAATAAATAAAATATTTTTAAAAATCAGCAAAAAGGCTAAAATGTTAATGATACTTATCTCTGATTTTATGTATGTGTGTATATATATATATATACACACTATAAATAAAAATATATGTGTATATATGAAACATATATATATATATGTTTCTGTATTTTCTTTATAAATGTTGTTACAAAATTTTATTATAATAAAAAATGCTATTAAAGAAAGGAAGAAAGTGCTCAAGTTAGGAGCCCCAGGGGTCATTTGGTCACGAGTTTGGAGATAATCTCCTTTCCCAGACCGTCCCCAGGGAGCTGGCCTTTTGGGTTTGCTCTTCGATTTCTGTCCCACTTCTGCCAGCTTCTGTTTCCTTGTCTTGCTCCCTTTGTTTCTCAGCACATCCCCATCCTGCATGAGCTGGGCCACACTGACATTCCTCCACCTGGTGTGGCTAAAACTGTGGCCAAGGTTTGTTAAACTCCTTTTTAAAACTTCACTTTCAATATGAATTGTTTTTCTGATAGGATTCAGTAAAGGAGGCAGATGACTAGGAAATGGGGTTATTTTTGGCTCTGCTCAGACTCGCTAAGCAGACCAGAGGCTGTCCCGTGGGCCAAGTGTTCTGAGTTCCCCTTACGAGCACCTGCAACCTTGTTGGAGCATCCACAGAATGGTCCCCCTACACTGACATGTGCTACTGCTCCCTCCGAGGGGAGGGAAGAGTTACCAGCAGCCAACACCTATGTCGTTTAGGGAGACTATTAAGCATGTTGTCAACAGTGCATATTCTCCCAGAGTAAATATGAACTTAGTTATTAGATGACGCTGTACAAATTTGTAGGAAGGTCACTGACATTCTTTAGTCCACCCGAGAATAATGAACTGGGTAAGAGGTTCATGTGCCCAAAGAGTACAATTAATTATAAGCCCCAAATAGCACTAAAAAGTACATAATTCAAGTAGGCCTTGTACTTGGAATCGCTTCAAATAATTAACAGTGAAATACAAATGGACCCTCTGATAGCTTTGCCAAGGTAGGATAGTTTTCTGGAAGGTTCCATGGTGCTAGGATACAAAGTATTTTGTTGGGAGACTTTTGGTGATTTTCAGTCGTTTCGTCCTCATTGGTGTCCAAGGACAGTGAATAAATATTTGAATTGGCAGTAGTGCAAATGGTGCAGCTGACCCCGGGGCACAGCCCCCTGGAGGGACACAGCAGTAGTAGAAAAGGACTGAATAAATAATCTAAATCATTGTCTACAAATGTTGGCTGAAAGAGGGCTCGGTTTCTTACTGGACTTGAGACTTTACCGAGTCCTCTGAGTCCCAAAATGGAGTATCGTAGCAGGCAGGCTCTTCCTGGATGTCCATCCTCGCCCAGACTGACTAGCAGGTGGAAATAATGGGTGAGTATAGGTAGCTGCATCCCTACAAGGATAGCTCACTGCAGCTCTATGTTCGTTCACTTACTCTTTTATTCTAGAGCTTACCTTGTAGGGGGAAGAAGACAGTAAGAGGAAGATTAGATAATTCTTAGGTATGAATAAATGATCATCTTCAATAGATGTGTGAAACACCCACTAAAATGCAATCTCTGTGCGGACAGGTTGTTTCGTTTTTCTATGCTTCACTACTGAGAGGTTTGCCTGGTGCATAGCAGGTGCCCCAGAAATGTGCATTGAATAAAGAGGAAAAACATACAGATAAGTACCTCTATTCGGATAAAGGGTTAGAGCATGAGGAGACCAGCGTGGAGAAGAGAGGCCTTAGTTTAGGCAGGCCACTTAGGGAGAGAGCCTTTCGAGAACTGACATGTGAGCAGAGATCTGAATTAGAACAAGGAGGTAGCCGTGAGAAGTTCTGAGGGCAGAGTGTTCCAGAGAGAGGCCGAGAAAAGGTTGATCACTTCAAGGAGCATCAAGAAGATCAGTGAGGCTGGAGGGGACAAAGCAAAAGGGAGAGAGTGCAGAGGTGAGGCCCAGGTCCCATGCAGGGTCAGATCAAATATGGTACCATAGGCCAGGGTGACAGGCTTGCATTCTAATCTAAGGGTAAGGAGGTCCCACGAAAGCTTTATGAAAAGATTTGATGTGATCTGACTTACTTGAAAAGGTCAGTGTGGGTGCTGTGTGGAAAATGACTTCTTTAACTGTAGAAATGGATTCATCTATGAAATCTTGCAAAACTAGGATTCTGTGGAACACCTTTCAGGGACTAGTTTTTAAAGAAGTATAGCAGAGGAGAAGTGACTAGAGATAAACTGAGAATGTGGCTGCAGTAGTAAAGAAAAATCAGGTTTGAGAGAAACTAAAAGATAAACTCCTGAAGATTAGATAAATTGTTGGAGGTGAAGAAGTGGGCTGATGCCCCGATGTGGCTTGAGCACCTGGGTGGTTGGAAAAGGAGGAGCACTCAGCAGTAAAACTGACTTAGAAGCAACAACAAATACTTAACTGGTTATGTACTATAGGCCCTACACTGCTTCGGATATTATAAGGAGTATATGCAGATAAGAAAGGCAATCTCTGTCCTCAAGGAGTTTGCAATCTGGGGAGGGGACAGTAATTATCAAAGAGAAGAAATCATGATAGGGCAAAATGTAGAATAAATAGACACACCTCCACTCTGGTACACCTCAGAAATACTTGGACAGAGCCCCAAAAGACCAAGTCACGATTCTCCTTCTCTCTCCCCGTTTAATTAGGTTTTAATCTCTCTTTTTGAACTTAAAAATCCAAAGCATTCTTATTCTAGTCAGGGTTCCCAGATAAAATACAAGACCGAAATGGGAACCCAAGGATTACTATCTCAGTGAATGAAAAATAAACTTTCCAGGACAGGAAAAGAACCATCCTGGTTTTAGCCTTGACATTGAGTAGATCAAACAATAACACCACCTCCTCTGAGAATCTGTCACCATAAACTGGACCACATGTAGGTTTACACTCAGAATGCATGTTATCTTGGTGCTCTGGGGCATCTCAAAAGGAAAAATTCAATATGAAGTGGTCTCAGGTAGGCGGTATCCCAGGGGCAATTGGCAGAAGCAAATGCAAATACTTTTTGGAGACATGTAATCTTAACCCAGATCTCAGAGTATTCTTCTAGGTACTTTTTCCCAGAAAAATGGCCACAGTTTAAAAAACTACACACGGAAATCAAGGACTGTGAGAGGAAGTCAACAGAAATAACCAATAACAGAGTCAGGCCCACAGAGACTATAAACTTTGAAAGTATCTGGCACAGAAAGCAAAAATAACAATATTGTTATTTATTGTTACTTAAATATTATTAAATAAATGGTATTTAATAGTTTTTTAAAAATAAAAGAACTTCTTGAAAATAGAAACAATTTAGAAAAGACCTAAATAAATATAACCTGTTTAAATGAAAGACATAAAAAATTCAATTTAAACCTAAATGGTTAGATGAAACAGTTGATTAGGTATAGCAGGAAGCAAATTAGTGAGCTCAGAGATACAAAGAAATGATAAAAATTCAGAGAGAAAAAACAGGGAAGACCAGTAAGAGATACAGAGGTTAGAGAAGGGCTAATGCGTGCCAAAGTTCCAAAAAAAAGAGAACGACAGAACAGAAGAGGGGCAACATTCAAATAAAATGGAATACCTGAGAACATTCCAGGACTGTTAAAAGATACCAATAATTCATCCCAAACAACAGCGTGTATGTGTGTGTGTGTGTGTGTGTATAAAATTATTTTTTTTATCTACATAGTGAAATTGCAGAATAACACAGAAAACAAAATGCTCTGTCTGCGGAGAAGGGTAAAGACACATAGTACGTAAGAAGGAAGAAAATGCCTTGAGAAGAGGACTTGAAAATTTGGCGGATGAGAGGGTGTCAGTCATTTTAGAAAGACTAAAACAGGGGCAGAAAGTTCTTTGAAATTTTGATGAAAGACCTGGAATCATAAAATATAAGCGCCAGAAGGGGATGTTGGCTCCGTGCCCAGCTCAGATGTCCTAAGAGTATGGAAGCATTTTTATTTGAGTCCTCTAGTTCTTCTAACAGAGCAAGTCTTTTTTTCTGAGCTTCTGATAAACTTTGTATTGGTGCTGATGCTGTTGTCATTGGGGTACAGTGAATTGTAACTAGTCTGTCAGAGTCAGGAAATAATATCTTACCCATCTCCCCAAACCTAGTACCTAGTGTGATGCCTACCATTAATTCACTCCTTCCACAACTGTAGTTTGAATCCTACTACATGCTAGGGCCACAGTGATGATTAATTCCTACTGTAACACGGATCTAGACTCGGGATCTGGGGGATGCAGCAAGTGAGGAGACATTGCAGTGAGTGTTGTGTGGTCAGGGTCGCTAGTGGGATTGTGACCAGTTGACTGAGAAGATAACGGGGTGATGCCCGAGCCAGGGTGTGCGTGTAGAGGAGGAAGTGCAGCGATGGGGGCGTTTCCTGAGGACGTGCATGCTGAAAGGAGACCTGAAAAACGAGTTTGATGGAGAACGGGGGAGAGAGGGTGGAATCCTTTCTATGCGGAAAGGCCTGAAGGGAGAGAGAGCTAAACCCACGGAGATGATTTCTTTAGTAAATGGCTCAAGATTCCCACTGAGGAAACTTAGAGTGACGAAATCTCAGAATACAGCACAGTTGCCTTTGCCTTAAAGACATACAGGCGTTTAAGGAGAAGACGGAGAAAATTACCAAAGTGGGTTGCAAAGATTTGGGGATAGCTAGAGTACAAGTTGGGGCTCAAGGAAATAAAAAAGGACAGAGAGAGAAGACCCAGCAGTGGCTGGATCAGTAAAGGAGCTTTCTTGTCACGCGTGGGACTCCAGGCTTTATCCAGAGCACTGGGTAGTTATTTTAGGTTTGTAGGCAGTTGTCACAAATTTTAGAAAGAACACTATTATTACAGTATGGAGTGTGGATTTTTGAGAGTGAAAGGGCAGGAAAAGAAGAGAGTCAGGGGCACCAGTTAGGAGACTATTGCGGTATTCAGGTGAACTGTGTTGGCTGCACACACTACAGTACGGTGGTGGAGAGGAGTCAAAGTGGATGGAGTGAGAAATGAGAAACACTTAGGAAGAGAAGTGACTTGGGACTCCTGTGGGTTAAATTATGTCTCTCAAGACAAGATGTTCAAGTCCTAACTCCTGGTACCCCACAATGTGACCCTACCTGGAAATGGGGTCTTTGCAGATACAGCGAGGTCACACTAGATGAGAGCGAGCCCATATTGAATGATGAAGACCATGTGAGGACAGACACAGACACAGAAGGGAGGTGGACAGGGGACCGTGGAAGCGGAGATGGCAGTGACCGAACTACAGGCCAGCAATGTCTAGATTGCTGGCTGTCACCAGAAGCTAAACAGCTGTTGATTCTTTGATTTTGGACTTTGGGCCTCCAGTACTTCGAGAAACATGGGCTTACTCGGAGATACTATGGGCAGGTTCCAGACCACCAGGCCACTGCGGCAAAGTGAACATTGCAGTGAAGCAAGTCACACCAATGAGGTTCCCCAGTGCATATAGAAGTCATGATTACACTAGTATAAGTGTCTGCAATAGCCTAGTGTGTAAATAACACGCATATCTTAATTTAAAAATATGTTATCACTAGAGAATCTTAACCATCATCTGAGGTTTTAGTGAGTCATAATGTTTTGCTGATGGAGAGTGTGTGGCCTTGGTGCCGTTGGCTGCTGACAGATCAAGTGGTGATTGCTGCGGCTGGGGGTGGTGGCAATTTCGTAAAATAAGACAGTGACGAATTTTGCGGAACTGATTTTCTCTTCCTTTCGTAACCAGTTTCTCTGTAGCATGCCACGTTGTTTGATAGCATTGTACCCACAGTAGAACTTCTTTCAAAATTGGAGTCAATTCTATCAAATCCCACCATGTTGCTTCACCAACTAGGTGTATGTTATGTCTCTTGTTGTCATTTCAATAATCTTCACAGCATCTTCCCCAGGAGTAGACATGCTACTCTTCCTTCACTCGATGCCATCGGAGGGTCACTAATTGCCCTAATTTCAATATTGTGTCTCGGGGAATAGGCAGGCCTGAGGGGAAGGAGAGAGACAGGGGAGGGGTCTGTTGTGGAGCAGTCAGAAGGCACACAGCATTTAGTGATTAAGTTTGGCATCTCACAAATATTGTATGGTCTCACTCATAAGAGGAATCTAATGAACAAAATAAACTAATGAGAAAAATAGAACCCAAGACATGGAAAGATGGAACAGACTGACAGTGGCCAGAGGGGAGGGGGTTAATGGTAGGAAGAAGGGGAAGGGACTAGCCAAAAAACATGTGTGAGTGACCCCCGGACAAGGACAACAGTGCAGGGATAGACTGTGGGAGATGGGGGTGGGCCGGTAGGAAGGGGGCAAAGGGAGACAAATTGGGACAACTGTATTAGAAGAACAATAAAAAAAGTTTGGTGTCTTATATGGGCACTGTTCCTGGTGCCCCAAAACAATTAGAAACATCAAAGATCTGATCACAGATCACTGTAACAAGTGCAGTAATGGAAAAGTTTGAAATATTTTGAGAATTACCAAAATTACAGAAATACAAAGTGAGGACATGCTGTTGGGAAAAATGGCATCAATTGTTTTGCTCGATGCAGGGTTACTGCAAACATTCAGTTTTTAAAAAGTGCAATATATGTGAAGCGCAATGAAATGAGGTATGCCTGTGTGTGTATCTGTTGTTGTGAGGCACTCGGTTTGTGGCACTTGGTTACAGAAAAAGATAGAGTGCGTCTAGGTGACAACATTTCCCTCTGTCTTCTGCCTTGATCTTTAAAATATCAGAAAGATAGCCACTACAGCTTCTTTCTAATCTGCCTACTTTTTTTTTCACAGAAAGAGGAAAGCTGTATCCTCTGTGATTGGCGGGTTTGAGAGAAGGAACGCAGACTGCACGGTGAGATGGGAAGTTTAATGCAGGGTCAGGGAGTGGTAAGTTCACTTTTCATAGATCTCACTCGTTTTCTAGCCTTTTAAGCCTTGTAAGTAATCACGATACTTTGATCTTTTACGATTTTTTTCATACAACCCACCCACTTTCCCCAGTCTTAATGCTCTGTTGGTTCTGAATTGTGGGGAGAGGTATTTGTAACAAGCCCAGGTACAGAGGAAAAAATAAAGGATTTCCTTGAATTTTTGGTGTGAGCAGCTAAGTGATGCTGCATTTGGAGCCTGTAACTCAGGAGCAGGAGTTGGGTGCGTAGTTGGGAGATGAAAGCAGGTAGGAGATTCTTGACATGTTTGCTGAATTGAAGGAAGTCCAACCTCCTCATTTTGTGGATGAGTAAACTGAGCCCCAAGGAACCTCAGTCATTTGTCCAAGGTCAGACAGAACAAATGCAGACTTGGAAACTTACGGTTTTTATGAGTTCTAAGTCCTTTCTCTGTATTCTCCATTCTGCTCCTTTAAGATTACCTGTCTTTGCTTAAAAATATTCATACACCCACTCTAAAAGACCATATTATGCAGCCCTACTATGCTGTTCAAGACCATGGACCCCCTGTATCAGTGAGCAAAAGCCTACATCACATTGTCTGCTAAAGAATGCCTGTTGAGGACACAGGCCTTGCAGCGCTTCAGTTGGACCTTAACTCAACAGTTAACCCAAACCATTAATTTAAGAGCCCTCCACCCCTATGCGAGGGGTCCCCAGGACATTTCATCATCGCAGTGTTCATTTTAAGACCTTGCTTGGAATCTCCACGCTGTTCGGGAGACTGTGCCAAAGTCGAATGCCTGGAGTGAAACAGCACAATCACTTGGACAGTGAAATAGGAGTCTAGGGCCGCAGGAGCCAAGCTGGAGAAGACGGCGGGACTGGGTGTGCAGTCTCACTGAAATCAGTTTTTTTTACCTCTCCATTCAGACAACAAGAGAAGGTTACAGAAAGAAAAACCCCTCACTTTCTGACTCTGCTTAGGTGCATTTCACATTCTCAGCATCCAAGGACACTCTGCAACTAAATATATTGTTAGAAAAAAGGAAAACCGAGACAACATGAATTTATCTCCCTTGCTGCCTAAACAGAAACAAACTGCTGAAAAACAAAATTTATTCTCCAGCAGATATTTTCTAGTTATTACTTTTTGCCCAAATTGCTGGGTTGTGTAAACAAACGACAGCTTGTGTGACCAATTCCTTTCATCTAGGGGAGGGAAAATCTAAGAGCATCCTGTGTGATATGCTCTTAAAAGAAAAAAGGAGCCTTTTACATTTTTAAAAAGATATTTTGAAAGACTCTGACTCTTCATCATCAAGAATATTTTAAAGAAGTGATGTTTTCTTTTTGTATCTTCAAGTCACTATAGCAACTGGATAACTTTCTGCTCATGAATCAGGAGGCACCAGCCAGGGAGTTGATCCTTCCCCCTAGGTCTGGAGCTTTTGTCTACTACTCTACCTTTTTAAAACTTCACAGAATTTGGGAACAGTTTTCTTCAAAAATGTTTCCCTTGATCTGAGAGTTTTGCTGTGTGCAGTACCTAGGTCGTTACTACATGTTTTCTCTTCTGTGCCATTTGGTGGCTTCTGTGGCCTACTGGGTGTGTTTGGATTGCCCCTTTCTCTATACTGAAGTGCTTTTATTTCATACAGCTACGGGAAGGGTTGCTAAACCTCCAGAGCCGTGCAGTAGATTCTCCTGGAACCCTTTCTCTTCCTTATGGATACCTTCAGCCGGAAGTGCAGTGTACAATTGAAAATGGGGTTTGGTTTCCTTTACTGCTCTTTCTAAGCTGCTTCTCCTTCTCAAAAGTCAGTGATCCCATCTCAGTGTTCATTAGTAACACTTGCATCTGCTGAAACAGTATCCATGGGGAGTACAATTTGTGATCATTTGATGACCTGAGGATCTGATGACCATCCTTGCTGGGGTTCATACACTCTTCTGAATGAATACTTGGTTCACACACCAATTGCTGGATGGCTTTAAAGGTCAAAAAAAAAATAGGAACAGAGGACACTGCAGTGCCTGTAGTGCAGAAGCTGCTAATTGCAATCTTTGCAGAAATGTTTTGTTGGCCAGCACACGATCGACCCATACCATGTTTAACGAAATAAAAATATTTCCCATAAAAGTAGGGATGACCTCCAGTTCTGCCTGTGACAATTGACAGAGGCTGAGAAGCAAGTAACTTCCCTAGGCAGGGCTAGCCCTGTGGGCCTAAGTCCCCAGCTGGCAGGCACCTGCAGGTGTTTGAATTTAGGACCCGGTTCTTGTCCAGTCTCTACCTCTGCCCCAGTTTTTACAGACAAAGAAACTGAGACCTAGACTTTTTAGGACTTGACCAAAGCTAAAAGTTAACTAGTGGTAGCTTGAGAACCAGACCCACTGACCGCTTGCAACGTGCTTCAGGTTCGCTGAGGGTCGAAACCGGTCCTAGCGTGTTTCTCCTACAGAAGAGAGTGCGCACTGAGTACTTGGGAATCGCGCTGTAGGCTGTGTCTGTAGCTAGACAGTTGCACACAGGGGATCACCAAGAAATGTTTCCACAACTCTTGTCATTGTGAGCTTTTTGAAAAACACTCTGTGTGTCATTTTGAATAACAAGGGAGTTATTTGTCAGGTACAGAGGAACATATCACCAGACAGGAAGCATGTGCATGTGTCTATGGGCTGGGCCCAAAGGGAGAGATGTTCTGAGCACATTCTCCAAATAGGGAGGCTTTTCAAGATTTTTCAATTGTGGTAGACTGATCTGAGGGCTGGGAATTATGAACGAGGTGGAAAAGAATGCTAGAAGCAACACTCTGAGCACAGCACTGATTTATTTAGAGAAGGTAGTGAAAGATTAGAAACGTTGTTATTTGTTCCCCCACCGATGAATGAGTGACGCATGTCCTGGTCTGTAGCACACAGCGAGTCTGTCTCCTCCTCTGCGTGTTAGCACAGTGCTATCTATGCCTGTGATGGAAGGGTGGGCTGCACGAGTGTGTGTGTGTGCGCGCGCGTATGTAGGTTTTGTGAGGGTGGGCAACGAATTGCTAAACAAAAGGTAATACTCTTCATTTTTTGAGAGCCCTTTCTCCTTGGATCCATTCCCAAAGGAAAGAGAAGTTAATAAACAAATCTTGATTGTTTTGATGCCACGTAAAGGAAAGGGAAAAGTTGGTCATGAAAGAGAACTCGGGGTGTGATAATATTTAATCTAAATGACGGATGGGGCAATGAAGCCGCTATCATAATAAAAATAAAACAGCACCTGCCAGTGAGGCAGGCCACTGCCTGCCACAGAGACATGGCTTGTGGGGACTTGCAAGATTGGAGATGCTCCGCTGTAAAGCCTACACTGGCCTGAATGCGGGAGCTTTGTGGTGATGGAGAAAAGATTTTATGGAACAGCCAGACACCCAGCCTCTTCCAAGCCAAGCTCTTCTTCCTATTGAAACTCATGTGACTGCTCTAACAGCATCCCAGTGGTGCTTAGGTATGAAAACAAGGGGAGTTCACAGTGTGATTAAGTCCACGCAATAACGTGGAATGTAGAAAGCGGCTGACAATTACCTGCCAAACTGGGGGAGAGCGCTGCCCAACCCTGAGGTACCTTAGATTGGTGGTCTGTCCAGTATAATTCTTTTGGCTAATCGAGGCCATGCCTTCCCTTCATTTCGTGCTTTATGGGACTGATTGTTCTGTGAAAGCCTCTCTATTTTCCTTCTCCATGGCTCGGAACACCCCAGGACTCGTTTGCAGGGTGCACTTAGACGAAGAGCTCCATTTTATACGGCTGGCCACTTTGCAGGTGGCCGATTCCTGTCTGACACCACAGAGATTCTGTCCTCAAGTCCTTTGTTCTCCCTGCCACTTCACGGCCCTCTAGGGGCCGTCATTCACGTTGGCAGGTGATAAGCTATTTTCAACTCACGGGTAATCATAGTAATTCAGCATTTTTCCTTATTAGCACTTCTGAATGGAGAGAGTGCATGGAAGCTGCTCATCTGGGCCGTCTCTTTTCTTGAGGTTTAGAGCTTTTCTGCTCCAGATGGTCCATGTTGTCAGTCCAAAGGGATTAAATGAAAGGGCATGTACCAGTCTTTCTAATGGTCACGAATTACATGGACGAGAATGCTCAGCACTTCTTTCTTTGCTTTGAGAAAAGCCCCTGGCCTTGTAGGAAAGCCAGCATTGTTTTCCTCCCTGGTTCTTGAGACGCCGTTGAAGGAGACCTTACCCAATGACAGACGCATGCACGGGGCCTAAGTGCGTGGGTTCCTTCTTGGAGATGAGGCAATTTTCCAAAGCACTGAGAAATTTTAGTAATCTCCAATATTTTCTAAAAACTTTGACACTGATGGAAGCTGGGCGACCTTGACCACAGAAGGCTCAATAGCTCATATTATTGGTATGTGTCTAGGAGGGGGCAGGATTTGGTTTCCGTAAGAGCACACCCACAAACACCAGTGTTCTTTACTAATGCTACAAATGATGAAAAGCCTTATTTCACACGAGAAATGAATAGGCACACATTCAGAAACACTTGAAGACACCTGTGATTTACCCAGGCCACCAGGATTCCTCCTTTAGGCCTGTTATTGTTAATTATGTCTACACTTAGTAAGTGCATGTAATTATTTTTCACAATGGACTATTTACTTCATTCATCTGACATTTTGGCCGATAGCTTTGCTGTCTTTTTGAGGAAACATGTATTTTTAGCCTCCTATGTGGATATTTCTAAGCACTATGCTAGTGTTTTACTGTCTAATAGATTATTTGAGAATTGTGCTTTCTTTGACCAGGGCTCTATTCAACGCACCTAAAGGGAACTAGGAGGAAATTTTCTCTCTTTAGGCTAATTTTAGAAGCTGTGCATTCTAAAAGCCTGAAAAGGGGGCAGGCACGATGAGATAGGTGTCAGATGGGATTACAGATCAGAAGAAACCGTGTGGTTTGAATGGGCACCAAGTGCTAATTTGTTCTCCTTGTAGGATTGCAAACTTGGGTGGTTTTTCTTTGAACATTTTATTTGAAAATAACTTCAAACTTAAAGAAAAGTTGTAAGAACAGAACCAGTGGCCCTTTGCCCAGATTCATCCACGAACATCCCACCCCACTTGCTGTATAATTCGCTCTCTTGCTCTGTGTGTGCTTTCCGAGCGACCGAAGATAAGATGCATACCTTGTGGCCCTGTACTGCCAAGTACCTCAGTGCGTACTTCCCGAGAATAAGTACATTCTCTGATGTAACCATTGTCTAGTCATTAACTTCAGGAACTTTAATGCTAGTAAATACTCATCTAACCTACTGTCTGGATTCCAATTTTTTTCCAGATTGACCTGATTGTCTGATAGGGACGCATTCTAGGACCACACACTGCCTTCAGTCACCTTCTCTCTTTAGTTCCCTGTAATCTGGAACAGCTCCTTGGCTCTTTGTCTTTGTGACACTGACATTTTTTAAAAGGTGACAGTTCCTTTTTTACAGCATGTTTCTCATTTGGCATTTGTCCGACATTCCCCCTTGTTTAGACTCAGGTTAAGCATCCCCGGCCAAACTCCCGCACAGGTCAGGCCGTGTCCTTTTCAAGATATCACATCCAATCCCACCTGTCCCTCTTTAGTGATATTAATGTGCAATCTTGGTTTTGCATCTCAAGAAATTTCCTTGCACTTTAATCCAGCGAGACACTGAGCCCCTGAAGCTGATAAGAGTTTCATTAAGACAAGCAAGAGGAAGCTGTTTCAGGGCAGAGGCGGAGGCATTTCAGATTCAGAGCGAGCATCAAGGCAGGAAGTGACATTTGAGATAATAAAACAATATTAATAGCTATGGCATTAACATTTGTAAGAAATACTAAATTTTGAGCCCTTACCATATGCCGAGCACTTTATTCTGTACTTTAGATTATGTATTAGTTTTCTCTTGTGGTAACAAATTACCACAGATTCAGCGGCTTACAGTATTACAAATCTATTATTTTACAGTTTTGTGGGTCTGAAGCACTTATGGATCTCCTCGGGCTAAAATCAGGATCCTTTCCGGAGCTCTAGGTACTGGCTCTGTGGGCAGAATTCAGTTCCTTGCAGTTGTAAAACTGAGATTCATTCCCTTGCTGGCTGTCAGCTGAGGGCCGTGTCCAGCTTCTGAAGGCCACCCACATTCCTCACCTAACAGGGGGGTCCCTTCAGCTAGCTTCAAAGCTAGCAGTGATGAATCTTTCCTGCTCTCTCATCTCTGATTCAGCTAGAAAGGGTCTCCACTTTTACAAAGTTTTGTTTAGATTCAGCCCACCTGGATAATCTAGGGTAACATCCCCACCTTAAAATCTTTAACCCTAATCACATCTTCAGAATCCCTTGCGTTGT
Organism: Sturnira hondurensis; assembly: GCF_014824575.4. Classification (NCBI taxonomy): domain Eukaryota; kingdom Metazoa; phylum Chordata; class Mammalia; order Chiroptera; family Phyllostomidae; genus Sturnira; species Sturnira hondurensis. Next base: position 4,103,968 of record NW_028093273.1, read on the forward strand.
GTAAGGCAATACATTCCAAAGTTCCCGGACGAGGGTGTGGACATGGTTAGTGGAGCCAGGCCTCTGCCATCCACAGGTGGGTTATCTCATTTGATACACAAGTGATGCTGTGCGGTGGGTACTGATACCACCCCGGAATCTGTGATGCTACCAAAGTTTAGAGAAGTTACATGAACTTCCCAGAACTGCAGGACTGGTAAGAAGCTGGAGCAAGAACAAGTTTATGCAGAGGGGTTTATCTGAACTTGAAGATTCAAATTTTCACTTTAGCAGCAAAACCCTTTACCAAATAGAAACTTATGAAAAATCAGATACATCAACAAGATGAAAGCAAAGTTGCCTTTGGCAAAATTGGGAGAAGTGCATGGTGGGGGAGTGAGGGACTTCACAGAATGGAGGGCAGACCCTGATCCACCCAGCCCCTCTGTTTCCTGCTGAGGATGTGAGGTTCGGAGACAAGTGTGAAATGACTTGCCTGGGGCTAGAGTCTGGCTCTTTCACTCGCCGCAAGGGCACTTTGAAACCACACACCAAAGACTGACCTGTCAGTCTGCTCCTTTATTACTTCAAAGATTGTGTATTGAGCATCTACCTATATGTGGTCCACAGGATTCCAGGTGCTGATAATACAACAATGCAGAAACTAAAGTTCCTGCCTGCTTGCAAGTTATATGTCAGTGAAGGAAGAAATACAGCAAACATGTTTTAAAAGTAAATTAAAAATGAAGATACCAGGTGATTGATTGTATGTGGTCTGCCAGAATTCATATAAGGTGGTTAGTGTGTATATGGGGGTGAGGGGTGGGACGCAGACAGAGAGAGACAGACAAAGATAGGCTGGGTGCCGAGGGGAATCCTCTTAGCAAATGACATTGAAACTGAGACGTGATGACAAGGAGGGACCCTGCCGGGTTAACATCTTGGGAAGAGCTGGGTCAGGGAAAGCACAGTCAGTGCAGAGCCTGGGGCGAGAACTGGCCGGAAGTAATCAAGACCAGGGCCCTGGAGTGTAGCTGGAGGGGGAGGGGGAGAGGGAGGAGGTGGAAGATGAGGTCAGAGATGTGCAGGAGACTCAAATTAGTAAGGCTCTTTGAATAACACACAGAGCTGTTGACTGTCAAGCATTATGTACTAGTTCCAGCTTGAGACAGAATTAGCAAGTGAAGAACCTGTGGCTTTTTGGCGGCAAAAGCCCAGTGCCTCCCATTAGGTGAGGTGTTTCTTCATCAGACAGGGTTCTGATGCTAAGTTCCCAAGTGGCGCATGCACAGTTGGGCACAAAATGTGACAGTTGGATGATGGCTTTGGGTAACTGTCATTAGCCATGGTAAAATTAAACTGTTACTGACTTCATGATTCTGATTTGCATTTTAATATTCAAGGGTATAATTACTAAACCCAGTCCAAGGAATAATTGACAGATTTTATGTTTGAAATCTTGGTAGGTCACACTTCCCATTTATAAAACTTTTTAGTTGCTCCTTTGCCGAGCACATAAAACGAATTTACTTCTGAACTGAGGCCTTGTATGCCAAATTTTTATAGCCTTAAATACAGTATTTTGTCACCACTATAAATGGTTCTTGACTCGCCTCCCACGGGCCCTTCAGTGCGAAAAGCAAGAGGCCTCCCTAATTCACTTGTTTCAATTCGTAGAAGATTTCTAAGTTGAAGCCAGGTCATTTGGATAATATTTCAAATGTACAGACTGCATTTCTGCTAAACATAGTAAATCTGCAATTTTACAATTGGGTTGGGCAGTTAGCCTGACTGCACTGGGCCTTCTGAAAGCACCCCTTTGCAGAAGCATCCTTTCTCTTTCCTGCCCCACCTCTGGTCCTCACCCAAAGGCTGGATGTTGTCCCTGACATGTTGGGGACACGGTAATATAGAGGCTGCATTTTTAGGCTGATTTATTTTTCTAGTGGAACAGCCAGGTTTCTAACAATTATTGTCAGACATAAAGTTTCGTCATGATGATGCGTCAAGCTGTCAGCTCTTTCTGGTCCAAGTTAGAGATTGGAGAGATGGGGAAGCTTTCTACTCTGATGTTCCACCCTTCGCATCTCTAGGTTATACATGTTGCCCCTCCGGAGGTAATGCCAGGTTTGTCCCGGGGTTTTCTCTTGTCCTGGTGATCTGATTGAATGGGGACTGCTCAGGTAGAAAGGCTTCTCTCCCAGTGGGCTCCTTGGCCAGTCCTTGGTGGCCATAGAAGAAGGGGCTGAGAGGTGGACATCCCTGGTCTGCCTGTCTGGTTCATACAAAGCATTCGGTGGTCTTACCTAGTGGTGGATAATTTATAGGTTGTCAAAACACACTGTTTTTATGGAAAACATTTGAAGAAAAAAGTTGGCTGCTACAGGTGGCCATAGGCACAAATGAGAGGAACGAAAGCTCCACCGACCTGGTGATATCACCAGTGAGAACAGGACTAGTGTTTGGGGATTTCAGCCTGGATACCCCTAGCCTGCCAGTGCTTCAACCTCAGGTCTTGGCCGAGGGGTGGTAAATGAGGCACGGCCTTGCCCAGACCCTGCCCCTGAGCCCACTGCCTTCTCCAGGTCGCCATGCTGTTTGGCCCCCATTCTGCCTCTCATGTCCTGGGTGGGAGTGAAGCTGAACCGAAGGCTGCTGGTAGGGCTGCAGCCAAGACTTTTCTGGTGGGAGTTGCGGGGAGACTTCATGGAAAGGATGAGTCTGGACTCCTACCAAATTACCCTCCTGTTGACTTTTGGAAGGCTGAAATTTCAAGCCCTAGAGGTGCAGAAGCAATTCACTGACACTCACTGTTGGCTCTAATCTTAGCCAGAGACCTGCTGGTTAGTAGCTGGGTGTCAACATGCAGATACTCCTGCCTCGCCCAGTGTCCGTCCGAGGCAGGAGTACCCGCCTGTCTGCTCCGTGACTTAAATCAGTTCTCTCTCTCCTTAACCAGTGGAGCTGGACGCTCCTCCTGCCATCTGCTGAAGGACTGTGAGATGGCCGTGTGGCAGTGGCACACAGAGATGGAGTGTTGGAGGTGAGATGAGGACAGCTAAGAATAGGCCCCAAAAGCCACAGGTATTTACTGAATGCCTACCTGATGACAGGCACTATGCTAAGCGCTTGTGACACAATGGCACGCAAGTTAGACGTGTGACCTCAGATACGCCGAGCAGATGTATTAGATGATGGCAGATATGATAGGAAAGAATAAGGTTAGAAATGGAGAGAAAGCAAATGACATGTTATTTTGAGAGTAACAATAGAGCTTTGTGGTTTCTCTCTCTTAGAGAGTCCAAGATACATCTTTCTAGTTTTCATTATAATCTCTAGGGCTATATTAAGAGGTAAAGGGAAGGCAACTCATAGATGTCTTCCTTTATAAAATGGGATGGAATTAAGAGTGAGAAGTATATAAAACTTGCTCCAGGTTTTTTTTTTTTTATTGCGGTAGGGGAAGGATGGAGATAGATGCTAGGATTTCAGACTCCATTTTTCACAATGCCACAAAATCAAATAAGACCTAACTATCCATAGTTCTAGTCCTTAATGCTGGCCTCACTTTTAGGTTTGTTTTAAACCTGATGGACACATGTAAGCTGAGGTCTTGGTTACTGAGTGGTTTTTAGAAAAATCAAACATTTCACTAACAGAAAGTAATTTGGCGACATTTTTTCAGCTTGTTATTCTTAACCATGCAAAAGAATGGCTTTTTAGATAGTTCTGTAAAGGTAAAATCCATCCCAGCAGCCCAAATGCCTCTTGTCCCCAGTCTCGGAAAGTGTACTGTCGCTGACCCCCACAGTGCTTGTGGCAATGGCAGCTGGTCTTCTAAACCCCTCCACCCTGTGGGCTATGCTCGACCACACTCGACCATGCTTTTGTTTAACTAGGGTTGTTTTGAAAGTCATTGGCTCAGTCCTCCTCCTGCCAGTATACGTGATCCAGAGAGCACTGGCCCGAGGCTCGACTTCGCAGGTCAGTTACACAACAAGTAGGAGGGACTTTGATTATATCCGGCTCTGAGGGAAAATGGTGTAATGACACAAGCAGCCAAGACGATGAGCTAACTGCTCTGGAATCGAACTTGGGATACCTCGCCACTATTTTCTTCTCCCCCGTAACTGTAAGAATGTGAACTTGAATGCAGGAGAAGGAACAAAGGGAAATTTCAGGAGACATAACTATGGCACATTTAAGAATATAAACAAGAATGAAACAAATATGGCAGATTGATCTTTTCACAAAAATGATGTCTGAGTGCCGTCTACTCTGGAAAAAAGAGTAAATATTTGGATGTTCTGTGGGTTTGGAGCCAGACAGCTCTGAATTTGGGCTTGGCTCTAAAACTTGCTAGCTATGTGACTTCAGGCAAATTACATAAGCTCTCTGTGCCTTGGCTTTCTCATCTATGAAATGGGGATAAGCATTTTAAGCAGAGAAGATTGTATGAGAATTAGAGATCATGTTTGTGAAGTGCCTACCTAGCACGGAGTGAACTGTAACTTGTAATTGTTATACTATATTAAATAATGCATCTGCCTATGCTTCAGCTTCAATCCTCAAAAAAGTATTTTAAACATGATATTGAAGTGATCAGTTTAATATACCTATTTTAATCAGTGATTTATATACCCATCCTAATTAGCTCTGATTGCACATTAGGATCAGTTGGCAATTTTTAAAGAACACAGATGCCTGAGTCTCACCCCAGACCAATTAAGTCAGAAATTTTGGGAGTGGATCCTAACTGGTGTGGCTCAGTGGGCTGAGCTTTGTCCTGCAAACTGAAAGGTCACCGGTTTGATTCCTGGTCAGGACACATGCCTGGGTTGCGGGCCAGGTCCTCAGTTCAGGGCATGTGAGAGGCAACTGATTAATGTTTCTTTCCCCCTTTCTTCATTCCTTCTACTCCTTCTAAAAATAAATAAGTCAAATCTTAAAAATAAATAAATAAATTTTGTAGAGAGTCGCAGGACTGCATTTTCCATCTTTCCAGGTGATTCTAACGTGCCCCTAGGGCTGAGAACCACTGGCCCTCCCCATCTACATGTGAGCCCTTTGGGAACAGAAAACATGTTTTATTTTCCTTTACATCCCCATGCCTGCCTACCCTGATGTAGATGCTCAGTAAATAGTTCTTAAACCAAATACAAAAGAATTAGAGAAATTTGTCCAAATTCCCCAAACTGGGCTCATATGGGTACTTTTCTTGGGCAGCAGATAAAGGCAAGAGTATTAGTATATTGGTATTTTCAAAATAGGGTTTTTAAAGAGTCAGGTAAAGAAAGCTCAGGGTCCTTTCAGCTGACAGTTCACCTATTGACTCAGTCAGTGTATCTGTCCCAGGTCCTCTTTTTGACTATTTAGTTGCCAAGGGATCAGAGAAGTGACACAGCACAAAACTTTGGGAAACACCATCAGTTAAGGGGAAAAAAAGCAACTTCCTCAGAAAACTTTCTTCGAAAGAAGGAGAAAGTCAGACACTGCCATGGTAAGATAATGGGCAAGATCAGAGAGGCAGAAGGAGAAATCAGTGGAACAGAGTGGGCACGGGTTTGGGACCATTTCATGTACAAACATATGATGTGAGACCCTGGAACGTACCAGCAACAGGCCTAGTCGTTACTATGGTAAGAATGTCATTAGGATGTTCATGGGTACAGGACAAGATTGCACCTCCCCACTATGTGATCTCGGGCATGACCAAGTGACTTGCTTTGGCCAAAAATATGTGAGTGGAAGTGACAAGTGTCACATTCTGGGGAAGCCTTTAAGAGCCAGTGTACTTTTCTAATGCCACAACAAGGGAATGACCCATCGGCCTGGGTCCTGGGTCGACCACCATGCAGGGCAGAATTCTCAGCTGTCCTGTGATGCAGATGTAGCAGGAATGAGAATAATCGCTAAGTTTTTGGAGGATTTGGGGGTTGTTTGTTATCCAGCCCTGCCTATCATAATGCACACATATGACAAAAAAGCCTCTAAGCCAGCTGCTTCCTCTGTGAAAGAGTAAACAAAGTCATGTAGAAGGTTGCTGGAAACTGTTTAACAACTCTTCCACTTCCCCTGTGCATTGAATTGGTCAAGTTTTAATTCTTCTCTACTCCTCAGTTTCTCCATTGGTAAAAATCATCAGGACTGTAGATGTAAAGAAAACACATCATCTACCCCAAGTGTTTAGCAGAGTGTCTGCTGAATGATGATGCTTGAAAAATATTAGGTTATTATACAGCCCTGTTGTTTGTGGAATAAACTGAACAAAATGGGAAAGCAGAAAGCACAAACGTATGCAATAAATATTTACTGAATGAATGAACGAAGAAAGCCAGGATGAAAAAGGGAGCGTGGAACTGCAGAACTACAAATTCTTCCAGTGTTGGGTTCCTTTTTTTTTAAGTTTCATTTCTTCTACACCCCCATTTTTCAAATTAGGTATCATTTAGAAAATGAGGGGAGAGGGAGGCCTTAATGAATGTACATAAAAGCAATCATTTTAAGTTCTTTAAAGATAGCACTGCCTGATGGAGTTTGCTTGTTTCTCTTTTCTTCAGCAAACTGGTGACTGCGTTTAGATTTAATTCTTCCTCTGAAGCTGCCTTTTGTTTGGCCTTTTAAAGAAAAGAGGCCCCCTGAACTGCCCTCCCCACTCTGTCCCTGGAGATGGAGGATAGTTACCGACCTGGGTCAGGCTCTAAGGTCCGTATGAGCAGGAATGAGGCACTAACTAGGTCACTAGCAAGAAGGTCCTGTATGAGTGTTGAGTTTCACTTTTACCATCAGCAACTTCTTTCCAAAATAAAGGAGACACTAGCCTGGTGTACATTTTATTCTGTAATTCTTTTGGTTTGGAAGGTACCTGAATTATTCAACACTGGTTTTGTTCCCCATTAAGTGTGAGGGGAAGGTCCGGTGGGAGGTTTGGGTAAAGGGAATAAATAATGGCCAGTGCCTGTATTTTATTTGGAAAACCCTGTGTGTCTGTCCCATTGGAAAACTAACACATGAATTTTATGTCTCAGATGTTTCAATATTTTTTCTTCTACGAACAAGGTCTCACTCCTTAGTAGAATGATAGAATGTTTAGATGCATCCCTGGCTTTTTCCCACCAGATATAAGTTTCTACCCCCACAATCCTGACAATAAAAATATCTTGAAACATTGAATAATGTTCCCTGGGGTCACCCTCCCCTTCAATTGATAATGATACTTTTGTCAGGGAGACTAGGTGATATTGTGTACTTGTTAATTCATCACCTCAGGAACCACATGATGTCAGGTTGTGTGGAACTAATGATAGTCATGCTTAATATAATAACGTGGTTAACTCAGTAACCAGCAAATCTCTCCTTTATAATTAACTGTTAAGTATGGAGGTCTCTCAGTGTGATTATCCTCTCCCCCCAAATTTCCCACTTAACAATTTTAGCATCCACTGATGGGTCTCCCTTGACACACTAGGGGATATAAATGTTGATTTTCTAGTTCTTTCCTTCTGTATACCAGCCAAATTTTCCTGTAAAGGAAAGCTTTTTCCTTTATTCTAGTTTTCCTTTCTCTTCCCTTCTCTCTTCTTTAAATATCATTGAAGCATAGATTTTCTTAAATGAATTGCAGTTGTTTATTATCAATATTTAGGTGCTCATATTGTCCAAATTGGCCAGTGGGAACCCATGTACACTGAATAATGTGTCGGTTGTTATGAATACCTAAACCACTTACATGGTTCAAATCAAGAGGTGTAAAAGGTGTGCCCAGAGAAGTCTCGCTTCTGCTCTCTTTACCCCTTCCTCTGTAGGTAACCGCTTTCATTAGTGTCTGATTTATCTTTTTCGCATTTCTTTTTTTTAAACTTTTTTAAAAAAGATTTTATTTATCTTTGGAGGGGAAGGGAAGGAGAGAGGGAGAGAAATATCAATGTATGGTTGCATCTGGTGTGTCCCCTGCCGGGAACTGGCCTGCAACCCAGACATGTGCCCTGACTGGGAATCGAACTGCAATCGTGTGGTTCACAGGCCTGCACTCAATCCGCTGAGCTATACCAGCCAGGGCTTTTTTTGCATTTCTTATTAAAAACTAAATGAAATATGTAACTATATTTTATTTCATCATCTTTATTACCAAAAAAGTCATATACAATGCACACCTTTTTTCACATTGCCTCCCACTGAACAGAATACATGAAATTGCTGTCAGTTCATGGGGATCTTCTGTGCTCTTTTTCTGCCCGCACACTACTCCATCATGGACATGCACCGCAGCTGATCCAATCAGTCTGCTGTGACTGGGTGTTTAGGTGTTTCCTTGTTTACAACCACAAATAATGCCACAGAGAATACCACTGTGAGTTTGCTGTTCTGAGCTGTGGGGTGTGTATCCTCAGGGAAGAGTCCTAACAGAGATGCCATGAAGTCAAAAGCTAAATGCGTATGCAACTGTGTTATCCTCTGGGAAATTCTCTTCAGTGGTCGTTGTACCATTTTGTCTTGCTACCAGTAATGAATGAGAGTTTTCCTACAGCCTTGCCTGTGTGATATGTTGTAAGTGTTTGAATTTTTGCCAATCTGATTGGTGAGACTGGTAAGTCACAGTAACTTTAATTTGCATTTCCCATATAATGAACAAAATTAAGCATCTTTTCTTATACTTGAGGGCCATTTGTTTCACATGATTTAAAAAACCTATTTCTTTCCTCTTAATTTTCTAGCTGTTAATCTTGATCGGGCTTCTGCTACTTAGTACCTGGGTATGCAAAGTAGTCTTGCTGGTTTCTTTGCTCACAGCCTTTCTCCTTTAGATGGTCCTGAACACAGTTAACATGGTTACCAAATTAATATCACTGAAGCATCCTTTAAAACACTCTCTCTTTTTAAAAGAACCTTCAATTTTTCCCTTTTAGCCACAGAATACTTTTAAACTCATTAGTCCAGAATTCAAGATATGATTTCCAGGCACTTGCCAAACTGCTCTTTGCCTACTCCCTTGTATTGATTTATTCCTTTACAAAACTGAGACATTTAGTTTCCTCCAACCCTTTTTTCCTGCTACTGTTCAGGACAAAAGCCCCTCTGCAGTGCAGTCCTGCACTCTTTTCTGTGTAAACTATGAGGCTTATCTCAAGCCCCATCTTCTGGAAACTTTCCTTGACCACTTCACTGTCCGGGGATTCCCTCCTTTCTAGAGTCTGTTGGTATAAATCCTTATTTAGGATTTAATTTTATGGCCCTTTTTTTTGCAATTATGTAAAAGTTAAAAATTTGTGCATATTTTCCCCCAGGATGAGGGGCTATAGAAATTTTAGTGAGTGAATGCTAATGGATTTTTGTAACCTACTTCTGAGCCAAGCCAAGGGCAACATATCTCTATTTTGTTGACAAGACAATGAAGTAAAGAAAGATTATAAGATTAAATGACATCAATCATTGACTCACTGGTCATGTAGGTAGGAGCCCCAAATTTCAGGTTATATTCAAGTGTCATACTTACTACCACATTCCCTAAGTTTAAGGATGCCTTAAAACCAGAAGTAAAATTGATTCCATGTATTTGTCTTCTCAGTTAATTAAAAAATATAATTTAGATGACTTAGATTTATCTCCATTAAAATCTTCATTCAAGATACTGATTAGATAGACAAATAATTTGGCATCAAATCCTCTTGGGACAAAATGGGGTTATACAAAATGCTATTTGTTTTCAGTCTGATGAAAGGCCCATACACACATTTGATTAGAAAAAAACATCATCTAAACCCTTGTGTCTCCTAAGCCACACATTTCTGCTTTGCATTTGGGAAACTCTCAAATGCAGTTCAATACACATTTGCACATTATTGTACATTTATCACATCATAGGCAAGCTGTTAGTTCTTGTGGGAATAGAGTGTGTAAGTCACAGAGCTTGTCCTCAAGTAGTTTAATGTCTAGACAGAAAGATGTGTATCTATCAAATATTACTGCAAAAAAGCATTGGTCTCCAAACAAGGGGAAATGAGAAAAGAAAATTAATTCTACTGGAAGAGCAACAAAGGCTTCAGAAATAAAGAGCTCTTTGAGTTCAGCCAACACAATCCAAAAATACACAAGGCCCAAATGTATGCTTTATAAAGTAAGAGAAGTTTTAGTATTTAAAATGAGAAATTAGCAGCCTCTGACAAGTTCTAGTCACCTCTCCTGTGATCCCGCTGGCCTTTGTATCTCTTTCTACTCTGGTAGGTTGTCTTGCAAAAGATTGGCCCCCAGTGTGTCACCTGTGACATCCAGAGAGAGCCTTACAACAGGATCACTGCTGTATCAACTTTGACTTCCCAGTGCAGGCAGAGTAGAAAACTAAAATTTTGTAAAGGAATGAGCAAAGTATTTTGAATGCACTTTGTGAAGTCAGTTGAACTTTCTAATGTTTGCATGTTAATTATTTGGGATTTTGAGTCCCCAGATGGCCTGTGTGTGCTGTGGAATTCATCTTGCTTTGACTACACTCTGGTCTCATCTTTAGTCGGGTCAGCTAAGGGAAGGGTGTGCACAGTGCAGATTGTGGTTGTCCCCGTGCCCACCTCCATGCCAAGATCCTCACTGATCCTGAAAGAGGTCCACACACATCCATTCATCCCTTTAAACCTGAGAGTCAAAATCACAAAAATCACAGGTTTGAGATCTAACAGACAGGTACATATGCAGTGTGTGCGTGTGTGTGTACACACACACACACACCCCTCCATGATGCACAAAGATGGGCACATAACACACAATAGCAAAGGTGCAAAAGGAGATGACAGAAATTGGCTGCGTTGTGAAACCTAATGAGCAGATATGGCCTGAGGTGGGCCAAAAGGGAAATCTGTGTAGTCAAAAACATCTGTCCTTGCTCCCTGCAAGAACAGTCACTTCTTTCCACTTCATAGGAGACAACAGAATTTTCTTACCTTTTTAATTTTAGTACTGTTATTACTTATGCTTAGGTCTAAGTTTGCTCCCCAGAAATTAGCATTTTATCCTTACCTTTTTCTCTAAATGTTATCCCTTTCTGAAGTTCAACTCCAGTATTATTTTTTATTGTCCAGTAATATATACCCTTTTTCACAGTGGAAGATGATGGGAGAATGGTATTCAAGTTTCTGAAAATCTCTATTTTATAGTTATAGATATTGTAAAAATACATCATTTCCATTTAAGGCAGAGAGAACTGGTGACAGCCATCAGGTAAATTATAATTCATGTGTAACATTTAAGAATTAAGGAAACCCATTAGAGAAGTTCAATACAAAGCCTACTTAATCCTGGCACAGTCTGACCCCTTGCAGCCTCACGAGTGTTTCATGAAGCACTGGCTTCATTAGGAAGCTTATTAGAAACACAGGTTCTCAGGCCCTACCTGGACCCACGAATCAGAATTTGCATTTTAACAAATTCCCTGTGGTATTTGTGTGCATGGTAAAGTTTTAGAAGCATGAGTTAACCAATCACAGGGCCTCATGGAAACTCCATGAAGAGAAATTATTCCATCAATCTTTAATTTAGGTTGAGTTTTCTTCAGATCCACAGACCCACATGCTAATTAGTTTCAGTATCTTGCCTAAATTTACATCAAGATACATTCCTGGAATTTGGTGGCTTCCCTACTTTTCATTTCGCATCCAATCCAATGGTGTTCTGTGGTACATACTGTCCCTGTCACGCACTTCACAGGAGAACCAGGTGGGGAGAAAAGAGGAGCCAGTGATGTGAATTAGAGAATTATGTGGAAGACTGATAAGTGCTTTTAATTTTATGATGGGGATTTCAACTCACTGTCACCACATTGTTTTTTTCCTCAAAGTATTGTCTTAACCTTGAAGTCATTTTTGCAAAGAAAAACCCTCAAGCTCCCGATGAGCTTTTGTGTTTCATATACCAAGCATGTGATTAGGCATAGTTCTTTGCTTGATCTTATTTCTCTCCCACCATTGTTCATTTTCAAACTTGGGATATTGAGAAGGTAAGGAGAGGCTGAGTCCCAGGTACTGAGAGACTTGGTTATTCTAGGTATCCTTGCCAGCTAGCTAACAGCCAGAGGAAAAGATGCCTGTCCTTTCCCGAACTTAAGTTTCATGAAGACAAGAGAGCTGTCCATTGCCTCAAAGGGAGCATCTCTCACTGCCACCCGGTTTGCATGGGAATGAGCCCACTTAATGGATATTGACATGATACTGATGATAACAATGGCAAAAGTCTCTGCTGAAGAAATGACAGGGGAAGGTTGTATGGAAAAGAACACAACTATTTCACCTCTTTAACCAACAAAGGAAGACAACATACCCAAGCTGCACCCCAAGCATCCTTCTTCACAAGGCACGCATTCTTCGTAGTCAGGGTCCTGGACTTCACCTGTACAGTGAGAAGAGTGAAAAACAGTTCATGTTGCGTGGAGACACATCAGTTGCTATGAAAATATGTCGATGTGTAGCTTATTTTCAAGCAAGCCATAGAGTAAATATGAAACCCAAAATCATCTTTAAGGATCTATGTGTCATTCTCATTTTTCTCCATTAATTAAGTGATTAGATTACCTTGGTTGGGTACAAATAGAACAAGAGTGGGAACATATGCCATGCAACTTGTATGAAGTTAAGCTTGCAGCTTTTATTTATGAAAGAAGTGAGTTCTGGGAATATGGAATTGGGTATATAAATAACCAGGCTCTGTCTCTTCTTATCTGCTCTCCTAAACACTTTTTTAAAAAGTTTTAAATCCTATACTACATTAGTAAACATTAAGAATAAAAAGAGATGTGTTTTAATTATTCCAGAAATACCTCAGAGCTCTTTTTAGAACCAGATCAGGCATAATTCGTATACAGAGCAGAGAAAGTTTGCAGTATTCTTACATGGAAGAGAGCAATAATAGTAAATGCTGTTTTTAAATTTCCCTTCCCCTATGTAAGGTAAGGGGTTGGGCAATAACTATAATGTATGATTCACAGCACTTTTTAATAGTTTCAGGTGGTTTTAAGAGGGTTGAGTCTCTCTGGCTCCTCACAGCAAGCATCTTGGTGCTGTGCTCTCCCTTTTGCAAATGAAGAAAATGAGCAAGGCATGGAGAAATTGGACTAATTTTTCCCAGAGTCTCATAACTAGTAATTAGGATGGAGAAAATTGTTGGCCCTGACTTCCAGATTCTAATCTAATTTTCTCCCCACTGTACCCTACCCATGAACCTCACACTCAAGATCAATTTCTGTGTGATTGGCTATGCTCATTACGTCCTTGGATTGTGTCTGGGGAAACCCAGAGAAAAGGTGAGTGGGGGAAGACAGAGGGGCACCTACCATTGTTTCCACTTGATGTATAGTCACACACAGTCATCCCAGGCACTGAGAGTTAACCAAGGAGACAATTCGAGAGTATGGGGCGTCTGAGGGTACAGTTCTTCCTGCCACCTCCGGGTGTAGGGCAGTAGCCCCAGAGCAGCCTTACCTGGTCCACACTCTAACTTCTGGCAGGTGTGGTTGGTGGGCGCTATGAAGTAGCCAGCCATGCATCGCGTGCAGAGGTGTGCACTGTGGCAAAGCTCACAGTTGTCTGGGCAAGGCAGGCAGGCGTGCCCCTTGGCAGGGTAGTGCCCCACCGGGCAGCTCCCCCGACACTCTCCCTGGTACAGGAGGCGCTCCTGGCCATGCTTATCTGAATGGATAGAGAGGCAACAAAAAGAGGGAAAATGAATGCAATTAACCATGAAGCTAATATATCAAAAAACTTTTGATTAAAAAAATATGACCAAATGCTTTGGCTCCTAAGGGACCAGAAGTATAAGAATGAATTTAATCTGTATACTTGTATTTGAAAAGTTTCCCTTGGACTCCTTTCATGGAGTCCACAGACCTCCTATCCATGGAAGCTCACAGACCTGGGGGCTAGAGACCTCAGGAGAATAAACAAATACTGATAGACAAGGCTTTTTCTTTGAAATGACAGTGCAGTCTTTTAGAATGATCTTGAATTCCGTGATCAAAATCACATGCTTGTGTTAACTGTCTGAATTTTTGCGCTGCTGCCAGTTCCTGCAATGGCAGCCCACTGAAGCACTAGACCAGGCACAGGTCTTTGGCTCCTTTGCATGCATTCTTAAAAGTCCCTGAGCTTCTGTCAAGACTGGGCTCTGCAAGGAAAGAATCAGCAGTACCTCTAGCATGAGACTATGGGAAATAACTCCTGGGTGAAGTGGAAAATTCTAATTAGTTACAAACAATTGCAATTAATACAAAATAGTATAGTCAGTTACAAATAAATATATCAAAAAAGCAAGATTAATATGGATGCACCTAAAGGTCTCCGACCCTTCCCCTCTTGGAGTTTTTGTTTGTGCTGAGTGTGTTTAGGGTATCAATCTTCTCTGAATCCAATCTCCCATATGTTCTGTCTTCTGAAGAACAGCTGATTTGTGCTACCCAAAATAACTGGGGTCTACTGTTCACTCATCATGTATCACATGAAGACCCAGAACCACTGACCTTCAAAATGCAAGGCTGCTGAATTTATGCACAAAGATAGCACAGGCTATGATGTTATCAGTACAGAAACTGCAAGTCAGTATAATGTTAGAGTGAACCACATGAGATTGCTAACATTCAACTATTTTTTACTCATAAACTTGTAACTCTCAAATGGTTTAACCTAATGTTTCTTATTTAATTAAAGCCCTAGATTAAATACAGTTTAAAAAACACACTCTTATATTATGGGTTCTGAAGCCCCCTCTTTTCTGGTGGCAATTTTAGGCCAGAAGTCTGTTGGTTCCTGTGGGAATAAAAAAAATAAAGAGGGCTCCTGTAGAGGTGGTGGAAAAGAGTCTACGGCCTCCACGTTTGAAAGGAGAGTCTTTGGGAGGATAAATACTCTTTGGGAGAGTATTTGGGAGATTCTGCAGCTACAGACCAGTGCTGTAGAGCACAAATCCCTGATCTGGTACCTGGAATCTCAGGAGACCACCCAAGGGTTGACCTTACAAATTATATTCTTCTCAGGCACATTGTGAGAGCCTAGCAAACTTCGTTTCCATGACTCATTCAGAAAAGACCCTATTTTTCAGAGGGCCAGGCTTCTCAGATGTAGGTAGGAAGCTCTAGGTAGGTGGGAAGCCTGCTCTCTCTCTGTCCAGCAGTTGTACAGTCTCTACATTTAACATGGTATCAACTCAGGATCCAGAGGCTTGAGGACAGCCTGGCATAGAGTGAGTTCTAAATACATGTTTGCTGAATGACTGAAAGACTGAGAGAGTGAATTAATATTTGGCAATGTTCCTATTTTCCCAGTTCAGCAACTGGATCTTAAAATAAAAAATTAACAATGATGGGTTCAAATAACAGAGAAAATGTTCTCCAACCCCATTTTTATTGTTTAGACCTGGCTTTACTATTTTAGACAACTTTGGATATTATAATTTGGACTTATGGGATGGAGATTTGAAGGGCCTTGGTATTTAAAAGACCCTGCATGAGGGGGTCACTGAGATGTCTTGACCATGGCCAGCTTTTCCCATGGGCTTGGTCTAAGAGTATGCCAAGATTTGGTCATTTTTCTGTAGCCTGAGTAGTATGGCAGCTCACTAAGTCTGGTTTGATAATTTGGATAGTCTGGTTTGGGCCACTTGTAAAGAACTTAAATATTATAATTATATATAGGAGAAGCTGGTTCTATTGTAGTAGTAGAAGGGCAGATATATTTGTTAGTCGCCAAATCTTTCATGTGATGAGACAAAGGTTAAAGTTCAGGAACTCCAAAAGAGGTTCAGGTCAGCTTTCATTTATACTGAAGAGGAGTAATTAACTCTTTCCAGTTAACTCCACATCATTACTGGAATTAATTATTTCCAGTTAATCTCTTGGTGGATGATTTTGTTAGAAGAGAAGGCAAGCCAATGTGAAGACAGTGGATGTCTCCAGGAGGAAAGGAAGGTTGAGGGTTGGAGGCATGAGGAGAGGGGATTGCTAGAAAGAAGGAAAGAAAGAAATGCAGAGGACTCTAAAAATAAATTCTGCTTACGATAGCTGCTGGTTTGCTTTGGTAGAGAACAAATACAGAAGAAAATTTAGAGTGAATCTTCACCAACATAGCTGGAGATCTGCCTGTCTCAAAGAATTCAGACCTAAATTTTAAGGGGCCATATTTCCACAAAATGATGGAAGAGACTTACATGTGACCACCTAGCCACAGGATTCTCAGTCTTTTAGGAAAGCCTATTGGTGCAGAACTGTATCCGTTCAATCATCCATCTTCTCTAGCATGGTCTCACACATTAGCTGTGTGAATACATGAACTAGCGGCATTATGCTCTCGATAGGAGAGAATCTGCTAAATAGAGCTTGCTCCACAACAGTATCCTCTATAGGAAGCCCCTCTGCTCACTGCAGCTGA
The DNA here is from genome assembly GCF_014824575.4 of Sturnira hondurensis. NCBI lineage: Eukaryota > Metazoa > Chordata > Mammalia > Chiroptera > Phyllostomidae > Sturnira > Sturnira hondurensis. The sequence goes on from NW_028093273.1 coordinate 4,120,341, forward strand.
AAATGAGTCTTCTTCTCTGACCCGTGGCGGGATTCCTACTATTCATTTGGGTTTTAGTATTTTCTTGTTTTATAATACACAAGGACACATCCCTCTAGGAGACTGTAAACTCCTTGAAGGCAAGTTTCATTGATTGTGATGTCCATGACAGTTTGTATAGTAACTTATAATGGGAGGGGCAGAATGAATTTTTGTTAACATAATGGATTAAGCATACTTTCAAACAGAAAGAAACATCAAAACATTTTATGTGTAGATTGTTCTAAGTAGTGATAGGATTTTTAGAACATTTTAGACATTTATTTAGCATTTGAGCTACTCCTTAAATGTGTGCTATGCATGAAGAATTAGTGTGTCTTAAATCTGAAAAGAATTTTATTTTATTTTATTTTATTTATTTATTTTTGCTTATTTTAAAATTATTTAATTATTTTTCAAGTACAGTTTTCTGTCTTTTACTCCCATTGAGCCTACCCCCCCGTGCTCCCCACATTCCTCCCATTTCCACCTCCCTTAGTTGTTGTCCATGTGTCCTTTATACTAGTTCCTCTAAATCCATCCCCTTTCCTCCATGAAATTCAGCGACAACAGTCGCTGTCCCCCTGTTCTCTATTTCAGTGTCTTTGTTTTTATTTTGCTTGCTTGTTTGTTTTGTTGTTTAGGTTCCTGTTAAAGGTGAGATCATATGGTATTTGTCTTTCACTGCCTGGCTTATTTCACTTAGCATAATGCTTTCCAGTTCCATCCATACTGTTGCAAAGGGTAGGAGCTCCTTTCTGTCTGCTGCATAGAACCATTGTGTATGTGTACCATAATTTTTTGATCCATTCATGAACTGACGGGCACCTAGGTTGCTTCCAACTCTTGGCTATTGCAAATTGTGCTGCTATGAACATTGGGGTGCATAGATTCTTTTGGATCGGTGTTTTAGGATTCTTAGGATATAATCCCAGTAGTGGAACTGCTGGGTCAAAAGGCAGGTCTATTTTTAGTTTTCTGAGAAAATTCCATACTGTTTTCCATAATGGTTGTACCAGTCTGCAATCCCACCAACAGTGAACTAGGGTCCCCTTTTCCACACAACCTCTCCAACATTTGTTGTTTGTTGCTTTGTTTATAAGATAACTAACCCAATTGAAAGGGATTTTAGATGCCATCTTCTCTGTGCTTCCCCTTTTTGCAAACAAGGAGAGACTTAAAAAGGGGAAGTGAGGAGCTAGAACTTAGGTTTTCCGATTTCTGCTGCTGATGTTCTTGTTACTGAACCATTCATTCATTCAGTTATATTGTGTGCCAGACTCTGTGTTGGTGCTCAAAATACAACAGAAAACAGGTAAAACCGTTCACTGCTCTTACAGGGCATAGTCTTATGGATGAGGTGGCTATCAAGTGTGCGGAGGTCTGTAAAAGTGGGAAGTATGGGGCTCTAAGCATCCTCATATAAAGAGGGTTTCACTTAGGTGAGGAGGGTAAGGCAACCCTTACTGAGGAAATGACATTGAAACTGAGATGTAAATGATGATTAGAAGGAGGTCGGGAAGACAATGAGTGGGGAACATCTCAAGTGGAGTCTTTGAACAGTTGGAGAAGCTCAAATGCCCACAGGAATAAGGAAGTATAAACAACAACAGTAGTAGTAATATTAAGCTAATAGTTTATTGAGTGCTTCCTATATAGCCAGCCCTGTTCTAAATGCTTTGTTATTCTATCTCGTTTAGTCTTTTTTCATTTTTATCATAATCCTAAAATAGGGCAACCATTATTACCATCTTATCAATGAGGAAAGAAACAGAATGAGCAGGCTGCAGATAAAATTTGACATAGATATACTTTGTGTACATAAGAAACAAAGAAATAATTTTAATTTATACAAAGAGCTGTGCTATTTCCCATATTTCTTCAAAGCATGGAACTCTCAATTTGTTCCTTTTTCTTGATTTTATTACAAGCCAGAATGAAGATAAATAGTTCTGTCCTGCCAGAGACGCCATGGGGTTTGGTGACAGTGGTAACTGACAGCCTCAGAATCGGTGAGAAAACCGGGAATGGGGAGGGTGGTGGAGAAGTTGGCTGCAGTCAGCCGATAGGGCACGTAGGCCCGGTGTTGCCAGGTTGTTCAAGTTTTTAAGAGAAACAAAATATCCCAGGCTTTTATTTGAAATTTTAAAATTTGGCTCAAATTTTAAAAGTATGATTCAGGTCAAATAAAAGGTGAATCTTTCCCACGTGAGGTCAAAGGAGGGGAGAGGCCTGTGAGGGGAGTCTGGACAGGAGCCGGCGGTGGAACCGCAGAGGACCTTCGAGGTCGGCGGTTATGATCCAGTGACAGCTTAAGCCTGAGTTGTTAACACGGGGACAGAGAAGGTCGTGTTTGTGTTTTGAAGTGGTTACTTTGTTCCCGCAGGGCGCTGACAGCTTCTAAATGGCATAGCTCTTGGCTGAGGAGACCTAGGCACAACCTCTATTACAGTATTTCTCTGAGGGGCAGAATGTGTCTGCCTCAGTTTCCTAGCTTTTCACTTTTACCTCAACAAATCTGAGCTTTACTATCTATCTCATGTCTGACATTGTGTTCAGATGCCCTTTCTTTCTCCTTCTCTGGAAAGATATCGCTTAGCTTCTCTCACCTCTCCTCAGAGGCAGTGAGTGTACAATAATGCAAACTTGGGTCCGGACAACAAGCAGAAACTTGGTTGAACACACTCTCTAATGAACAGCTGTTTCAACTCAACCCTTGTTCCCTAGAGATGAAGCTTTTGAGTCACACCAAATAGTGTCCCAAACCAAATAATGAAGCAACAAAGAATGAGTGACCAACCAGACGCCCTCACCTACTCCACAGGAGGTGCAGTTGGAAGGCCCATTTCCTTGGCATTCTTGGCAGGTGTAGTGGCAGAGTTGGCATTGGTTCTTAAATTCATATTTGCCCGAGGGACAGTCCAGAACGCAGCGGCCATCATCAAAAATCCTAGAGGAAAAGCAGGCTTTTAGAGTTTGTAAGGGTGACTTTCTGGAAGAGCCTTAAGTTTTAGATCATGTGGTATTTGTGTTTTGCTGCACAGGCTTGGTTGCATTATTCTAGAAACAGCAGGGATGCCTGGGACTGATCATCTTAGACCATATGAGATATTAGTCATGTACCCATCCTTGGCCCGAGGTTTGGAGCCAACAGCAGACATGCCAGAAACTGGCTGGGGGTGCAATCCTGATTCTGGTTGCAGATAAGCTCACCAGTGCCCCAGGGATTAAACCCATATTGTAGGCCCCAGCCAAACCCAACCCACAGTCAGATAATGGTCTTGGAACTTTCAAGACACTAAAGGGACTCTGAATCCAGAGGCCTTGGAGAAAATATTCTTCCTTTAGGTATGAACATGCCTACACTTTGCAAGGGAAATGTCAACTCCAAGAGCTCTCAGAGGGTAGAATGAAGTATTGTCCTATCGTTTAGGTGCTACTATACTTGGCCTATGCATATGGCAAGTAATGAATGAACTCTGATTTTTGGGTGTTATTTTTGCAAAAATTTCCTGAAGTATAGGGCACCACATCTTCATTTTCTGACCACATTTTTAGTCACTTATAAGGACACCACGGATAGCAGATAAGCTGCTAAGACCTGCTTGGTTTCATACACATGCCATATATATCATCATGTCATGGCCAATATTTTCATAGTTTTGTTTCTTTTTTTACCCTTGCAAAGTAATCCTAAGAGCAAATGTGATCAAGTAAATTATATCCAAGAATTTTGCTCAGAGAAATTCAAAATTGGTGCCCAAATGTGAGAGTCAGATGGGTGATATGAATAGATGAGGTGAGTTGCAGGGCTCAACCCCCAGAGCTTCTAATTCAGTAGCTCCAGGGGGGAGAGAGCTGAGAATGTGCATTTTTGACACGTTTCTGAGTGATGCTCATGCAGCTGGTCTAGAGAACACACTTGAGAACTGCAGCTCCACCTTCTGCTCACCGATAGTCTAGGTGGATCACTATGGAGTTTGGTAAATGATTCCTGCATAGAACAGGTGGCACCGAATTGGTGTCTTGTAGTGTGTCTTTAGAGTAGTAGTGTGTCAGTTGGATGGTTAACTAAGCACATAGTACACACATGCCACCGAGGGCATAATGTTGGCATCCAAGCCCTTCTTCCATCTCTGTCTACTCTGACTGGACATCACATGAGAGGCCAGATATAGGTTCTGGTCACCATACCCAGTGCCAATGGGGTGACCTATCCTTTTGGCCCACTGCAGAGCATGGAGACTAGCCCTAAACAGACAGGCACACACATGGGTTGTCCTTGTCAAAACAGGTCCCCTGTACTGCGGTGTACGATGAGAGGACCGTTTTCCCAGCCCAGACTTTTAGTTGATGGCACTAATGTCAGCTTGGAATATCCCAATCCCACCTTGACTCTGCTTTCTGAGCTAGAAGATTTTTCAAGGGATAATTTGGATGTGGCTAGTTAAAAACACAAAACAAAAACCCCTCCCTTTAAGAAAAACCGAGCAAGAGCTTTCTGGGGTTTTTAAACAAGGAAGCTATTCGCTGCTCTGCAGAAAAAGAGAGTGGGACATGTTTATTTGTGAGGGTTCATTTTTTTGCTAAAAGGAAAGGGGATGGAAAGTATATCATCATTTTGTCCTTTATAGAAAGACATGGCAGATTAGTTTGGGGAGAAATTATTTCTCTTGCGGGGGATGACTAAAACTCTCAATGATGGGAACCATCTAAAATCATCCGGAAACTGGCGTGGGGGTGAAACATGGTGTCATATTTCTTAGGTTGGTACTGGGCTGCCTTTCTTACTCCAGTGCCTGATTAAGCACATAATGGTGCTTTAGAGCACCTCCGTCCACCTCTGCCCTAAGGGAAGTGCAGGGGACACACCCAGTTTTTGTAAGAACATGATTCTTTGTAAAGATCAAAAGGCAGAGAAAGCAGTCAGGCTTGAGTGCAGGCCCTGAATTATGTCATCACCCCTACCCCCGACCCTCTCAAGAAAACTTGCCAATGAACTTAAAGAAAAGGACCCTTTCAAGCGGTGCAGATTTACACTGACACCCACAAACCTTCCCTAGTGGATGGGAACAGATACTTGCCCTGGCCTCCATGAGGCCCAAACCGTCTCTGAGATCACCAGTCATCCAATTTGTGCATTTCTGAGATGCTCAGGCAAGGTCACCTCTATGGCCAAAGCACTTCTCTCCCCAAACCACACATGCTCTTGGCCTTTCCCTAAGCAGTGAACCATTCTCGGTCCATCGGGGCTCATGGAAAGGAAGAAGGAGGCAAAACCAAGTGCTAAAGAGCTGGGCAGAGGCGATAGTCTCAACATTGGTAGTGAATTCTCCAGAAGCCCCAGGAGTGTGTGTGTGTGTGTGTGTGTGAGAGAGAGAGAGAGAGTGAGCGGGAGGGAGGGAGAGAGATGTGAACTGGAATGGAAGAGATGACAAGTCAGGGTTAGCTGGTCCTCTATGCTAATTATTACTTTGGCCTAAATAAAACCATCGGAAAAGCATTTAATGTAACTCCTTGGTGCTTTAATGTTTTAACAGATGAAATCTGGCAAAAAGGCTTTTTTTTTCTGAATTGATTGAAACAGATCAAATAAAACTTTGGAGGGTGGGTAAGAACAGAGGTATCTTTTAAATGCTTTTAATTAGTTTGTCAACTCTGTAACTGCTTCAGGGCTGGGCTGGAAGATCAGCTTGGGGACCATGGCCTGACAGAGTACTATGTGTTACATGACAGAGACATGTAACAGTGGTTCAAGTTTTCAATCATCTTCAAGAATCTAAATCCAAGAGCTGATGAAAACGTACAGGGAGAATTAGAAGTTGAAGAGAGGACTTTTAAATTTTTGATTTCCTGTAGAACAACTTCAGAATTAAATTATTATTTTTAATTGTATTGTGGAAAAATTTAAACATACATAGAATAAGTATCACTGTACACCCACTGTATTCTCCACTCAGCTTCAATAGTTATCATCAACACAGGGCCAATCTTATTTCATCTCAATCCCTACTGATTTACTTCCCTCCCATATGGTTGTTTTTTTTAAAGATTTACTTATTTACTTTTAGAGTGAGGGTAAGGGAGGAAGAAAGTGAGAGAGGAAAGCATCAATGTGTGGTTGCCTCTCGCACACCCACAACTGGGGACCTGATTCGAGACCCAGTCATGTGCCCTGACTGGGAATGGAACCAGTGACCTTTCAGTCTGCAGGCCAGTGCTCAATCCACTGAGCTACACCAGCTAGGCCATATGGTTTTGAAAATACCTCTAAGTTAAATTCCTTTAGAGAAAATTTTATTCTACCAGGACTAGAGATATCCAAAAGTGTAAGATAAGAAGAAACTCAAAGAGACCAACTATCCTGGTTACTCTGTTCGTCTCCTTTTTCTCCTGCCCAGACCCATCTGCCAGCATTGTCTGTGCTGGAGTTGTGTTCGCTTCTCCAGGCTCACTTTTCTCACTGGCAAGTGCTGTTTCTCATTGGCCTCTGGATAGTTTTAGACAGGGGGAAACACTGTCAGGGTCTGAAGGTGGGAGGAGAGATTGGGGTATTTATTTCAGCCAAAGCCATAACTCTGCTTCCTCCTTCCATGGTTCTGGAGTGGCTGTGTCCCCTCTAGCTCTAGTTTCTACAAGGAGGGACACCCTAAAGCCCAGAATTTATTTATTAAAAATTATGTATGTATTCTTAAATGTTTAAAATTCAGTCACCTTCCATTTGATGCAATACATCTATTGAAACATTTTTTTCCCACTGCTTAAGACAGTTTTGAACTCATTGATTTTGATGCCTTTTAGTGCTTCTGCCATTTTTTTGTTTCACATCTTCCACATTGGAAAAACATTTTCCTTTGAGGACTTTTTTCATCCAAGGGGAAAAAAGTCACTTGGGGAGATTGGGTGAATAGAGAGGGTGGGACATGGTGGTCATGCTGTTTTCGGCCAACAACTGCTGAACACTCAGTGTGGTGTAGTCAGGTGCACTTGTAAATCATCCAACATGAAGTGGGTAAATGTGTTGAAAGAGTCTTCAAAAACGTTTCAGTGCAGCTGACAGAACACAGCCTCTCACAACAACACATCTGGTACACTGATACAGATGGGTTCCTCGAATACTCACCTCTGGGGGAAGCCTGTACTACAAGGGGCCTGCCCTCCAGAAGATAATTCCAGTTACTTTGGGGTTCCCCCTCGTGTAAGGTGTCTCCTCTTCCATGGTTGCAGCTTTAGCTTCAGGCCTAGGATGTTAAGGCTACCCCACTATTGCTCGTTTCTGAGTATATTACTATCCCTTAACTTTGACTTTCTGAGTTACCTATGAGAATTCATGGGCCTTGAACCTAACTCAGAGCTGGACAAAAACCAAGTGCTCAAGACTGTCTTGAGCCCTGGGTGGGTATAGCTCCGTTGGTTAGAGCGTCGTCCCCATACGCCAAGGTGGTGGGTTCAACGCCCAGTCAGCACACATAGAAGAATCAACGGACGAATGCATGAATAGGTAGAACAATAAATCGATGTCTCTCTCTCTCTTAAAATCAATCAGTCAATTGATAAAAAGACTGTTTTGAATGGACCTGATTCTGCTTAAGGAAATACTTTGGCAAATAATTTGTTGCACTTTTCAAGAACAAATAAGTTGACATCATCTTTCAAAGTAGTTTCTTTCTTCTCATCTTCTCAACCCCCTTCCAGGAAAATGCAGGTAAGTGAAGAAGTCAGATAGACCATTGCCATGATACGATGCCCTTTCTTGGACATATTTGCAAGTAACTGACATCAAGGAAGAGAACTGAGCAAAGAATTGAGTACTAAGGGAGATGAGAAGAAAATTGTTCCCATGAAACAAGATTTCCTTAGAAGTACATCCTGGTTCAAGATCCATACACATGCATTTCTTTCTTCAAAAGCTAAAAAACCATGAGCTGCTTAAACAAGTTAAACTGCCCAAATGGCCCAGGTGGTATACTTCTTATCTCGTACCTGTGGGCTTAGATATTTCTTTAATGGCCATTTATGGTAATCAAAGTCTTTCTCACTTCTGGTGAGCCCGAGGCGGTCATGACTTCTAAAGTGTACACGGGACAAAAGTAGCTGCTTTATTAAACAACTGCTAAATGTCCCCTTTGTTCAAGGATGTGCAAACATGCAAAGGAATTTGATTCTGGACATGGTAAGGAATTAGAGGAGAAATAGGACCATTTTTAGAAAGCTGTCTGTATCTAATAGAGTGCCCCAAAGCTGCTTTAAAGCTAATTCAATATTTAGAGGCATAGAAACTTCAAAGAGACACTTGGCAAATGTTATCACACTTACCATTGAGGATACTTAAGACTCTTCTTTTGAGCCTCCCTGCCTCTCTCCTTCCCTCTCTCCTTCCCTCTCCATTCTCATTTTGAGGGAACTACCTGGAGAACCAAGCCCCCGATATTGATTACACACTGTATAAAGTTCAATAAAACACACATTTATTACTGTATGTTGATCAGTGTGGGGGAGTAAAGAGATAAATACACTGCAGTTCCTGCTCAGGATGTCCTGAAGGAGAGTTAGATGAAATGACTGTGCAGGACAGAGGGAACACCCGTCCCAGATTCACCTGCCGCCGGAGCAGCCTCGTCCTGCTGGTCTGGGGAGAGACTGTGCTTACTATGCATTAAGCAGAGCAGTGACTGGCCACTCAAACAGCGAGTCACTCAACAGATAGTCAATGCTAGAACCAGAGGGGTGTTAACAAAAGATATGATAAGCTCACAACTCTCTTCATTAGAAATTTTCAGTTAATTAAAAATTAGTGTAGATGCTCATCCCATTTGGATACTTGGTACTTCCTCGTTCATTCAACTCTTGAACATTTGAGTACCCTCCATTTTCCTAGCACTGTGATAGAAAATAGAGATACAGAGATGAGTATTTTAAGGAGCATATAGTCTAACAAAGGGATAGATTTGTAAATGAATGTCTTAAAATGTCATACTTGCTCTTATGGAAATTTATACAGAGACAGGGGAACATAAAAAGGAAGAAGTTAGTTCTATTTGGAAGAGGTCAAAAAATGCCTTCCTAGAATGGTTCACCCATGACCTGATTCTCAAAATCGGAGTAGATATTTGCTGAGCAGATGGGGATGGTGGTGGAGGGGTGTCTGTGTAGAGGGGATGGGACTCCAGGCATCAAAGTCACCACCATCTTCATTGACGAGAAGACCTTTCTAGTGTCCAGAGTACTGATTCTTACAGTGGGCATGGGGCATTCTGGGGAAAAGATGCTTCAGACCATGGAGAGTAATGGTGTCATGGGAAAGAGCTTGATTCCTTCTCCTGCAGTTCCAAAACGTGTCTCTTAACAGGTAAGCACCTTCTCTCTCCATTCTGCAACCCATGAGCTACCAACCATGGGAGATACTGAGAGACCACTCACCTCGTGACAGGGCAGCCAGTGCAGTTTTCCTGGGTCGGCCCCCGGCACTTGGCACACGAGGCTTCACACATCTGGCAGCGGCCATACTCGTCAGTGTATTCTCCTGGGGAAGAAAACCTAGCTGTTTACCTCATTTCTACGTGGCAGTGCTGCCTGGGCTGTCAGTCTGAGAGCAGCCAGACCTGTCTGTGGCTGCCTGAAAGCAATGGAGACAACACAGAGAGGAGGACCTTGAATGGCTTCAGTGACCAGTCCTAAATTCTGACTCTATAATAACAGCTGCTCTTCTCCCAAGGGCCCTGGAAGTTGGAACCTCAGAAAATCATGAGGCAATGACATAATTTTGGATCTAGTTGAAATGTGTTACAGATTTTATAAGTGAGATGCCAAGGGGGCTTCCTACAGGATCCTTTGCTGAGCTCTTGCTGACTTTCCCATTTAAGGCTGAAGGGAAAGTAACCCCACTTACAGCCTTGGTTTAAGTTAAGCAACAAGCTGGACCCACCCAGATCTTGTCCTATCACTTTGGGGAGGGTTGTGATTGCTTGTTAAGGGGAGTTGAAGCTTGGCTGACATTTGACAGATGTCAGCTGCCTCTCACCCTGAAAGTGTAACAGTGGAGAGATAGCCAGAGAATTCTTCATTTAATTGGTAAGCTGATCTTTCCCAAGCAAAAACACACATGAGGCCTTTCCACAGAAGCAGGGCCAGCCCCATCAACATCTTGTAGATGTTTAAGAAATCACTCCCATGGCAAAGGTGGTAGAGAGAAGTGAACCTCATCAAAAGGGATTCTCCAGTGATGGGTCTCTACTCATTGAATCCAACCCTCTACTCACACTATACTCATTCTTTCCTCCCATTGTCTTAAAAGAAGTTGACTTCAAAGAAACTGAAGTTCCTTCAGTCTGATTGAAAGAGGCACCTTGTATGGCTTAGAAATTGATCATGCTCAGGAACTATAGATTTGGATTTCATCAGAGTCACAACTGTCACTTGCCTCCCACCCCAGCTTTCCCAGCCCTCTAAGCATGCCTGAACTCTGTCAGTCTAAGTCCCAGCCAGAGTGGTGAGGTGGTAGGACTTGCCTATGGTTTAATCAAGTGGTGTTGCTGAAACTCTTGGGTTCACTGCCTGCTTTATTGTAGCTGTATGGAAAAAAGCCCCGGGAACATAGACTCAATTGGTGAGGAATGGAGGGAATTCCCCTCCTCTGCTTTTCCCCATAATCTTACTGAATGAGTTTAGTTGGGTAAGGTAAACCTCATATATGCAAATCATCCACTTACTAGCACTAAACCACAAAATGAGTGAGCCTTAGAATGAATAGCCAGTGGGTACAAAACATGGAAATGTGCAAATTGCTCACTGCACAAGGTGTCTGCCCAAACTGTCACCTGGAGTTGGAAACCCAGCCTGTGTTGATTTCACCCAGCTGTGCCAACTGGTGTTCACTGCCTTTCTCTGTAGACAGCGCCTTTCACTAGTTCACACAACAGTGTTAGATTGGACCATTTGCATGCTTGGTAATCAGTAGTCCCGAGGCAGAAAAAAAGCTGGGACTTCTGTCCAGTAGGAGTGTTGATTTCAAGTTGGGAATGTCACTTAATATAGACATCATATTTATGTAGCCTTTTTCTTACTTACTCAGGCTCCCCTATTACACCTCTTAATAATTGATCTTTTATAGTCCCTTTGCTTGTGTCATGAGGGACAACCAATTGAGCAGGATGATTATTAGTCCAGGCACCAGCTAGTTGAAGAGCAGAGGATCCGAGGCAGACCTGGTAGGAACAAGTAGAGCTTGCCTACATCGCACACGCTAATGATTTGTGTTGGGTGATAGCTACCTGTCTTTAGAAATAGACGTGTGGAGTGGAACAGGTATGGGGGAACATCACAGAGGCTTCTAAACCCAAAGAAAATGTTTTCTAGAGGAATACTGGATCATAGCTTGTTCATTCATTCAGTCATTCCATGGATATTTTTTGAACACCTATGTGCTATGTACTAGGTGAGATTTTGAGGTATACAAATTAAAAGGGCCCTGCTCTTGGATTCTCAAAGGCCTTTGAGAAGAACGATCTGTAAGGAGATATTTACAATTCAAATGCTAGCCAGGAGCGTTAAACTTCTTTGGACAGGCTACATTAAAGTTTAAAATAGAAGAGCAAAGGTATACTCTGGACTCTTCTAGACCTAGATTCAAAGACCATTATTTTGCCTTGACATTGGTGCCTATAAAAACTGACACAGTGGTTTGGTTCTCCTAACTCTTACCACCCATCCACCCTAATCTCTGTGGTGCATTAGATTCAATGCTAGGGTGGGTTTTTACACTAAATGCACCTTGTTCTACTAAATGGAGTGCTACTTAGATGGTTCTGAGAGTTATACCATATCTACACCCAAAGTCTCCCTTATAGTTACAGATGATTCAGTTATGTCAAGCAAGGGTTATACAGATATCAGTGTGGAAATTTTCAATTCTCTTGTGTCTTTTGTTTGATTCTTTCTTGGCTTCCATAAGCCAGTAGGTGGCACTGATATCCTGGCCTCGTCCTTCTTTGATCTGCTAAACTATCATTGCCATTCACAAAGTTACCATCACCTTGGATATATTCATCACTTGGAATTGCCCATCTCTGAGATTTTAAATACCCACTCCAAACACAACCTTCTTATGCTTCCCTGTGATGAGCTCACCCCAATCCATTATCCTTTCACTCATCTTTCTAGTTCCTTCTTGCATTTCTCACTGGAGATAAGTTGGACCACTCTAAGACACAAGTTAGAATGGAGTACTCATTCTTTCTCAGTAGGTGATTGCAATACCTAATTTGCTGAAGAGATACTGAATTTCCCCAGCATCATTTTTCTCAGTGTCAATATTCCTTTCTATCTTCTCCTTGACCGTTCACTTGTCTCCTGTCTCTGAGGAAGGTACATCTCCTCTCCTGGCGTTTGTCAATTCTCCATCTAACGCTTTTTAAAAATCTTCCCTCAGGATATTTCTCCACCAGTATCTTTGTCTTCAATCTTGTCTCCACATTTCTCATTAGTCTCTGATCTACAAATGTTCTCCCCAAACTACAGCCTTCCCAGGCACTTTTCTTCTTTGATAAGTGACCCTTCAAACATGTTTTTCCCGCCTACCACTTGGAAACAAAAATGGAGAAAACCTCATAACCTTGAAGCTTATGTAAGCAAGTCAGCACAGGACACTTAACTGCACCCCTTCCCAGTCTGCACGCCTCTTAACTTTAGAGCAAGCTCTGGCTTTAGAACAGATGAGAATAGAGGGACCTGCCTTAATTTTCATATTTATGTGGATGTCCAATTAGTTACATAAACAACTGCCCCAGCCCTTGCAGGCACAAGTTTCCTTCTACACATTTGAAACCCAAAAAGCCAGATTTCAAGGACATGGTGAAGTTGCTTTGTTTTTTTGGTTATTGGAGCAGCAAATTCTTCTCATCTGTCTGTGTTGCACAATGAAGCTGAATGTTTATGACAGGAGTGATATACAAAATTTTTAGAGAGAAATCATTTTTAGCACAGATGTCTGGGGCCAATATTTTGTTCTCCATCCCATCCTACAAGCTCTTGCTTCTGGTGTCTTCATCCATTATTGTTAGGTCCAAATTGTCTTTCTTCTGTAATCAACAGTTTTTCATTCTCTTTTAGTTCCTTCTTCATCTCATCCTATAATAATAGTTTAAAGAACACTCAAGAAGTGTCTCATGGGGAGCAGTGATGTCTCAAAAGTTGAAGACACAGCTTAAAAATTAATACTTGTCAATTAAAAAATTTACAAGTAAGTGATGTGCTCTGGTTGTTCCACCTCTTGAGAGCATTAGAACATATGTTTGTGTTAACAAATCTAGTTACAAATAAACTTTATGAAATCATCCAGAATAGGTAAACATTTATTATATCATGTACAGCTACTAAACTCTGTTGAGAATAATGTATCAAAGGACTTACCGAGCCGGGAGAACTTCGTTTCTCTTCAGAAACACTATGCTTTCTTTTGTGCCTCCTAATATTTCTCTATGGATTAGGGCCACATTTGAGTTTAAGCACATAAATATATAAACTAAATAAATTAATAAACACACAGGGAAACAGGTTATCATGTGAGTCTAGAACAGCTTTTTTAGCAAGAGTGATTGGTAGGAGAAGACGGGAGGGACATTGGAAGAGACATCAGCCATTTGGTTTCGATCTGGTTGTTTCAATGAGCAGTCCTGGGACAGACCTTGTAGACCTCTGTTCATGCGCTGTCACTCAGGGCCAGGAGTCAGAATGGGGCTTTCCTGAGTGACTACAACTGCCAAGTGCTAATTGAACGATACTATCTTTTTGCAAGGCTGCCAATACCTAGTTTCCAACCTAATACCACTGTGTAAAGACAGCTTGCATGAAAAGAAATTCATATATTTCTTACTTTTTACCAGCTATAATAAATACTCAGTTATACTTTCAACTAGCTACTTACTAATGAAATAATTTAGTTTTTAAGCATCATTAAATGTGAAATTTTATAGCGAGGGCCAAACTATGAGGCCATCTATCTCATGTGGCCAATATCTTCACTTAAAAGGCTGTACCAGTAACTTTCAACCTTTTTCATCTCATGGCACACACACTAATTATTAAAATTCTGAAGCACACCAAAATATATATTTTTGGCTGATCTAACAAAAATAGGTATAATTTTGATTTATTCACACTGGACAGCTATTGTTGTGCTGGGTGTTATCATCTTTTTATTTGACAGTCTAAGGGAAGAGAGGTCAGTGCCCCACAGTCAGGTATTGCATGCGCTCTGGTTGAAAATCACTGATCCACACAATTATCCAGCCTTAAAAAGGAAGGACATCCTGACACATGGTACACCATGGGTGAACCTGGAAGACATTAGGCTAAGTGAAATAAGGCAGTCACAAAAAGACAAATACTGCATGATACCATTCGTGTGAAGCACCTAGAATAGTCAAATTCAGTGGGACAGAATGTAAAATGGCGGTCGCCAGTTGCTGGAGAGGAAGGGAAAGTGGGGAGATACTGCCTAACGTGTACACGGGTTCAGTCGGGGGAGATGCAACGGTTCTGGGAAGGCACGGCAGCAACAGTCGTACCGTAATGTGAATGTCGTTCACACCACAGAACTGCAAGGTTAAAATGGTAAATTTATGTTTTGAATATTTTAGCGCAATTTATAAAGTCTACATGATGAGCTTGTTTCTTCTTGTCCAAACTTAATTTTAAAGAAGAAACTCAGGACCATCTGCCCTGTTCAGGGTGGGTCCAAAGAGCACTGACCATCTTGGGGAGCCAGTCTGTGGAACTGAGGCTTAGGAGGTCTGTGAGAATAGAACTAGGTGGACAACCGGGTAACGCCTGTGCTGGTGGAGACACCTGGCAGATGGAGCATGGCCTTTTCTCTTCGTTAGGATCTACAAAGGCAGAATGAGCACCCAGCAGCTAGAGGGAGAGTCTCCTTCTACACACTGGAGGTACCTGGGGGCCACCGCTTTGCCATCTCATCCCCTGAGCAACTTCTCCTTTTCCTTCTCCACAGGACTTTCTGATTGCCAAGATTTCTCTCTCTTCGTCTCATTGCTTTTTCATTCTTAGGGTAGGCGGTGGTTCACCTGTGTGGTTTGTGCAGACGCCCTAAAATGCTACTCTGGCCCCACCCCCCACCCCATGGGTTGGCACTCCATCAAAAAAGGATGGATTGAAGAAATTATGGGTCCAACACACTTGTAATTTTCCAGCTTACTTTAGTCCATACATTGTCCAAAGATCAAGGAATTAAAAGTTGATCCTTTCTGTTTCTACTGTTATTTTGGGCCCTGACTTCAATGAGGATGCAAAAAAAAAATGTATGTGAAGTACAGTCTTGGCCAACACACCTACCTCTAGTGGTGATAGAGTAATTGCACAGGCTCCCAGCATTGACATCTACCATGTTACAAATGTTGTTCTGTGTAATGTCTAACTTAAACAACAGTTCATTTTATAAGTGAGAAATTGAGGCTCAGAGAGA
Organism: Sturnira hondurensis; assembly: GCF_014824575.4. Classification (NCBI taxonomy): domain Eukaryota; kingdom Metazoa; phylum Chordata; class Mammalia; order Chiroptera; family Phyllostomidae; genus Sturnira; species Sturnira hondurensis. Next base: position 4,135,837 of record NW_028093273.1, read on the forward strand.
AGTCTTACATGAATTCATTCAACTAGCCAAGTGATAGAATTGGGCTATGACCTAGGTATGTCTGAGCCCGTGCCCTTTCTGCAGTATTTCCCTGGTACGAATTCATTTCCCCTTTGGCATTCCACGTAGCTTTGCTATATGTAAAAAGACAGAACTGAGCACATTGCTTGTCTAAACCATTTGGAAAGGGAATCAAAAGGGAATTCATTGTGAAGACAAATGAACTTTGAGTAGGCTTTCTGCACAAAGAAGATTTACTCAGTGTTTGAATAGATCCTCCAAATTTATATTTTCTCTGATAAAATGACCACCATTGATTAAAATGCAATTATAGTTATCAAATTAAGATTTTACAAGCCGTTTGTTCTGTCTGCTAGCTTAAAAGTGCCTAAGAGGAACCCAATGATATTTTTTTAATGAATAAAATAATTGGTTGGAGCTCTGCACAGGGATTTTTTGTTTGTGTGGTCTGAAAAGAAAATAAATGGGCTCTTCAGAAATAACTTATGACTAGAATTATAGTAACCTCTTCCTGGTCCCCCAATTTATATGAAAATCTAGTATAGATGAATTGGTTCCTGCAGTCTGTCCTTAATTAAGGGAATTTTGCATCTTCTCTATGTTAGTCATTTTAAGTCCCAGCTTGAGGATGCTAACATTAAAAAGGCTCTGAACAGTTGGTTGCAAGATCAGATACAAGGGCGGACAAAAGGCATGAATGTGATTATTATCTGCAGTCAAGCAAAATGAATTTACAAGGCCTATCATTGAGTCTGTGGATGAGGAAATCATGAACACTTTCCTGTAGCAGGGTATGCTAGGCAGAAATGCATTTATTGCCTCTCTGAGGAGGGTAAGGTACCTTGCCTGTACTTTACTTAGCAGGCTGTCTGTGTTTGCTAGCCCTGTGCGTGAGCCTGGCGTTTCTTTGGGGTCTCTAGTGCACTCAGGCCCTCCACTCCTCAGGGGCAGGATTTTATCCCTCGGTGTGCCCACTGTTTGTGGCTGCAGAGGGACCATTCTCATGGGGAAACTGTCCAATGGCTGATGCATCCACAGTGAGGGAAATGGATCTGAGAGAATTACTTGCTTACCTCTTGGAAAATATCACTGATACCTGAGGCAGGTGACACTTAGGAGGCTCTTACTGAGAAAGAGAACAGTGTGAAAAGACAGGGTGTTGCTTGAGTTTCCATGTAAACCCGGGAGTGAGCACAGCACTATCGAGTACTGAAGGCGGTATCATTTCCTTTCACTTTGGAGATGATGAATTTGGCAGGTGAAGCTGTCAGGATTGTACCCCACTGAGCCACAATCCTGGCACTTTTGAGCTAAACAAGACTCCTTGAACATGGATGGGTTGCAGCCCAAAGTTCTTCCCAAGTAGCTTAAAATGATCAAAATATTCCCTGTGATGGTGTAAGTCTTGGAACACAGGCACAAGAATCAGTCTTGCCACCTACTTTCATTTCTGCGGTGACCAAAAGGGCCTCCCCAACACTTTTTATAACTTGCTGTTAAACCCTTCAAAGTACCAGGGCTCTCACTTCCCTTGCCTCCTTGCCCCATGAGAGGGAACATCTTCAAACTACCGTCCTTCTTTTCCTCTGGATCAACACACCAAACATGCTGACTTTATCTTTCCTCTCCCGCATTCCCTCCCTTTTGCCTCAAGCCCTGTCTGCTGGCACCAAAACATTGCAGCCGAATCACTTAAGCAAACAAGCAGAACAGAAACAGAATCATAGATATGGAAATAGTTTGGAGGGTTATTGCCCTGCACATGGAGGGGGAAGGGAGAAAGTGCAGGAAAAGGTGCAGGGATTAAGAAGTACAGATTGGTAGGTGCAGAACAGACAGGAGGATGTTCAGAATAGCACAGGAAATGGAGTAGCCAAGGAGCTTATATGTGTGACCCATGGACGTGAACTAAGGGGGGATTGCCAGAGAGAATGGGGAGTACAGGGTGGAGGGAGGCAAAGGGGGAGGAATTGGGACAACTGTAATAGCAGAATCTATAAAATATATTTGAAAAAGAAAGAAAAGAGACGCTCCTGGAAAGAGAAAGAAGTTGCATTCTGAGGCCTGTGGCTCCATCTGCACTGTAGCTGGTAATTGACAATTTAGTCTTTTTTTTATGGGGTCGTCGGTAACACTGGCCATACATGAGTAGTGGCCACTACAACAGGTCTGCATGGAGCAGGGCACTCAGAGTGCCTGAGTCCCTTAGTGACTGGGGAAGCACCTGATTAGTCAGGCTGCTGTATGTTTTACTGGGGGTGACCAAATTGTGCTTTATACAAAGCCCAGGATTGGAGAGAAAGAAGGGACCAAAGTTTGCAGAGTGCCTACGGAGCGCCAGCATGGTGGGAAGCACCGTGTTGGATAAATGCACAAATTTTGGAGTCATCCCCACCTGGGTTTGATTTGGGCTTCCTTCTCCAGCTGTTTGACATTAATTAAATCACATATTTCCCTGATGTTCCTCTTTTGTGTATTGTGGATAATCCTCTCATTCTCATAGAATGTGGCTGGGATCACATGAGAAAACAGGCCTAAAGCCTAGTGGATGGCAGAAATGTTAGTTGTAATGATCAGGAACTTAGAATATTATTTTGGGAGGAACTAATATAATAATATATTATTTTGGGAGGAACTTACTAATCCTCCCAAAATAATGTGGGGTAGGGGCTTCAGCTCCATTTGACCAAATAAGGGATTTAAACATCAAAATGATAGCTCTCTGAACATCATTTGAACCCGGACTTGATTGGATTGCAAAGTGTGCCTTTTCTACCACTCTGAGGGGACTTGAAGAGTAAAAATTGGCTGCATGTGTTAGTAACAATGAGGCACCTGAAATTAATGACCCTGGAGGCTGAAAACACAATTCAGCCGCAAGACGCAGCCCATGCAAGTTAATCTTTATAATTGGCAGCTCCCGGGAGCCAGCCTCCCTGCACCACAGCAGAAGCAGCTTTTTTGCACTTCACTGTGGAAAATTTCAGAGCCGTGGTGGTGCCCTTCTCAGGCTGCTGAGGTAATTTGTCCGAAATAGGTGAATCCCCGTAAGAAGGGACATACAAGGCTTTCACCCTGCAGAGTTTTCCTGAGAAGGTTTAAGCACGTGAGATCCTTGGCCCCCTGTGAAGTGGGCACTATGCTTGGACTGCCTGTTCCTCCTTCAGGTGAGTGTGTGTCTGGGAGGGACTTTGCTTCCTTACTTGGCCGGCAGTGGGACAACTTGCACAGTTTCTTCTTTCTCTCAGTGAGGGTGGAACACACGAACAGGTGGAATGAAAATGGGTGCAGTGTTGTATGTTGTGAACGTGTATGTGTTCTGTATTGGGGAGGGGTGGTTGTGTTGTTAGGCAAGAGGTCTGGGAACTCTGTATGTCAGAGAGAAAGAGTCTGGGGTGTTTTCTAGCCTGCCAACCTCCTTGCACACGGTCTGCATCATATCAGAGCTTTAGACTCTGCCCACAGCATGGAACGTGGGACCAGAACCTCACCTGGCACCACCCGAGAGAGAATGCCACTCCCCGCCCCCTGACAGATTCCTCCCATTTGCACCACATTTGGATGACCATGGGCTGCCCTCTCCCCACTCAGAGAGGTGAGGCAGGACACAGGGAAAGTGCATTTATCTGCAGCCAGATGCCCTAGGTGTGGATCCCAGGGCCGCCTTGTGCTATTTCTGAGAACTTGCACAAGTTATAAATAGCTTCCCTGAGCTTCAGTCCACTCGTCTGTAAAATGGAAGTTATCACGGCTATGTCATAAAATTCCCAGAGGTATTAAATTAGTTAACACGTGAAATGTGCTTTGTGAGATACTAGCACACACTATGTGCATAATAGACGGTAGCTGTTGCTATGTCAGTGAGCAGGAGCTGGTGCCTTGGGTAGGCTGCATGAGAGTGACAGGGACCTAGAGAGGCATACAAACCTCAGCTCACTTCTTACTGTTCGGGTGGCTTTGCAAATTTATTTTGACCCCAAAGTTCTAGGTTCTCCGTTATTTTCCTGCCTATTATCAGATGTCTTTTTTTATTGAGGTTGATTTAGAAATGATGGTAAATACAAATAAAATATCTGGAAAAGATTTCCTTTCTCCATAATTGTTCAGTGACCACTGAGAAGGGTGGACTCCAATTTTATCAACCATTTCATTAACTTTTAAAAACTCCAGGCAAGGCCCTCCGTGACTGGCACCAAAGTGCAGTCAGTTCAGGAAAGTGGCAACCCTCTGCCCTTGGACCCTCCTCCATAAATCCACAATTCTAGATTTCTTAACTTGCTGAAAACTTATGGACACCCTAAAGCAGTATTTGACAGAAAAGCAGGTCAGCTATTCCTTTATTGCCCAATATTATTCTGTTTGTGGCCTTATGGAGACATCTGTTAGGAATAATATAAAATTGCTTGTGACTCACACTGGTCTTTACTCAGCTATTAACACACTGGTCAGGAAGTGGTTCTGAATTAATTTGTATGACCTTGATATAAACCCAAGGAGTGTCTCTTAGACATTAATAATTTCATGAGACAATTCTTCCCCCATCAAAACATTCCAGAATAGTATGACTCAACATGCTCTTGTCCTTCTTACCTTTGACCTTAATGCCTTGCTGTCTCCTTTAAATGCCCTTCCTGCATCCCTCCACCCTCCTGTGCCAGCGGTTCTGTGGTGAAATTGCAGCCTCTGAGTCCTTCCACCTAATGGAAATGAGAACTTCCAACCTAGCCCGAGAGAGGTCATGTCGAGAACAGAGGAGGACCCTGCACAACACCTCTGTGTTCATCAGAGAGCAAAAATAGCTTTAGAAAGTCTACAGGAGTCTCAAGAGTGCTTCACTTCCTTTGGCTGCAAGGTGGGCAAGTTAGTATTTGACTTCAAAGCCTCCTTCTTCAGACCTGACTTCCATCTTCCATAGCCATGCCCACCCCAAGCATACTCTTGGCATCTCCCTAGAGGGCTACTGTGCCTTCCTGCTTCAGTTACATTGCTGTCCTGGATGGCTCTTCAGCATCATTTCTAGGAAACAGGCAACCAAGGCAACCAGTCTTGATCTCATGTTAGGAGCCCTGTGCTCTCCAAGCCCAGCCCGTGGCTTAGGCGTGCAGCTGCCTTAGGCTGCAAGGTGGGGCTCAGTGTCCAGGACTGGGAAGCCTGCTGCTTCCTGGAACCTTGGTTCCATGATCCCCACAGACAGAGTGGGTGGGTCAGGCTCTGTTCCCCTTCCCAAACTCCCTCCAGCGGCTATCTGACCTGCTTTGACTCTTCTTTGCTTTCACGGCTACTCTTGATATTCATCTTAACCACATTTTACGTGGCATGAAGTGCCAGGGTCCCCAGTCCTCCCAGAGAGGGCCAAATCCCCTTTCTGCTGTTCCTAGTTGTGTGAAACGGGCAGGGACTGGCTGTGGAGAAGCCGCCTGTGGGCTCGGGGAACTTCAACAGTCATTTCGCTTATGTAGTCATCTAGTGTAGTTTACGTCGTAATTTTCTAAAGCTGAGTTTGTAAGAAGCCGACATGTTCTATGGAGTAAAAACAAGCACATACTACAGTAGTAGCACAAGTGGTTGGCTGGCATGTGAAACTGCCTTAAGGGGCAGAGGCAGGAGAAAGATGTGTTGATAGCATTACAAGTCCAGGCCTTGGGTCAAAGATAAGGGAGCCTTTCCTGGAAAAGGTGGAGCTTTCTCGTGCTTTCACGTTTAATTCTCAGAGCCAGCTGATGGAGACGTGCACTGCTCTCATTTTAAAGATGAAGAAGCTGAGGCTCAGGAACTTGAAATTACCTAAGGTCACCACATTACTGGTAATAAGAACAGCTAACACTTATTCAGTGATGACGACAGGCTAGGAATCTTCCTGAGTGCTTTATTTGTATTAACTCACTCAGTCCTTACAATAATAACCCCCATGGGGGAAGGATGGTTCTGGGGATAGTGGTTCTCTATCACCCTCATTTTCTGTTGAGAAAGTTGAGGCAGTGAGATATTAAGTGGCCTATTGAAGTCACCTGGTTTGTGGCAGGGCTGGGACTTAAAGGACAGACTCCAAATTTTGTTCTTGACCCCAGGTTTTGCTGCACTCCTTTTTTCAAAAAGAGGGGCTTATCCCAGGCTCAGGTAACTTTAAGTGCCATGTGCCCTGTGCAAGAATAAGGGGGTAGAGTGAAATGATGTAATCCCAGACACCTCGGTCATGCAACTGGGAACTGCTGCTTCCCTACCATTTTCTGGGCATGGCGTGAGAGAAAGCTCAGTGCCTGCCCTTTATGAGAGAGAATCAGCTCACGTAAAACACAAGGACCCCAGGCCAATGTGGAATCGAGCATTCAAAATGTACCGATTGCACAGCTGGCTGTGCCCCTCCATGGGGGCAGGGCTATTTTGTGGGTCCCTGTGGCCTTACTGCACGACTAGAAGATTGTTCCTAGACTTGTGTTTTGGGGAAGAAGTTCATTAAAATTGGTTTTGTTGTTGTTGCATTGTAATAAGATTGACTTAGGCTTGAAAAACATAGGCATATTATGCCTAAGGGGACTAGGAGAGAAGTGGAGAGTATTTCTGGAGGAGGGAACAGAGAAAGCAAAGGTTTTGAGGCTGACGTCTCTGTGACTCAAAGGACTAGGTTGACTTAAGGAGAAACAGTTTGGGGGAAACAAAAGGGCATTTTTACAGAGATGTAGATGGACCACGAAACATCAGGCAACATGTCAAGTGGGTGTGGTTGGCCAAAGGAGACCGTTGAAGATTCAGGAAGGCAGTCACCAATGGGAGCAACTTTGGGGGAAGGTCACCCTGATCAAGGGAGACTGGATGAATGGGAAGGGACAGTCCGAGCAGTCAGCTAGGAGACGGCTCCAGTACGCCAGGCTGAGGGAATGGGGCTGCTGGGACCAAAGTGATGAGGACAGAGTGGCCTCTGAGAAGAGCCACAGGATCTCAGGAGCGGATGGGTCTTAGAGCTCATCTCCTCTAACTGCCCCCTTCTCCCCTCTCCCAGGGATTGGGCGTGGTGACGGTTTTCTAGTCCAGTGACTGCCTGTGTTTGAATGAAAACAGAAAGGGACAGAGGACTCATTTCCTCCTGTTATGTTTTTAGAAAACTTGGATTATGAGAAACGTCTCTCTGGAAAGCCAAAATTGGCCTCCTAGTGAATTTCATACGTTGGTTATTTCAAAAGAAGAACCAGCTGCTCCGAGGAAAGCGCGTGATATTAATGGGAGTTGTGGAAAGAGAAGGCCTGGTTCCAAGGCTCAGACCTGGGTGGCTGTGGCAGGTCAGGTTCACTCTGGGGCTTAGTCACTTCTGTGAAAAGGGGGATAGGACATGTCCTACGTAGTTCTCTTTTCTGTTTGGAGGATCAAATGATGTGCCTTGTGAACTTTAAAATGCCTCATAAATAAAAGATGTGATTGTTAATGCTCCACAGGAAGGAATGTGGTACAGTGTAGTGACAGCGAAACCTGGATCCACCTTCCAGTTCTGCCGTCTCTTAGCTATGTGCTTTGGGGCTACTGCTGTAGTCCTCACTTCTCCAGCTGCAAGATGGGGTAAGAACTGTCCTGCCTGAGAAGGCCGTAACTAAATTTGAAAACGTACTCATACTTACAAGCACTTAGCACAGGGGCTGCCTGACATATAATCAATATGAGTAAGTTCTATTACTATATTGGTGAATAATGACTTCCTGCATACAGGGGATGGGGGGAGACAGAGAAGTCAAATCCATGGACTTGAACTGGAGTGAGTAAAGAAACGATGGCTTGAAAATATGAGGGAAGTGGGTTGGGATGATCCCGCAGATGTTTGGAAACTGTGTGACTCCTTGGATAGCTCTGTATATGTTTCTATACATGCCACAGGCAGTATTTTGACAGTGGCTGTTTTGGGGGGTCCTGCTCAACGTCAAGTGGCTGTGTTCTCTCTCTGACACACGTGTAATAAGAGTTGATGGAGTGAAGGAGAGTGTAGGCATTCACAGCCCATTCCGCCTAGAGCCATCCTGTAAACAGTCGGGAGCTCTATGTATTGTTACCAGAGAGAGTGTCATGTTTAGATGCCAAGATGGTGAAAGAAATGTCGTCACCTATGCATTCCTGTGGGGGGGCCATCCCGTTCCTGGCCTGCATGACTCTTTGGCAGGAAAGTCATACATCTGTATACACTCAGATGTAGAACCCATGCAGAATGAAGGTGAATGGTTACAAAGCACTCTTATCACAGTGGTTTCAGCTGCTTCCATGGAGTTTGCAACCATTCTAAAAGATGCTTTCCTATCAGTTACCAAGTCTTAGGTAAAAGGTGGACTAGCATAAGTAGGTGAAAGGCACATGTAGTGGAGCAGAGCTGTGGCAGTCGCAGTGAGGAGTGTCCTTGTACCAACTAGACTGACCACCTGGTGAGATCTGAGTGCCTGTTTGATGTCTTTCACGTTCGGTTTCTTCAGCTGACTATCAAACAGCCACCCAGGA